>NC_140582.1:1247678154-1248374654 GCF_964204655.1 Triturus cristatus
CAACGCGAGGACCTCCCTGGGGATATTTGGCCTTTGCACTCTTGTTGTGCTCATGCAGAGGGTACCCCTCTGTACCTTACAGCCTCTGGATCGCCGTAACTCCGCCACAGCTCTGGGTGTGGCCACCGTCACCCCAGGGCCCCCCGCCATGATAGGCCTATTTACCTACACCCTGCTGATTCCAAGGCCTCCCCTAGATCAAGCAAGAACAGGTCCGTTCCCACACTGGACAGGTGTATCCCATCTTCATCAAAACACCCTATGGACTTAGCGTGCAATAACCCATGTCGGATGAAGTCAAACCCCCTTTCTTCGGTGAATTTTCGCATGGCGCTGTTAACCCTCCTGCGCGAGGTCTCCATGGCTTCCCCTGACCTGCCCCCTGCCACACCTGTCGGGGGTTATTTCCAACCACCATAATTCATAGGTCCCCAGCTGGTTGCTCAACTCACACATTGTGGACCTCATTTTTTGCAGCAGTGCCCTTCTCCCCAGAGATGCCAGATCGTTCCCTCTCAGGTGTATGACCAATACATTGGGCGGAGGGTTACTCCCCCCCCCCCCCAGTCTCTGCTGCAGTTTCTTCAGCAAGCAGTTCCGGCGCATGCCTGGTTATCCCAGACAATTAATCTCTGTGGCAGTAAGGCCGTGCCTCCATTTCCTGCTTTCCGCCCACCGTGACACACGCAAGATGCCTAAATGACCAATCACCCAGACCATTGTTCCTGGTAATTAAAGAAATGAAAGTTTGCAAACTTGTTTTTTTGAAGACTGCACACAATTACAACATCTAAAAATGCACTTCAAAACACTCCACTGCAAGCCACCGGCATCTGGTGCCGCAACATGTCCCCTCGAGTAACCATAATGCTTGACAGTATCTACACACTTCCCCAAATCCTCAGGCCTTACTGTGTGAAACCTCAAGACCGGATGTATCTCTTGTAACACTGGGACTCGCACCGCCCCAATTGTTTGATACGCTCTGCTGGCAAGCCTGCCCTAAAGGCCGTGGTAGCGGCCCCTCTCCGGAATGAGTGGCTGCAGAAGCGTTTGCCCTTAACCTTGTTGCCTGACAACTCCAAGCAAGCCTGCATTATGCGCTGAACTTGGAACTTCGCAAGGGGCGTACTGGCTGCATGCACCAGCAAATAACCTTCTGTCGCATGGGAGCAATGCAAGGTAAGCCGTGTCTAGGCGCACCGGGCAATACCTGGCAATGTCCAGTTTGTGCAGCAAGATCACCCTCCCCTTCCCCACTTGGTCCGTTTTCAATCTTCTTACCAATATTGTGAAGGCGTCCCCAGACAGTGCTGCGTCCTGCTTGTTCAAGGCCAACCTAGACATGTCCTGCTTAGACCTAGCCACCAGCTCGCCAATTCGGAGGGCCCCGAAGAAGGCCAGGGTAAAGGTGGCCAAAAAGAGGGCCGCTTCAAAAGCTGAATGGGTAGCCATGTGCACCCAGTCCAGCATCCCTTGCAGAGTCTCAAAATCGATAGGGGACCTATTGTTCGGTGCCCGTGGCTCGCTCCTAGCCCAGCCCTTAAGCGCCGCCCTGATCAGGAAGGATTAAGTGGGATCATCCTGCCCTCTTAATCTGGCGTGGTGACTGATGGCCGACAGGTGGCCCGCAATCCAAGGGTGGCTTTTCCCCTTATCCTTGGCCTATACAATGAAAGTTTGTATCCTGCTCTCCAGAGATGACCTCCCTTCTTCCCAGGCTCCAGCCACTGCACAAACCTTGGCCACACAAGCCCTATAGCGCTTACTGGTCCTAGGTGCTAGGGACAGCTCGCCCAGCCCCCTCAAACGCCTTTCAGCTTCAGAAGGAACCAAAGGTGTGGTGGAAAAGGGGTCATCTCCTCTCTCGCTCTCTGCCACATCTCCCGGAACCTGTGCCACTGAAAACGAGAGAGAGTGTCAGCTGCTATGTTCTGCACCCCCTGACTGTGTCGCACCCTGCATTCAATATCGTTAAACAGGCAAGCCCGGAGCAGTTCCCTCAACAGACACATGACCAAGGGACAAGACGCCGACTAGGAATTGATGGTCTGCACCACAGCCAGGTTGTTGGACCAGAACAAGACCCTTTTCGCTGCCAGCACTGCAGGCCACAGGCGGAAAGCTATCACTATCGGGAACAACTCCAGAACCGTAATGTTGCCCATGACCTTCTTCTTGTGCCAAACCTTGGGCCATTTCTGCGCGCACCACTCTCTGTCTAGGATCCCCCCAAAGTCTTCTCTGCCTGCCGCATCTGTGAATAACGCAAGTTCCGGGCTCCCCGCCTAAGGGGCCCTCCAGATGACCATCCGTTGAAGCTCGCCAAGAAGCTAGCCCGCATGCTCAGGTATTTTGTCACCCCCATGCTTAACCTCACTATGTGGTGCTTCTTCTTGACCTTACCGTTGCCCTGGCTATCCTCCGCGCAAACACCCTCCCAGCTGGTATTACTCTGGCTGCAAAATGTAGCTTTCCCAGGAGGCTCTGATGGAAACCAAGGGAGGCCTTGTCCTGACTCAAAGCTAACTGGATATGATGTGCCAGGTCCTGGACCTTGTCTGCTGGCAGCCTGGACTCCCCTGCTATGTTGTCAAGTTCAATCCCCAAGAACGTTAAGACCTGCGCCAGACCCTCAGTCTTCCCTGGCGCGAGTGGGACCCCCAGATCACTGGCCAGCTTTTCAAAGTCCCCGAGGGCCTGCCTGCAATCCTGCATGCCCTCACCCCCTATGACTAGGAAGTCGTCCAGGTAATGTGTCACCCCTACCACCCCGTAGCTTGCTTGGAGAGCCTACTGCAGGAAACTGCTGAAAGCCTCGAAGTAGGCACAGAAAACCGCGCAACCCATGGGCATGCATCTGTCGTAAAAGTACCTGCCCTCGAGCCTGAAACCCAGCAGGTGTTGGCTGCTCGGGTGAACTGGTAGCAAGCGAAAAGCCGATTCGATGTTTGCTTTGGGTTACCAGGCCCCCTTGCCCGCCCTCCTGACTAAGTCCAATGCTACGTCCAGGGTACAATACGTCACAGAGCAGGATCCCTCCTCCAGCCCATGGTTGACCGAGTTTTCCTCCGGGTATGAAGGGTGGTGAGTTGGGCAAAACGACCCTGGTTCCTTCTTGGGCACCACCCCCAGGGGAGAGACCACAAAGTTGTCCAACGGGGCCGCAGGAAGGGGCCCGCCACCCTGCATAGAGCCCTCTCTTTCTCCACCTTGGCTCTGACTACTGCCGGTAGTTCCCTAGCTGATTTAAGATTGTCGGCCTCCTGACTTCCCAGGGGGCCCACATAGGGGATCTTGAAGCCCTCGCTAAAACCAGCCAGCAGCAAGAGACTGTTTTGTTTGTTAGGGTACTGCCTGAGGAGAGGCAAGAGGTTGTTCAGGCAGACTTGCGACGGGCCCTTAACTGCACGCAAGTGTACCGGGACATGGCCCATGGCGGGGAGGGGTGATGGTGGCGTTGCCTGTTGCAGTCGCGGGGAAAGGCGATGCGCTGAGCCTGAGATCGGGGGGGGGGTTATGTGTTTCTGATGCGGCCCTGTCAATCTCAGTTATCCTGCTTGCCTTTGAGGGCGGGCTGATGCTCCTGCTGTGTGTGACAAGAGACCGCGGGGTGAGACTCCCACATCTGTTGCATGCGTGCAAGAACTTTCACGTTTTGCCCCAAGAGCACAAACCGTGTTAAACAAGTGACAAGAGACCTTCTGAACCCCCCCCCCCGGCTCCCCTCCTGTTCCCTCCCCGAAATGTCTGCTTAACTCCGCGTGTGTCTGCATGAAAGGGACCTTTGCCTGTCGCCCGGCTCGCCTGTACTTTGGACTGTGGCCCTGTGCTCTGTTGTGCGTAAGAACCCATGTGGTCTAACCATAGTTGAACCTCCTTCTGGTCCCACGCCACTCAGGACACATGGACATTTCTTTCTGGAATTCCTTGTCGTAATTCAACCAGCCAAGTACCCCCCACTAAATTGCCCCATTGTGGATCAACCGGCCGTATTGTAAAAGCCCTTGACCCAACTCTGGTGGTTTTTCCAAAATGACAGCGGACAAGATAGAAAACTCTTCCAGCCGATTCTCAATGCTCTTCTCAGGCCATGCCTGGAACTTAACTTTTTTGTCCTCCTCTTTCCCCCCAGCTTTTCTGGCATCTAGGCCATCCTGGCCGAGCATGAGCAGAGAGAAAATGTCTATCAATTTGCGCCTCCAAATTGCTTCCTTGGCCGTCTGAGGTACCTGCCAGGCTAGGGAGCAACGGCCTGACAGCAGTGGGTCTGCGGTGACGAGCCGGGTGGGAGCAGGAGGCGTGCTCAGCTGAAGTGGAGTAACAATTGCGGGCGGGGGGATGGCTGGAGGTGTGAGTGGTCCTGTCGGGAGGTCCACGTTGCTGGCCGGGGAACTAACACTCACATCGCTGGAAGTAATCGGAGACCCTACCACAGCAGCCGGCGTGTCCGCCGTACCCGCCACTGTCCCCGGGCTTAGTGTCATTGATTGGGGGAGGATGGCGGGGGTAGATGACAGCGAATCTCCCCCAGAGGCCGTAGATGACTTGCATGAGCCTGGGTGGTCGCCCCCTTCTTCGATACCACAGGAGCGGCCGTGGCAGGGGGCCCTCGTTGCGCCTGCTGCTCGCTCCCCTGGCTTGTCCACACAACAGCAGCCGTTAGCGCACCTCCCTCTCCCGTGGGTATTTCACTGCCCAGATGAGGTGAGCTGGAGCCAGTCTGACCTGCCCTAAACTCCGCCATAAAATTCCTCATTGTGTCCATGAGCTTACCCAGATCTTCCCGGGTGGCGTAGTTCCCTGCGGCCGCCATACTGTCCGGAGGGGTAGCCGGCCCCATGGGCGGGGAGAGACCAGCGGGGGACCAGCATCCTTGGGAGTAGGCAGCGACCTAGTCTTGGAAGGTGGTGGGTCTGCCGGGAAGTCTTTCGACGTGGGCTTGCAGACCCGCTTGGGCCTCGAGGGTCCAGCCTCTGCATTGTGCTCCTGCTCTGGGGTAGGGCCTCGCTGACGATACCAGAATCCTCCGAATCAACAGCTCTCATGAGACCCGTGGCCCATACCAATCCCTTGGTCTTGGCCATCTGGATAAATGGCGCCCACTGTGCGTCTTGGAAGGTATCCGACAACGGGTCCTCCACCTGAGACGTCCGCGCCGAAATGCAGGCCCCCCGGTCCACCCAATCTGAGACGACAAATTTTGGTGTCAGAAAACCACACTGGACTTCACACTGTGTCTGGGTTGGACCTCTATGACCCTAACCTCGCCAGCTGCTCTGCCCCCGTCCCCAATCCTTATACTTACTTAATCAGGAATGGGTGTCGGACTTTATGCTTGCGTGCGTCCTATTGTCGATTCAGTGTGGACTCTGCGGGCGAAGATGGAAAAAAGGAGAAGGTTAGCTGTTACCACAGGCACGTCCTGAGTCCCCTCCCCTGGGTGCCAGGTACCCCGCATTCCAAGTAGCACTAACGTGGTCCCGCTATCAGCCCGAAAGCCTCCACCCCTAGTGCGCGCCCTGGCCATACCTGCTGCTGTTCCCCGCAATCCCCTCTTCGTATGGTGCCAGAAAGCTTGTTCCGATGGGTCCTGCAATTAGAAAAAACGTTACACTCCATTCCTGGCAACGCTGACTCCAGATACCCTGCATCACTGACCGAAGTGCCACAGTGTGCCCTTTACCATGTACCTGTTGCTGAGCCTTGCACAGACCTGGCTTCTAGGTGTTAGACGGCGAATGGTTAATCACCGTGAGAGTCTGGAACAGAAAACAGACAATCATTAACAACAGCCCCTCCCTAGTAGTTGCTTCAAACTTCTTGCACAGTTGGCAACGAATAAGATGCCATATGGCGCTCCCTGCAATGATGGCACCATGGAAAACGTGCAGTTCAGGGACACCATCACAAGAAAGGAGAAACTTAAGCTATCCTCCCGTCCAACCCCGGATGCTAGGGCGAAGGAAGGAAAGTCACAGAAAGATGGCCCAGGTCCCCACCTTGGGTGCCTTTGTAACGAGGCACCAGAAATGCGAGGTAGGTCCGACCGGAACCACTGCGCTGTGGACGCATCAGCACTGAGGTGCAACCAGACTAAGCCTCCCAGTCAGGCTATCGAACTGTCCCTGCTTTCTCAGATGCCCTAGAGGAACTCCCCACCTAACACCAGCCCTGCCTGCCCCGCAACGTGCCAAGAAGCAGAGGTAGCGCATGGCACTGTCTCCTGGGCAGAGATACGCAAAGTGCCGCTCTGCTGACCGCACAGCGAGGGGAAGGGGTGAACAACTGCTGAATAAGGAGGTCGCGCCTCTAAGTCAAAGCGCTCCCTGGGGCAGGCATGCGGCAAGCTTAATGCTGCAAGGGGGAGAAGCTGAGCGCAGCAGGCAGTCGCTTCGCCGCTCTGCTCCTCCCCCGCACCCTCCTCCAGTCATGCGCACGGATCCCGGCCGAGCATCCGACGCTGGTCCCCTCGCACACCCCATGCGCCCAGTTCCACGCCTGCTATCCACCAGGAAATCCACAGTGGCAGCCCCGACATCGGACTGCTGGCTGCCGGCAGTGGGACCGCACCCTGGATCCGAGCCGCTCGTGGTGACGCGGCCTCCGATCGCCCTTCGCCCCCTCCCAGTTGCCTATACGCTGCCCGTGCCCCGGAGAAGGGGGGCAAGTTAGAGGGGGTGATAACTAACTCATATAGCCCCCACACCTGGGGGTCGCGCGGGACAAGTGCGGCCGCGTGCCGGGGGGAGCAAGAGGGGTGCATGGCTGCGGGCACCCTGATTAGTGGAGAAAAACCAGGTCGAGCTGCAGGCGTTGCTCCCCACCCGCAACCGCAAGCGAGCGTGGAGGGGGTCGGGCGAGGCACCCTTCGCCCCCACAACATTGCAAACCCCCCCACCGGCCCCAGGCCTATGCCCCCACTAAGACCTGGACACCTGGAGAGGGGACAGGGGGACTGTGAGAAGGCACCCCTCCGGTCCCACGTGACTGGATCAAAGGGCCTGACACCCCTTCCCCACATGGCAGAGGACCCCGTAGGGCCTCATCCAAGTGAGCGCCGCAGCCCACCCGCAAGGTGCGGCACACGGAGGCCAGGATAGTAGCCCGGACCCCCGACGCCTGGTGCTGGTCACCCCCCAAGCTAGGGAGTAGTGGGATAGCGCCGCCTGTCCATGGAATCTGGTAGCAGAGTGCCGTCAAGGGATTCTTTTTTAAGAAGCAACGTAGTTGTGTAATCTACAATTAATTTATCTAAATTCAGAATATAATCGTAGATGGGATTTATTCCAATTATTCGTGTCTAGAGTTTATACACAGTGAATTTATCATATGTATAAGTGTTCAGTCATCATAACTCGAGAGAGTGAAAAAAATGAAGCAATCAATTACCTCAAAATAAACTCAAAATGAATTTTATATCAATGAACGATATTCAGGGTACTTAAAAATATCGTTCATTGATATAAAATTCATTTCTCTTTTACACACCTTTGCTTCGTTTGATTACTTTGATATTGAGTTTATTTTGAGGTAATTGATTGCTTCATTTTTTTCACTCTCTCGAGTTATGATGACTGAACACTTATACATATGATAAATTCACTGTGTATAAACTCTAGACACGAATAATTGGAATAAATCCCATCTACGATTATATTCTGAATTTAGATAAATTAATTGTAGATTACACAACTACGTTGCTTCTTAAAAAAGAATCCCTTGACGGCACTCTGCTACCAGATTATTTGAATTCACCCAAGCCTTCAAGGGTTTATTGGGTTATCCACTTTATATACTAATCTTTGAGCGCAGACATTTGTCTGTTGTGGATCACTTCCAAGTGATTTGTGTTTGTTTGTTTCTCTGTAATAACTTATTCACTGAGTAAACATACCTATGTCTGAAGCAGAGACATTATCATACTCTGATGAATACATTCTGAAAATTGCAGGAGGCCCTTCATTGTTGGGCAATAGGGGTCCGGTGACCTCACTTCCCTATGAATCAGATCTTAACCAACTTGAGCGCCTAAAAAAAAGAAGCTGGTACGAACAGAGCTTCACGCCAAATTTTTGACAGATTGCCTCAATGCGAATATTATCCCGACTGGCTTACAAATTCGCAATATTCCAATTATTTTTACTGATGACGAGGATTTCAAAGTAGGGTTTAGTTTTTCAGCCAATAAGTGCTCTCGCACTTGGATGGTGTTGAGCATAGAAACCGCCCTCAAACAACTCAAGATCCTAACAAAAGAAATAGAGACCTTAGAAAAAAAGATACTAGGAGATACAGCCATTACAAACGGTAAATTTCTTTTAGAAAAAGTACAACAAACGATAAAAGAATTTGAGGAATTTAATGCTCATAAAAAGACTGAAAAACTCCAAAACGACATCAAGAGATATAATAAAGAAAAAACATATCCCTATTTGCAGAAAGACTTCTATAGCCCTCAAAACTCTGCACAAACAACAAAGAAAAGAGTTACCTTTTCAGACACAAACTCTGACACAGGCAGTGATCAATCAGCTGATACACCATATCGGCAATACGATCAGCAACCATCAACCTCTAGACAGAGTTTTTTAGGTCAGGACCGTCGAGGTACAGGTCCTCCACGGAGACAACGACCCTCCAAACGAGGATGGTATCGCAACCAATACACCCCGGGCTTCCGCCAGACTCGCAACCAATACTACGAATGGTAGAACCCAATCAGACAATACCGATTTTCAATCTGTCTGCACATATTCTATCAGAACAAGAGATTGAAGTTCTTTCAGCAGGTCTTAGTTTCGTTCCCACTTATAAAAACGACCTATTTCAAACCAAACTAGAAATCTACAAATTCTTCCGTACTGTGAGATTAAAACATTTTTGCACAAACAACGATATGAGACCAGACAATGGAGTCACTGGTCTAAGAAATAGATCAACTTTTTATCCAACAAACTCCATGATTAAAAAAGAAATTGTAACCTTTGAGAATGCCATACTTATAGAGATCGAAAATCTCTTCAGTCAAAGAATTCAATACAAATCAAATTTCTCAAAGGAGAAACAATCAGCACTTAAAAATCTACAATCACTCCAGAATGTCCTTATAAAACCAGCAGACAAGGGTGGCGGAATAGTCCTTTGGGACAAAGATAAATACAACCAAGAGGCTCTCAAGCAACTCTCAGTTACATCCCATTATAAGAAAGTTGGCACTAATCCGACAAACAGACTGGCACAAGAAATATCTAAACTAAGTAAACTGGGTCTTGATGGAGGATGGCTTTCGGATAAGGAAGCAGCTTTCCTCATAAACAAAACCCCTACAGTGCCCGCAATCTACATGCTCCCAAAGGTGCACAAAGACCCCCTTAATCCACCGGGACGCCCAATAGTGTCGGGGTGCAACTCTATTCTGAAACCTTTAGCACAATACGCTGATTATTTCATTAGGCCTTTTGCCATTGATCAACCCTCCTATGTGAGGGACACCATGGCAGTAATCAATATGATTGAGAATTATGAATTTGACCCCATTAATGAATATCTAGTTTCTATGGACATAGAAAGTCTGTATACGAACATTCCACAACAAGAAGTTCTACAGATCTTACACAGGTTATTAGACACCAGACCAAGACCCCATCGGGTACCAACTGAGTTTATCTTAGAATGTGTGCGTATTTCTCTTTGTGAGAATTTCTTCCTCTTCCAAAACACGTTTTACCAACAACAAAAAGGAGTAGCTATGGGTGCAGTTTATGCCCCCGATATAGCGAACATTTATGTATCTAATTTCGAAAATGAGTTCATCCAAAATCCATCTAACCCATTTTTGACAAATATCAAAAAATGGCTCCGTTATATAGATGACGTGTTGTTGATTTGGCGAGGCTCACATGAAGAACTTGTAGCATTTCATAATTGGCTAAATCTGAGAAGTCCACATCTGCAATTCACCATTGAGTCCAGCAAATCTGAAATGAACTTTTTAGATATCACCATTAAGAATGATATCACCAATCACTTATACACCACCTTGTATACTAAACCAACCTCAAGGAATACTCTTTTAGAGTACAGAAGTCACCATCCTCAAGCTCTCAAAGATGGCTTGCCATTTGGACAGTTTTTACGACTACGTAGGAACTGTACATTTAAAGAGGACTATTTTGCAGAGGCAAAAAAACTTAAAGAAAAACTAAAGGCAAGAGGATATCCATCAAAACTCTTAAAAAAATCCATGAAACGTGCATGGTACAATGAGAGGGAGACACTACTAACCGTAAAAAACCGCCCGGAACAACCACAATTAGTTTGTGTCTCTACATTTGGAACCCATGCAAACGCTATCAAAAAGATAATATGTAAACACTGGAATCTTCTCAAAAACCTCCCTGAATTTTCCTCTAAACCCCTTTTTTCATTTAAAAGGGGAACTAACTTGAAAGACAGACTTGTAAGGGCTTATGAGGATAATTCCAAAGATATGGTTGACAATATGAGACAACTTATGCCAGTGGTTGGACACTATAAATGCAATATGTGTTCAGCATGCAACACCACACAAACCACTAAGAACTGTACGATCAATAATGTTACTATCTCAATCAAAACTTTTTCCAACTGCAATACACAAAATGTGATATATTGCATACAGTGCCCTTGTAATCTATATTACATCGGTAAAACGACTCAACCTGTCAAGAAAAGAATTCTGCAGCACCAATCACGTATTAGATGTGGTATTGAGAATGCCCCATTAGTTGAACACTATCAAAGATTTCGTCATTGTGAGAAAGAAATGAAATGGTGGGTACTAGATGTAATCAAACCCTCTAAAAGACAAAACAATGTAGACCAGGTACTAACTATAAAAGAGGGCAGACTCATCTGCATGACTGATTCGATCAATCATGGTCTGAACACTGCTACTGAATGGCATACTCTAGCATGTCTGTAACATCTAATTGGTAAAAGTTAGATACATGATTGTGTTTATATTCTGCAATTTCTTTTCCATTGTGTTGATTGTAACATATGCTTTTATCAAAATCTGATATCTTTATAGCAACCATTGATTTATTGAGAGATGTCGTGCATAGACAATTGCTGACTTACTGTATCAGTCTGAATCACGAATTTTGAAGAAGACATTGATGTTTATTAATCACTCCTTTTAAATATATTGGATGTCGTCATATGTTTGAATCCATTCTATATCTAACTATGCAATGTTGATCTGTATTATTGAGATTCATTGAACTCTATCTTTAGAATGATGGGTACATTACCAACCTCTAAGCTATGTCTCTAACATATGGTTTAAACTGTATATGCATAAATGAAATGTGATATTTCAATGTATAGGACACACTGTATATGTAAATATGGAATATGATCTTTCAATGTATAGGACACTATGTCCTTATTTAACCACCAATGATATTCGTGAATTGCAGATTGCATTTTTTGTACACAGATGAATTTTTCTCTAGAAATATTAATTACCGAGTCTAAATCTTAAAACCCTTTCTCTCTCTTCCACTATGACACTGGGTCACTTATAGCTATAAATTAGAGGCATTCGCTAAATACCCCCTCTAATTGTGATTTGACTACAAAGCGATACCAGTAAAGATCATATGTCTCTCCATTGGCAGCAATCACCCGAATATATCCTGCCTAAATATCCATACGTGCGTCTTTTACAGTCGTCCCAAAGTGCACCAATTTCGAGATTTAATTATAGTGCAATATATGTTCTAACATGGTTTGGTACATATTTTTACTAAGATTGTTGTCTTTTTTGAAATAAAACACCAAAGATACTTTGTGAGATTAAGTTAAAACTCAAAACTTAATATTTCTGCTAATTTATCATAAATTTGGCCCAAATATCGCTTAATTATACATTTATATTACTGTGATCGCCTGACCGAAATACACACTTCCTTAATAATGGCCGCCACAATAAGGTTAATATCCCAAACCAAGATGGCCACCAAATTCGGCACATCTTAGTACTAGAATGATTATTTAGTAAAAATTTCTTTTTCATTAGTCTAAAGATTAAGAATGCACCTTTTCAATTTAGCTTACATCTTAAAGATATATTTGATGATATGAGAAGATATCCTTTATTGAACATTACTGATTATAACGAAGCTCTAACCATTCAAACATGGCGGCTATACAACAACAGTTTAGACTTCGATCTAAGACGCAGTCCGTTTTTTGTAGCTCTTCCATGAGCTCAAATAGGACTGAGTTGGTGCTACTCGGTACTGCCATTTTTCACTACTTGCCCGGACGACGCCAAACAAATGCCAGGTATGCCTTCACGAAATAGAGGGTTAAATATGCGAACACGAGTCGCTTTTCAAGACTCTGAACCTGTGCTATCTCTTTCCCACAGTATCAGTTTGAAAAAGAGATAACTAGCGTGAGGCTTAACTCCCTTGGCACTTTACTTCTCGAACTTCGAGCTATCTGACAGTTCGGACTTTATGGTGAACAAAAATAAGGTAAACTTATTCCCTTGCAAGTTTAACTCGCAAGTATTCATTAGATAGATGCAAACAAAGCAATTTTAAATGTCTATCTTCCAGCAACTTAATCATTAACTGAGAAATCCTGACTGTGGGTGGATGGAATCAGAACTCGCTTTCAAAACGATTTGCTACATCTATCTGACTTGTTATGATAAGGTAACACCCATTCAATCACTCCTTAGTGTCTAACTGCATTTTGAAATAGATTATGTACTTTGAACCTTATCGTATAACGAACAACGGTGATCGCGAATCTTTAACATCAGATTTGTTTGTTTTTTTAAAAAATTTATTTAGTTCTTCAAAGAGGACAGCATTAATGTGACAATTAGTATACTATAATTTATGAAGACCAAAAAACGTATATCATAATTGTTTCATGTTGAATGGCCTCCCTTTACACAAATTAAGACAATAGGTCTATACTTTGGGTTTGTTATTAATTTGTGAATATGAACATCTTCCTAAATTAAAACTTGGCGAGAAAAATGGACATAATTGTATCGATATGTTTAATTAATTTTTTTTCAAAATTTCTTTTTGATGGCATAGGTGTGTGTTTTATATATATTAAAACGGTATATATCTTTATTTTTAGGGGTCATCTTTTAAAACCTTGTAGTCCTGAGGATGGTCTTGTAAAATGACAACAAAAGACCGAAACGTCGACTGATTCACTTTTTTCCACAACGATTGAATACTGTGTTGAAAAAGTGTTTGATTTATTGTTAAAGTGAAGGAACCATTGAATGTACTATTGCCTTCCATTATAAGTACAACTGCTGTTATTTTTAAGTACCCTGAATATCGTTCATTGATATAAAATTCATTTCTCTTTTACACACCTTTGCTTCGTTTGATTACTTTGATATTGAGTTTATTTTGAGGTAATTGATTGCTTCATTTTTTTCACTCTCTCGAGTTATGATGACTGAACACTTATACATATGATAAATTCACTGTGTATAAACTCTAGACACGAATAATTGGAATAAATCCCATCTACGATTATATTCTGAATTTAGATAAATTAATTGTAGATTACACAACTACGTTGCTTCTTAAAAAAGAATCCCTTGACGGCACTCTGCTACCAGATTATTTGAATTCACCCAAGCCTTCAAGGGTTTATTGGGTTATCCACTTTATATACTAATCTTTGAGCGCAGACATTTGTCTGTTGTGGATCACTTCCAAGTGATTTGTGTTTGTTTGTTTCTCTGTAATAACTTATTCACTGAGTAAACATACCTATGTCTGAAGCAGAGACATTATCATACTCTGATGAATACATTCTGAAAATTGCAGGAGGCCCTTCATTGTTGGGCAATAGGGGTCCGGTGACCTCACTTCCCTATGAATCAGATCTTAACCAACTTGAGCGCCTAAAAAAGAAGCTGGTACGAACAGAGCTTCACGCCAAATTTTTGACAGATTGCCTCAATGCGAATATTATCCCGACTGGCTTACAAATTCGCAATATTCCAATTATTTTTACTGATGACGAGGATTTCAAAGTAGGGTTTAGTTTTTCAGCCAATAAGTGCTCTCGCACTTGGATGGTGTTGAGCATAGAAACCGCCCTCAAACAACTCAAGATCCTAACAAAAGAAATAGAGACCTTAGAAAAAAAGATACTAGGAGATACAGCCATTACAAACGGTAAATTTCTTTTAGAAAAAGTACAACAAACGATAAAAGAATTTGAGGAATTTAATGCTCATAAAAAGACTGAAAAACTCCAAAACGACATCAAGAGATATAATAAAGAAAAAACATATCCCTATTTGCAGAAAGACTTCTATAGCCCTCAAAACTCTGCACAAACAACAAAGAAAAGAGTTACCTTTTCAGACACAAACTCTGACACAGGCAGTGATCAATCAGCTGATACACCATATCGGCAATACGATCAGCAACCATCAACCTCTAGACAGAGTTTTTTAGGTCAGGACCGTCGAGGTACAGGTCCTCCACGGAGACAACGACCCTCCAAACGAGGATGGTATCGCAACCAATACACCCCGGGCTTCCGCCAGACTCGCAACCAATACTACGAATGGTAGAACCCAATCAGACAATACCGATTTTCAATCTGTCTGCACATATTCTATCAGAACAAGAGATTGAAGTTCTTTCAGCAGGTCTTAGTTTCGTTCCCACTTATAAAAACGACCTATTTCAAACCAAACTAGAAATCTACAAATTCTTCCGTACTGTGAGATTAAAACATTTTTGCACAAACAACGATATGAGACCAGACAATGGAGTCACTGGTCTAAGAAATAGATCAACTTTTTATCCAACAAACTCCATGATTAAAAAAGAAATTGTAACCTTTGAGAATGCCATACTTATAGAGATCGAAAATCTCTTCAGTCAAAGAATTCAATACAAATCAAATTTCTCAAAGGAGAAACAATCAGCACTTAAAAATCTACAATCACTCCAGAATGTCCTTATAAAACCAGCAGACAAGGGTGGCGGAATAGTCCTTTGGGACAAAGATAAATACAACCAAGAGGCTCTCAAGCAACTCTCAGTTACATCCCATTATAAGAAAGTTGGCACTAATCCGACAAACAGACTGGCACAAGAAATATCTAAACTAAGTAAACTGGGTCTTGATGGAGGATGGCTTTCGGATAAGGAAGCAGCTTTCCTCATAAACAAAACCCCTACAGTGCCCGCAATCTACATGCTCCCAAAGGTGCACAAAGACCCCCTTAATCCACCGGGACGCCCAATAGTGTCGGGGTGCAACTCTATTCTGAAACCTTTAGCACAATACGCTGATTATTTCATTAGGCCTTTTGCCATTGATCAACCCTCCTATGTGAGGGACACCATGGCAGTAATCAATATGACTGAGAATTATGAATTTGACCCCATTAATGAATATCTAGTTTCTATGGACATAGAAAGTCTGTATACGAACATTCCACAACAAGAAGTTCTACAGATCTTACACAGGTTATTAGACACCAGACCAAGACCCCATCGGGTACCAACTGAGTTTATCTTAGAATGTGTGCGTATTTCTCTTTGTGAGAATTTCTTCCTCTTCCAAAACACGTTTTACCAACAACAAAAAGGAGTAGCTATGGGTGCAGTTTATGCCCCCGATATAGCGAACATTTATGTATCTAATTTCGAAAATGAGTTCATCCAAAATCCATCTAACCCATTTTTGACAAATATCAAAAAATGGCTCCGTTATATAGATGACGTGTTGTTGATTTGGCGAGGCTCACATGAAGAACTTGTAGCATTTCATAATTGGCTAAATCTGAGAAGTCCACATCTGCAATTCACCATTGAGTCCAGCAAATCTGAAATGAACTTTTTAGATATCACCATTAAGAATGATATCACCAATCACTTATACACCACCTTGTATACTAAACCAACCTCAAGGAATACTCTTTTAGAGTACAGAAGTCACCATCCTCAAGCTCTCAAAGATGGCTTGCCATTTGGACAGTTTTTACGACTACGTAGGAACTGTACATTTAAAGAGGACTATTTTGCAGAGGCAAAAAAACTTAAAGAAAAACTAAAGGCAAGAGGATATCCATCAAAACTCTTAAAAAAATCCATGAAACGTGCATGGTACAATGAGAGGGAGACACTACTAACCGTAAAAAACCGCCCGGAACAACCACAATTAGTTTGTGTCTCTACATTTGGAACCCATGCAAACGCTATCAAAAAGATAATATGTAAACACTGGAATCTTCTCAAAAACCTCCCTGAATTTTCCTCTAAACCCCTTTTTTCATTTAAAAGGGGAACTAACTTGAAAGACAGACTTGTAAGGGCTTATGAGGATAATTCCAAAGATATGGTTGACAATATGAGACAACTTATGCCAGTGGTTGGACACTATAAATGCAATATGTGTTCAGCATGCAACACCACACAAACCACTAAGAACTGTACGATCAATAATGTTACTATCTCAATCAAAACTTTTTCCAACTGCAATACACAAAATGTGATATATTGCATACAGTGCCCTTGTAATCTATATTACATCGGTAAAACGACTCAACCTGTCAAGAAAAGAATTCTGCAGCACCAATCACGTATTAGATGTGGTATTGAGAATGCCCCATTAGTTGAACACTATCAAAGATTTCGTCATTGTGAGAAAGAAATGAAATGGTGGGTACTAGATGTAATCAAACCCTCTAAAAGACAAAACAATGTAGACCAGGTACTAACTATAAAAGAGGGCAGACTCATCTGCATGACTGATTCGATCAATCATGGTCTGAACACTGCTACTGAATGGCATACTCTAGCATGTCTGTAACATCTAATTGGTAAAAGTTAGATACATGATTGTGTTTATATTCTGCAATTTCTTTTCCATTGTGTTGATTGTAACATATGCTTTTATCAAAATCTGATATCTTTATAGCAACCATTGATTTATTGAGAGATGTCGTGCATAGACAATTGCTGACTTACTGTATCAGTCTGAATCACGAATTTTGAAGAAGACATTGATGTTTATTAATCACTCCTTTTAAATATATTGGATGTCGTCATATGTTTGAATCCATTCTATATCTAACTATGCAATGTTGATCTGTATTATTGAGATTCATTGAACTCTATCTTTAGAATGATGGGTACATTACCAACCTCTAAGCTATGTCTCTAACATATGGTTTAAACTGTATATGCATAAATGAAATGTGATATTTCAATGTATAGGACACACTGTATATGTAAATATGGAATATGATCTTTCAATGTATAGGACACTATGTCCTTATTTAACCACCAATGATATTCGTGAATTGCAGATTGCATTTTTTGTACACAGATGAATTTTTCTCTAGAAATATTAATTACCGAGTCTAAATCTTAAAACCCTTTCTCTCTCTTCCACTATGACACTGGGTCACTTATAGCTATAAATTAGAGGCATTCGCTAAATACCCCCTCTAATTGTGATTTGACTACAAAGCGATACCAGTAAAGATCATATGTCTCTCCATTGGCAGCAATCACCCGAATATATCCTGCCTAAATATCCATACGTGCGTCTTTTACAGTCGTCCCAAAGTGCACCAATTTCGAGATTTAATTATAGTGCAATATATGTTCTAACATGGTTTGGTACATATTTTTACTAAGATTGTTGTCTTTTTTGAAATAAAACACCAAAGATACTTTGTGAGATTAAGTTAAAACTCAAAACTTAATATTTCTGCTAATTTATCATAAATTTGGCCCAAATATCGCTTAATTATACATTTATATTACTGTGATCGCCTGACCGAAATACACACTTCCTTAATAATGGCCGCCACAATAAGGTTAATATCCCAAACCAAGATGGCCACCAAATTCGGCACATCTTAGTACTAGAATGATTATTTAGTAAAAATTTCTTTTTCATTAGTCTAAAGATTAAGAATGCACCTTTTCAATTTAGCTTACATCTTAAAGATATATTTGATGATATGAGAAGATATCCTTTATTGAACATTACTGATTATAACGAAGCTCTAACCATTCAAACATGGCGGCTATACAACAACAGTTTAGACTTCGATCTAAGACGCAGTCCGTTTTTTGTAGCTCTTCCATGAGCTCAAATAGGACTGAGTTGGTGCTACTCGGTACTGCCATTTTTCACTACTTGCCCGGACGACGCCAAACAAATGCCAGGTATGCTTTCACGAAATAGAGGGTTAAATATGCGAACACGAGTCGCTTTTCAAGACTCTGAACCTGTGCTATCTCTTTCCCACAGTATCAGTTTGAAAAAGAGATAACTAGCGTGAGGCTTAACTCCCTTGGCACTTTACTTCTCGAACTTCGAGCTATCTGACAGTTCGGACTTTATGGTGAACAAAAATAAGGTAAACTTATTCCCTTGCAAGTTTAACTCGCAAGTATTCATTAGATAGATGCAAACAAAGCAATTTTAAATGTCTATCTTCCAGCAACTTAATCATTAACTGAGAAATCCTGACTGTGGGTGGATGGAATCAGAACTCGCTTTCAAAACGATTTGCTACATCTATCTGACTTGTTATGATAAGGTAACACCCATTCAATCACTCCTTAGTGTCTAACTGCATTTTGAAATAGATTATGTACTTTGAACCTTATCGTATAACGAACAACGGTGATCGCGAATCTTTAACATCAGATTTGTTTGTTTTTTTAAAAAATTTATTTAGTTCTTCAAAGAGGACAGCATTAATGTGACAATTAGTATACTATAATTTATGAAGACCAAAAAACGTATATCATAATTGTTTCATGTTGAATGGCCTCCCTTTACACAAATTAAGACAATAGGTCTATACTTTGGGTTTGTTATTAATTTGTGAATATGAACATCTTCCTAAATTAAAACTTGGCGAGAAAAATGGACATAATTGTATCGATATGTTTAATTAATTTTTTTTCAAAATTTCTTTTTGATGGCATAGGTGTGTGTTTTATATATATTAAAACGGTATATATCTTTATTTTTAGGGGTCATCTTTTAAAACCTTGTAGTCCTGAGGATGGTCTTGTAAAATGACAACAAAAGACCGAAACGTCGACTGATTCACTTTTTTCCACAACGATTGAATACTGTGTTGAAAAAGTGTTTGATTTATTGTTAAAGTGAAGGAACCATTGAATGTACTATTGCCTTCCATTATAAGTACAACTGCTGTTATTTTTAAGTACCCTGAATATCGTTCATTGATATAAAATTCATTTCTCTTTTACACACCTTTGCTTCGTTTGATTACTTTGATATTGAGTTTATTTTGAGGTAATTGATTGCTTCATTTTTTTCACTCTCTCGAGTTATGATGACTGAACACTTATACATATGATAAATTCACTGTGTATAAACTCTAGACACGAATAATTGGAATAAATCCCATCTACGATTATATTCTGAATTTAGATAAATTAATTGTAGATTACACAACTACGTTGCTTCTTAAAAAAGAATCCCTTGACGGCACTCTGCTACCAGATTATTTGAATTCACCCAAGCCTTCAAGGGTTTATTGGGTTATCCACTTTATATACTAGCCTGTCCATGGAGGCTGGGAGAAAATCCCCCCAGTCTGCCCCCCGTGACCCGGTACCGGGCCACCTCCGGCTGCCCGGGCTGCATAAGGTGCACCTGGAACCCACGAGGGCATCCGCCCTGCGAAGGGACGGGGTAGGGGGCAGCGCCTCACTCACCAGCTTACGATGAGCTGCAGACGACGATCCTGGGAGACCAGGGGTGACATTCTCACCCCTCCAGAGTACACCATCATCAGACAAGACAGACCGATCAAAACGGGGGGAGGACTAGCCATCATCCACAAGGCAGGAATACAGATTACCAAACTTAAACCTGGAGAATACCTATCATTTGAATACCTGGGTGTCGAACTCACTGCCAAGGGCACCTCACCCATCAAATTCCACACCATCTACCATCCTCCTGGAGAGCGTACCCTTTTCCCCAAAGAACTAACAGACCTAATATCACGGTTCTCCATGACAGACACTAAAGACGTGTTCCTGGGTGACTTCAATATCCACTGGAATGACCCAGAAGACTCCACTAGCCAGAACCTATCCAACCTACTTGAAATATATAACCTCAAACAACTCTACAATAAATCAACTCACATCAAAGGTGCAACACTGGATGCGATCATTTCCAACAATGATCTGGTCTCTCTGAGAGCGATTTCGCCCATTGACTGGTCTGACCACCACCTCATTCTGTTCAAGATTGATGCACTTGTCTTCCACCAACCTATTCGTGATGACAAACCTAAACTCTGGACTAGAAATATCAAAGCAATCCCTTTATCCGAACTTGAATCCAGGATTCATGCCCATCTTCAACTCCAACCCTCATCATCGACGGCCGATGACCTCATTACACACTTTAACTCAAAAATGACAGAGGTTCTAGACCAAGTAGCTCCTCTCAAACTCAAACAATTGAGACAAACCAAATCTAAACCCTGGTTTAACGTGGATCTGAATGAGGAAAGCCGTCAACTCCGACAAACGGAAAGGTCTTGGAGACTAAACCCCTCGACCTTACACCTAGCGCAACTTAGATCTGCTCGGCAAGCATACAAAAAACAAATTTTCAGTGAAAAGGCGTCTTTCTTCCGCAGCCAACTAGATCTTCAACATTGTCAAAAGCCAAACTATCTGCACTCCCTCTCAAGAAATCAAAGCCACCACTGAGCGTTGTGAAGAAATTGCCATCTTCTTCACTAATAAAGTCTCGAAAATTGATCAATCCTTCATCCAAACCTCTAACCCTCCTTCCCTCTTAACCTGCCCCACTCTAACCACCCCTGATCATTCAGAAAGAGTTCTTACCAAGGACAATCAGGTCTGCCTCCAGCTAAAAAACAATGTGCATTGGTCCGACTTTGAGCTAATGTCGGAAAATGAGGTTTTCAGTATAATTTCTAACCTAAAACTTTCCTCCCACACTATGGACCCCATCCCATTCACAATCATAAAAGAACTTAACCACACCATTACCCCTTTCTGGACAAAAATCATCAACGCCTCTCTCACCTCAGGCTGTGTCCCAGACTCCCTTCAACTTGGACAAATCACACCCATTCTCAAAAAACCAGGGGCCGACCCTAATGATCTCAACAACCTCAGACCTTTCTCCAACCTCCCATTCCTTGCAAAAACATTGGAGAAATGCGTTCTCCACCAACTCAACAAACACATTGATGAGTTCAACCTCCTCGACACCTTTCAATCAGGATTCAGGAAAGGCTGTAGCACGGAACCAGCTATGCTCAACGTCTCTGATGATATTCACAAGGCTTTAGATGACGGTGATGCCTGCCTACTCATCCTTATTGACCTATCTGCGGCATTCGACACAGTAAACCATCCAGCGCTTCTGGAGACCTTGTCGAAGCGCTCCAGCATCAATGGCTGTTGGAGGGAGGACCACCGGGGAGTCGGGGAGACTATTCCGGGGCACCTTCCTACCGCAAAAGTATAGCCGAGCGCCGCTGAGAAGCCCCTTCAGGGAGGTTCTTCTCCTATGATCGTACTAGGCCCAGTAACACCACCACACAGGACTCAATATCAGTTGCTTGACTTGGTTCTTTATCAAAAAGTAGTACGTTCAATATTTACAGTGGGATCGAGGGATCCAGTAAGAGTCTCAAAGTCTGTTAGGGGGGTCGGGTAGCGGGACAGTCTTAGTACCAACCAGGTACGGGAGGGCTCTGCGCCAGACCTTGAGTGCGGGTCTCAGAGCGGCTCGGACGTGGGGAGCCGCGGCGGTGTCTGCAGGGCTCGGGTGGTAGTTCCGCTTGGGTCGAGCCGCGACACAGGCAGCAGGGCTCCGGTGGTAGGTCCGCTTCGGTCGAGCCGCGACGAGGTCAGCTGGGCTCTGATGGTAAGGTTTCTACAAGGTCGGGCCGCGACAGCGTCAGCAGGGCACCAAAGGTTTGTGAAGGTCTTTAAGCACGGTGGAGCCGCGACGTCGTCAGCAGGGCTCAGTGTGTGGGTTCAGGATGAGTCTTCTTCCGTAGGGTCAGCCGCGATCCGATCAGCAGGGCTCTTGACTCCGGGATACAACTACTGTCCTGTTGTCGGGTCGCCCCAGATATAGGACTGGAGCCCTTTGATGTCCGGACCCTTGCGCCCGGAGGGGCGGAGAGGCCGGGTAGGGAGCGGCCAGACCCCCAGCAGGAGAGGCACCAGGCCCCAGAGAGCTGTGGGGCGATGGCACCTAGGTGTGGAAGGACGGTTACTGCCCTCCGCCGGGAGTGGGAAGGGTTCACGTGGTATCCCCCGGGCCAGGGGTTGGCGCCTCGATGTCGGGCCTCGCTGGGACAGAGGCCGGGTGGAGCGGGGTCACGCAGGTGGTCACGTGGAGTGACGTATAGTCCAAAATGGAGGAGCCCCGAGGTGCATGGGACCTCGTGCGGCTTAGCGCGGGGAAACAGGACCACGCCACGAGGCCGGCTCCCACATGTGTCCCCCCCAGCTGAAGGCAGGGAGAGTCACCCATCTCCTTGGGGGTTCTCCTCGCCGAGGCGGAAGAATCAGGACAGGCCGTCAGCAGTGGCGTGGTCGTTGCCGGGCCGGTGTTCCACAGTGAAGTCCATCCCTTGCAGCGAGATGGACCAGCGCAACAGAATGGGGTTCTCGCCCCGCATTTGCATGAGCCACCGCAAGGGCCGGTGGTCAGTTTGGACCTTGAAGTGGGTGCCGAACAGGTAGGGCCGGAGCTTCTTGAGAGCCCATCCCACGGCGAAGGCCTCCCGCTCGATGGTGCTCCACCTCTGTTCTCGCGGCAGCAGTCGGCGGCTGATAAAGGCCACAGGTCGGTCGAGGCCCTTGGTGTCCACCTGGGAGAGGACCGCCCCGATTCCGTACTCCGAGGCATCGGTCTGGACTACAAATTCCTTGCTGTAGTCAGGGGCCTGTAGCACAGGGGCAGCGCACATGGCCGCCTTCAGAGCATCAAAAGCGGTCTGACAGCGGGGCGTCCAGTGCACCGCCTTGGGCTGTTTCTTTGAAGTGAGCTCCGTAAGGGGGCCCACAATACTGCCATAATCCTTGATGAATCGTCGGTAGTAGCCTGTGAGGCCTAAGAAGGCCCGGACAGCGGTTTGGGTTGCGGGGGGCTCCCACGCCTGGATGGCGTCGACTTTTAACTGGAGGGGCGCCACCTGGCCACTCCCCACCTGGTGGCCCAGATAGGTCACAGATCCTTGACCGATCTGGCATTTACTGGCCTTAATGGTGAGCCCGGCTCTTTGGAGAGCGGCCAGGACTTCCCCAAGGTGTCCTAAGTGCGCGGCCCAGTGGTCGCTGAAGACGGCAATGTCGTCGAGGTAGGCCGCGCTGAAGGCTTCTAGTCCGGCCAGGACCTTGTTTACTAGCCTCTGAAAGGTCGCTGGGGCGTTCTTCATACCGAAGGGCATTACCCGAAAGTGGTAGTGCCCATCGGGGGTGGAAAAGGCGGATCGTTCCTGGGCGCCGGGAGTGAGCTTGATCTGCCAGTACCCAGCGGTGAGATCAAAGGTGCTTAGGTAGCGGGCGGCCCCTAGGCGATGGATCAGTTCGTCGGCTCGTGGCAAGGGGTGGGCATCGGTCTTGGTGACTGCGTTCAGGCCCCGGTAGTCGACACAAAATCTGAGTTCGGGGGCCGTGCCGGGGGCGGCGGCCTTCGGCACCAAGACTACCGGGCTGGCCCACGGGCTGTCGGAAGGCTCGATGACTCAGAGGGCGAGCATCTTGGCGACCTCGGTCTGTATGCAGGTTCGGACTCGGTCAGGTACTCTGTAAGCGCGGTGTCGTACAGGGGGCCTGTCCCCTGTGTCCACATCGTGGACACACCAGGGGGTCACCCCGGGCGTGAGAGAGAAGAGGGCAGCGAAGGGTTGCAGCAGCTTCTGGCAGTCATGGCGCTGTTCTGGTGTCAGGGTGGCGGAGAGGCGGACGCCCTCCACGGAGCCGTCTTGGCCCGAGGACCCCAGGAGGTCTGGTAGGGGCTCGGAGTCACTTTCGCCCCCATCGTCGGTAGCCAGCAGTAGGCTTAGTTCAGTTCGGGCAAAGTGGGGCTTGAGCCGGTTGGCGTGCAGGACCCGGAGGGGGTTCCTCGGGGACTCCATGTCGACCAGGTATGTGACGGGGCTCTTCCTCTCAACTACCTTGAAGGGCCCGGTCCACTTGTCCTGCAGGGCGCAGGGGTCCACGGGTGACATGACCCAGACTTGCTGGCCCGGCTTGAACTCGATGGCTGAGGCATTTTCGTCATACCAGCGTTTCATGTCTTCTTGGCTGGCTTCGAGGTTGGCTTCTGCCAGGGCCCGGAACTTCCGAGTCTGGTTCCGCAGGGTCAGGAGGTACCGGTAGATGTCGGGGGGGACATCTTGGACGGCCGCCTCCCAGCCCTCCTTGACCAGGCTGAGGGGCCCTCGGACGAGGTGCCCATACAACAGTTCGAAGGGGCTGAAGCCCAGGGATTTCTGTGGTACCTCCCGATAGGCGAACGAAAGGCAGGGCAGCAGGACATCCCATCTCCTCCTCAGGGGCTCTTCCAGGCCCTTGATCATCCCCTTCAGGGTTCTGTTGAACCGCTCGACCAGTCCGTTCCCCTGGGGGTGGTAAGGGGTGGTGAATTTATAGGTGTTGGAAGGCGGACCCCGAGGAGTCGGTGAGACCACCCAGGGGGGGCCTCCCCCACTGCACGAAGTAGCCGAGCGCTGCCGAGAAGCCTCCTGAGAGATCCTTCTCCTATCACGTACTAGCACAGTAACACCACCACACAGGACTCAAGGAGGTTGTCTCAAGACGAGCAATTCTTTATCAGCACTTAAAGG
Source organism: Triturus cristatus (assembly GCF_964204655.1). Taxonomy (NCBI): domain Eukaryota; kingdom Metazoa; phylum Chordata; class Amphibia; order Caudata; family Salamandridae; genus Triturus; species Triturus cristatus. Next base: position 1,247,703,077 of record NC_140582.1, read on the forward strand.
TTACGGGATCAATATTTACACGACAGGGATCGAGGGATCCACAAAAAGTCTCAGTGTCTCTTTAGAAGGGTAGGGGTAGCGGGACAGTCTTTGGCAGGAGCTCGGTACGAGGGTACCTGGGGCCCAGTTCTTATCCTCAAGCTGGGGGACCTCCGGATCTCGGAGGGGTCGAGCCGCGACGGCGTCAGCAGGGCTCTGGCATACAGTTCGTGGAGAGTCGCGATCAGGTCAGCAGGGCTCTCAAGATGGTTTCTGCTCAGCTCGAGCCGCGACGTCGTCAGCAGGGCTCCGATGGAGGTTTCAGCGAGGTTGGGCCGCGACAGCGTCAGCAGGACCCCGATGTTCCGGGTGGCTTCAAGGTTTCAATACGAAGGAGCCGCGACGCAGTCTGCAGGGCTCGTGGTAGTTCAAGCAAGAGTTCTTCTCCGTAGGGTCGGCCGCGATTCGATCAGCAGGGCTCTCGACTCCGGGATACAACTGCCGGTCTGTGGCGGGGTCGCCCCAGATATAGGTCTGGAGCCCTTTGATGTCCGGACCCTTGCGTCCGGGGGGGGCGGAGAGGCCGGGTGGAGGTGGCCAGACGCCCAGCAGGAGAGGCGCCCGGCCCAAGAGAGCTGGAGGCCGATCGCACCTCGGTGTGTGGGGGCGGTTGGGGGTCCCATCGATACCGCCCTCCGCCAGGGCGATGAGGTGTTCACGTGACACCCCCTGGCCAGTTCTTGGTGCCTCAATGTCTGGGCCTTGCTGGGGCCGAGGCCGGGTTGAGCGGAGTCCTGAGGGCTGGCGTGCAGGGTCACGTGGCAGGGGACAAAATGGCGGAACCTCGAGGCACAGGTGACCTCGTGCGGCCCGCACGGGTAGCTCGTGGAGGCTAGGGCGGGGAACGGGCCCATTCTCCGGGAAGTCAGGACCACGCCACGAGGCCGGGTCCAACAATAGGTGACCCCACATTGTTGCCAGAGGGATCTCATGTACTTCAAAATAAAGTTCGTACCCCTGTCGCTCACCACTTCTCGGGGGAACCCCACCCTGGAGAAGATGCCCATCAGGGCCCGGCCCACCACTGGAGCTGTCACGGTGCGGAGTGGGATGGCCTCGGGGTATCGGGTGGCGTGGTCGACCAGTACCAGGATGAAGCGGTGCCCCAGGGCGGTTCGGGGGTCGAGGTGCCCCATGATGTCGATTCCCACTCGTTCGAACGGGGTGTGGACGGCTGGAAATGGTTGGAGGGGGGCTTTCACTCGCCCCCCAGTCTTCCCGCTAGCTTGGCAGGTCGGGCAGGACCGGCAGTGATGGTCCACGTCCCTTCTCATTCGGGGCCAATAGAAATGGGTCACTAAGCGGCTGTAAGTCTTGTCCCGCCCGAGGTGTCCGGCAAGAGGCACGTCATGTGCCAGGTTCAGGAGGAACTCTCGAAATCGGAGGGGGACCACCAGCACCCGGCCGGCCCCTAGTTCGGCGACTTTCTGCTCGCTATACAATAAGTCATTGTCCCAATAGACCCAGTGGGTTCCCGTGGGGTCCCCCGCAGCCTGGGCGGCCGCTTGCTGTCGGGCCCCCTCGAGGGACGGGCAGGCCTTCTGCTCTTGCTGGAATTGTTCGCGGGTGGGGCCCCCGTCGTGGCGCCACTGGGCCAGCTCGGGGATCTCGCTGAGGGAGGCGGCCTCGTCGGGAGAAAGTTCGGATGGCCCGGCCTCCTCGTCAGGTTCCTCTGTGCCGGAGGAGGGTGGTAGTTCGGGGCCCGTCGGCTTGTCGGGGGCCGTGGCAGCGGCTGGTTGGGCGGTCATGGACCGGGTGGTGGCGCAGGCCCACTCGGGCAGTCCTAGCATCCCCAGATGCTCTCGGCGTTCTACCTGGGCCCAGGGTGAGCTCTCTAGGTCATTCCCCAGGAGGCAGTCCACTGGGGCGTCGTCGCGGACAGTTACTTTTAGGGTGCCGGACACTCCTCCCCACTCGAAGGGGATCCTAGCCATCCGGCACATGCTCTCGGTGTTGTCCGCGGTCCGGACAGGGCAGAGGACATGCGGCAGGATTTGTTCGGGGGTCACCAGGTGGCAGCGGACAGCGGTCACACTGGCCCCAGTGTCCCAGAGGGCCTCGGCCCGTCGTCCATTGATGGTGACCCACTGTTGGTACTTCTGGGTGTTGCTTGGGATGGCGGCTCGGGGCACCATTTCTCGGGAGCCCAGGCATACAAGCGACATGGCAGCTGGTTCCCACTCGGGGGACCCGTCGTCGTGGTTTTCCTCCTCGTCTTCTCCCTCCCCCAGGGCTGCGGTGGCTATTTGTCGGGGAGGGGGCCCAGTGGTCCCGTTCCGTCGGTTCACGGGGCAGGCCGGGTCGCTCGCATAGTGGCCGGTCTGCTGACAGCCGAAGCAGGTCACTGTCGGTCGTGGTCCAGGCCGTGCGATAGGGGTCCCCCTTCGGCCCTGGGTCGGGGAAGTGTGGTTGGTGGCTTGACCTCGTGGCCGGCTTCTGGGCGGCCCGGCCGGGAATTCTCGACTGCGGTGGGACCCCCCTCCTCTGCCTCGCTGGCGGGGAGGTCCCGTGGTACTCCGTGGATAGTCCCCCACTGGGTTCCGGGGGACCCGGGTGTTGACCCATCGGTCTGCTTCGGCGGCGAGCTTCCGGGGCTCCGTCAGTTTACTATCCAGGAGGTGTTGCCTTAGTTCAACAAAGCAGTTGTTGGCGAGGTGCTCCCAGACAATGAGGTCGAACAGCTCATTGTATGAGGTGACCTTGCTTCCTTTTATCCAACCTTCCAACGCTCGGCTGAAGAAGTCCACGTATTCGACCCATGTGGTACCGGGGAGCTTCTTGCAGTCCCGGAAGCGCTGCCGGTACATCTCGGGTGATAGTCCGTAGCGTGTGAGTAGGGCTTTCTTCATGTGGTCGTATGAGGTCATCACCGCGTCGGGGAGTTGCAGCAGGGTATCCCGGCCTTCGCTGAGGAACCTCCCCCATAGGCCGGCACCCCAGTCCTTCCGGGGTACCCGATGGGAGGTCATGGCTACTTCGTACGCTCGGAACCATTGCTGGATGTCATCATTTTTATAGTACTCCTTGACGACATCCTTGGGGATGTGAACCTTTGGCTCGGTCAGGGGCAGAGCGTCCCGGGTTCCGGGGTTGCTGGTCTCCCCCGTTTTAGCTTTGAGTTCAAGTTCCTTAAGGCTCCTCTCGTGCTCGAGGGTTAGCCGTCTCTCCTCTAGTTCCTGACGCCGTTTCTTTTCCTCGATTTCCTCTTGCAGCCGTAGTTGCTCCAAGGCTATCTTCTTCTCCGCCAGTAGGAGCTCACCGTCCAGCCGGAGTCGGGTGAGGTCCATTTCGTGTGTACGGACCCTCTCCCGTTCTCGCATTTCTTCGGGGGAAAAGCTGGTTTCTGGGTCGGCTCGCCCCCCATCTGTCGGGGTTGGGGTCGGCAGGTTTCCGTCCCGGGCCGAGGTCCCTTCGGCTCGGGGTGGAGTGGTCTCGGGTTCTGTCCAGGCTTTCAGGGCTTTCTGCATCTCTTCCTTGGTGCCCAATCCTGTGGTTGCGATCGCTTTGTCTTTGCAGAATTGTTTGAGTTCTTTGTGGGTGTATTCTTCCAGTTTTTCCAGCTGGAAGATTGCGGCCACGGTTGCTTCTTGGCCGGCCATGGTTCCCTTTTTCTTTTTCCGTCTGGTCAGGTAGTGGGTGCGTTACTTGCCTGTACGATTGCGTCTGGCTCGGATCCCGTCGCTGGCCACCAAATGTTGGAGGGAGGACCACCGGGGAGTCGGGGAGACTATTCCGGGGCACCTTCCTACCGCAAAAGTATAGCCGAGCGCCGCTGAGAAGCCCCTTCAGGGAGGTTCTTCTCCTATGATCGTACTAGGCCCAGTAACACCACCACACAGGACTCAATATCAGTTGCTTGACTTGGTTCTTTATCAAAAAGTAGTACGTTCAATATTTACAGTGGGATCGAGGGATCCAGTAAGAGTCTCAAAGTCTGTTAGGGGGGTCGGGTAGCGGGACAGTCTTAGTACCAACCAGGTACGGGAGGGCTCTGCGCCAGACCTTTAGTGCGGGTCTCAGAGCGGCTCGGACGTGGGGAGCCGCGACGGCGTCTGCAGGGCTCGGGTGGTAGTTCCGCTTGGGTCGAGCCGCGACACAGTCAGCAGGGCTCCGGTGGTAGGTCCGCTTCGGTCAAGCCGGGACGAGGTCAGCTGGGCTCTGATGGTAAGGTTTCTACAAGGTCGGGCCGCGACAGCGTCAGCAGGGCACCAAAGGTTTGTGAAGGTCTTTAAGCACGGTGGAGCCGCGACGTCGTCAGCAGGGCTCAGTGTGTGGGTTCAGGATGAGTCTTCTTCCGTAGGGTCAGCCGCGATCCGATCAGCAGGGCTCTTGACTCCGGGATACAACTACTGTCCTGTTGTCGGGTCGCCCCAGATATAGGACTGGAGCCCTTTGATGTCCAGACCCTTGCGCCCGGAGGGGCGGAGAGGCCGGGTAGGGAGCGGCCAGACGCCCAGCAGGAGAGGCGCCAGGCCCCAGAGAGCTGTGGGGCGATGGCACCTAGGTGTGGAAGGATGGTTGGGGGTCCCATCGATACTGCCCTCCGCCGGGAGTGGGAAGGGTTCACGTGGTATCCCCCGGGCCAGGGGTTGGCGCCTCGATGTCGGGCCTCGCTGGGACAGAGGCCGGGTGGAGCGGGGTCACGCAGGTGGTCACGTGGAGTGACGTATAGTCCAAAATGGAGGAGCCCCGAGGTGCATGGGACCTCGTGCGGCTTAGCGTGGGGAAACAGGACCACGCCACGAGGCCGGCTCCCACAATGGCACAGTACTAAAATGGTTCACCACCTTCCTTCAACACCGCTCGCAACAAATTAAAATCAACTCCTGTCTCTCGAAGCCAACAAAAGTCACACTTGGGGTCCCGCAAGGCTCAATCCTCTCCCCGGCCCTCTTCAATCTTTTCATGGAGCCTCTCACAATCATCTTGAAAAAAGCTGGAGTGAATTACAACCTTTACGCTGATGACACCCAAATCTATTTCAAAATCAAGTCAACCAGCGACATCCAACACCTCAATGCCACTCTAACCGAGATCCAAACTTGGTTCAACGCTAACCACTTAAAACTCAACCCAGATAAAACAGAACTAATCCTATTCTCTCCAAAAAGCAACCATCGTCCAATCCAAGAGTGGCTCAAGAATCTGGTCGCCCTAAACTGCCCCATCATCCTATTCGACTCAGTTAAGTCTCTAGGCATCAGCCTTAACAAGAACTTATCTATGGAGGCCCACATCAAAAACTCTGCAAAAAGTGCTCTTTTCTCTCTAAAACACCTCAAGAAATTGAAACCTTTTCTTCCCTATGATGACCTCAAGACAGTAGTCCAATCCCTAGTTCTCTCTAAAATCGACTACGGGAACACCATCCTAACAGGGACTCCAAAAGCTCACCTAGCCCCTCTAAGGGCAGTGTTGAACATGGCCGCTCGGCTCGTATCTGGAGTAAAAAGATTTGATAACATCACTCCAGCGCTCAACTCCCTCAAATGGCTTCCCATGGAAGGGAGGTGTATTTACAAACTGGCCTGCATCACACACAAAACCCTTCACTCTCCGGCCCCTAACTACCTGAACAACAAACTGGTAAGAGCAGGTCAATCCAGAATGCTGAGAAGCTCCAACTCACTCCTTCTTATTCCTCCGAAGCTGAAAAAGAAAACCACACAATACCGATCGTTCTCTGGCAACGCTCCCAGGATGTGGAACGCTCTCCCTAGATTCCTCAGATGCAACCCCTCCTTCTCCTGTTTCAAAAGGGACCTGAAAATACATCTCCTTAACAAATACTTTCCTGACCAACGTCAACTAACCTAGACTTCAATATCTAAGTGTACTCCTCTCTGTTGACATACAAGGATAGTTGGTGAAAGGACTGTGTTATCCACCTTATCTTCCATGCTGTATTTCTTCTATCCCTGGTTTTGCTTCCTTATTGCCTGCCTACTTTGTAATGCAATTTCCATCTGTTTTTCTTTACAGTATGTATGTAAAGCGCTCTGATACCTACGGGTCAAGCTAGCGTTATATAAAACTTTTTAAAATAAAATAAACCAGAACGGCGTCAGGGCAGTGGGCAAAAGAGAACGCCCAGTGGGCGGGAGGTATTCTGCCCGGAAGTGACGCGGACCCCTAGGGGGTCGCAAACACTGGGCTGCTGCCCCGTGTGCCCGCATGTGGCACTAAGGGGGGGCCGCCCTTTTAGGAGAGTCCACTTTGTGGACCCGGGGCAGCCCGCATTTCCTGCGGGCACCCTGGCAGAAATATTGTATTTATTTGAAACAATTTAACTTCCTACCACACTAACCAGGAGCCTTTGAAGAAGTCTGTCACTTGGAGAAATGCATTTTATAAAAAATGCGCCCCCACCCCCATACCCTCAAACAGAAAGTCAAGATTATTCTGAGCACTATTTCTGGCTCTCAGCTTTTACTGAACAATTGCAGCTCAGGGCCTGGTGCTGGCCCTGAGTGTGGTTACATTGTATAGTGGTGCAACAGTGCACACTTGTGTGTGCGTCTATCAGTGACAAGTGACTCCGAAAGAGGAACGTCTGGCAGACACACCACCGGTACACGGTGGTTCCGGTATTATCTATTTAACTCCACTGCCAGCACACACAAGCTTCTACAAGAGGAAGGACACACACTCCTCTGCATGAGTGACACAACACTCTTCCATAGGACCCACACAAACACTCCTCCACACAAGGGACACACACACACACACTTCAACAGGAGGGAAGCACACACACACGCACTCCTTCACACGAGGCACACACACACACACACACACTTACACAAGAAGAAGGGCACACACACACTCCTCTGCATGAGTGACACAGCACTCTTCCATAGGACACACACACACTCCTCCACACAAGGGACACACACACACACTTCAACAGGAGGGAAGCACACACACATGCACTCCTTCACATGAGGCACACAAGTGCACGCTTCTGCATGAGGGAGGATATACATACTCCTCCACTTGAGAGACACAACACTCTTCCATAGGATACACACAAACACTCCTCCACACAAAGGACACACACACACTTCAACAGGAGGGAAGGACACACACACGCACTGCTCCACACACACACAGTACAACAGGAGAGAAGACACACATGCACACTCTTCATTCACAAGAGGCACACACAAACACACACACTCCTCCTTCACATGAGGCACACACACACACAAACATACACACTCCTCCTTCACATGAGGCACACACACACAAACACACAAACTCCTCCTTCACATGAGGCACACAGACAAACACGCACACTCCTCCTTCACATGAGGCTCACACAAACATACACACACCCCGCAGGAGAGAAGACACACACACACTCCTCCTTCCCATGAGCCACACACACACTTCTGCAGAAGGGAGGACACACACACATGCACACTCCTCCTTCACACGAGGCACACACACACAAACATACACACTCCTCCTTCACATGAAGCACACACACAAACATACAGACTCCTTTGCAGGAGGGAGGACACACACACGCTCCTCCTTCACACGAGGCACACGCACACAAACACAAACATACACAGTCCTCCGCAAGCGGGAGTATACACACAAACATACACACTCCCACGCAGGAGGAAGGACAAACACACACTTCTCCTTCACATGAGACACACACACACTTCTGCAGGAGGGAGGACACACATATGCACACTCCTCCTTCACAAGAGGCACACACACAAACATACACACTCCTCCGCAGGAGGGAGGACACACACACACTACTCCTTCAAGGTTAGTTTAATGTCCCTGCATTTGGGGGGGGGGCTTGTGTAGGAGAGTAGGATCTGCTTCACGTGGGTACCCCCACTTTTTGCTGGTGTTTCACTGTTTTTCGACCTTAGTCTGGCTGTGGCTCTGCTAATCAGGACCCCAGCCTAGCTGCTTCCTCTCTAAAATGGTTTCCATGTACATTAGGTACATACCTAATTGGATTCTGGAGTGCCTTATAAGCCCCTAGTATATGGTATACTAGGTACCTAGGGCATAGCTACCTCAGAGGCCTACCAGGGGCTGCAGCATGTATTATGCCACCCCTGGGAAACCTTCCAAAATGGCACCACAGGTCTGCTACTGCAGCCTGGTTAAGGGTGTGCTTGCACCCCTTACAGTGGTATAGGCTACCTATATCACTACCATTGCACACACATATAAAACCTATAAGCCACTCCTATGGCAGGCCTTAACAATCCTGAAGGCAGAGTGCTTGGTTTTTATGTGAGAGGGTGCCCCTGCATGAGCAGAGCCCCTCTGCAGCATTCGAAGTACCTCCTCTGATGTTGTTTGTAGTGCAGCCTGACCATATACTCTTAAGTGTATTATAACCTCGCGGTAATTGCTAACTTTGGGATGGCTGCACGGAAACATGTCGTGTTTGGTGTCAAACGCCTTGGAATACTAGCCCCCTGCCAGTTCTGGCGGCAGGTGTAGTATTCCAACCTTCTAGAGGGAGAGACATGTTCACACTGGTCTAACCCGGTAGGACTTTCTACAGCCCTGGCATCACAAAATGGATGCCTCTGCCACAGACACGGGTCTGGCCTCCTGCTGCTGACCAAAACTCCGGCAGGGGAGGCCTGGACAATAGGTTTCCTGTCCCAGGGAGGTGTAACCACCTCCCCAGACAGGCAGATGTGTATTGGGTCTGGGCAGGAGCACTCTCTGGTGCTTTGAAGTCCTGCACTGGGGCACACTTGGTGTCCCTGTGCATAGCCCAGTTCAAACCGGTTGCAGGGACTACCTGCCCCTGCTCTGGCACGAAAGTGGACAAAGGAAATGGGTGTAACCACCCCTCTTTCCAAACCCTCCCATAGGTGGGTCCCTAGAGTATGTCCAACCCCCAAACTTTGTATAAGTATGGGAACCCAGTCCTTGCAACTTTAGATTACCCTGGATGAAACTCTGCAACATAAATCCTGGACCTTAGGCGTTCTACTTTAACTAGACGACTGAAGAAATCTCCCTTGGGGTCAAGGAGTGACTCCCCTGCTTGGCAGGCACCAAAGAAGCAACTGACCGGTCTGCATCACTGAAGCTCCCGCCGGACGCCAAAGTCTTTGCATCACCAGACATGGATTTCCAGACTTCCCCTAGGCTGCCCTGAGTCCACAGCAAAGATGAGGCCTGTGGCTATCGTGGGTGACGTGGAACCGTGAACACCGTGAACTTTTGCAGCAACAGCATCTTCCTGGTCTTCCTTGAAGTTGTGCTTTAGGCTCCGAGTAGCCCCAGCGTTGAGCACCTCCTGCCCCAAAGATTTCTGGCCTCCACTCCACGAGTGACCCGTGGGCCAGTTTCAAGTGTGACCGCTTGAGGCTCCTTTGCGATCACTAGTCCGCTGGCTTGTAGGTCCCCACGAAGGCAAGTCCTCTTCTGATTGGGCTTTCCTGGTTGCTCCAGACGTGGCCCAACTTACCCTTGCTGGGTGAGTCCCCCAGACCTTGCTGGTCTGCACCGCAGTCCTTTCTCTGATTTCCAGTGACTTGCCATTGTCAAGGCTTGTTGGGTCCAATCTGGTCGCCGACACAGCAGCACTCGACAGACTTCATGGGACAGCTCAATCCAGCTCCTGGTCATCATCAGCACCTCTTGGACCTCGTGGCTGAAGAGTCAAGAAACCCGTCAACTCACCTGAAGCACCCGACATCTGTGGGCATTGGTCTATCGTGCCCTTGGTCACTGGTAAGTGACACAGACTCTGTCCCCTCTGCTTTCAGGTTCCTTCCATCCTAAATCCAGGCTTGGATTGCTTCGGACACTTCGCCTCTTCACGGCAGCAGCACTTCTTTACCAACTTCCATTGAAATCGACGATGCGACCCGACACAACACCAAAAGACACCTATGCACCCGGCTTCCCTGAATGAGGTAACACGAGTACTCCGGTGCTCCCATGGGTGCTGGCCCTAGAACTTCCTAAGTCCAAAAGGGTTTGGTCCTGACTCGATTCTAAGTGTCCCTAATCTTTAAATTTCCAACCGCAACATTGCCCATAGAAGCTAACGGGAACCCGCGGTTGTGTTTACACACTGCACACGGTCCCCGTGGGTCCCCTGTGCCACTTCCTTGGGTGGTTCCTTGGGGTCCCAGAGATTCTACAGGCTCTAGGCCTTGTGTCTAGTTCAGTTGTGGTTCTTATACCACTTTATTGGTATATGGTGTGGTACGCCCCTAGGGCCCAAACGTGTTTTTGTGCTATTACTATTGATTGCTAACTTGTAGATTAAGTACTTCGAACTCCAGTCTCATAAAGAGACTAGAGGGGTGTGTTTGATCTTAAATACATATATTTTAAATATATACCTGGTGTGGTTGTCCTTTCATTTGATCATTCAAGAGATTATAGACTGGTAAAACAAGCTGCTTTACATTCCTTCAAGACTCAGCCTGAAGGCTGCTCTCCATAGCTACCACTAGGATAGCTTTCAATAAAGGTTGTCTTTAACCTATTCACCATAAGGGGTTGTTTGGACTGATACGAGGTGTCCACTAGAACCAGTGGACAGCATATACCAGGCCACCTTCTCACAGATGGGTCATGTCTGAGAACTGAAGAGGAAATCCTGAGTGCTGCATATGCAGTATGTACTGTGTTGGAAGCGTCTTGCCTGAAAGGAGTAAAATCGGCTCAGGTTGCTGAATTGTTTGCACTGACCCGAGCATGCAAGTTGGGAAAGAACCTGCGAGACACTGTGGTTACCAATAGTCAGTATGGGTTTGGAGTGGTGCATGATTTTGGACAGATTTGGTCTCAAAGAGGGTTCGTGACGTCGAGTGGAACTCCAATCAGAAATGCTGAAGTGGTTGGAAAGTTGCTTGAGGCAATACAGCTACCTAAGCAAATTGCAGTTGTAAAATGTGCAGCCCATTCTAAGGGTACAGACTACGTGTCAGCGGGCAATGAATTTGCGAATGACATAGCGCAATATTGTGCGCGGAACCAAAATTCCTTGAATCGAAATCGGGAAAAGGAAATGAACTCATGTCCCTTGCTTTTTACTAACACTGTGAGTACCTGGGATGAGGTGAGGGAGTTACAGGAAGAGGCAGGAGAGGAGGAAAAGAAACAGTGGATAAAGTCAGGATGTGCACCACGCGAGGTAGACAAGGTTTCGTTATCGTGATGGAAGACCAGTAATGCCTGATAGCATGATCTCTACCATGGCACGGATGTACCATGGCCAGGCACATATAGGTAGGGATGCCATGATTAGACTTTTCAAACAGACCTGGTATAACGCCAAGTTCCGGCTTATAGCTGAGAGCCTTTGTCAAAGATGCCTTATATGTCAGCAATATAATCCAGGAAGAAAAACAGTGGTGAGTTTAGGAACTATAGGACGGGAGGGAGGTCCTTTCACCAGAATGCAGATTGATTTCATTGAAATGCCCCCATGTAATCGGCTAAGATATGTCCTAGTAATTGTCTGCCTGTTTTCACGTTGGGTGGAAGCTTACCCGACTAGAAGGAGCGATGGAGTTACTGTAGCGAAACTCCTATTGAGAGAGTTCATTCCTAGATTTGGTTTCCCAGTTACGATTGAATCAGATAGAGGAAAGCATTTTCCGAATGAAATTATAAAATTGATTTGTGAAGCATTGAATGTACAACAGAAACTGCATTGTGCCTATCGCCCAGAGGCTTCCGGAGTAGTGAAACAAATGAATGGCACCATTAAAAACAGATTGGGGAAAATGTGTTTGGCCACAGGTCTAAAATGGCCAGATGTCTTGCCTCTGGTGCTCATGACTATTAGGTCGATTCCTGATAGGAACACTGGCCTGAGCCCCCATGAAATTATTATGGGTAGAGCAATGAGGCATGTTTTCATTCCTGTCAACAAACTACTGCCTATATCTGATGACTTCGTTTTGGATTATTGCAAGGGGTTGGCTGATACCGTTTATTCTGTGTTTCATCAGGTTGGACCGGATGCAACCACTCTTGAAAAGAAGCCAGCTCATGATTTGAGTCCTGGAGATTGGGTATGAATCAAAGTACACAGAAGGAGAAACTGTCTGGTCCCACGCTGGGGGAAACCACGTCAAGTGATTCTGACCACGACGACTGCTGTGAAGTGTGCCAAGGTAAAGAATTGGATTCATGCTAGTCATAGTCTTCGAATCCCTGGTCCTATAAACCGCCCTGAGGAAGAGTATGTGGAAGAGTCTGATACCAGTTCTCAGTCAGAATCAGAAGAATCAAGAACAAGACAAACCCCAAGAACAGGAGAAGCGGATGTTAGCCAAATTGCGGAGCAGGAGAACATACCACTAAGGAGACGACTGAAAATTTCCGACACTAGCTCCGAATCAGAGACTGAACAGGTGGGAATACAAGAAAGGATAAAAGAGAATATTGAAGAATCTGAACAAGAAATTCTTGATAAAGAAGCACCAAGTGCAAGCACGAGAGAAATGCCGCCTGAAATCATAGAAATAGAAGGTGAGGAATTAGATACAGAGAGAGAGGGTAAGATTATTGCGGAAGACCCCAGAGGAGGTGTAGGGACAACGCACATCCACGTAGAAAAAGGGACAGTTGGTCAGCAGGAAGATTGCTTGGAAGAAACACGAGGAGGGAAAAACATAGATAGTGAACCTGAGGTCCTGAGAATAAAATCCAAAGAAAGTAAAAGTCAAACTGATACGGAATCTGAAGAAAGTGAAGGAGAAGGCCAAGGAGGACGAATCTTGAGGAAAAGAGCTTGGAAAACAGAGCGAGGTGAGAAGGGGAACAGGTTGAAGAGACCGTCGAAAGAGGACATTTGGCCTAATAAACTTAAAAGATTGAGATACCGACTAACGAGAGTAAAATCTTCTAACGCTGAACAAGTGAATGAAGTGTCAAGGCAAGAGAAATCAGAAGACACTGATCAGGGAATTTCCCGCCCAGACCACTGGGACAGCAGACGGGCCGAGGCACTGAGCGGGACCCGCTTCCTTGCCAAAGCTCAACCAGTGCGTAAATGCTCCACTGCCCCTGAAAGTACATTAAAGCTGTGCTCCAAAGGGTGGCAAAGGCAGTGCCACCCTCTGCCCAGAGGGTGCTTGTGAAATGTTCTGACTGTTCTTTACAAGTGCCTGGACACCCCCGGGGTTTGGCACTATATAAATACCTGTATTACTAGGCACGTTTCCCTCCAGGTCCCAGTGTTTTCACATGAAACAGGTGGTGTGTCTAGCAGGTTCAGCCAAGGCCTCGGTGCACGGTGATACTGTGTGTAGTGTACACACTGGGGCAGCGCAGGCCCAGGAGCAGGCCGTGCATCGGAGGCAGCGCCAGGGCTGTGTACAATATACACACAGGGAGAAGGCAGTGTGTCTGAGGGGGCAGTACAGGCAGCACGAAGGAAGTGTTTGCCTACAAACAGAGGAGACAACAGCGGGCACTAACCCCAGTGCACTCCACACATACCTAGCAGCATCCCACCCCTGGGGGGCAGAGACTCTGACTTTAACCATCACAGCCTCTCAGACGGTGGGGGGGTTGCATGCATCATGTCAGGGATGATGGTCTGCTACTCCGGCAGCGACAAGAGCACAGTCCGGAAATGCTGCTTTGTAGCACCAAGGTAGCACAACAAGCATTTACAATGCTATGATGTTTCATTGTAAAAAAGAAAGAGTGTGGTATCCCTGAAGCCGGCACCGCACTCCGAATTAAAGCAAAAAAACAACAAAAAAAAGGAGCGTGGTGTCCCTAAAGCGGGCACCGCGCTCCATAATAAAGCAAAAAATAATAAGCGGAGCGTGGTGTCCCTTAAGCGCCGTGCTCCAAAATAAAGTTAAAATAAATAAATAAACGGAACAAGGTGTCCTTACAGCGGGCGAAGCGCTCCGAAATGAAGTAAAAATAAATACATGAACGGAGCGAGATGCTACTTTAGTGGCGTAAGTAAACAAGCTGTACGGCCTCGGCACCGCCTGAGGGAGATAGTGACAGGAGGACGCGGCGCCGCCTGGGGTCCGTAAACTAGGTGTCGCCATTGTGAAAAAAATTGTGCCTACTGACTAATAAAGTAGACCGTGTAACGCCGCAAATAAATGATCGAGTCCAGACGGGCCGTCGCAGAAGGAGACAGGGCGGTAACAAAGAAGCCTCATTTACAATAAAGAGCCAGCGTTTAGCATGAATGATGACGCCAGCCAATGAAAATCATGGGTGGGGCTTTCACTCCACTTCTGAAATTTTATCGAGTACTCTACACCTCGCAGAGCGTGTTACGCATGTGCGCTACAACGGTAGGCAAGACCTAAAAAGGAACTAAAAATGTGGGTGGGATGCAAAGGGGAGGGTCCTACTTAGGAATGCTTGACGGGGGATCAGCTCAGTTGAGAGGGTCAGGGCCTGGAAGGCCTTAGAAGACAGCATGAAAGACCCAGAACCAGAGTCAGGGGAATCCACATCACTGAAGCCATCCCTCCAGGGGAGTCCGATACAGCGAGAACCGTGGGAAGGGGAGCCCCGCACTGTCCCTGAGGAGGCCGAGAGTTATCAATAGCCAGTTTTCTGAGGTGGGAGACATCAAGACTAGAAGACCACTCAGGCTCGGATAGAGAATTATCCTATTTCCATCTGTAAAATACGGCAATGATCTGCAAACGGGGAGGGGTTGTTGGAGGAAATTGGCATTACAGAAGTTATGATTGAATATTGTGAACACTTGTTCTCATACGTGATTTTCTTTTTTGCCATTCAATTGTATTTTTTAATGAATAGCTGGCTCGCTTCCTACATTTATGACTATTAAACGCAATGAAATATGTTAAAAATAAGACCTGGCACTAAACGTCATAACAGGGACGCTAGAGATCAATGACCAGACCAGTTCTCTGAGAGAAAAAGCGCACAGCGTGGTGATGGGCTCTCTAATTGATGAAAAGAACTGCTTATTAAGCTCTTGTTCCTGTCCTACATTTCACTGACGTTGAGACCCAGGACAGTGGAGCAGGCAGGAGAAACAAGGAAGGTTCGGGGGAAGATTCCTGGATGTCAAGGAGAGCCTTGTACTTATAACTCAGACCCGTTCCCTACAAACCCTCTGTTCTAACTCAAATAAATCCTTATAAAAATCCACATTTGTTTTACCCAACTTCCTACCCCGTTGCAGTGCCCTTGTGACAATATCTCAGCAAAGCACAATACACTTTATTCAGTACCCAGCGTAAACGTTTTATATTGCCAATTCTACAGCCTTTACCATTAGATCCCACAAACGGGGTATGTTATACTGACATATGCAAGAAATTCGGTCTGCGGTGTTACATTTTATCTGTACAGCGGTAACAGTCAGAAGATATGAACTTGTTATTTGATTAATGTGTTAATTTTTATGTAATTGTCTGCATTTAAAAAATGAATTAGTTGAATTTCTCAGGTGTTTTAATGTTTTATTGTAACTTTTATGGTATTTTACAGAATAAAGTTGATGACTGACTGACAGTGTGTTGGAAATGTTAGAACCACAATACTCCTAAGATTTGAAATCATTCTCATATGGCTGGGAACACTGGGCCCGATTCACAGAACTAACTCAAGACAAAATCCTAAACTTACTACCATTTTCATATTCACAGAAGGCACTTACTCACTTCGGTATTCACAGAAGTTAGGAGTCCTAACTTTAGAACTCCTAAATGCCTTCTGTGAATACCGAAAGTCTTAAATTAGTTAGGACTCCTAACTTTACTACTACTAAATTGAGAAAAGTCCTAATTTTAAGGCTTTCGGTATTCACAGAAGGCATTTAGGAGTCCTAAAGTTAGGTGTCCTAACTATACTACTACTAAACTGAGAAAAATCCTAATTTTAAGGCTTTCGGTATTCACAGAAGACATTTAGGAGTCCTAAAGTTAGGACTCCTAACTTCTGTGAATACCGAAATGAGTAAGTGCCTTCTGTGAATACCAAAATGAGTAAGTGCCTTCTGGGAATACCAAAATGGTAGTAAGTTTAGGATTTTGTCTTAAGTTAGTTCTGTGAATCGGGCCCTTAGTCTTGAGGGATCCCAACTGATATAGAAGCATTAGATCAAGCATTAGATCGAGCATTAGATCGAGCATTAGATCAAGCATTAGATCAAGCATTAGATCGAGCATTAGATTGAGCATTAGATCGAGCATTAGATCGAGCATTAGATCGAGCATTAGATCGAGCATTGGATCAAGCATTAGATCAAGCATTAGATCAAGCATTAGATCAAGCCATTAACACAAATATGTCACTTCCCTCAAACCCTGTTAGACCTCCGATGCCACTGACCTGACGGGCTGGACTGGGCGAGATACAATGCCAGACTCACCCGATCCTGTTCTGTGGACCAGAAGCCATGGCATGGTTCGCAGTCACACACACATGCATTATTAAAATGTTTTTATATAAGATCAATGCACTGGCAATCATTAAGACAGCTCACAAGATCATTTATATCCAGCCCCGGAACAGAAACTCCCGTCTGAGTGACGTGATCGTACCCCATGCCTTGAACAAGGGGGTCACCCCTCTCACTGAAGATGAGAAGGGGCACCTTAAATGGGGACTATTCACAGGAGTCTTTCCATTGAATGAGAACACATTTGGCACAGTTTGCAAAGCTGTTTTCATGAGTATGTTTGCTTTAGTCCTGGAAATTCGTGTCCTGATCCCATGTACGTGCAGAAAAATGTTTGTGCATGGGAATCCTAATGATTTGAACAGTCACTTGTAACTCTCCTGGGTGTTTGTCTCACAAGCAAACAGGCAATGAAGGCGCAGCTGTGACTCCTTTTGAGGCACTTCCTGTGGCATCGTGGTCAATCTATGTCACACCAGAATTATAAAGCCAGGTGGAACTTGGGCCATGAAGGGTTTGGAGGACACGGGGTCCGTAGTTCACGACTGAAAAGGGCAGGCTCCCGCTCCCCAGTAGGCATCTCACATCTTTCAGCCTTTCTGCCATTAGGACATCTTGAAACCCACATTGGTCCATATACAGTGAAACCGATTATTCCTGTAGAGACCATCTTCTTCTTACTTGCCCCCTGAAACACCATCACACATTCCCCTCTATAAACGAAAGCCTAGAAGAAACCCTGCCACCCCAAGAGGCCCTCGCATGGGGCTGAGTGGTTGGAAATGGATCCCGAGAACTGATATACCACGTATCACTCCACAGCCACTGCAGAGTCCGTCTTTGTCCACCTGGCACAGATCTCCAATCAATTAGTGGCAATTCTTGTCCGATTGACCAATAATGATATCTTCAAGTTTGCAACGGATAGAAACCAGTGGCATGGACTCCCAGTAGGGAGAGACCAGGTTAAGGGCATATGCTTGCGGGCAGCACGGTTTGGCCTCCTCAGTCTGGGAAGGTCACCCAACAGCAACCCCACCTGGCAGATCTGGCTCCCACCTCCAAGGTAATATGTGCTCCATCCCTTTAGTGAATTGCGTGGGGTCTGTATGAGCTATTTTTGGGTGGTGCCATGGAACAGTGGGACCACTTACAAACCAGACGTAAGGTGGTAAGAGGGAAACTTACGTCCTCGAATGTCTCCCCTCTCCCGCCCGCTCCCCTATTTATATGCCTAGCCTGGTCCATATACGTTTTGTTCTGCCTCTAAAAAGAGAACAGCCTGAAGAGACAAAGACGGTGGTCGCTCCTCAACTTTCTTTGATCTTTCTCCAAAACTCTAACAGATGTCCTTAGAAAGGCCCCTTACACCGTAAGTGTAAGGGCGCGCTCCGCATGCATAGAGGGCATTCATCATGAGAATCGATGACTGACCAACGTCCTGTCCTGGGATATTTTATTTTTATATTTACTACTGAAATGGTTCAGATCACATGAATCTTTCCTGCCGTGAGCAGAGAAGAAATGACTTAATGTCTACAACATGGATAAGAGAGATTATTGACAGACCTCAGCAACTGAGGAAGTGGACCGAATACCTTTCATAAAGGGGTGTTGACAAGGTCTCCTTTCACGCTCAAAGCTATGCAACAGGTCTTTGGGTCACCCTGCTCTGTACTGTCCTGTGTGCCAAGGGGTGTTTGTGGCACGCTACTCCAAGGCTCAGGGGAGGAGGCAGTTTACCTTTCAATGTAGTTAGAAACCTTACTGGCGTTGAAAGGACCCTCATCCGAGTGACCCGGTGGGGCAGTCATTTCAGTTTCTGGCCCTGTTGCAATTCTACGCTTTGCAGGAATCCCACCGTTCAGGGATGTTTCACCCAGAGATGTCACCTCCTGCTGGTGGGGCACTGCGTGGGGTAGGCACACATGCTGGCATTGGTGGGGCACATCTCATCCTCTGGAATGGAAGTCCCCCTAATGTTGTAGCATGCTTTCAGGCACCCCCGGTTACAACAGATCTAAAGAGGGAAATGACAGGCCTTATTCCAGACCACAGGGCAACAGATAGCATCCTGCTGGGGGCGCTAAGTAGCCTTTCCTTACCAATCTTCCATTCCTTCTGGCTAGCCGGGATGATAGTAGGGGATGTCCTCAGCTCCCAGCTTCTCTTGTTTAAGATGCTAGGGGTGGGAAACCTGAGGCAGGTGAGTCGAGGTCGGCTCTCCCTTGCTTGTGAGATGGGAGACCCGCAGGTAGGTGAAGCCCTTCACTTGTCCCATTGTCTTACTAGAGGCCACGACTTTATTAAGCAGCAGAGAGTTACAAGCGAACACAGCATAAAACACACTTTAGATCAATCGAACAATCATCTGTCATGGCGGCGAACAGACCAAAAGGCTTTAAGATTGAATGTTGGGCCACTGAGAGGATGATGTTTCGGGGACAGGCAAGCGTTTTACATATCATTCAGGGGCCCTTTACATGAGTGCCATGCTGCTCTGGTGTGTATTGTAGGGCATTCTTAACCATGGTTTGAAGGGGGGCGGGGTGGCAAAAGCCATGAGCTCTGGATGAAAAGCAGGGTTGGTGCACAGGTGATGTGATACTGTGAGCCCATGAGGGTTCGATGTCACAGGATCTCGTTGGAGGGTTGCAGGAGAGGGTCGCGGTGAGTCAAGAGTGGGGCACGTCACCGACCACTTTAAAGAAAGGGGACTGGGCTCGCCCTGAGAGTCGACCCCCTTGTAGGTTGAAGGGGCGGCAGGTTCATAGCACGGGGGGACAGAGCAGGCTCAGGTTGCCATCATATAGTTTCCGACAGCAGAGAAGACACACCTGGGGAGACCCTTGAGCATCTGTTGAGGAGCGCAGCGTGCTCTTCACAAACACATTTAGGACATTTTTGAAAACTGAATGGAAGGTACAAGACTGTCCTGAGTAAATTATGGGCTCCAACGTTTTCAGAGAGAAATTGGAGGGATGAGCGTCTTGTTATCCTGCGTGGGCTGCAAGCAGACATGACAAATGTCTTCAGACACAAGATAACAAGACAACATGAGTGCATAGGGTTGTTGCTAGCACTTCAGACTACACATATGTGGTTTATAAGGGACAGGCGACCCCCATACCTTACAGCTTACACTACCACTGATTCTACTGCCGAGCTGAAAATATTGTCACTTTTGAAGGAGCGCCCTCTATCACAGAGAACGCAGATGATCCTAGCTTCCCTAGACTTACACTCCAGGCCTCGAGTACAGTAAGTATACCTCATGCGCATGCATTGCACCAGTGGGGTGTGGGGTGGGCAGCCATGCAACATTCAAATAATGTCAAATTTACTTAGGACACAATATCTTCTACAGGATCCCCAGGCACTGCTCAAACCCTACATATATAATCCAAACGTGAATATAAGAGCGCGCTGCGCAAGGATGGCTGTCGCAGCCATCAGCTGGCAGTGAGTGGAACCAGTCCACGGCGTGTGCTGCAGAACAGAGTTTTGAAGATGGCAGCTTCATGGCAATACGTAGACAGACTAAAGTTGTAGCAATGCCCCTGCACAGAAAGCGGAAATCAATGCCCTGGTACAACTGATCCTTCTAGTGCCACATTAATTGTGTCAGATGCAGAATTCGGTGTATACGATTAAAATGTAGACCTACTGCATTGATACCAGAAAAGATTCAGAGATTTAAAAGGAATAGTGATAAAAGCAAGACAGCTTTGGAAAAGGCGACTGCTCCACAGGACAAGCTTCCTTTGGTTCATGTACAACATACCATGGCCAAGAAGAGTAAAGGAATTCACACCAAAGCGACTGTGCAGCTAATTTCGAGTGCAAACCTTTAATGTTGCTGCTGTGACTCAACAGAAAACTAACATTGATGCAGACATATCGGTGGAAATGCACGCAGCATTGAAGACAGAAAAGGCTCCTGATCGCTTTTCCTTACAAGCCTCAACAAAGGCAATGTGGCTATGGTTTTGGGGATAAGCATTTACCGAATGATCGAACTAGTGTAGATCTGATCATGGCAACTAACAAGGGTTTGGCTCCAGGTCATGGTGGCATGGGCTCCGCCATTTCAGTGAGTGGTGAATAACGATCAACGGCAGGTAAGTTGATGAAATGATTTATTCCACATCAAGCTGGGCCATCAGAGCAGACAGCGCTCACCAAGGACAACCAGCGGCCTACACTAGAACCTGGCACAGAACACCCGGGCTGTACGTTCTGCACCATCGACAATCTAATCAACAAGCATAAGCTACTACACAGTGTTACAGGGGTAATCCAAAGAATGCAATGTAAAATGTGTCAACCACTGAAGCATTCCCCAAATGCTCTTGACTATATTATAGGCAGGTTATGTAAGAGGTGGTGATCATGAAATAGTCTGGATGCTGTGAAAAACATATATTGAAAATAAGTGACGATATGGATTTTGAATTAATGCAGCTATAAAAGAGGCACACGCCTATTCAGAACCAGAGAAGATGAAGAAAGAATAAGGGAATCTGCCAGAAAAATAAAGCAAATTATTTCTATAGTAATTGAAAAATGAACAAAATAGCTTTTAAACTTTATCTAGACACATCTATACTGTCCCCTGTATCACTTCTTCTGCTTTAAGGGCCAGCTGTACTAAACTACCCTTACATTTTGCGACTCGCAAATTACGTCGCTTTGTGACTTGTAATTTGCGATTTACAAAATGCAGCTTACAACAGTGTTTCAGACACTGTTAGCGATTCCTCATGGGCTGCAAAAAACCTTCCTCATTAATCCTCATGAGGCAGGTGCTATTTGGCACCCCATTAGGAATGGCCAGCACTCACAGGGATGGTGGCCTGCTGGGGTCAGCAGACCACCATGTCTGCAACTGCTTTTTTAATAAAGCAAACACAAGGAGATGATGGACAAAGCGCTGAAACTTTTCAGACACTCACCCCCAGTCACAGATCTGGGTAGAATCCATCATTGTGTTTTTTAGCTCACTTCGCCACCCCAATACAGACCCAGCAATATGCAAATCAGTCTTGACCCTGTGCCTCATGGGAACAGTCCAGACCGAACTGCCAAGCCATGTCATCCCTGGACTGCAAACAAGCATTCTGGGACCGGTTTTGGGGTAACACCCCCCCATTAGCCATGCTAACTTGAATCCAGTGGCAAAGTGAGAAAGGGATCTTCGCCTGGGCATACCCTTCCAACTTAGGGCGAACAAAGCAAACACAGGAGAAGATTGACGGAGCGCTGAAACGTTTCAGACACTCACCTCCAGTCACAGATCTGAGTTAAATCCATCATCGTTTTTTAGCTCACTCCTCATCAGCCAGGCTAGCTTGAATCCAGTGGCAAAGTGAGCAAGGGACCCACCTTTGGGCATACCCGGTGCACTTAGGGCGGGAAAGCCTGGGGACCCCTTCCCGTTTATGAGTGGTTTACCACCTTCTTGAAGTAGGTGGTAAACTGCGAGTGTTTTGCGGCCCCAAATGCGGTTGCAAAACAATGCTACATTGCATTGTGACTCGCTATTTTGAAGTGACGCCCCTTCCTAATAGCAAGAGTCGCAAACGTTATTTTGCAAGTCTCCGACTCGCAAAAAAGTGTTTGTACATGCCAGGACCCTTTTTTTGTGGTCGAAAACGGGCCGATTTCCCGTTTGCGACTGTCGTACATCTAGCCCTAAATCTTTTACAAGAAAATTCAAGTTCCTTGCAATAATTATTTTTTTACAAATGTGTTCATTTTTTTGTATTGCAAGGAACTTGAATTTTCTTGTAAAAAGCAGAAGTAGTAATACAGCGGATGTTGGAAATGGCCCTTTTTGCAGGGTTATCCCTAAACTTTTTGCTTTTTCCTCCTATTTTTTCCTGACCTGTGTGTGTTGGTTTCAGGACTCTGGGCACTTCACCACTGCTGATCAGTGCTAAAGTGCATATGCTCTCTGTGCAAACTGTGTTTTGATTGGTGTTTCCATGATTGGCTATTTGAATTATGTGTCAGTCCACAGTAAAGTGCACTGCAAGTGCCAGGGCCTATAAATCAAATGCTGTTGGTGGGCTGCAGCACTGGATTATGCCACCCAAGCAAACAGCCTGTAAAGTGTTTCTAAGGCCTGCCATTGCAGAGCCTGTGTGCAGCCTGGGGCTGCCATGTCAACTTGGCAAGTGCACATACTTACAAGTCCCTAAACCTTCCCTTTTCTGCATGTTAGTCACCCCTAAGGTAGGTCCAAGGTACCCCTGTGGGCAGGGTGAATTGTATGTGAAAGGTAGGACATGCCCTGGTGTGTGTGGCATGTCCTGATAGTGAATTAAAGCCTACTTCGTTTTTAGGTCTCACGAGCCAAAGGCTCGAAGAGACATTTTATATGTGGGATTTTCAAAGTGCTACCCACATTCTTTTGGCTGGCCTAAACCTTGAGTGCACGAGATCACATGCACGTGCACAGCTGCTCCTCTGCTCATTGCATTCCCCCCTCCCTTCTCACCCAGCCCTTTGATGCTCTGCTCCATTACTTTCACTTTCGCCGCTTTGACCCTTGCATTCCCCCCTCCCTTCTCACCCAGCCCTTTGATGCTCTGCTCGCATCTCCCTCCTCCCTGGGCGTGAAGTGGAGACAGAGCCATCCTGCTTGATTAATGGCTTTGCATTCCCATGTGTTCCCGTAGTAAACATGCCCGAGGCGCCAGCCGAGCACAAGGCTCACGGAGACATTCTCTTTACCCTCGTTTGTTTTTGCTTTGAGCCGTAGAGCAGAGAAATGGGCATAATTTCAATGTTGAAATCCAAAAAATTATCTAAGTGGATTGTTTTGCTGTGTCTGACTTTGAACGTTCCAGAGGCTGGGTCTGACTTGTTTTACTTACTACCGTTCACTTACTGTTTATTAACAGCGCATCGATGACGCTTGCCTCTCGTAACGCCTGTTGCCAAACAAGTTTTCCAACTTCTGGTCGGCTTCAGCACGAGTTTCTTTATTTTTTGTTATTACGTAAAAAGTTAAATTCGAGCCATGCACCTGTGTACGTGTTTTTGAGGAGAAAGCGAGCGTGAGTCAGAAGCATTATGACTTCATTGTGCGTTTGCGTGTGCCACATCCTTGGTGCTTGCAGGATGTGCCCGGAGGCCCTCCGAAGCGCTATAAATAGCTCTCGCACAACAATGACTTTCTCTTCTTAAAGGACACAAACATAATGCTGTAACTCTGCCACCATTATTCGTCTGCGAGCACAGCGAGGGACGAGCACAATCGAGCTCTGTTTTCCTCAGTGACGACACATCCCTTCCAACTCCCACGAAGGGCAGCTCTGATGTTGATGCATTAATAGTCTTGACAACCAGGAAATGTCCAGGCAGGCAGGCCAGGTGACACGTTAAATACGGTACGTCAGCTAGGCACCTGACCAGGTGAAACTGACTTACCAGGAACTGTTTTTTTTATTGAGCGTTGTATTCTGCGAAACGAAGGAGAAACATTGGATCACATCAGACTGGAAAAACGAAGTTTATGCCAGAGGTAAATGCGTTTGATATCACTCAGCTGTTTTGACTCGTTAAAACAAACTTTGTACCGACCTTCGGGGCCTTATCTAAACACTTCCCAGTTCGCAAACCCTGCAATTCAGAAAATGACGTGGTTTGCAAAGGCAAATTTATGTGCAATGCACTAAACCATTTTGCAATCCGAAAAAGCCTTCATAAAATTCAAACTGCGTTTTTGAATTCTGAATGCCATTAGAGTGGGCATAACTAAACATAAGCTAGATTCTCTTGCAGGGAAATGGAATATGTTGTGTCTTAATGCGAAAATCAAAACTGTTGCAAGTAGATAAACAACATGTTGGAAGCTTGACAAACAAGCATTTGCGATGCAATAGGTCTAGCATTTGTGAAATTTTAAGCTATTGGCATTGTAAATGACAATGCCTTTTATTTATCTGTTTTTAAAATCAACACATAGATAAAAGCTTTGTCATTTACAATGCCAGTAGCTGAAAGTTTCGCTAATGCGAGACCTATTACATTGCAAATGCTTGTTCACTATTGCAAGGCTACCTGTTCTCCATAGGCCAGAATGGGCGGTTTGATTATTACATCCTATAATCCTAACTGACCCAGGGAACATGGTGGAAATTCGAGTTTAGTATGCCTGAACTCAGAATGATAAAATACATCTTTTAGTGAAGTTGGTTTTAACATTCTGTGTTTGAAAATACCACTGTTAGAAAGTAGGTATTTTCTTGTCTAACCATCCAAGCCTGCCTCTGCTAGGTTGTGTATTCCCTGAACTGAGCTGGCCTCCTGTTAAGAAGTCTCAGGGACTGCAAAGACTTCACCAACCTCTGGGTACCGCTCCTGGAACCGCTGTTTCAGTTTCCACAGAGAAGAGGGAACCGCGAGCAACTCCGTCGCTGGCCTTGTGTCCTGAAGGCGCCGCAGACCGCACTGACTCGCCCTGCACCGCAAGCCTTGGTCTCACCAACTCCGTCACCGAGCCGCTGCCTGCACCGCATCGAGAGACACCGCAGCCTGCATCGCCTTGCTTCACTTCGCTGGCCTGGGCTCACCGACACGGTCGATGCTAGCTCGACACCCGTGACCGACTCGTCATGCACAGCTGTCTGGCTCGGCCAGCGCCAATTCCCGCCAACCAGCTCTGTCGCTTGCATCGCAACTTGATAGCACCGCATCAAGCACCGTCTCACCCTGCACCGTTTGCCTTGGTCTCACCGATGCTGTCTACACAATCGTCACCGAGTCGCTGCTCGCACCGCATCGAGGGACACCGCACTTTGCACCGCTTCCACCTTGCACCGTGACCGTGACGAACGCCACAACCGGCTCTGTCACCTGCACCGCAACCTGCCAGCACCGCAAAAAGCTGCGACTCGACCTGCATCGCAAGCCTTGGTCTCACCGACGCCGTCTGCACGATCGTCACCGAGCCGCTGCCAGCACCGCATCGAGGGACACCACACCGTGCACTGCTTCCACTTTGCATCGCAACCGCGACGGACACCAAGACCGACTCGCACCGCCGTGTGGGTCACACTAAGAAAGGTACTGTGAACGAATCTGTCCCGCTGTTGCTGGCCCGTACCGGCGCGGTCAGCGGGAACTGCAAGACTGTTATTTTCAGCATTGCGGTAGGCTCAGACCGAGCTACCAACTCGTACGAACTGTGTTTTTCAACGTATTTTGCGACTTAAAGACATTTTGAGAAGTAACTATTTTTGAAGTACTGATGGTGGATTTTTATCGTATTTGGTCTTGTTTATATAAAAATACTGGATATTTTTCTAAAACTGGTGTGGTGTCCGTTTGTAGTGCTTACATTGTATTACTGTTGGTTTTGTGCAAATGCTTTACACACTGCCTCTAAGATAAGCCTGACTGCTCGTGCCAAGCTACCAAGGGGGTGAGCTGGGGTTATTTTAGGAGTGTAACTCCCTTGTCCTGACTAGAGTGGTGGTTTCTGCCTGGCTTGGGTGCAAACCTTAGCCAACCAGAAATCCCATTTCTAACAGCGGACTAACACAGTTAGGTTTGGCTTTATAAATGCTAAACGCGTATGAAGTGCCTTGGTCATTGATTAACGTAAAGCGGCTATCTTTCTTCCTTAAAATCTCACTGCAAGAAAAATAATTTCAACAACAACAAAAAAAAGAGGCATTATGCCGCCTTCTCTTGATTGACTAGATAGAGAGTATGCCTTTCTCTGCCCTAATCTTTCCTAGTTACGAGGTGGACTCAGAGGGTAGACTTGTGATTTCTGCGGGTGGGAGTCGTCACTTCAAGCAGTTCAAGATGAATGGGGTCACCGTCACTGCTCTCAGGGACACTGGAGCCATCGAGACCATCGAAAGGCTGGTTTCTCCAGAGCAGTACCCAGGCCAGGTGTGTAGGGTGACTCAGGCCCTGCGGCAGGTCTTTTTCTGCCCCATGGCTCTGGTATCCCTGGAGTGGGGAGGTGACCAAGAGGGGGAGTCACAGTTAGTCCCCAGATGCCCATTGACTGTATTCAGGGGAGTGAGTTACCACCAGTGACGAAAGAGCTAGGAGGGGTGGCCGCCCAGGGCACCCTGAAAACTCAGATATTTGAGGTGTACCACTCCCAAACGGAGGGTACACAGGCCCAGATGGAGGGGCAGACCAGAAACAGGCTCATCCCCTGACCTCTGCGCAGAATCAGGGTTCAACTCTTGGGTTGTACAGCTAGTCTCAGGCTAACAACCCTGGACTGGTAGGGAAGAGAGTGGAAAAAGGGTACCTAACACCCAAGGATGTTGCCCCCCGGACCACTACTCTGAGAAACCTCAGAGGTCCAAAATCCCAGGCTTGCCTGGGGCCTGGCTCTTGACACTAACCGCTGTCAATGGCCTCTGTTGGTTGCTCTCCTTATGATCAGAGCTTTCCTTGGGTTGGGGACAGAAGTCTGATCCAAGGGGTAGAGTGGGCCACATCACTTTGTTTAGCATGGTGGTGCTGCACACCTATTCGGATGCATCTCTGAGCAAGTTAAGGTTAAGTGCACAGGTGGGCTCCGCAGGTGAGGAGAAGGGTCCCCAGTGGGTCCAGGGGTTCAGGAGAGTGTAGACAGAGGGACCCAACTGAATTCAGAGGGGCATTCAACCAACAACCAAAATACTTACAATAATCAATAAAGCGTTAGCTGGATTTTAAGCCTTTAGTCCGGTTTCAGTAAAATCTCAGACCTCCCTTCCTTCAGCAGACTTCTCTGCAAAAGTAGAAGGAAAAAGTCTCGCTTATGTGAAACTCTGAAACTACTTTGGACAGAAAAGGGTGAACTCTCATCACTGCTCTGTGCAAATAGAAAATGGTATTAAGTTCATTACCTGATAGTGTTTGAATCTAAAAACCTTTATGGCCGGACGTGACAGCTGCTAAGAGTGTGATCTTTTGGTGACGAGTGCTGCAACCCAGGAAGGAACTGTGGGCTGGTGGTTAAGCTGCCACCTTTAACCCCAGAGACTGGGGAATTAGGCTCCAATCCGGATTCTGGCTCTGAACTATAAATCGTATGGTTGTTGGCTAATTGTGGTGCCTAAATCTCTCATTGCCGCGCACTTCTCATTGCTATCAAACTAGGTTTGTTCCTATCAATGAAAATACTGCCTGCCTGGTACATTTTGGGGCAATGAGGAATACCTCAGGTTGATGAAAGTTGCCTGTATCAGGGGAACTGCTGAAACACTTTATAAAAATGTCCCTGCCCAGATCATCAACATTGTGGTTCCCATTGATCCTAGCTCCTGGAATATGGACACAAAGCCTGGGCATGTGTGAATCACGACAAGTAGCAAACAAAAGTTACTTATGGGATATTTCTGGTGAATATTATATGTTCGTGTAGCTTCCTCACATTAGGACTAACCTCCAGGCACAAAACTGCAGCCCCCCCACCTACCCCCGACCATAGCTAGACAGCATCACCATCCAGCCTCAATTGCTTAATTCATCTGCCCAGGATGTTACAATACCAGGTCATACAAGGCACCAACTGGCAGAGCCTAAGAAACCGAGAGCACATCAAACAAGGAGGATAACATA
Source organism: Triturus cristatus (assembly GCF_964204655.1). Lineage (NCBI taxonomy): Eukaryota > Metazoa > Chordata > Amphibia > Caudata > Salamandridae > Triturus > Triturus cristatus. Next base: position 1,247,731,086 of record NC_140582.1, read on the forward strand.
ATACGACACGTTTGCATAGCTTGGGATCTTATTGATCACAGTACAAGCTCATCAGAGGAGGAAGGAGTACAGCGAGTCATCTGCAAGAAGATCTGGCATCCACCAGAAATATTGTTATCAAAGGTAAATCACTTTTTTCGTTCCTTCTTCACGCAGATTTCTTACCTTATGAATGAGCCCCAAAGCAGTGCCTTCCTCAGGACGTGTGTGATCCTCAAGGAGTCGGCCTGAATGCCGCCCAGAGGGACTTACTTGGCCAAGAGCAAGCACATCTTCAAGTAGCGCATGCGCCTACGTGCAATCATCCACTTGATCAAGGTCTTTCCTTTCTTGCTCCAGAAAAGCCCAAATAGAACCAATCTTCCACTCTCTCCTGAAGTGTGCATTTCATGAAACAAACAACACACATCTTGAATTCAATCTTGAGTTTCTCCTGCACCTTGGGGCATGGGGACAGAAGAAAGATGGGAGAGTGATGGGCTTACCCATGTAAAACGCAGATACCACTTTTGCTAAGAATGAAGGGCAGGTACTAAGAACCAGTTTATCCAAGCAAAATGTAGGAAAGGGAGAAGGACCGAGAGGGCTTAAAGTGTGTCGATGCTCTGGGTAAAATTAATTGCTACAAGAAAAATGTTTTTTAGAGTTAGATGTTGAACCGGGCAACTTGAATGGGGATGCCATGAGTGAGGAATGTTAAAACAAGAGTCAAATCCTACTGAGGAACACATTGAGTTAGAGGAAACAAGTAGAGTAGACCTTTCAGAAAACATACCACTAGTGGCAACTTAAACAAAGGGGTCCAGTCATGGAGACTCAAGAAGGGGGCAAGGGATGCCATGCTGGGGATGAGAGTGAGAGAAGTGTAGAGTCAGACATGCTGGGCTAAAACGAGCTCAGAACTTTCAACTCACGCCAATGACCAAAGTTATTCCAGTAGCCCACATCAATGGATTTTGTTTATTCTTTTCAAGATTGCCTTCAAAGCCTATAGCAACAAGCAGAAGGTCTTCAATTGGCAACTCTCTATCTCCACTCATGCAGCCTCAGCGTGAGAGGGTTGGGGATGTGAATTCAACCATCCTGTTGCAAAAGCAAGTTTACCATGTGTGGTAGAGGAGGAGCGGGCCAAGTGCTGAGTTCCAACAGACTGGCATTCAAAGTCTGGGGTGATTAGGATCAATTGGGCAATTTCCTATGACACCATGTGTTGGGCTTACAACAGAAGTGGCATTGATAAGAAGGCATGAAGAAGGCACTGAGACCAAATGAACCTGAAGCATCCCTAGCGAACCATTCAGAGTACACAAAAGGACACTTGCTGTTGTAGATTGTGGTGCAAAGAGCCACACATGGACACCCAAAACTGGAGAAGATCATTTCAATCACATTGGGATGAAGCTTCTACTCCTAGTCCTCAAAGGAACGGCCGGTCACAGCATCCACCTCCTTGTTGAGGGAGCCGATGAGGTGAGCCGCTACTGGGAAGATGAGCCGTTGCTGTGCACATTGCTGCAGCCATGAAGCCTCCCATCATTGGATCCACAACCGCACACTGCCATGTCAATTGATAGAATGGATGCTGAGGGTGCTGGGTTAAAGGGCACTCCCTCAGATGGAACGGATAAAGAGCTTCATTTTTTATTCTTCGTAGTTTTATATAGCGCAAACTTGACCCAAATATATCAGGTGTCAGAGCGCTTTACATGAGCACCAGTTGCGTTACACAAGGACACATTCAATTTTTGTGGGCACAGGAGATTAAGTGATTTGTTCAGAATCACAGGATGTTGAGCGCCATTGCCGAGACTCGAACCTGGTTCCCTAGATTACAGATCAACTGCCCTAGCAGGTAGGCTACATCCTCTTCATTGAAAGATGGAATGCCCACAGGTCCAGCATATTCACGTGCAGCCGTTGATTGTGGACCACAGACCTCACATCATGATGTTGCCCAGGTGAACTATTGGAGTCTGCAACTGTGGGAACCGAAGGGCAAGCAGCCAATAAATTGAAGGGACACATCCACCAATCAGATTCGGAAGGCCAGAATCATAGAGCTGCACCCAAGTCCTGCGGCTCGCCATCTAGAATGAGGCCATTGGGCCTAAACAAGCCTAGGGCTTGAAGAACCACGATTGGAGTCTGAGCCAGCAACAAAGAAATGATATCCCAAATATTTGCAATTATCCTTTGATGAGGAAAACCATTCTTAAAAATTGTGTTAACACCATGCCTATGACGGCCAACATCTGCTTGGGTATGAGCCGAGACTTCTGTAAAGTGCAAGTCATGCAGGAGGGACATGATGTGCTGAAGATATTGAGGACATAGTCTGGGAAAGAGCCTCTTGTAAGAGGTTGGGGAGCCTGGTGGTCATACTATCAGGCAAAACACGCTACAAAGTGGCCCTTAGTGCATATCACAAAAATCTAAAGCAAGCCTGCTGCTCCTTTAACACCCATCAAATCACAGAGTCCGATAACGGAAACGAGCTTTTTAAAATCGTCTCCAGCTTCCTTGACCCTAAAACGATGGCCCCACCCCGGACAACAATCAGGTCCTTTGTGACTTATTCGATGGAAAAAAATACCAAAATCCTAGTCAGCATTTAGCTTTGGTGTGCTAGCAGGACCCTCAGACAAAACTAGGTTGTCTTCCTGTCTTCTGCCCAAGACTGAAGAACTGAGGGTGATGTTTGCTCATTGTAGATAAGGATCCCCTGAAGATCCTTGCCTGCTTAGATGAAATTAGGAGTCCTAGGGAGAGACCAGCCAGTCTACCAGATTAAGGGGCAAGGGGACCTGGCTCAGGGACAGCATTTTGAACTTGTCCTGCAGTAGGACAAGGTTCAAGAGATGAAGATACAGGATGCATCTCAGATCTTGTGCTCCTTTCTTCCAAGGGTACCACTTCTATGGCTCTTTAATTCAACAGTGAAAGAGCTGTTACCTCCAAGATCAAGGAGAGCACACCATGGCAGTCCAAAAAGGAAGACAGGGAAGGGAGGATGGTAGCCCTAATCTTAGTTGGATAAACCAGTGATCCATTGTGATCACCTCCCATATGGCAGATAAGCAGAACCCCCACCCCGCTTTTACCCAATGAAAGACCATCATTGACCAGATCAAAAAAGGGTTCAGGGAAAGCGAGAACAGCCGTTTTTGCCGCCTCCTACAGACTGCTGGCAAACCATCCAAGAGGGCGCGTCATTGAAGGTGGGAAGAGCTAGGCTGCCGTAGGCGAAAACCATGGAATGTTGAGTACAGCATTGAATACAGTGCAGCCTACCTTAGATGCTCGGTCTGTAAGTGTCTTAGGAAAAGCATTTGGACTTAGTTTTGAGTAAGTAGCTTGGACCACCAGACTCTCTGCAAGTGTGTGACGACAGAATCTTTGCAACAGAAAGTGCAGGTCTCTGTCATTATGTAGTTTGTCTGTGCAGTTCTGGACCTGAGAAGGGTTTCTCCCAGGCCGTACACAGGCAAGAGCCTTGTTAAACATCTGCAGAGGCTGAAATATTACAGGGGAAGATTTCAGTTAAAATGTTAGAATTCATCTCTATAGTACGCAAGGTTAATTTTAGTGCCTAGGTTGCTTTAGTTACTAGTGAAGTGAATAAAACTTAATTGAAAGACAAGTATGGGATACCCCCATCGGAGAGGCCATTTGCATTTTGTATGTCCGGGTAGAGGCTACAATCTGTATTGTGAGAGGGAAGGAAGTTGTCACCCTCTGACTTCTCATCCTTGGTGCGACCATAATGTCTGTCAGACAAGGTAACAGCATCCAAACTGGATCTTAAAATGCCTTCAAAGGTGGAAGTGGCACTGAAATCAGTTCTGAAAGCACAACTGGTGACAGCGTCATAGGCAGCGCCAAGCTGCAAGGGGTCAGGACCTTGGAAGGCATTGGCTTCATCAGAAGTGGATCCAAGGCTGGAACTGCGGAGGTGTGCAGTCAGAAGGTGTCAGGGTCAGAGGCGCCAAAATCTCTAGAGGATAGAGGATAACAGGGCCATCTTCAAATATATCCAGCACGTCCTTCTGCAGTGAATATTCCAGCTTCATCTTTTTCAAAGTTAGTTTGGCTAGGACGATGAAGAAGAGACCTGCATCAAGGAACAACTTTAGAGACTCTGAAATGAAGACGACAACTTCTCCTTCCTATGTTTTTGTTTTGGTGGAAGAGCTCTTGGGAAATAGTTCCCTCCTGAGATACTTTTCCTGAAAGGTGGGGGATCAATTTAGCAGACCACAGCTGACCAGGACCCCAAAAAAAACATGTTGCATTCAACTCTTGTGGCCTTCCAGTGCCTCATATAACAGGAATTGTAGGACAAGGTGTCATGGTTGGATCCTAGATCCACATGCAGATGTTACGTGGGACCAATAAGGACATCTTGCAGATGGGGTTATAGCTAAAAGCTGAGGACATTGGCATTTTACCTAAACACTGTCGAAAGCAGTGAAGAAGAGGAATGAGCTGTGTTACAAAGAAGACAAGGCGTAAGTATTTTCAGAGATCTTCTTTATTCGTCTTCACACCACCACAGGGTCCAGTCAGCTGAAGTCAGCTGTGGAATGTTGGCAAACAGAGACATGGGTGCTACCAACTGGGTCAGGGGAAAGGGGTGGCGGAATGTACTAACAAGGGTGGAGATTATAACACACCTCCTTACATAGGGTAAGAAGAAAAAGCCAGAGGATGGAGAAAGAGAGAAAGGGAGGAGACAGGAAGGCCAGGGAGAAGAAAGACAAAGAATGGAGGTATAGGGAGAACAATGCAAAACAGAGAGAAAACTGGGAACCCAGCAACCTTAAGGCAGTCTCTTTACACAATAGTCTCTAACCCACACAGGTGTGGTTTTGGTTCTTAGAGAACTCCTGGGACAGAAGGTCTCTGACCCATACTCAAGGTTCAAACTGTTATCAACATCACCCACTTCTTTGTGATAAATAACTCTGTCCATGCTCTAGATTTGTCCATTCTCTAGATGGACCACATTCTTGCCCACCCTGGCTATTCTGAGAGGTTCAGAAAACCTGGACACCTCTCTTCTTCGCAGTTTGGGCAGGTCCACCCGGACCCATTCTTCTTCCTTTAAAGTTTTGGATTTGACATGCTTGGTTTGGTCATATCTATTCTTATATTTGATCTGGTGATCAACCACCCTTCTGGAAATTTCATTGCAGTTAACAACACATGTACCTTTCCTTACCAACCCTGGAGGAGATAGTCTGGTTTTAGGAATCCTTCCTTTGAGAGAGGTAAACTGGGAAATCCCTGTCACACTATTGGGGGTAGAGCGATAAGCCCAAATCGTTTCTTGTAATGCAGATTTGGCAGGGATCCCCATGACTTCCGCCCTCTGAACATGTGGTTAATCCGCTCGACTAATCCATTTGCACGAGGACAATACAAAGCAGTCTTGTGATGGGTAATGCCCCTGTCAGACAAAAACTCTCAATTTCAAGGTGAACTGCACACCATTGTCTGTAACAAGGATGTCCGGTATGCCCTCATCATAGAAAAGACATTCTAAGAACTGAGTAAGAACATTAGTGTCGATTTGATGAACACATTTGTAGACAACCCAGCGATGATAGTCCATTAATACTAAGATGAACCATTCATTCAATTTCTTAAGGTTGAGTGGACCTATAATGTCAAGAGCTAACTTGGATCATGGGCGGTTCGGAACGTCTACCGGAGAAAGTGGGGGTTTGCAGGTTTGGTGCATCTTGTCACTGCAGCTACAATCCAAGCAATCTCTCACGATGTTTTCAGTCATTGCATCCATGCCAGGCCACCAGTAGTCCAAGTGGATTTTGTTCTTTTTGAGACTGCGCTCTAAATGGCCTATGTGAGCTAGATCTACAGTCTATGGTGGGACGATTTTCTCGCGTCTGCAAACAATACCTTCTTGTATGTTTAATTCCAACCTCACGTCCCAGTACTTGCACAGAGTTGCTGGAACATCATCTTTAGCAGCACGCCAGCCATTCTTGATGAATTCTTTGAGAGAACTCATTACTGCATGTGTTTGTACACTGTCATCCCATTCCTCCTTATTTAAACAAGTAAGTTTAAGTATAACATCATCACATTCACTAGAAACAGTTTCTCCCTCCGCCACAGGCGGTGAGCGGGATGAAAAATCTGCTACATGTTTTGAGTCCCTGGTACATACTTGACACTGAAATTGTACCCTTCTAGTCCTAGAATATACCTGGCAATCCAAGGGGTGGTTCTAACTGACCCTTTTGTGGTGAATACATACATGAGAGGATTGTGGTCGGTTTTTACGGTAAATGGTATGCCTCACAGAAAGAAACGGAAGTGTTTGATCGCCCAAAAGCAGGCAAGTGCCTCTTTCTCCACCACGGAGTAGTTTACTTCTGCGCCCTTGAGAGCACGGGCGGCAAAAGTGACAAACTAATCTTTTCCTTCTGCGAATTGGGTGAGACTAGCTCCCAGGCCTTTGTTGCTAGCATCCGTGCAAAGAATCATGGGTTTTGTGGGGTCAAACCTACCCAGATACGGGGCAGCAATAATGCTTTCCTTTACTGTTACAAAAGCATTCTGACAGTCTTGAGACCACACAAAGGGCGTTCTGAATTTGAGCAAACTACTCAGAGGTTCAACTATGGTGGCATAGTTGCGGACAAATTTAGAATAATATTCTGATAGGTCCAGAAAAGATTAAAGATCTTCCTCACAAGTCGGATCCACGGTGTTTTGGATGGCCTCCACCAAGTCCAGTTTGGGTTTGATACCATCTTGAGAGATGGTGTGCCCAAGGTAATCGACCGATCCCACTCCTATACGACATTTCTCTTTTTTAAGAGTGAGACCGGCTTATTCCAAGTTGGTTAACACCATTCTGAGAGTGGTGTTATGTTCTTCCAGATCCTTCCCATGAATGAGTATGTCATCCTGAAAGCAAAGGGTTCTGGGAAGGTCTTTCAGAACATGTTGCATGATTCTCTGGAATGCAGCAGCTGCAGAAGCCAACCCAAATGGCATACAAAGGTATTGGAATGCCCCCAGAGGAATTACAAAGGATGTGAGATGGCGTGAATCAGGATGAAGCTCTACTTGGTGGTAGGCTGATAAAAGGTCTAGGACGCTGAAACAACTCGCTCCTTTTATAAGGGTGAGGACCTCATGGATGCGTGGAAGGGGGTGCCTGTCCACCCAAATGTTCTCATTAAAGTCTCTCAGATCAACACATAACCTGATGTCTTTGCTATTCGCTTTGGTGGTGAGAACAATGGGGGCCAACCACTGGGAGCATTCGATGGGTTCAATGACACCTAGTGCCAACAATCTGTCCAACTCAGCTTGCAGAGGGGCTTGCATCATGTGGGGTATGGGCCTGACCTTGTATGCAATCGGTTTGGGATTAGATTTTAGCTTTATCGAGTGTTGGTAATTCCTTAGTAAACCCAACTCATCGTTGAAGACTTTGGGGAAATCATTGCACACATCCATCCCCCCAACTGACGGATCCACCAAAAGAACTTGGTCAGGACTATTGGGATCTAATTTTATGCCAAGTTCCCTTTAATGCTTCCACCCTAACAAATTGGATCCTTTCTGGATAACAAATGTTCCCCACAGTATTCCTTCCCTTAAACCCCTTCTGCATGGTGGTCTACCCAGTAAAGGTTTGGGATCCCCATTGTAACCCCCGGTTGGATACCTGTGGGTTGAATATCTTCTTGCCAGGAAGGAAAGAGTTGAGAGAATACATTTGCATCTACTAAGGTGTATGGGGAACAAGAATCTGCAAAAACAGTCACTGGTTTCTTGTCCAAAGTGCTATTGCAAGAAGGAAAATTTGTGGAGTCATTGCTATCTTTAAGGTGAAAAACTAGATTAGTGTCGGAAGGAGAGTCATGTTCAATTGACAAGACCGACTTGGAAAGCTGTTCCCTACATACCCTGGCTAAGCGCCCTTTAGTCCTACATTTATGGCAAGAGACAAAACGGGCTTGGCACACAGGATTATTAGCCAGGTGGTTCGGACTCCCACATCTGTAACACTTAAGTTTGATACCGGGAGGAAAGTTGTTGGTTGTCTTACTATTTACTTCTTTTCCTCCATCAGGTTTGCTTATGGCATTGACTTCAGTAGATTTGTCCCCCTCCTCTTTCATGGCAACGATGCAGTCAGCAGTGTGCTCAATCCCCACAGCTATGTCAATGGCCTCTTTGAGATCAGGGTTAGCTACCAGAAGTCTCTCCTGAATCTTAGGGTTGTTGGTGCATCTAACCAACTGATCCTTGATGAGGTACTCTTGCAAAGACTCGAACGTGTTCGCTTGGCCCTTTAAAGCAGCAATGAAAGTTCTGACTTTTTCACTTTTACCTTGTGTCCTTGAAAAGAACTTATGCCTTTCTAATACAACATTAATTTTCTTTCCAAAGTGTTTTTCCAGTTTGTTAACTGCCACCAGGTAAACATTTTTGTCATCATCGCCATCACTTTCCCCTTTTAAGGAGACAGAGATATTATCATATTCCTTACGGCCCTCAATAGCCAAGTTGTGCAGTAAGGTATGAAGTTTGCGTAATGGAGAAAATTTCTCCCCACCAATAGCAATTAGGTAGGACTCCAATAAACCAAACCATTCCTTCCATGGTAATAAAGGTTTGCCCACCTCGTTTAGGAAACGTGGAGGTTGTGACATGTTAGCTGTTGCCACATTTGTACACGGAAAAACAATAGGATGAAGAAAAATAAGTAAACCAAAGCAGATATAATATAGTTCTTCCTTAAATAAGAACACACGTGTCCAACAGGGAGTACTTAAGTGTGCACAATGAAAAATTAACCCTGGTGAAATGAACGAAATGGTCTGGTAGAAGTTCAAAAGTATGAAGCTGGGCCTGTTAGCGTGAAATAAGCAGGGAACAAGTACACTGAAGAGGAAAAGAGGAACAGCTGTGCCCGTCAGGTGAGGAAACAGGCAGTGAAAACATAATATGAGGTAAATCACAGCAGAGCCACGCTCCTACGGTGTGACAATATGTGTGTGGTAGCTGTGCCCATCAGCGTGAGGTGACATACAGGGAAAACATTTTAATTAGGCAGTAACAGTGGAGTCAGGCTCCCACGCCGTGAGGAGGAATGTGGCTCTCAGCTGTGCCCGTCAGCGTGCAAAGCAGGCAAAGAAAGACAATGAGGAAGACACCATGCGGCGGACTCAAGCTCCCACGCTGAGAGAGAAACGGGTCTAACAGCTGTGCTCGTCAGCGTACAGGGACGAGCCGGCAGGAAGGAAAAGAAGCTCCTATGAAGACTGTCACCAAAGCAGTCACGCCCGGGAGGAGTGGCTGAAATGCGAGAGAAGGAAACCAAGCCCGTCCTTGTGGTAGCCAAGCCCGGGGAGGAGTGGCTGAAGGCGTGTAGAGAAGCGGCGCTCACCTCAGCTGTACAGTGAGGCAGCCCTGCCCAGGAGGGAGGGCAGAAAGGAGACCGTGAAAGAAATGGACGGCGTGAGGATTCCTCGATGACACCGAGGAACAGCGTCCACTAGTCAGCTGGTCACTGAAAGCTTGCGTGCTGAAGCGAAAGGGGTCCACTCCTCATGGGTCGCGCTCGCCAGCCAGGAACCCTGACAAGCAGCACAAGTCAGCGAACATGAAGACGCCCCCTACCAAGGCAACGAAGGAACACCTCAGGGTTGCGGCCGCCGGGAGTTCGGACCGGCAGCGCTTGGCAGGGCACCTCAAAGGAATGCAGCTGACAGGGAAGCGATGGCCAAAGGTGAAGGAAGCACAAAGTTACAGCACTGGGAAAGTTATCATGCAGTGTAGCTGGAGCAGGAGACAGGCAGGCACCCGCAAAGGTCAACCAAGAAGCTCAAGAAAGATAATCTCCACAACAGGAATCTCTGTAGGCAAAGTGAAGATCCAACGCAGAAGAAAAGGACACAGCCACAATACTAGAGTGACAAAGCAGTCGCAGATCAGTATGAGCAGAAGACCTGAGGTAAGACAAGTTGGTACTTAAAAGTAACTTGTAAAATTCAAACAGCTGACACTGGAGAAGGATTTGGGGGTGGTTGTGAACCGTCCCCACAAGGTGAATCGTCGCCAGTGTTACAAAGAAGACAAGGCGTAAGGATTTTCAGAGATCTTCTTTATTCGTCTTCACAACACCACAGGTTCCAGTCAGCTGGAGTCAACTGTGGAATGTTGGCTATCAGAGACATGGGTGATACGAACTGGGTCAGGGGAAAGGGGTGGCATAATGTACCAAGAAGGGTGGAGATTACAACAAGCTGCTAAACCACATTAATGAGGCACGGAAAATATGAAGACACTACTGCACTGATGGGCACATTGTGCCTGTTGGTGTGATGACATTCTGGTGGGCAAAGTAAAGGCAGAGGCCATATGGTGCCTCCTGCCAACAATGGAGATCTACTGCTGAGGAAAAAGGTTCCAAATCCAGTCTAGGGCTCAGAGGAGATTCATAAGTTGAGAAACTTGTGGGTGGAAGTGTCCTACGGAAACCTAATTTATAAAATATGCCATCAAGTACTTAGTCACTGATAACCCACTCGTGTTTTTTCTTGAAAGCGCCTGCTAAGTGTATCCGCCAGAGACGTTTCTGCACATAATTGCGTGCCCAATAAAGAGCATATTTTCAATTGGAACCAACAGAGTTTTGGAAATTGTCCTAGAACCCAAGGTGCTTTAAAAGAAGAGCAGCCTTGTCGAAATTCTGTTGTGCTTTCCGGCTACTGTTTTGAACAGCCGGACACTACTGCTATACACTTTGAGAATGTCTAAGGAGCTAATTTCAGACAAACGGGAGCACTTTGTACTGAAAATGCAAATTGCACTCAAATAATTACCCAAATGATCCATTTGGTTAAAAATTCAAATAGAAAATGCAATTTTGACTTGATTTCTGGTCACTCGCTTTTCATATTTGTATTTTCACGTTCAAACTTTTACCTGAACAGTCAGCTTGGATAAAAAAAAATCACCAAAATGCCAATTGTGTTTAAAAATTATCTGAACAATACGTCTTGTATTAAAATATTTCCTCAAAATTAAGTGATTAATGCGCCAAGTCACACAATTGTTCCAAAGCCCTGCATGCACAGATTTCTTTTAAGAGTCTGGCTGCTAAAGTGACAATAACAATCTCAAACAGAAGATGAACGGGGATCAAGTGTCGCTGCTGAACCCCCATGCATGGAGGTGCAAGTTGCGCAGCCTTGGATGTAAGACACTGTCCTGCTACTCCGAATGAAGGTCGGCCTGAAGTTGCAGCCTGAACGGAAGACGAATATGCCAGTCATATGTTCCGGGTACAATACTCTCCTGGCCCAATCTGGAGACACTAGGATGACTTGGATCCAGTTGTTCCTAATGACCTTCAGTACTCGAGGCAAGAAAGGTAGCGGCCGCAAGGCATACAGGAGTCCCGTGCTTCACTCTAGACGGGATGCACCTGAGACAGAACCTTATTGGGGGGCGAACAGATCGAGCCAGGGTTCTCCTCATTGTCATAAGCTGCTCAGTGCCACCTCGGGGTGTAACGGCAATTAGTGATCTGCTAAGTATCACTAGCTCAGTTCATTTGCCTTGGTGTTTAAAGCTGTGGCCTGATGGTGTACCACAGAGGACATTCCCCGATAATTCACTCGGCTCGCGAGGCACTGGGCCTCTTGGAACAGGAGCCAAGACCCCATAACACCCTGCTTACTGCAGTTTCTCACATTGCAGTGATGTGGTCTGTGAGAACCTGCACCAGCCATCCCCTGATGGAGGACAGGAAGGCATTTAACAGCAAGCAAACTGTTTGCAAATCCAGCAAGTTGATGTGGAGGTGCATCATTGCTGGAGACCAGAGTCCTCTGATCTCCACCGCTCACAGATAAACTTCCCAACCTAAGGTGGCGCATCCATCACCACTGTCAGCTCTGGGAAGGGCCGGGAGAGGGGTCTGCCACTAGTTCAATTGCAGTCAAACTGCAACATCTGAAGGTCTTTTGCAGTCTCCTCCTACACCTAGATGGAATCTGACAGGTTCCCTTGGTGCTGGGCACACAGACTTCAGGCCCCACCACAAAGCTCACATGTGCCATCTTTTATTGTAGGCAAGCAGGAAGCAGAAGGCTAGTTGGCCAGGAAGACTCAGAGCCAACCTCACTGAGACAGAGAGATCATAGCCCGAATGTCCTATACTCATTGGGCTGGAGGATAAGCTCAAAAACACACCATATCGAGCGCGGCTCTCGTGAAAGGGAGCCTCTGCAAAGGACTCCGCTGTGATTTTGGCAGGTTAATTGAAAATCCCAAATGATGTCATGAGGCTCGCCACCGTCTGGAGGTGAACACACCTTCAAGAGCCAGTCATTGAGTTTTGGGGAAGACTGATATTCCCGACCTTAGAAGATGGGCAGCGATCCCTGCCAGCACCTTGGTGAATACACAAGGACCACTGGTTCTCTCTTTCAACTTCAACCAGGAGCACAACCAGATCATAGCCTTCCGGTGATTAACCACAGAGATCTTCACCTCAAGCTCTCAGATGGCTTCAGGTATCATCTAGACACAACAGTCCCAGGCCTGGGAGTCATGTGTGGAACCCAAATACCAGAGGTACACCTTGCGGGGTCATTCATAGACACAGGCTTGCGACAGTCCCTACAAGCTGTCTTTTAGGCAGGTGACATCCCTTGCACACTGGAAAAATGTAGGTGAAAATCTCTTCACAGAGTGAAGATAGAAGGAGCAGAGGTCCGTACCACACCTCATGCACGGAAAAACTGACAACAGTGTGCATGGGTAGTGCATATATGTGGCTGTTCATCACTGCTGGAATGGAATGGCGCCACCACAGTCACACAGCACCACCTATTGGCACGCATACGCACTGCTTTTGAGTTTTACCGATCCAGGCTATTGCTTGGGAAAATTCACAAGTTGAGGACTGTGAGGTTAGAAGTATCCATCAGAACTTAAGCATCTGCCCACCTCTTCAGTTGTCTCTTAGGATCTGCTGCCCCAAAGAAAGGGCAGAGGATTACACTCAAATCTCCACACCTTACACCTCCATTCATGGGGATTGATCCGAACCAGCCGAGAGGTTTTTATTGATCATCTGAAGTGGTAGAACTCATTTTGGCTGCTTTTCAACTCAACGAAATTGATTTACTGAGGATGTTGGTCCAAGTTATTGCTAGCTGCAAGCGAAAGCAGGTTGACCATCTACAGGCTAAGTTGGCTGACTAACTTTTATTTGAATGGCCTTTGCATAAACCTATGTTATGTCTTCAAAGAAGGACCTTCTTGAGGGCTTCAGGGCTCATCCCCCAAGGACAAAGACAAGCAACTACGGTCCTGGCTAGATGTGTTCCAATTTTGGACATCTGCCAGGCAGCCACGTGGTTATGCATCCACAGGCTTACCAGGCACTGCTATAGATTCTAAGGACCACAGGGAGGGTCAAATTTTGTCTGTTCAGTCCTGCGGAACTTCCTGGCATGAGGTCCACTCCCCAAACCCACCTCCATAGAGAGGACATTTTTCTGATACTCATAAGCAAAGTGAGGACTCTGCAGTTAGAAGTAGTCATCAGAACAATAAGTTACTTACCTTCAATAATGCTCTTTCTGGTCGAAACTTATCATAGCTCAACCACCTCCCTGATCTATTTAGCACAGTCATTGTTCGTAATTTGTCGGCCACGCTCCATGTTTAAGGGTGCCGAAAAAAAACAACAAATAAAATTAAGGGGCGGCAACTAAATGCAGCTTCAGATGTGGGATGGAGTAGTGGCAGTGGCAAACGGAGGCACTTGGTGTGCAGGAGCTATTGCAAAGAGTTTACGATCCAGTATGGCGCCTGAAGTAAATTCACAAAGATATCTTTTGGCAGATAGAGAATCCACCAGAAAGGGCATTAGTTGCGTACCCTCCAGAAAAAGCATTAGTAGATATAAGGATCTTACTTGTCTTTGTTCTTTAGTCTTCGCATCTTGTCAGTATACACTGAACCCAAGTATGGAACGCTCATGATCTTCGGCTGACGATCATTCTTCAAAGATGTTAACCCGAGACAGTAAGATCTTCTTGAGGCGATGACACAGCAATAATCCAAAATCTGCTATTTCCAATGAAACACTGATCACCTGGACAGAAACTAACAGTCATTCCTTAAGAACTTCAGTGAAGTCTTGCCTTTTTACTTTTGGGCAGGTCTTCAGCAAAGTTCTGCATGGACACCCTTGATGCTCCGGCAAAGTACCCACAAAATGTGGTCTCTTGCAGCGTTTAGCACCGTGCCTGAAGTACTACACAGTTTACTTGTAATAAAGTCAACACTTTACTTCTCAGGAGGCATGGATGTTTCTGGTGCAGAAAAATGCTTCTTGTTTACTGCTAATAAAAAGACTGAGCCTGGCTTTGGATTAAATCTTAGCTTTGGAGGGACTTGGTTGGACGCAAGTACCTCTTGAGCAGACCAGGTGGAGCCATTGTCATTCGAACTGTAGTTAAGAATTTCTCTCATGTCAACTTAGTGAAACCTAGGATCGAAGACAAGCATAAATCCCGGTGGCAAGGTCTGTAGATTGACAGACTGAAAGTGCTCATGTTTCTAAAAGAATATTCAACTAGCAGGCTTCTACTGCAAGCGTATCTTGAAAAGGGGTTATACTGTTAACAGGTGAAATACCACAGGGCAAACTTGGCGGTGATGTATGTTGGAAGGTGGCTCTTTGTGTGATATTTCAATAAGTTAATATACTACGTAAATGGGTTCCTTATGAGTGGACAGGGGCTTGCTATGCAATCCCAAAGTGCTCTATTAGGGGGCAGTGTGGCCGAGCAGCCTTGCGCTTAGCACAGAGGGGTGCATGACATTTGCAAAACACACACAATGATTAATAACTGACAACACGACTCAAGAAGGAGATCCACACCAATTTATAAAAATACAGAGAACCTTTATATATGATTTGGCATCAGAGAAAAATCGTTCAGGTGAATACGTTTTTAAATACAAATTCTTTTCACTTTAAAAAGTGGACAAAGGGCAATTTCTGAGTTCTGCAATGTTATCCTTTGGAAGAAAAACACGTTCTGCTAACAGGTACTGTACATTGACTTACAGGACCAATCTACAGGAGTTAAGGTGAGTGGTGGGCAAGCTTCAAGGCAGCACCAACAGTACACCACCAGCAGCACGAGGGCGGCCGGGTGCAGGGTGTAAATCAGTGTCAGGAGCCCAATGCGTTTCAATGGGGAGATTCTTTAGAACAGGACCATTGTTCACAGGAGGTCTTGAGTCTTTTTCAAAGGCAGGCGGTCCTTCCATATTTCTGGAGTCACCGCTGCAGGACGAGTTGACTTTGGACCGTTTTCGACAAGGGATGCAGACAGGCCGGCAGGGTTGGTAGCAGGTCAGCTGCTTCTCTCTTCTCAGCTTTTGTGGCTCTTTGGTGTCCTCTCTCTTCGTAGGTCGTCAGGATCTGCTTCTCTGGTGCCAGGGACTCCCCAAAATACAGAATTTACGGGCGTGAAAGGAGTGTAGGATAGTAGCCAATGGGCTACTGAGCCTTTGGGTCACCACACCCGCTATATGACCACTCCCTGTGGGAAATGAATATAACCCTGTCCAAGAATTCCTCAGTATGCTATCACAAAGATGGATACTTCTGGAAAGCCGTGTCCACCTCACAGCAGCCCACCTTAGGGGTGGTACTTGGCTGGAGGTGGCCCACCTACCTGACTAGCTATTTTTCCCGGCTGTCCAGGTGCCAAGGGGGCTCAGGACAGGGGGTGTGGCTGCCTCTCCTTTGTGGGGAGCCAGATTCGCATTCCAAAGGCATCAGCTTCTGAAGATTGCCAAGTTCAGTGTTTGAGGATCTGGGTGTCTGATTTCTCCATGGTTCTGGGTTAATAGATCCGGGGAGAGACGCAGTTTTTGATGTGGAACTAGCGATAGTTCCAGAAGTGTGGTGAACCAGGGTTGACGTGCCCAAGTGGGAGCTACTAGGATGAGTGTTAGCGACTGTTGTTTCAGTTTGCGTACCACAAATGGAATGAGTGGGAGAGGCGGAAAGGCGTACGCAAATCTGCCTGACCAGTTCATCCATATTGCATTGCCCTTTGACCGTGGGTGTGGGAACCTGGCGGCGAAGGTTGGACATTTTGCGTTTTCTTGTGTGGCGAACAGGTCTATGTCTGGTTGTCCCCACTTTTGGAAGAATGGGAGTAGGACTTTGGGGTGTAATTCCCATTCGTGTATTTGCTGTGTGTGGCGACTTAGGAGGTCGGCCACCTGGTTCTGAACCCCTGGGAGGTGTTCTGCTAGCAGGTAGATGTTTTGGGGAATTGCCCATCTCCAGATTTGTTGTGCAAGTTGGGACAGTTGTAGAGAATGTGCCCCCCCTGCTTCTGTATGTAATACATTGTGGTCATGTTGTCCGTGCGGATGAGGACAGTTCTGTTTTTTAGATGCACTTGGAAGGATTTCAGTGCTAGGAACACCGCCAGAAGTTCTAGGTGATTGATGTGGAGCTGTTTTTGTTGAGTGGTCCACCTGCCCTGAGTGGTGTGTTGAAGGAGGTGGGCTCCCCACCCTGTGAGAGATGCGTTGGTGGTCAGCACAACTTGTGGAAGAGGCTCTAAGAACGGCCGCCCTTTGGACAGGTTGATGGTGTTCCACCACTTCAGTGAACGAAGTGAGCGGCTGTCCACCAACACCAGATCGGTAAGTTGTCTGTGGGCCTGGTTCCACTGTTGTGCTAGACATTCCTGTAAGGGACGCATTTGAAGGCGTGCGTGGGGTACTATGGAGATGCATGACGCCATCGTGCCCAAGAGTTGCATGAACACTCTTGCTGGAAGAGAGTGTTTTTTTTAATGAGATTTTGTATGTTGGCTATCCTGGCTGTGCTGGGATAAGCTACGGCTTTGGCTGTGTCTATGGTGGCTCCCAGGTATTGATGTACGTGGGAGGACTGTAGTTGAGATTTTGGATAGTTGATGGTAAATCCCAAGTTGTGTAGGGTTTGAATAGTGCGGTGGGTGTGGTGAACGCATTTGTCTAGAGTATTGGCTTTTATGAGCCAATCGTCCAGATAGGGGAAGACATGGATTTGTTGTCTCCTGAGATATGCTGCCACAACTGCTAAGCATTTGGTGAATACCCTGGGTGAGGTTGTTACTCCGAATGGGAGGACTGTAAACTGATAGTGCTGACCGTCTACCACGAATCGTAGATACTTCCTGTGAGCGGGATGCATGGGGATGTGAAAATATGCGTCCTTGAGGTCTAATGTGGCAAGCAAGCCGCCTTGTTGAAGTAATGGAAGGACCTGTTGGAGAGTGATCATGTGGAAATGATCCGATTGTATGTACTGGTTTAGTAGTCTGAGGTCTAGTATGGGTCTAAAGGTCTTGTCCTTTTTGGGAATGAGGAAGTATAGAGAATATACTCCTGTGCCCTGATGTTGTAGTGGAACAGGTTCTATTGTGTGTTTTTGAAGCAAAGACTGAATTTCTTGTTTGAGGAGCGTGAGGTGGTGAGACGTCATGGGACGGTGCTTGGGTGGTATGTTTGGGGGGGGTGTTTATGAGTTCGAGGCAGTAGCCAGACTGGATAATTTGTCTTACCCACCTGTCTGTTGTCATGGAATTCCAGACAGGTAGGAACTGTTGAAGTCTTCCCCCGACCGGAGTGGAATGGTCTGGGGGGAGTGGTGGCAAGTCACTGTTTAGTGGCTGGAAAGGTGCCGGTGTTGTTGTTGCCCCGTCCTCGGCCTTTAGTATTGTTTCCCCTGTAACCTCCTCTAAAATATCCTGTTAGGGGATGTTTGACATGATGTTTTGAAGGTGGAAGAGGTGTCTGTTTCCACATTTTTGGAAGCCCCTCTATAAAAGGAGCGACGAAAGGAGCCTCTGGGTTGAGTAGACTGCAATGCTCCCATTGATTTGGCAGTCTCATTATCTTTCTTCATTTTTTCTAATGCAGTGTCTACTGCGGGTCCGAATAGTTGCTCCTGATTAAAGGGTTGAGCAAGAATGGTGGTTTGTACTTCCGGCTTAAAGCCGGAAATGCGTAGCCATGCGTGGCGTCTAAGCAATACGCTTGTGTTGACTGCCCTAGAGGCGGTGTCCGCTGCGTCTAATGCACATTTGATGGAGGCATTTGATATTAGTTTACCCTCTTGGATGAGGTCATTGGCCTGTGATTTGTATTGATCAGGCAGGTGTTGCAAAAGGTCCTCTAGTTGATCATAATGAGCCCTATCATAGCGAGCCAATAGGGCTTGTGTATTGGCAATACGCCAGTGGTTAGCCGCTTGTGCGGCAACCCGTTTGCCGGAAGCCTCCAAGAGTTTAGACTCTTTGTCTGGGGGCGGCGTGTCTCCGGTTGTTTGGGAGTTCACCTGTTTTCTGGCATTTGACACGACTAGAGAGTCTAAGGGGAGTTGTGTTTTGATGTACGCAGGATCTTGTGGCGCCGGTCTGTATTTTTTTTCGATCCGGGGGTTGAGAACCCTGGCCCTAACAGGGTCTTTAAAAACCTCAGTGGCGTGCTTTATCACTCCCTTAATCATGGGTAGAATGTGAACTGTCTTTTGCGACTGCTCAAAGGTGTCGAGGAGAAAATCTTCCTCAGGTGTGTCGGTGTGCATAGTGACGCCATGAAACAGTGCGGCCCTGTTTATAAGCTGACCAAACCCTAAATGGTCATCAGGAGGGGAGGGTTTTGAGGGGTATGGAGTGGGCATATCAGGCATAGGGTAAGCCCAGTCATCTACTGGTGCTGTGTCCGGGAGGGTAAAGGGATCAGTAGGATCAGTGGGATCATTAAAGAAATCTGGGTCTCCCCCTAAATCATCATCATCCTGTGGAGGTGGTGTGTGAGAAGGAGATGGTAGAGGTGAAGCCGGTGGGGGTGGGGGGGATGGGATAGGAGGTAATGTAGGAGAGGAAGGACGTATGGGTGAAGTGGCACAGTCCTTCTTCTTTGGAGGAGCTGGAGGAGGTGTTGTGTCCAGCTTCCTTTTCTTGTACGGCACCGCTGTGACATGTCCGGTTTTAGGATTTATGTAAATCCGTTTTTGCGTTGGATCTGGCCGAAAAAGTTCCTCAGTGTCCAAAGGTGGCTTTGGCGCCGACTTTTTTGGTTCCGATCTGGATTTTGTGAGATCGGCAGGTTCTTTGTGGACTTTTTTTGGCACCAAGGATGTATTTGGCGCCGAAGAACTTTTCGGTTCGGGTGGATTTTTCGGTGCCAAAGAACCTTTCGGTGCCGAAGGACCTTTCGGTGCCGACGAGCCTTTCGGTGCCGGTGGAGACGTCGGTGCCGGTGGAGACGTCGGTGCCGAGTGACGTTTCAGAGCCGATGGAGATTTCGGCCTCGGAGCTTGCTTCGGTGCCGAAGGTATTATAGGCACAATAATATGAGGTTTGCTCGAGCCCGAGCCACCTGCAGGCTTAGTTTTCTTCGGAGCCGGGCCCGGGGGCGGGGGTTCTGAAGATGATTTTGGATCGCGACTGGGCACAGCTGGCAGAGTCTTGACCAATGTCTTTTTTGGAGGGATTGGGGTAGGGGAGCTGGTACTCACAGGCTGCCCCGGATCCGAATCGTCGGCCTCGGACACAATCTGGAGGTCTTCGGAGTCGTCGTCAGGGACATCCTGTGCAAAGATGTCTTC
The DNA here is from genome assembly GCF_964204655.1 of Triturus cristatus. Lineage (NCBI taxonomy): Eukaryota > Metazoa > Chordata > Amphibia > Caudata > Salamandridae > Triturus > Triturus cristatus. The sequence goes on from NC_140582.1 coordinate 1,247,750,791, forward strand.
TGGTTCCGGAACCGGTTTGGCCATGATATGGCGTCGAGCTCTTCGGTCCCGGATAGTTTTCCTCGAACGGAATGCGGCGCAGGCTGGACAGCTGGATTCGTTGTGGTCTGGTGAGAGGCACAAATTACAGACCTCGTGGTGATCACTATGAGGAAACTTTGCTCCACATTGGGGGCATTTTTTAAAAGGTGTCCTTTCCATCAGCCGCGTCCGGATCCGGTCCGATGGGATTTCGACGTCGGGTTATACATTTTTGAGAGTTGTTGTGATTGCTAGAAGTTTTCTGCTGGAGCGGAAAAAAGTTCATCCGAACCCAATGGCGGAAAAAAACAATCTGATGATGGAGTGGATGCCCATGCGCACTGTTGTCCAGAGGAGGAGTCACCTATCTCGTGACCAAAGACTTCTTCCGAAGACAACTACAACCTGCAATCATCCGTGCCCAACACCAGATGGCGATCTTATCCTTAGTGTGTGATCTGCAGCTCATATGCCTCGAACACCCAGTTTCCTACAATGTGGAAATATAAAACATGAGGTCTGGGTCTCAAACTATGTCACGGTCTTTATTTCTTCTAATGAAGGACTTTCTTTCAGTGCAGGACTGACAAACTGTGGGTAAGCAGCTCAATATTATTTTGTTCATGACGATCATAAAAGATGCAGAACTCTAAAAGACCACTATGTGTGGTAGAAATACAATGCATACAAGCACTGGGATTTTCTAAGAAGACAGGAAACAATCCCTCCTGAAATTCAGAATCAAGTTGAAGGATGTGAGCTGATCCAACCCAGAGGTTGCTGGCTTGGGGGCATCGGCACTCCTCAACAGTCAGATATCTTGGGCCTCTGTGTACAGGAGTGTCTCACCGACAGAGTCAGGACTTTGAAATCTTGAACAGGACCACCACAATTATGTGGCCACCTTTGGAACCTTTTCTGTTGGCCTGGCCCCTGCATGGTGCGCCAATCATGAAATGAGGACAGGAGTTAAATACTGACTAAAGCTTGAAAAAAAAAATAGAGCACTTGCTTCAAAGCCATTTAGCAACAACACACTCCTATAAGGCTCTTGGAGTCAGTTACATTATTCATGGGTTCACTGCCATATTACTAGAGCTAGGTACGGTTGCATAACAGCAGAAGTCAAGAGTATGATTTCTCAGCTAATCTATTAAGGAGAGACCAAAAATAAGGTGATGAAACCTGAACACCACGACACGTCACAATGGTCCGTGAAGAATTTACTCTGAGAAATCCCAAACCAACATAGACTAGGAAAGAGTATTGGAAGCACTCAAGACATGGGCGAATGCACCCCCCTTGCAATCACTGACAGAATGTTATGCATGACAGTTTCTTGGCATTCTTGAAGCCATGGCCAGGACAAGAAGCTCATTGGCATGGGTTGTAATTATTCAAATTGCTGAAATTTGGAACTTGGGAGACCATCAATATTTATGGAATCTTGAAAAAAAAAATCTTGGAGCAGCATTAAATAGTAATAAGTGGATAAAGAAATATTGTGGTTATGTATTTTCAAGAGGGGGAAAAAGCAATATTTCCATAGAGGAGAGAACCAGCAAAGAAGTAGAAGAGTCCGCTTTGTGATAAAGAGGTTTGATTGAACTGCATGTCTTCCAACTTGGCAAGGGCTCAAGCTCTGGATGAGATCAGCCCAGAGGATCACAAGAAAAAGTTGGGTTGGCCTGGAAATAGGCATTAATGGAGAAGGAAAGCAGGCCAGGGTAGGGATGTTGAATAGCAATGTCCGACTAAACATTTAGAACTTAATCTAGGAAGAAACAGTTTAGTCTGGAAACAATTCAACAGATGACGAAAATCGTCCTAATGCCTCAAATGGCTTTCTAGGTGCCATTGGTTTAATTTGCACCAACCGGCAGCTAGAGGCACAGGGGTGTGAATGGAAGAGAATTCACCAGATTCATTTGGGAGAGTAATGGGGGGGGGGGGTGGGTTAGACAGGAGAATGAGGCACTACAGAGAAGGAAAGAGGAGAGTCATTAGGTTAGGAAGAACTGCGAGAACTGCTTAGTTTTGGGTCTCAGAACAGATATTGGAAGGTTGGAAAGTGTGTCCATGGGTGTGACCTGAATTGTGAAGAGTAGCATGTAGCAGTGAGTGTGCCCGTGGGAGAGATACAGTGTTCACAATATAGATCAGGGGTAACATTCCTCATGAAGATGATGCTGGGAAGAGGGTCACTGCGGCAAGGAGGATAAGAGAGGTGACGGGCAGAGAGGATATTATAAATGTTGGAAGATGGGTGCATTTTGAGAGATGATCTAAATGTTAAAATTGGAAAGCCGCCCAGGCTTAGAATATCTCTGCCTTCAGTGTCCCAAGACGCAGGGAATTTAGGGGCAAGGAATAATTTAGGAGAGCCTGAAAGTTAGAAGCAGAGAACATTTCGGAGGCGGCAGTCACACGACAAGATATTGGTGAGAAGAAAGCAAAAGTAAGAATAATACATTTATTTTGTCCTTCCAGCAGGAACATTCATCTTGGACACAAAATCAAAACAGCTTTCATAACACAGAGCCCCCCAGCCCCCTACCAAAACAGTTTCATTTCATACGTACATTTTTACTGAACCAGAGATGGGTGGACCACTTTTAAAGACTGTCATGAGTCCGTGTGTAGCAGGTAATTCAAGGAAAGAAAGGTACATTATCACAGGACATCTCACAAGCTGTTTATTACACATCATTGAGAGCAGAACAGGTTGTATTGTGCAATGAAGACTTTCCATGTTCTACTGCATAAGGAAGCCAGTGCTTCTGCTGAACTCCAGGGGGGAGAGACTAAACCCGCGGGCTTCACACAAGGTGGCATTCTGGCCAGTAATATTTATTGTGAGGATTATTGTGGCAATGACTGGCGGTGCCACGAACAACGGGCACACTGGTCACAGTCTGTTCAAAACTGAAGCAGTATCTGTCCACAGTAATCGCCCCCTGCATGCACTCCATTACTGTGCAAGCGGCTCCACTGAGGGGATGGACACAACCCGATCCGTTACAGCTGACATCACGTCACGCTTCCATAGCAGTAGACTGCACGTTTGGCCATGAGGAGGGTCATTTGCACCACTGGGTTTGCTGGGACAGGGAGTCCTGGGCCATCATGTCCTCCAGTTCTTCCCAAGGTTTGAGGTTGGGACCAGGGAGAAGCAGGGTCTGAAAGAAACACAGCAAGTTAGGACTGCACAGCATGAAGAACTGTCTCCTATTATTTCATTATATGTTTGTACTTTAGGACTTCAGCTCTCTAAGTGGTGAGGAATGAGGCTCAGTAGGTAGGAATCATTCCTATTAACACACTGGGAGCAGAGGAAATTAAATTGTACATGCATGACCATGTGCAGCATAGGACCTTTGCATCCGATGAAATGCATCTTCATATAAATCCCAACATAAGGCCAGCATGCAGCCAGTATAGGAACACAAACAAAACATTCTTCTGTAGAGCAATTTGGGAAGAACCCACAGGTGCTGAGCCCTTTTTGTCAACATCCCACTGGGGTCCTCCTCGCACACAAACACCTCCTCCGAGGGAAACAATCCCATTTTCTTTACACACTCATTATGAATGTCTCTCTAATCCCCGCAAAGCTCGATATCTCCTATTATGCCTCTAGTAGTACCCACCAAGCTCGCTTCACTATCTAAGACAGAGCCTCGACAGTTACCTTGATTATGGGCTGCTTAGGTGGGGCCCACGCGGGCACAATCTTGCCATGCATTCTCCAGGCTCCATATGGGTTGGCCATGTGACGTTCAAACACCACATACTCCAAGACGTCTTTGGGCACATTTTCTGAGCCGTACATTAGGCGCCCGAAGCGATCGTAGATGGCCAACGACTGTGGAAAGAAACAGGGACAGAAGTGACAGCTGCCACTGAAATGGAATGCACACACTGATTTTCTGACATTAGAGTGCCACTCCCTCAACAACCATGAATTCTTTAGGACTCCGATACAAAAAAAGTACACAAAGTTCTTAGCCAAGTACGTTCACACATATCCAGAGTGTGAGACCCACCAACTCGAGAGAACACGCACTGCCACTAGACAATTTATGCCCCACCTCCCTGAACAGTCGCATCTCCTTCCATCAATGACCCAGTCACCTCACTCGACTGCTACTCGCACACTTCCCATTCATACACAGTTCTGCATCAGCCAACCTACCACAGGCAGGGCTAGGTACACATACCTTCTCAGTGCCAGGATACCCTCCCTGGTGATGGGGCACTTTACAAAAACCCTAACACGCATGCATGCTTACACACAGTGAAGCCAACGAGAGGGACTCCGTCAGCACCAGATACGGTGTAAACGGATGCAAAGCGTTGAAGCGATCTACCTAAAAAACATGAACATTGAAGCAGGAGGGCAAATGTGATACCTAGTCATCTCCAGAAAACAAAAACCAGGGCACAAAGAGTGAGACCACACTACTTTTAAAGAACTAGCACGCAGGCAATCACTTTGCAAGACACAGATGCCTCCCTAGAACGAGAACACCAACAAAACCAGCACACTTACAGAGTGTGTGCATGTACTTTCATCTGTACAACATTTAGGGGCAGGCAACCTCCACAGAACACATGTAAGGAACAGAGGGAGGCAAACATGAATCCCAGCTGTCTCCAGATAGGAAGCACAGCAGATGGCACAGCGAGAGGCTACACCAAAGTAAATACAAACCAGAGCACAGACAGACACAGCTGCATCCACAGAATGAGAATGCAGACACCACCAAGAGCTTAGCATACCTGTCGAGTGTGCATGCGCACAGTCACCTGACCGTACAGGTTCCCCTTGTTCACCATCTCAGGGCAGCGGACTTGCACCACTCGGGAAGGCTCAAGCGACTCCACAAACTTCCACCGGATCGTACGGTATCGATTGCCACGAACCATTTCCTGGAGTGAAAGGAAGATGAGACAAATATTTCACAATAGCCATGTCTTCCAGAAATCAGAGCAAATAGCTACTAGGAATAAAAAAAATTCTACTGGGAATTTTAAAAACACCTACAAACACATAAAATATATATTTGAAACATTTGTGGTATACAGGTAGGATGACCTGTTCCGCCTAGAAAAGCCAGTTATTGTAAAAAAGTAATTAGATAATGCAGCAAGCAATGCATATTAAAAACAATGACAATATCAAATGATGCAGCATCCATTCAGGAAACTGTACGTTCACATGAGTAGGACATGGAGTCTTCACACAAAATCTATGCAACCAAGACACCATGTTACAGAATCCCGAGGCAGCACACAAGCCAACAGGCGCCGGCCTCCAACAATACTAAGATGAAAGCATCCACAGGCATAATGCCTACAGACACTACACTAGGAAACAGGCTTCTACCAACCTATGTGCAAGCAGATTCACAGAACACTGCGCACACACCAGGGTCTCCCCAGGACTTGGCCGGCTGAGAAGATTCAAGGCATTGCCCAGTGCGCATGTCCTCCCTATGCATTGAAAACCTGACAGAATGCAGCAACTAACAGGACCTCTGGACTTACAGGGCCTGCCTGTAGCAGCGTCTATCAATGCCATATGCCACCCGTGACCTCACCTCCATCAGCTAGTGAGCCCTATGCCATGTCTGTCAATGCCATATGCCACCGGTGACCTCACCTCCATCAGCTAGTGAGACCTACGCCATGTCTATCAATGCCATATGCCACCCATGACCTCACCTCCATCAGCCAGCGAGCCCTACGCTGCGCCTATCAATGCCATATGCCACCCGTGACCTCACCTCTATCAGCTAGTGAGCCCTACGCCATGACTGTCAATGCCATATGCCACCGGTGACCTCACCTCCATCAGCTAGTGAGCCCTACGCCATGTCTATCAATGCCATATGCCACCCATGACCTCACCTCCATCAGCCAGTGAGCCTACGCCACGTCTATCAATGCCAAATGCCACCGGTGACCTCACCTCCGTCAGCCGGTGAGCCCTACGCTACCTCTATCAATGCCATATGCCACCGGTGACCTCACCTCCATCAGCTAGTGAGCCCTACGCCAGGTCTATCAATGCCATATGCCACCAGTGACCTCACCTCCATCAGCCAGTGAGCCCTACGCCAGGTCTATCAATGCCACCCGTGACCTCACCTCCATCAGCTAGTGAGCCCTATGCCACGTCTATCAATGCCATATGCCACCGGTGACCTCACCTCCATCAGCTAGTGAACCCTACGCCATGGCTATCAATGCCATATGCCACCTGTGACCTCACCTCCATCAGCTAGTGAGCCTACGCCACGTCTATCAATGTAATATGCCACCGGTGACCTCACCTCCATCAGCTAGTGAGCCTACGCCACGTCTATCAATGTAATATGCCACCGGTGACCTCACCTCCATCAGCTAGTGAGCCTACGCCACGTCTATCAATGTAATATGCCACCGGTGACCTCACCTCCATCAGCTAGTGAGCCCTACGCCATGGCTATCAATGCCACCCGTGACCTCACCATCAGCAGTGAGCCCTACGCCACGTCGATCAATGCCATATGCCACCGGTGACCGCACCTCCATCAGCTCCTTTCCTAAACTGGAAGAGTGATGCAGCTTTCACATGGTTTAGCCGATACCACTCCTTGTTCAGAGCCACTTTCTGAAACTGCATCAAAACGCTCATGATCAGCACTGGAACATGAGGGTAAGTAAAGTACAACCTTTCATCAGAGGAAGGAACGACTCTTTACCAGAGGAAGAAGGCCACAGAGAGCACAGCTATTCCTCGTCTGTATGACATGCTCATTTCATGAAAAACTTTCGACACAAGTGATTAGACAGTAATTTAACCGCAGAACCTCCAAAGTATTTTAAAAGCAAAGGTGAGAAGAAAATGAAGCATTTTCGTCTCCCAAACACAGAATGCTGCTGATTGCATATTCTTGCTGCATGCAAGTTAAGGAGCAGGCATTCAGCTTTCTGAGCCAAGTTTGTCGCGGGCTTTTCGAGTAGAACGCAGGTACGAGAGACCCATGTTACATCAACCATGCAACAAACAAAACAGAGAATGAACACTCACCGGATAGCATCGCTCGGTCACCAAGGCGTGCAGCCTGTGGCGGTTGAAACTGCAATGAGAAATACAAGATCAATTCATGTTGGACAAATAATTCTACTATAAAAAAATATAAGGCTGAGAGGGCTCCACAGATTATACATTCCAATAAGGAATATGCTACTTACCACACAGCCCTCCTCACATTTCAAGTGAGTCTACCATAGGAACTCAGACACTTCCACACAGCCCTCCTCACATTTGAAGGGAGTCTACCATAAGAATTCAGACACTTCCACACAGCCCTCCTCACATTTCAAGTGAGTCTACCATAAGAACTCAGACACTTCCACACAGCCCTCCTCACATTTGAAGGGAGTCTACCATAAGAAGTCAGACACTTCCACACAGCCCTCCTCGCATTTGAAGGGAGTCTACCATAAGAACTCAGACACTTCCCCACAGCCCACCTCACATTTGAAGGGAGTCTACCATAAGAACTCAGACACTTCCACACAGCCCTCCTCACATTTGAAGGGAGTCTACCATAAGAATTCAGACACTTCCACACAGCCCTCCTCACATTTGAAGGGAGTCTACCATAAGAACTCACACTTCCACACAGCCCTCCTCACATTTGAAGGGAGTCTACCATAGGAACTCAGACGCTTCCACACCGCCCTCCTCACATTTGAAGGGAGTCTACCATAGGAACTCAGACGCTTCCACACAGCCCTCCTCACATTTGAAGGGGGTCTACCATAAGAACTCAGACACTTCCACACAGCCCTCCTCACATTTGAAGGGAGGAGTCTACCATAGGAACTCAGACGCTTCCACACCGCCCTCCTCACATTTGAAGGGAGTCTACCATAGGAACTCAGACGCTTCCACACAGCCCTCCTCACATTTGAAGGGGGTCTACCATAAGAACTCAGACACTTACACACCGCCCTCCTCCCCCCAGCCCTTCACCTGGTAAGGAGGTTATGTGCCTCCACATAGATTTCATGAGCCTTCTCTGGGAAACTCTTACTGCTAAAATTCTCATCGAAATCCTTCACTTTACGTATTCTGCAAAAATAAAAAATGAAAACACCTTCATTAAGGAGGAAATGCACGCCTTGTTTTAATGACAACAGAGTGATCGAGTGCTCAAGACCAAGAACTTGAATCAAGGGCCTCTTTCAGCATTACACATATTAGGAGGATCCACTAAAGGTACCTGAAACCCACTCTCAGCTTTCCTATTGGGAGCAAAGGGTGTAAACATTGGAGTCAGATGAAACTCAGGTGACCAATGAGCATGCGCCCTGCCACAGCGCAAGTGGAAGACCACGTGACAAGCCGCTCAGCCAACGACTGTTGCCTCCGCACTCTTGGTTACATACTCAACCATCACACAGGTTTAGCTGTGGGAAAGTCTAATGGGACCTGCTCCAGGTCCCTTCATTTAGGGTGTAAAGAGTAGAGTTGCTATTTTTACCGCGGGCACTAAAGCTTGGCACAGTTAAAACACCAGGTTATCAGTAGCTGTGTTAGTATTCGCAACTAATGAGGAGAACCACACATGCTCAATTGTCTTAAAATCTCAACTAACAATCTAAGTTTACCTTCCTGAAATAGATATAAATCCGAGATCTTTGTTCCATGATTTGAGCCACCCAACTGCAGCTCGTACATACGCACACCTGGGCAGATTAAAAACCCTCCCTGCTGTTTTAATAAAACTAAACAGCTATTGTGCAGTTCCTAATACCACCGCCTTCCTTTTCTTCCAACCAAGCTGGGATATACCCAAGAGACTTCAAGACCTTTAGATTGCACGTCAGAGCAGAGATGGTGACGATTACAAGAACTGCATTCAAATATATGTGTTTTGTTAATACTTATGGCAACGGTTTAGCCTCCGCATGTCTTTATTCAATATGGTATACTGAGACAGAGGATTGTGAGGTGTATGAACAGCCCTCGATATGTGGAAACAGTTATCGGAAAAGTTTGTAAAATAGTCTTGTTCATCATCGTTAGCGAGCTATAATTCAGATTAGCATCTCACACTTTGCACCAAGCTAGAATCCAGACTCCTATCCCAGGGGATGAAACGGGCAGTAAACCAGACTCCTATCCCAGGGGATGAAACGGGCTGTAAACCAGACTCCTATCCCAGGGGATGAAACGGGCTGTAAACCAGACTCCTATCCCAGGGGATGAAACGGGCTGTAAACCAGACTCCTATCCCAGGGGATGAAACGGGCTGTAAACCAGACTCCTATCCCAGGGGATGAAACGGGCTGTAATCCAGACTCCTATCCCAGGGGATGAAACGGGCTGTAATCCAGACTCCTATCCCAGGGTATGAAACGGGCTGTAATCCAGACTCCTATCCCAGGGGATGAAACGGGCTGTAATCCAGACTCCTATCCCAGGGTATGAAACGGGTGGTAATCCAGACTCCTATCCCAGGGTATGAAACGGCTGTAATCCAGACTCCTATCCCAGGGGATGAAACAGGCTGTAATCCAGACTCCTATCCCAGGGGATGAAACAGGCTGTAATCCAGACTCCTATCCCAGGGGATGAAACGGCTGTAATCCAGACTCCTATCCCAGGGTATGAAACGGGCTGTAATCCAGACTCCTATCCCAGGGGATGAAACGGGCTGTAATCCAGACTCCTATCCCAGGGGATGAAACGGGCTGTAATCCAGACTCCTATCCCAGGGGATGAAACGGGCTGTAATCCAGACTCCTATCCCAGGGTATGAAACGGGCGGTAATCCAGACTCCTATCCCAGGGGATGAAACTGGCGGTAATCCAGAGTTCTGTTCGAATCTCTGGATCAGACTTTCATTCAGATTGCCATCCCACTCTGTGGACCAAACTATAATCGAAGCTCCAACCCACCACAAGCACCTCTTGTCTAAATTCCTCTAGCACCCCAATGACATGGCTTAAATCCAGACTTCGTGCCCTACCCTATCAGCGAAGCTATAACCCGGATTCCCATTTCAATCTTGGTACACAGATTAACAGGCCACTGCACAAACAGATAAAAAGGACATGATTGGCTGCACTAGCTGATAGTGGCTGGGTTTTGAGCCTGCGCTAACCTGAATGTTGTGCAGAGTACACAGCACATAGAAGGCTGTGCAATCCATGCGTAAACGTGCATGTTTCACTGGAGATACCAGAAAAGAACACTGGCAAGTACATACACTAGCTGAGATATTGGGCAGTTTGCCCACTGCCTGAGGTTGCCTGGTACATAAATCGCTAAGTGGTACCAACCCATTTTATTTGAATGCCCTCTTCACTTGAAAACATTCACTCTTGAGGACTGGTATTTATATCCGACGCAAGCCTTCTAAAGCAACAGGTTTGGGCTCATAAGCACTTGCATGAATAAAACATGGAGGGGTGTCACCAGGAGCCAGTCCACAAATCCTAGAGTGTAAAAGCGCCCCGTAGGCATTATGAATAATTCATAGCCTCATTTGTGGAACTGCTGGAGAGATCTTTCCTATAAAGGCGGAACTCCAGATTTCCATCCATGCTGGGGAAGGATGTCAGCCTGAGGTGAGATGAGTTGGATTTTGTTCCTCTGGAATTGGGGCCTGAAGCAGATTGTAAATGTTTGAGGCTGCATTTTCCTGCTTAGTGAAAGTGCCTAAGGGATGTGGAAGAGGGGAGTGAATGAGTGTGCACTAAATTCCTGATAGCAGATTTTAACTTTAAGAAGGTATAACAGTTTCAGTTAGATAGTTTGTGTTTATATTGTAAGTCCGCAAAAGAAACAGAGTCCTTTTCAGTGCCAAGATCTTTAAGCAGTGATGCCTCCTCACGACCACTCGTATCAAAAGTCACCCCGCCACTCAATTTTGATCTGCTTATTAAACCACAGGAAAGCAAAGTTTTTGGGGAGTTTTTGAAAGAGTTTCTTATTTATAGAGCGTAAGAAATCAACGAATTATCACGAATAATGGGTAGAGAGTGGAATACATTGAGACGGCTGACATTGTGTATCATCAAAAGGGCACATAGCGGGCGAGGAGCAGAAACCTCCTTTCTATAGGATGCCATGTAGGAACATCATGAGAAACGGTATAGAACCACCAGGCACCCAGTCTGCCCAGGAAGGCCTGGCGATATCTAGGAAAGTCTAGGAATTTAACTCCACCTTCTTTCTTGTTCATTCTTAGCTTTCTGAGGGAAACGCTTGCTTTTTTGCTTTTCCACAAAAAGGTCCATTAACGTATTGTCTAATGGTTTGTAGAAGTTGTGTGTGAATTTAAAGGGGAGCATACTGATCGGAAAGTTGATTTTAGGTGTGAGTATCATTTTAATTGTTTCGAGTCTCCCCCACCAAGTAATGAATTTGAGACCATTGTGTGATAAGTTCTTTTATTTTAGAAATAGTTTTCTCTTCGTTAATTGACAATTCGAGAGTCCTTCCCAAAGCATATACCTGATTATTTTAGTGACCTACTTTGCCATTTGAGGCCAGAATTTTGAACGTGTACGGAAAAACAATTTATCTTGATTGGGAAGATCTCAGGTTTCTCCCTACTGAGGGTATATCTGGATATCTCTGAATATTTCTAAATTGCTTCTAGGATACAGTGGGTAGCACTGTCAGCTTCCTCTGTGAAGAGTAGGGTAGCAGCATAAGTCGCTAGTTTGTGTGGGCCAGAGGGAAAAGGAATATCCCCCCCCCCGATACCGCTTCAAGTCCTGATGAGTTCAAGGAGAGGTTCGACAGACACTATAAAAAGAAGCGGGGAGAAAGGACAACCCTCACATGCGCCTTGTTTTAAGGGGAATTTGTTTGAGGAACAGCCATTGATGTAAACGGTCGAATGTGTATTTTAATAAATGGCAAATGCAAATTAAATTCTTACTGAGGCCAACTTTCTGTAGAGTGGTCGGCAGAAAGGTCTATGAAACTTTACCTAAGGTCTTCTCTGCGTTTAAGGCTATTGCAGCTGAGAAGGAGTTGGAGGACTCAGCCTTTTCTAGGGCACGGCACAATGCTCTTATATTATCACTTGCCAATCTACCTTAAGGAAACCTGTTTGAGTCAGAAGAATCAGCTTACCCAGCACCTCGTCTTATCTCGTAGCTAATACTTTGGCGGGCTAGATCGTACAGTCAATGTTTATTAATTACATTGGTCTCTAGCTTTACATTTCCAGGGGATCTTTCCCATCTTTTGGGATGATGCCAATTGTTGCCACAGCAGCTGGGCCTTGGATTCTTCCAGTGTCTGTGAAATAAAGAAACACATTATGGAGGGGTGCGAGTAGTAGAGGTGCATTTCTCTTGTAAAAAAAATAGTTTTGAAACCCTCTGCACCAGGAGCTTTACTGAATTTTCAACTGGACATGGTTTTGAGGATTTTGCCCTGCTCTATTGGTTTATTCGAATTTTCTCTCGAGTCTGGATCTAGAGTGGGCAGTGATAATGTATTTAAAATCTCATCAGCGAGATTAGCGTCAATTGTATTCTTAGGGGTGTTTAAGGATCCACTGAATCTCGAAAAGACTCCTAAATGTCTGTCAGTGATGTGACATTTACGCCACTAGCAATTTGATGGCAGGAATGGTAGATTTGTTTTGTCCACATTTTAAGTGGTTCGTGAGAAACTGGCCAGCCTTATTCTTTTGATCATGACCTTTTGTACAGAGGATTCTTAACTTTATCTGTGATCAAGTCATTCATTTGCAAATGTTTAGAGACTGGGAAAAGGGCGTTACTTTGAAGATCAAAAGAGATGCACGCATGACCTGAGACCAAAATTGGCTCCATCTGTGGGGATGCGGACTGTTGGAGGAGCTGGTCCTCTACCAGAAGATAATCAATCCTATGGAAGGCGTCAGGGGGGTGAGGGTAAAACGTATATTCACTGGGAAAAGGATTGTTAGGGTTGTGGATTCTCTACACATCAGTAAAAATATGTATGGTACATAGATTCACGAGTTGAGCGTGTGATCCTTGGGGTCTAAATATTACTTGAAATAAACAGTCGAGTGTACCATCTATGGTAAGGCTGTAGTCACTGCCTAACCTTACGCTATTCTGTTGTCGGAGATCCGTTATACATTTATTGAGAGAACACCAGAAACTCAGGACCAGCCATTGTGGGCATACATTTTGATGATATGAAATTCAGAATCCCCCTTTTGGCTGAAATATTTACCCATTTGCCCTCTTTGTCATATTGATAGAAGGTGGCTGAAATATTGGGGTTTTTCGAGGTAAGAGTTACATCTCCATTTTTCTTATGATGTGCCGGTGAATCAAACCAATTTATTCAGTGATACTTAAGTTTCAAGGATTCAGAATGACCTAATTTTGATTCCTGCAGGAGTATAAGGTTGCCCTTGAGTTTGTGGCAACAATTAGCCATCTTCCTTCATTTCACAGGGTGATTAAGACCTTTGTGAAACTGACTAATATGGCGTAAGAATGATGCCCATGCATTAAAGTGTCAAGAAATGTAAACCAGCAATAAGCAGTGGCGGATTTCACATATGCATGGGCTGCCAAGAAAGATAACCAGGTATCAGGTGAATGGGGAATAGGTGAGAAAAGAGCAAAAAGGAATAATAGAAAGAAATGACAATCAAGAAAATATAAAAACCCACCCACCCCGCCCCACAAGAGCACTAGGGCTCAATAACCCACCCAACATTACTGGAGAACCACGAGGAGGCCTCCGAACATGACAACAATATCAGTTTGGAGAAATAGAGGACATTTGTACTTATAAACTCTATCGAAACCTTTAAAAGCAGCTATAGGAAAATATTGATTTTCATCCTAGTAGTAAAGCAGAACTTGCATGACAAAGCAGAGAAGCAAAAGCCAGACAGGGCTGATCTTGACGGTAAAAGGCAGTTACAACATCAAGCGGCCTTAGATAACACAATAGCAAAACATTCTAATAAAGCACTATGGTTCAACTATGAAATCGCCCTCATCAGTTCACTTATCGAGAAAAGCAAGCAAAATTAGGTATATAAATCATCATTTAAGTAGAGGCAGAGGAAATAATACAGGAAAGAAAGTGTCAGTAAGTATTGCTGAATGCTCCATGTCAGAGAGTTTGATGCCCTGGAGAAACCTCTGGAGAGCAACAGGATCACAGACTCTAGGCTCGTCGGTGAACCCAGAGACGTGTTGGCTAGAAAGAGACCTGAGTTGGTTTGTGAGGGTGAAGGAACATTTCCTGCGCATGTTGGCATCTTTCACAAAGTCATAAGCGATACCAATGTTTGCTCCTTCCCAAGATATATACTGATGGTTTTTTCATATATTTCGAAATCTCCTCATTGTGCTGGTGTCTTAGGGGTTTAAAGACCAAGGCTCTCGGTTGATTTTCACTCCTGGAAGAGGCCGCAGAGTGTCTGTCAGGTGTGATTCTAGGAGCTCTCTCAATCTCAAGCCCCCGTAGTAACCCAGCAGAAAACACAACATATGACATAGAAAACCAGCTCTGAATCTTAACATTAATGTTCTCTCTCAGTTATTGGTCGCGTACATTAAATAGGGTTCTCAAAACGGAGTCATTCCGAACAAGTGATTTGCCTTATTCTAGACAAGCCCCCTCAGCAGTGTTTTTCCATAAACAAACGTGTCACAATCTTCTTATCAGCCCTGCGTGCGGATAATGGGTTATGAAATAAAATGTGTTTACCCAAAATAATAAAATGTTCTTTAACCTAAGAAAGCCAAGGGATATGTGTGCCCCTTTATAATGATAGGAGTAAAAGAAGCCCCCAGGTTACTCCAAATTCATAGCAACAACAGGGGGCCCAGTGTAATGGAGTCCGCGAGATGCGGTGAGGCCACCTCCCATGACAGATATAATGGAGACTTGAGAGGGGAAGTGAGAGGAAATGCCCACAGAACTTTGTTTCTGGGCCAGTGCTGGGATGGGACTTGTCCCCAGGACACACTTCACCTTAACTGCCTGGCATGCTATGCCAGCGCTACTAAAGCGCGCTTCAAACCCCACGGTGTGGGATGAATCCGGGCATGTGCCCGAGCATGCCAGTCCGTGCCCATCAGCGTCCAGAAGAGGCCGGGCCACCTCTCTTAGTCCTATTCATTTGTACCATTTGAACTTTTGTTTCCCTTTATCATGGGCAAAAAGAAAACCCTGAATAATTCTGCTGATGATAATACGCTCGCCACTATTGACTCCTTTTTGGTGCGTGCAGCAGGGGTGCTTTCCAAGGAAATCGAACTGACTAAAAGGAGACTTTAAGAAGGGTGAAAGGGGTGGGGGGGGGGGGGGGGGGAGTTTCCCTGTATGTGCTCAACTTAATGAAACCCTTGGGGCCCATATTCCTGTTACTAATGATTCTGCTGGTTTGTTTGCACACCTGGAAAGCATGGACACCGTTTGCACAAATCAAAAGCAAGAGGATTATGTATGCGTATGCAGACACAGGTCTTAAAAGATGAGAATCGTCCAGAGATGTTGACAGAATAATTCACATGCGTTGAAAAGACATGATGCCTGACCCTCGGATCAAAAGGTTCAGCCAATGAAGTGTAAACAAAACAATCCATGGCTTGGCAGTTCGGGCTGGACAGTTCCCATGAGGCACAGGGTCAGACTGATTTGCATATGGCCATGTCTGAACTGGGGTGGCAGAGTGGGCTAAAGAACGGTGATGGATTAAACCCAGATCAGTTGACTGGGGGTGAGTGCTTGCAATGTTCAACACTTCGTCCATCATTTCCTTTGGTTTTTGCTTTGTTCGCCATAAGTTGGCAGGGTATGCTCAGACGTGAGTCCCTTGCTCACTTTGCCACTGGATTCAAGCAAGCCTGGCTGAAGACGGCTGAAATGCCAGAAACCGGTCCTAGGAAGCTTGTTTCCGGTCCAGGGAAGACATGGCTTGGCAGTTCGGGCTGGACTGTTCCCATGAGGCACAGGGTCAGACTGATTTGCATATGGCCATGTCTGAACTGGGGTGGCAGAGTGGGCTAAAGAACGGTGATGGATTAAACCCAGATCAGTTGACTGGGGGTGAGTGCTTGCAATGTTCAACACTCCGTCCATCATTTCCTTTGGTTTTTGCTTTGTTCGCCATAAGTTGGCAGGGTATGCTCAGACGTGAGTCCCTTGCTCACTTTGCCACTGGATTCAAGCAAGCCTGGCTGAAGACGGCTGAAATGCCAGAAACCGGTCCTAGGAAGCTGGTTTCCGGTCCAGGGAAGACATGGCTTGGCAGTTCGGGCTGGACTGTTCCCATGAGGCACAGGGTCGGACTGATTTGCATATGGCCAAGTCTGAACTGGGGTGGCAGAGTGGGCTAAAGAACGGTGATGGATTAAACCCAGATCAGTTGACTGGGGGTGAGTGCTTGCAATGTTCAACACTCCGTCCATCATTTCCTTTGGTTTTTGCTTTGTTCGCCATAAGTTGGCAGGGTATGCTCAGACGTGAGTCCCTTGCTCACTTTGCCACTGGATTTAAGCAAGCCTGGCTGAAGACGGCTGAAATGCCAGAAACCGGACCTAGGAAGCTTGTTTCCGGTCCAGGGAAGACATGGCTTGGCAGTTCGGGCTGGATCTTTCCCATGAGGCACCGGGTCCGACTGATTTGCATATGGCCATGTCTGAACTGGGGTGGCAGAGTGGGCTAAAGAACGGTGATGGATTAAACCCAGATCAGTTGACTGGGTGTGAGTGCTTGCAATGTTCAACACTCCGTCCATCATTTCCTTTGGTTTTAACAAAACAATCCTCCCAGGGATAGTCACATAAAAAGGTGCAGGTTTAAGTGGGAAAACCCACTGTCCCAAAGTTGTGGTAATCACCCTGTATACAGCTGAAATAGAAAGAAATGCATTCTGCAACTTCAGCGCGTCCGAATGGAAGTTCCGGTGTTTCTGGAGCAAATTAGATAGGGGACAGAGGTCTCCATAGCTGCTACGATGTTATTCCAAGTGCGCAACGTCAAGAGCGGTCACTCCCACCGCCATCCGGATAGGATTGATATCATCTTTTAATATTGAAACCACCTCTTATGCTGATGATACTCAGTTAATCCTAGTGCGAGACAAGTACTCTACCAAGGCGGAAGAGAATTTCCGACTATGTTCTACAGAAGTCATTCGCTGGATGTAATGCAATCACCTGAAATGTAATACCCATAAAACTGAGATCACGTTACTAAGAAAGTCCAACTCTTTCATGCTTAGCTTATGGTGGCCTAAAGATAGTGGTCTCCACCGGACACGGAAGATGTAGTCAAGAATCTAGGAGTGAAAATTGATACTGAATTATCCCTTCACCCCTTCATGTCATAAATTTGCTAAAAGAATTTATCCCCTCCTTGGATGTTCAGGAACTGGAATCAGATATCCAAAAACCCAAAAACCCAAATAGATAAAATTCCCGGCGATTTTGGTAAACTTTAAAACATATGCTCTAAAAGAGCGTGTACTATCTGAAGCCTTAAAAGCTGGCACCTTCACGAAAGGGGACTGGGTATTTTGGATAAAGTCAGACCTCTCAAGAATCACACAGGACAGACAATGGGAACTAGGAAAATTCATGCCGACTTTAAGATCTATGGGTGCCTCTGTACAGTTAAGGTTTCGTGCCCTACTTAATGTGATGTGGAAAAACAAAATGTCTAATTTCAGAGACCCCAAAGAGGTAGGGATCTTCATTGATCAAATTAAAGCTCAGGGAAGTTTTGCATGGAAGTCTGTTATAAGCATTGGTTGCCGGGGTGAGTGGGTAATGAGCTCACAGAGGGTAATTTACATCATACCCAATGTGGTTTAGGAGGGTTCCTGGGGGAGAGGGTGGGGACACACGAGAAGAAAGTAATGTTAGTTTTTCACTGGGTGGGGAACAAAATAGGGGGAAAAAAAGAAAAAGTCCTTGTATACACATTTTTGTTAAGGAGGTTGCTAACCAGAAAGGAATAGCCTGCAATCAGGATGCGCTCTCCCGGTCTAAATATAAGGCGTGCGGGTATGGCTTAAATGGCTGAAACCAGAATTGGTACATTGAATATACATGGATTAAGGGTAGCGAGTAGACGAAGGAGGATTTTCAATACCCAAGTCAAGCCAATTTTGATATTATGATTCTGCAAGAAGGAGTAGTTTCTTACCTGTAACTCCAGTTCTGTAGTAGGGGTATCTCTGTTATAGTCATAATCTATGAATAATCCCCGCCCATGTGCGGGGACCCCGGAGCAATCAAAAATATCTCTTAAGCTGTCCCGCATTTGCAAACCTGCAAAGACACTTAAGAGACAGACAAAATAATACAGCCTAATCACCACAAGGCTGCACTGGCCAGCACTTCCTCTGAAGTGAACACAAAAGCCAAAATAAAGTTGAAATGTCATTTTTATTCACATTTGACATGTTCCTTTATTATCACACACTCCCTTCACCAAAATCCCTTTAAACAATAGAGAGGAAGGGGTGGACAGACAAGCCCTATAGGCTGTCATTATGTGTCTGCTAAAGGGATACCGTGCCTTTAAGAAACTCTCCAGAGACCCCCGGTATCCCAGGATGCACAGCCAACACAAGTTACTTTCAGTTCTTTTTGAAGGTGTATAACAACAGGCCTGATACCGTCAGGTTACTCCACCGGGGAGGAGGGAGGGTCGCTTATGACTATAACAGAGATACCCCTACTACAGAACTGGAGTTACAGGTAAGAAACTACTCCTTCTGTAGTAGGGGATCTCTGTGTATAGTCATAATCTATGAATAGAATGGCAAGCCCATCCCAACCAACAAGAAGCGGTGGAGTAAGCCCAAACACCAACAAATCACTGTGCAAACAAATTCCTTAGCGAAGCCTGTCCAACCTGCGCATCTGCCCTAGCATCAGAGTCCAGGCAGTAATGCTTTGTAAACGTATGGACTGACTTCCAGGTGGCAGCCTTACAAATGTCAGCAATGGGAACATTCCTAAGCAAAGCGGTGGTAGCCGCCTTTCCTCTAGTCGAATGTGCTGTAGGCTTACCCCCTAATGTTTTATTAGCTTTTTGGTAACAAAGCTGAATACAGGAAACAATCCATCTGGAAATGGACTGCTTTGAGGTAGCTAAACCAGTTCTTACCGAACCATAATTAACAAACAGTTGATCCGACCTGCGGATATCTTTCGTCTTATCCAGGTAGAATTTCAACACCCTACGCACATCAAGTGAATGCAGAGACCTCTCCGCCGGAGAGGAAGGATGCTGAAAAAACGTAGGCAAAGTTATCATCTGATTCACATGGAAATCTGATATCACCTTAGGCAAAAATTTAGGATGGGTACGCATCACTACTTTAGAAGCATGGAAAACAGTATACGGCTCTTGGCAACACAGAGCCTGAATCTCACTCACCCTCCTGGCCGATGTAATGGCTACAAGGAAGGCCGCCTTCCAAGACAAATGCTGCAGCGAAGCCTTATGGATAGGTTCAAAAGGCTCCCTCATCAATCTAGATAACACCACATTCAATTCCCAAGGTGGAGAAGGCCTTCTAACAGGGGGAAACACCTTACGCAAACCCTCCAAAAAATCCTTAATCACAGGGATTTGAAAAAATGAGGTTTGAGAAGGGCCCTTCCTATACGCAGTCAGAGCTGCGAGATGAACCTTAATAGATTGGAAATTAAGCCCAGACTGAGCTAACTGCAGCAGATAAGGCAAAATAACGTCTTCTTTACAGGATGTAGGGTCAAAGTCCTTCGCCTTGCACCATAAGCAGAATCTCTTCCACTTATAGGCGTAGGAGGTCCTCGTAGACGGTCTCTTAGCCTCTTTTAAGATCTCCATACAGTCCTGAGGCAAGTTCAAGTGTCCATACTGCACTAGCTCAGGAGCCATGCTGCCAAACTCAAGGACGAGAGATTGGGGTGAACCATCTGCCCTCCGAACTTCGTGAGGAGGTCCGGCCGGCACGGCAGGCGCCGGTGTGGCAGAACAGACCGGTGAAGAAGGTCGGTGAACCACCATTGTCTCGGCCACTCCGGAGCAATCAGGATCATTCTGGCTCTGGATTGCGACAGCTTGATCAGCACCGCCGGAATCAGGGGAATGGGCGGAAAGGCGTAGAGAAAGCTGTTGGACCAGCTGATCCATAGTGCATTCCCCTGCGTCCCTGGCTGGTAGTACCTGGACGCGAAGTCGCGGCATTTGCTGTTTTCTGCCGTGGCGAACAGATCTATATCCGGAGTGCCCCATTCTGCGAAGACGTCTCTGAGCACGTCGTCGTTTAGCACCCACTCGTGGTTCTCTTGAACGAGTCTGCTGAGCGCGTCTGCTTGGGCATTCTGCACTCCCGGCAGGTGGGTCGCCGTGATCGTCAGATTCCTGGCCACCAGCCAGTTCCAGATCGCCTGTGCCTCCCGAGACAGGGTGCGTGACCGGGAGCCCCCCTGCTTGTTGAGGTAATACATGGTCGTAGTATTGTCCGTCTGAACCAGCAGGGAGGACGTCCGGAAGGAGGGATGGAACGCCTTCAAGGCCAAGTGTACTGCTCTGAGTTCCAAAAAGTTGATATGGTAGGTCGTCTCCATCTGCGACCATATCCCCTGAATCTGAAGAGGGCCCGAATGCGCTCCCCAGCCCTGGAGAGACGCATCGGTCACTATGGTCTGGGCCGGAATGTCCTTGTGAAAAGGGGTCCCCTTGCAGACATTCACTGGGGAACACCACCATTTCAGAGACTGCCGAGCGTGCTGAGACAACTGGATCCTGTCCTCCCAACGCCCCCTCCTCTGGTCCCATTGATCCTCCAGACATTCCTGCAGGGGCCTCATATGCAGACGTGCATTGGGGGTGAGGAAGATGCAAGAAGCCATCGACCCCAGTAATGAAGACACCGTCCTCACCGTAGGAGAGCGGGCTGAGATGAGATGCAGAGCCTTCCCACGGATCGATAAGCGTCTCTCCTCCGAAGGACACACGCTTGCGGTCAAGGTATTGACTGAAGCCCCCAAGTACTGGAGACACTGCACAGGGATCGGCACTGACTTCGTCATGTTGATGTGCAGCCCCAGACGGTGAAGCAAAGCCGCCGTCCTGTTGAAATGGCACTGGGCTTCCTGATAAGTGGACGCTTTGATCAACCAGTCGTCCAGGTAAGGGTACACAAACACCTTGGTCTTCCGCAGGTGTGCCGCGACCACTGCCATGCACTTGGAGAACGTCCGTGGCGCAGACTTCAGGCCAAACGGGAGTACGGAATACTGGTAATGGTTGTTGCCTACCAGAAACCTCAGGAATTTGCGATGCTTCGGTGCGATCGGCACATGAAAGTAAGCGTCCTGCAGATCTATGGCGCACAGCCAGTCTCCTCGATGCAACTGAGGGTAAATCTGATGCAGGGACAACATACGGAACTTTTCTCGGCGGATCCACCTGTTTGCTTGACGCAGATCCAGAATAGGCCTGAACTCGTTCTTGTCTTTTTTTCTTACGAGAAAGAACCGTGAGTAGAGACCTTTTCCTTTTTGCCTCAAAGGAACAGCTTCTATCGCCTTCTTTTTTAATAGAACGTCCGCCTCCCGCTGGAGCTCCCGCACCATGTAAAGGGAGCGCACTGGTGGAATCTGTGGAGGCGAACTGGTGAAACGAAGACAGTAGCCATTGCAAACAATATTCAGCACCCACTTGTCCTGTGTTATTGTCCTCCACTCTGCCAGGTAGTGTTGAATACTTCCCCCCACCGGAGCGGGTAACGGATGAGGGGGAAGTAACTTTTCAGGGCTTCGACCCGGACGGGCCTTTGTTCCCCGCCGAGGACTGATGCTGGCCTCTGCCCCTCTGGCGCTTCTGAAAGGGCTGCCTCTGGTACTGCTGCTGTTGCTGGGGCTGTTGCTGGGGGCCCGACTGACGCCCTTGGCCCCTCTGCTTGGTGTAGCGCCTGCCCGAGGAACGGAAGGACCTCCGCTGCTCCTTAGGCCGCTCCAGCCCCACCGCCTTCAGAGTCTCCGCCTCAGCCTTCATGCGGGCCATCTCGTCATCCGCATGCGACCCGAATAACGTCGTGCCAGAGAATGGTAGATTGGCGATCTTCTGCTGCGCTTCCGGCTTGAGCGGAGTCAGCCGCAGCCAGGAATGCCTCCTCATATGTATGCCGTGGCAGTACCCATGGGCCGCCAACAACGACACGTCCCCCGCCGCACTGATGATCTGATTAGAGACCATCATGCCCTCGTTCAGCACCTCTTGAAAATCCTCCCTCTTGTCTCTGGGCAGGGAGGCCGCGAACTGTTGCAGGGAGTCCCAAAGAGACCTGTCATAGCGCCCCAACAGAGCGGAGGCGCTAGCGGCCTTCATTGTAGTAGCCGACGTGGAGCACATCCTCCTCCCCAAGGAGTCCATTTTGCGACTCTCCTTATCCGGGGGAGCCGTGGAGGAAGGCGTCGTAGAGTGTTGCTTACGAGCCGCTGCCACGATAACAGAATCCGGTGGGGGGTCCACTCTGAGGAACGCCGGATCCGAGTCAGGGGCCCTGTACTTCTTTGACAGTCTCGAGGGCGCCGGCTTCACCACAGCCGGCGTTAAGAACACCTCCATCGCAGGTTCCTCCAGTCCTGGGACCAGCGGGAGGAGGGGGCGCGACAGATGTACTTTATGCAAAGTCTCAAAAATCACAGACGTAGTGGGAATAGGGGTAGTCACTGATATCCCCAACTTCGCAGCCCCTCTCAGCAACACCTCCTGGAACGTGGCAATGTCATCCACTGGAGAGACGCGGGAAGGAGGCGTCTCTGACAGCGAGGGCGAATACTTGCCAGCCCCCGGAGAGTACGAGCCCCTTGACCCTCTGGAACGGGACCGATACCTCCGTCGACCATGTCCAGAGCGAGTGGAGGATCTGCGCCTACTCCGTGATCGCCTGCGAGGGCGAGAGCGAGATCTCTGCCGGTGAGGGACCCTCGGGGGAGGAGGCGGTGGCTGCGGTGGTGAGGCAGGCAGCTGAGGCACGGGCAGAGGCAGCGGAGGAGGTGGAGGAGGAGGAAGAGGAGGCGGAGGAAGAGGAGGAGGCTGAGGAGGAGGAGGCAGTGCAGGCGCCGGTGGAGGTGCCGGTGGAAGGTCGGGCACCGGAGGCAAAGGAGGCCGCTGGGTACGCAGCGGGGTCAGATGGTCTGAAGCCCCATCACTTCTAGCCGGAGAGCCCCCATCGTCATTGTCCGGGCTCGCGGCCACTCTCCTCTTCTTGGCGGGCCTGTCCCGCGGGGAAGCCACCGAAGGCGAACGTCCGCGCCTTCCCGATCCCCGACTGGAGATCGTAATCACCGAGGACGTATTCCCCGATGTCTGGGACGTCGAACTGTACCTTGACCTCGAACGGCGTCTCTTCGCCCTCGACGACGAGTGCCGCCCCGCAGTCGATCGTCCTCTCGACGTCGAACCAAGTCTCCTCGACGTCGACCTCCTCGGAGTCGAGCCCCGCCTCGATCGCCGTCGCCGGGGTGTCTGCCTCGACGTCGACTGTCTCCTCGACGCCGACTTCTGGCGTCTCGACGTCGACCGCCGGTACCTCGGCGTCGACTGCTGCGATCTCGACGTCGATCGTTGGTATCTCGACGTCGATCGTTGATGTCTCGACGTCGATCGTTGATGTCTCGACGTCGATCGTTGATGTCTCGACGTCGATCGTTGGTGTCTCGACGGCGACCTGCGTCTCGGCGTCGACCGCCTCCGCCTCGACGGCGGGCGCCGGGATCTCGGCGTCGACTCCGTCAGCGTCGAGCCGTGGGTAGACGGCGGCGAGTGCAGTCCATGGGGCTCGGTACGACGTCGATGTGTTGTCGACGTCGACCGTGACACCTGCGACGGCGACCCGGTCCCGGGTCTCGCCGGCCCCTCCCTCGACGTCGAACGCCGAGGCTGCCGCGACCCAGAGCCCTGGATCGACGGCGAACATACCGGTGCCTTCTCTCTCGCCGTCGACGTCGTCGCCTTCGACGTCGAACGCGACCTACCAGCCGGTAGGTGCCGTTTCTGCTCCTTTTTCTGCCCGGAGGTCCCTCCAGGGGCTGAAGCATGGGCGGAGGAGGGGGAATGGGACCCTCCATGCCCTGAAGTCTCACCGGTCCTCTGCTTCTCCTGTCCCTGAAGGCGAGTCTTCTCCCGGTCCCTCAGGGTCCTTTTCGAAAAGGTGCTGCAGATGTCACAGGCAGCTGGGACATGTGAGGGCGACAAGCAGAGGATACACACCTCATGTGGGTCCGTCTTAGCCTTCTTTCTCCCACACTCAGGGCATTTATCGAATAAAGCCATGCTGAGAGTGGGCCAAAACTGCTCCAGATTGCAGGCAGTAGTAGACAAAGGCTTTAGACGTCGAATGAAACCACTTGTAATCCAAAAAATCCGATTTTAATCAATTAAACCACCCAAAAGGGTAGAGCTCAAGCTCCAGGGTCCTGCTAGCAGGAGCCGGAAAAAAGAACTGAAAGTAACTTGTGTTGGCTGTGCATCCTGGGATACCGGGGGTCTCTGGAGAGTTTCTTAAAGGCACGGTATCCCTTTAGCAGACACATAATGACAGCCTATAGGGCTTGTCTGTCCACCCCTTCCTCTCTATTGTTTAAAGGGATTTTGGTGAAGGGAGTGTGTGATAATAAAGGAACATGTCAAATGTGAATAAAAATGACATTTCAACTTTATTTTGGCTTTTGTGTTCACTTCAGAGGAAGTGCTGGCCAGTGCAGCCTTGTGGTGATTAGGCTGTATTATTTTGTCTGTCTCTTAAGTGTCTTTGCAGGTTTGCAAATGCGGGACAGCTTAAGAGATATTTTTGATTGCTCCGGGGTCCCCGCACATGGGCGGGGATTATTCATAGATTATGACTATACACAGAGATCCCCTACTACAGAAACTCACCTCACAGTCAAGGAATGGGAGATGGCGGTTGCTAAGCAAAGATAGATTCACTACTCGCTCCACACCACACAACCCTATTGTACTAAAGGTGTGGTCATTATTGTCAAAAAATCTGCCAAAGCAATCCTGGGCTCCTCCAAGATAGACAACAGGGGGCGCTGGATTATAACAAATATTAAAATACGAAATGAGTGGGTGGTTCTGGTGGGATACTACGGTCCTAATATAGATGATGAGTCAACTCTTAGAACTATATATAATCACCTACTTGAAACTAAGTTACGGATTATTATGGGCGGTGATTTTAATATTTTACAGAACCCCCCTTTCGACAGGTCCAAGGGGAGGAGAATGGTTCCCACGAAAATGGGCTCCTTGATTAAAGTCCCTATGGATGATCTGAATCTTGTAGATATTTGGAGAGTAAAAAATAGGACCGTAACTGTCCCTCAGAATTTTACTTTTCATAACAAAAAAAACATCCATCGTTCTAGAATTGATTACTTGCTGATAGATTCCAGACTGATAAGTTATGTTAGTGCAGTATCTCACATCCCAGAACACGTATCAGATCATTCAGCGGTCTGGATAGACTTAACATTTTCTAGTCAACCGGAAATAAAAAGATGGACGTTCGATAAAGCTATTATTAAAGATGCTTCAGCAGTAGAACAGTTAAAGACGGACACTTTTTTTTTTTTTTTTTAAGTGAACGATCGGTCAGCTCCAATGGAGGTAATATGGGATGCCTACAAGGCATTTATTAGAGGTAGAATCATTAGCATTTCAGCTAAAATCAACAAGGATGGTAAAGAAAGACTTAGGTTATTGGAAGCCGAAATCCTTAGAGCCTCGCTTAACCAAGCAGCCAATCAAAAAAATGCATAACAGAGGGAGGAAAGCTCAGAGGTACTAGCTAAGGGGTAAGATATATCCGACTATTTCGACACTATCACTAGAAGAAGGTGGGAAGTTAGTAAACTCGCTAATTATGAATATGGAGAAGGGTGTGGAAGCTTCTGGCCTGGAAATCTCAAGTCAATCTAACCAGAAACTTAATTAAGGAGATCTGCAATACAGAAACAGGGGAGATGATATCAGATAGGGCTAATATGGAAAAAGCGTTTGAACTATTCTTTCAAGAACTGTATACCGAAGACCTAGTAGTCCCAGACTCCCAATTAAAAAATTATTTGGATAAAGCTTCCTTACAGCCCTTATCTGTAGACCAGGCTCAACAGTTAAATAGGAAGTTCACACTACTTGAAACTAAAACTACAATAAACAATCTAAAAAGAGGTAGTGCTGCAGGTTTAGATGCTATCCCCAACGAGTTCCATATTGCTCCGAGTGAGACCCTTGCCCCCGTTATGGAGAAATTATTTGACAGCATTTTCTCTAACAATTCTCCAATCCCTAGCTCCTGGAATGAGGCAGCGGTTTCCTTGATTTTAAAGCCCAATAAAGATAAAAATGTGAGTCCTATAGACCTATCTTCCTGCTGAATTGCGACTACAAAATGTTTGCGCAAATTATAGCAGGGAGACTGAATAACATAATGGGGCACTAAGTTCATCCGGATCAAAAGGGGTTTATTAGAGGTCGTCAACTTCATGATTTAACCCATGAGTTGATAGGAGCAATCGATATTGCCTCGGCTAACAATTTGCCGCTAACGATTTTTGCATTTGATGCGGCTAAAGCATTTGACTGGGTGAGCTGGTCTTGTTTACACCATATAGTCCAAGCGTTTGGTTTAGTAGATAACATCTCCAAGATTATTAGGAATATCTATAAAACTCCTACAGCTAGGATAATAGTCAATGGAAATGTAACCAAACTAGTTAGTTTAGAGCGAGGTACGAGGCAGGGTTACCCCCTTTCCCCGCTCCTCTTTGATCTTTACATAGAACCACTGGCACATAATATTAGGATCAGCGAGCTTTTTGCTCCATTTGAATATAGGAGATGGGTAAAAAAGTTGGCCTTGTATGCCGATGATCTGATGATTTTCACGAAAGAATCACCAGCAATTCTGCCAAAATTGGAGCAACTTCTGAAAGATTTTGGGAAGATATCTGGTTACTTAATTAATACGCAATAAACTGAAATCATCCTCGCCGAATAATTCCTACTGTATGAAGCTAATGTATTCTGACGAACCGTCGTTTTGCTGCCAATTTTGTTGTGACTCTGTGATGCCATGTTGTCGAATCAGTTTCAATAAAAAGATTTACAAAAAAAACTGAAATCATGGCATGGAACTGGCAATCCAGTTCGCCTTTGGTTCATAATCAAATAAGATACTTAGGCATTCAAATCACTCAGGACATTGACAAATTGGCCCAGGTCAATCTGTAGGTTAAAAGGAAAGAGGACAGATCGCTATTAAGATCTTGGTGCAACCTTCTAGGATCAATATTTGGTCGATCCAATCTTCTTAAGATGTCTCTCTTGCCTAAGATCACATTCATTCTTGACACAGTCCCCTTATTTTTTAGCTCGGCCGCTTTAAAAAATCTTCAGTCGGATATAAATAGTTTTCCTTGCACTGACAAAGGAGTCAGGATCACATGGAAGAAATTAAGATGTGAGAAAGCAACCGGGGGAATAGCCAGCTCCGACCTCTGTTTTTACAGCTGGGCTTTCCATTTTAAGAATAGGAGATCCCTGCTGCTTGACTCTTCCTGCTTTCCGCCTTACCTCGTAGCCATGTCAAACAGTGTCCCCCAGGGGGAAGACGGGTTTCTTTTTAAATTCGGACATCCCAGATACTTTATAAAGGTCAAACTGAAGGTGCACCGGTCGTCTTGTGAACTATGGCTCCAGATGAGGAAGCTTTTTAGAATTCCATATTATTGTTCAAACGCTCCTATATGGATCTCTCCAGGTACCCCAGATTGCCTAAATTACAGATTATCAGCCCCTCTATGGGACCATGGCTATCAGAAATGGGGCCAATTACTCAGAGACAATAAACTACTGCCATGGGATGAGTTGAACTCACAAACAAATCATAGGCTATACAGAATCAAATGTTATCAACTGTTTCGATGGGCTGCAACCCAGGGCAAAGATGGAGCTATAGATGATGAGCTGGAGGTTACGTTTTTAGTCCCTCGCCACCAAAGCAAAGAAGTGTCTAAATGGTACTGACTGTTAATTAAAGAAGATCCACCACCATTGCCTATGGAGGAGCCCTGGAGAAGAGAACTGCCTTCCAGCGATGTCACATCTTACTGGCAAGTATCACTGTGCACTTTGTGGAGGGTTGTCAAGGTTGCACCATTGAGGAGAAATCATCTGTTCACACTCTGCAGAGCCTATTGGACCCCGAAGAGGCTTTCCAAGCTGGAAGGTGGAGAGAAGCCTTGCGTGGATGATGTGCACATATTCATGCAGTGTCCTCAGATCCAGGGCTTCTGGAGGCAAGTGGGTAAGACTATCTCAGATGTAATTGGCCAAGAAATCAAGGTAAGCCTGGTGTTAATTATTTTGGGGATTTTACCTGAAGACAGTATTAATAACAAACTGTCAAATGCTAAAGCTTCACTTCTGTTTGTTCTAATTCTTTTGGCAAGAAGAGAAATCTGTTTAAACTGGCTCTCACCTAATCTGCCAAAGTTTTTAGACTGGGTCACTTCGATTAAAAGAGTCCATAAGTTGGACATGGGATGTAAGTCAAAGAAAAGAACAAGATTCTGGGGGTTATGGGAAGAGTGGGTTAATAACTTGGGGTCTATGACTTCCTAGTATACACAAAAGTCCAATGATTATGAAACAAGGGAGTTTTTGGGAAGATGGTTTATGCAGAAACCATGGGCTTGATACTATCTTGGTAAATTCCCAAGTGTCATGCGGTCCGCGTCCCCAGGTACCTTTTGAGGTGGAAAGAGATCTTCAGGGTCGCGTGTCTCCTCCATCGGTTCCAGGAGGGTGCCTTGGTACTGCTTTAAGACCACTCAGTTTCTTTCTTTAATGAGGACAGAAAAGAAAATCCCCTTCACCCACAAGCTCTAGAAATCTCTAAAAAGGTTCTTTGACTTGCTCCCGCATACTGTAAGAAAGACAGTGGCTGTTGCTCTAATTACATCTAGCCTGGATTACTGCAATAGCTTTTATGCAGGCACGAACAAGTCAATCTTAAAAAATCTTCAGACTGTTCAACACGCGGCAGCACGCCTAGTGCTTAAACTACCTTGCTGTTCTTCAGCCTCAGCAGCCCTAAAGTCTTTGCACTCGTTATCCATTCAGAATAGAGTGCTATTTAATATCCTGGTAATCACCCTTAGAGCTATTAGAGTATCAGGACCAAAATAGTTAATGGCCAGGTTTATGCCTTATGTTAATACACACCTCCTTAGATCATCAGTGAATCTTCTAAAATCTCCACCTTTCAGGTGCAAAACAAAGGGTGGGAAATCAGTAGCCACCATCGGGGCCAAAGCCTGGAATCTACTTCCTGGCTATCTCCGACTCGTGCATTCAGAACTTTGCTTCAGGAAATCCTTGAAAACCTGGATTTTTGGAGCCCCAGACTCCCTGTGCCTCTCACTTATCTGATCTTTCACATTAGGCTGCTGTACCTTCTGTTCAATATGTATTATCCCGCATGGCGTCATGATGCTCCCTTGGAGTGACAGCGGCGCTTTACAAATAATCGATACAATACAGAAGAAGCATAATCGCTCTCGATTGGCCAGAAAGAACGCTCAGGTGGGCGTCTTGGTCGCACGCTGCCAAGGCCCCCACCCTCCACAAATAAGTATTTTAGCAGAAATATGGTGTAAGGACACTGAAGAAGATGATTTTCACTATGTCAGGTAACTGACAATTGAGCGCTTAGCATGTCAAATTGATTTTTTAACAGTGATACTAAACACTAGTTACAATGGACGTGTGAAAGAAAGGCTAAAAAAGGCCCTGCAGTACATACGCGAGCTGGGAAGCTGCACTCTGTTTCAGCTGTTCAGTCCGCTGCTTTAGACCTTCTTTAGTAAGTGACGACATACGGGCATCACCCTCCGGAGGGATGTAGGGGTCGAAGATTCCAGCTGCATTTTAAAGACAGAAAGAGGGAGGGGAGGAAATAGAAAAGAGATAAAAAGGAGGAGTAAATACATAAAAATTCAACTTGTAAAAGTTCACAGAAAGATCATTAATGGCAAAGCTAAAATGTGTGAAGGCACCATTAACTTTGCTATCTTGGGAAGTCCTGATGTTACTTTTGCTAATTGCTCTGCAGGTAACCAAAGAATATACATTCAGCACCTGTCCAGATCATGAGAGATCCTGCATCATCATGGTGGACCGATCAACTCTTTATCCCCCGTTATAAGTAAAAACCTAGGGCCTGATTAGGATGAGGACGGAAACGGCTCCGACTATCGGATGGAGCCATTCCGACCGCATCCTAATCAGGTGGTTGGATTCCTTTTCCGACCGACCCATTAGGATGGAGTTAGTTGGAAAGTAATGCAACCGGACATACCGACTGGCTTCGGAGAGCCCGTCCGCCAGTCGGAATGCTTTCAGTAATCCCAAGGGCGGCTCTTTCCACCTGAGGGCTTACGATAGCTGATTCCCACAGCCAACCTTTCTGACAGAGTAAAGCTGAAAATCCCACCCACTTTGGGGGGCCCCAGCAGGGCCCCAATGGGTGCAAGGCCTCTGGATGGTGGCCTAGGGGGCACCCCTCATGGTCCATGCACCCGGTGGCAGGCACCTTGAGGTACATCCAACCACGGGGTGCAGGGATGAACTACACCTCTGCTCTTTGCAATGAGAGCATGCATTCAGTTCGGAACGCATGCTCCCGTAGTAAAGAATAGAATTGCGACCAAACAGTGTTCGGTCGTATCTTAATTGCTGGTTTGGGACCGCCAACAGGCGGTCGGTCGGTCCCACTTCCAGAACAATGTCGGACGGACTCTGGTCCATCCAACTTCGTAATCATGCCCTTAGTGTGAGGTTGACAAAAAAGCATAAACCTGCTTACGTTATATTAAGACTGATGTACACAGGGTGACAGAGGTCAGGCCATGTACCCAATCTCCAGTGCGATGTCTTTGGCAATGCAGTGCAGAGCCTGGTCTCCAGCCAGGGCCTGCGCACAACTCCTTCGGCCGTGTGCAGCGAGGGGTTGGGATGCAATCATAGCCTCTGGCCAGGGCCTGTGCCCAACCCCCCGCAGACACCCAACCCATAAGTTTATTAATTATTTAATTTATATATTTTGCTACACTACAGTACTGCTGACCAAGTGTTATTTCTGCATGGAACGTGCAAGCTTCACTGAGTGAATCCCTCTGTGTGTCCCCCCCCATGAGTGCCAAAGGGCCAGGGTGATATATATAATTACTGAAAAAAACAAAGGTTACAGGGACGTTCTAGTTAGGCTGACAATTCACTCATATACAACCAGAGAAATTCACCAGTTATAGCTAGCTGAGCTAACTTTAACTCGCACCCCCACAATGCACTGCTTATGACCTCATATATTACATCACTCATGACATGGTCAGTGACATCGCTGATGACATCATCCAGTGACTGAGTATTTTTAAAAAGTTTATGAGTGTCAAATATATATACCAAGGTGAACTGATGTATCACGGAACTTTCTTCAAGTTGTGCCCAGCCACTCATATCGTTTGTTCAAGCAGGACCCAAAAAGACAGATGTGGAACAGCTCTCTGTGCCCATCGGAGGCCATTATTTTATGAATTTACTGGTACTGCAGAACTCCTGTGGGGCGAACCACCCAGACATCACTAAAATTTTAACGCTTCCATGGCCACCCAGAGCACCTCTTTAAGGACGAATTTCTTAAAAACGTCTGAAGCGATGTACAATAAATAACGAGGAGCATGCTTTCTGACTAAAGTTCTAACTTCTGGTATAATTCCAGAATGCTATTCTTTCTGTATCACTTCCTAAAATTGAATATGGGAAATAACATGGGAAAATGCAATTTTTGGAACGAGTCCCACTTTTTCCTTGCCTAAAACCCTCTTGGTCTGTCACCCCAAAATGTTCCAGGAAGGAGCGGAGCTGGATGAACTTTTTTGGAGTGTCATGAAAATGTGTCAAATAGAGCCAACCTTATTAGCAAAAAAGAAAAACAATCTCTTATGGAAACTCTGACCTTACTATAACTACACAGTAGTAACTGCGTTCTTATGATTCACTCACACGGTCCAATTAAAAGTATGTTTTGTGTGTCTGTAAGTTTGGCCTTAATAAGGAGGTGGAAGGGGTTTAAACATTTTTTTTTAAAAAGATGTGTTTTTTTATTCAAGACCCCACAGGAAATTTTGCTCGCACCTACATCCAAAACCAATGACCACGTTTATGCCAAACTTGGCATGAAAGAAGATATTTACTCAGAACTTATTTTGTTGGTTATGTGAAAATCTGTTCAATAGCTTTGGAAATATTAGGGCTTGAAAAATGTGTTGGTGGGCTTGAAAGAGTTAACACTTTTGTTGATTTGCTTACAGCGTTGGTATTGTTGGACGAATATGCATGAAAACTGGATGACACAATATCTTATATTAATACTGGTATTTTCAAATGTGTGTAGCTCCATCAAGGGTGTTGTTAAAAGGAGAGGCAAAAACTCTGCATTTGCAAATGTGAGATAAATAAATATACAGAAGAATTGCAATCAGGAAAAGATTAATTTTCAATTAGTATGTCAAAATTGTGGCAATCGATTAACCCCTTAACTGCTGGGCCTTTTCCTCCCGTGCGGCGTCCTTTTTGGCTAGTTCAGGTAATTTAGCTCAGGACTCCATAACTTTTTATTTCCACATACATTATCTATGCCAAACGTGTGACCTTTCTTCCCAGCATCCTAAGGGATTCCAAAGGTTACCACGGTTTGTGGATTTCCCTGGAAGGGACCGAGAAAATAGGCAAAATATAGCTAAAATGTAAGTTTGGGGGAAAAATAGAAACAAAATGCTCCAGATAAATGTGCCCGTTTTTTTCCCCTAAAAAAGAGCATCGCTGAGCGATTTGCTAAGCTCAAGTCACCGTCTTCTCAGCTTTCACGAACATGTAGAGCTGAATGAAAAATAAAAAATATATTATACCACAGTTTTGGTATTTTTCAAAGAGGTCGACCATTTTCCCTATTTTTTGTGCTCATAAACTACTTCCAGTTTGTGGAAGCGTGAAAACCACGAGTGAGCCCGGAAAGCTACAGATCTCTGAATTCAGCGAGGGCTTATATGTGAAGATCCCTCATGGGTTTCTCAAAGAAACGAACTGTTGAAATAAAGAAATATAGAAAAAACAGCCATTTGTGACAACGTTTTCAACTGTAACTTTTTGTCACAATGGCTGATTTACAAAAGCAATAACCATTCCGTCCACTAGACCCTTCTGGTTGCGGGTTTATGTAGGTTTGTAGTTCTCCAAGAACCCGAGGTACCCAGAAGCAACACCTGAGTTGCGCAATACAATGGTTTTTCACTGGGCATCAAGTACAGACCAATTCATAATGTACAATATGTAGAGTGAAAATGGGTATCAAGGAAAACTATATATTTCTGAAACGAGCACAAGCTATAAAGTTTAGAAGCAGTGGTTATCTGTACACCTCTGAATCTAGGGGTGCACACACTTGAATCTAGGGGGGCACACACTAGCATATGATTTAGAGGATATTTTTCAAAATGTCTTCTTTCTTATACATACATTTAGAAAGCACAAAAGCAGCAAATTCCAATTGGTAATAAAAAAAAATAGTACCCCACTTGTATAGGTAGGTTTAGTGCTCATGACAGGAAACGGCCCAAAACGCAACATGGGGACGTAGGAAACTGGGTTTTGCTGCAGTAGTCCCTGCGTTTTTTGCCTGGTATTTGATACAACTATAAATGAAGTGCACTGAGTTCCTGCTAACCAGGTCCCCAGTGCCAGTGTTCTTTCTCCAAACTAGACAACTGGTCACTTGATGCCCAAGTGACCAGGCCTTTGGCACCTCTTCAAGTCCCTAGTAAATGGTACCTTGGGCATAGGTACCCAAAGAGGGTCCCTAAGAGCTGCAGCATATCTTGTGCCACTCTAAGGGACCCAGCCCAAACTCATACAGACTTCCACTGCATGCTGCGTGACAAGGTGCTCTAAAAAGTGAAAACACGACATGGCACACTCCTAGGTGACATGTCCCCTAACTCTGCATTTAATATTTGTAAGTCACCTCACTGCAGCCTTTTTCTGACCGGACCCTTACCCATTGAAGTGAATGGAACACCCGACGCCTTAACACACTTCTGCACCCGGATGCTCCAGAGCCTTCCGAGGTGACCTGTTGGTGTGGTCTAGGATCTCACCCATTCTCACTATAAGTTCCAAAGAACAGTCCCATAAGTCGTTTTGAAGTGCCCGAATGCAGTACATGCTTTTCCCCTAATGGATAACATTACCGCACCCAAAAATTGCACTGTCATCTTTTGAAAACTGTAAACATTCATAACTCGAAAAGTCCTTACCTGGTTCCGATGTTCTTGGTATCTAAATTCATATAAAAGTATGTGTTATTTTTTATAAATTAGCATCAGATTGCGTTATTGAATGTGTGTCTCATTTACTGCCTTTATGTGTGCAATATATGCTTAGCACAACCCTCTGATATGCCAAACTGTTTGCTCACACTACCATAAAAGAGAACATTTGGGGTGTAATTTGTGCCCCTGTAATCCCTTTTGGGTTTGCATTGAGTCTTTTCACAGTGTACCTCTCTTTGTTCCACTATATAAAGAGCCAGCTTACTACAGATACATCCCATTTTTTCACTCAAAACTGACCCTGTTTTATTGCAAAGTGGGTAGCTGCGGATTTTGGGCCCTGGCTCAGTCGACACCGAGGGAAACCTAGCAAACTTGCACATTTTTGAGAACTCACCAGTTTTTTTTTAACCCAGAATCGCATGCATACCTCAAGTAAAAAAGAAATTTAAATAAAAACAAATTTGCCTCACATTTCTTTGATGGAACATTCGGGAATCTGCAGAAGCCACAAACTTCCTTCCACCCAGCACTGCCCCACGTCTCCTAATAACAAGCATTTTCAATGCAATAGGTCTCGCTTTTACGAGCGTTTGAGCGATTGGCATTGTAAATGGCAATGCCTTTTATTTATGTGTTTTAAACCAAACACATATATAAAAAGCATTGTAATTTTTAATGGCAACAGTTCAAACGCTCGCAAATTCAAGAGCACTTTAATGGTGGACGCGCTCATTTATTTAGATGCTGCTCACGGTATTCAGGTTACAGTGAACAGCGTCTAAACAAAGGAGTACGGACAATGTTAAAATGAAAGCGCAAAAGTAAAAATAAAGTAATTAAGAAGCGCTGCGTGCTGCACCTGAAGTGAAAGTGGTTCGCACTATTAATTAATGAAATAAGTAAGCGTGACCGCCAATGTGAAAGTGGCCGCCTGTAAAATAAATAATTAAATTGGCGCGGCCGCTAAACTGAAAGCTGCGATGCTGTGTGTGGAGTAGTTCAGTTCATAAACTTTATTCGGATAAACATTTGTATCCATAAAAGTACAAAATAGTAAAAAAAAATGTAAGTGACAAAAGAAGAGTAACAGTAAATGATAATAAAAAATGTCAGTTATAAAACACAATGATACAGGTTCAAAGTTGTAAATAAAACAGAAGGTTCATTATCAGCAATTATAGATTTATCCATTCTAAACTTAGAAACTCAAAGGTTGAGCATTGTCTTAGATGCCCGGGTAGCAATTCTCTGAAATTGACTTATACGAAAAACAAGCTCTTCGTCGGTCAAGGCAAGTATACTTAAAAAGGCAGAATTCAAGCTAAAGGGACTGCTCCTGTTAGAAAAAGGGTTATGAAGCCCCTTGCTGTATTTCATGTAATATTTACAGAAAAACAGAAAATGTAAGATTGATTGACCCCTCACCCAGTCACAGGGACAGGGTTCTCAATCAAGTTTCGGATGGTAGCCAAGGGGAAAACACAATGCAAATGTAACTGTCCCTGCTCTCAAGCGGAATAGAAGGCTCCTTTCCCAGTAACTCATAGGTAAAATAAGATAATTTGGTAGAGGGTGGCAGTGACGCTCAAGAGACATATAACTAGAAACTAAGGGTTTCTTCGATTCCAGTGCAAGTCTTTCTGTACTTTATGACAAATAGAGGGCGCTTCGGAGTTCTTTTTTATGCAGAGTTTCAGCTTTGCTGGGATTTAAGAAGATACAGTTTTTATAGATGCTGCATAAACTCTGATATACTCCAGATAGCCAGGGAATGTCCATTCCCTTCTCACACTTCAGACAATCGGTAATAATGTCTCTGGTTAAAGTCGCTGCCTCGTTCTTCCAGACCGATAAACAAAAAAAGAGAACGTATAAAATCAGTTATATAATTTACATTTAATTCTTTGTGGCAAATATATTGTGGGGTGGAGATTGGGATGCTCAGCAGTTTCCTGCAAAATATTTTCTTCCTGCTGGATGCAGGAACTGTTTGCAGTACCCCTAATCTCGGCTCCTTAAGTAGCCACTGGAACACATCGTAGTTTAAAATATTTTTAAATAGCTAAAATGGCACTGGAGTTCTTTGGACGGGGAAAACTGAAAACCGAATTGATGGTCTTTGAGAACTTGCTCCTGGAATGGGTAAGATGCTCAGTCCAGGAGCTGTTCGCAGCAAAGACCACCCCAAGGTAGGGAAATTTACAGGGGCTTATCAATTTTTGGCTACCAACAGTAATAGAGCTGAGCTGGCGTTTTCGAGGGGCACAGGACATTAAAAATGATTTATTAAAATTAACTCTTAGGTCCAGGATATCCATATATTTAGCAAAAGACTATACTAAAATGCGCAGAGAATTTGGGGTGCGGCATATGAGAACCGCATCATCTGCGTACAGTAGCACTGGGAGGGGTCTCCCATTAATCATGTGTGTGGAATAAGGGAAGAGCATTAAGGAAAATAGTGCTCACCAACTTATAAAGCTGAGCATGTAAGACCAGTAAAAGGTCCAGTCCTTATGGGCGGTAACTAAAGGCTAACAAGCCTCAAAATGAATCGGAAGCCAGCGTTCACGAAGGACAATGGCACAACCAAATGAAAAATATGGGCGGAGAGTGGGCGGGTCTTCTAGTGCATACCCTAATACAGCATCCCTCGCAGAGCGAGCAGCGCATGCGTGCTGCTGCTAGGCTTGACCTAAAAATGGTACCTCAGCTGAGTGGGTAGGCCTAGTGCCCAAGACAGGAAACTGTCAAAAAAGGTGAACGGGGGCTAACTGCTAGAGCGGTCAACCTCAAAGCTGGGGAACCAAGTTCGAGTCTCAGCAGGGACGTTCAACATCCTGTGATTCTGGGCAAATCACCATTGGGCCGCCTTAGTTGTGGTGGCGGTCCACCCGCCATATTCTGACTATAGCGGTTGACTATCACTGGACCACTGCTACCGCCGAGGATCCACGACCCCTCGGCGATGGCACTGCGATCTGAGGCCGCAATATGCTGGTGGTTAGCCCACCATGAAAAATGTGGTGACGAGGAAACTAAAGTGACCCCCTGTTGCCTCTGTGCCAGGGGATGCATGCAGGGGGGCCTATCATGTGGCCCCCTGTCTGCATGCATCCCAGTCCATGGTGTGGAGGAAAATGCACTGGTGTTCCCATTGTGGTGCCTTGCTAAGGATCACATATGAGCTTTAGGACGGCACCGCCATGGGCCAGCTGCCACCGCAGGACTCCCCGACCTGGTTTCCAGTAGGAATCCAGCAGGAAGTCTCACTATGGGTTTGTCGGTCGTGGAGCGGGGCGCTGGCGTAGTGGCGCTCCACGGCCGCCAAACTCATAATAAGGCCCTTAAACTCCCCGTGCCTAACAAAATGAATGTGTCCGTCTGTAACACAACTGGTGCTCATGTAAAGTGCTCTGATACCTTCGGGTCACTATAAAAAAATAAAAAAATGGGTCACCAAATGTTTTCAATTAAACTGATCCTTTTTGCCAAGTGCATAGCTGTGGAATTCAGGCCCTAGTTCAGCCACACCAAGGGAAATCTAGCAAATCTGCACATTTTTAAAAAGTAGACATCTAGGGGAGTCCAGGCGTGCGTGACTTGCATGTTCTCAGTAGGTTACTTTACCCAGAAGCCCTTGCAAATGTGAAACTTTGGTTAAAAAACACACACACACATTTTACCCCCATTTCTGTGATGGCAAGATCTAGAATCTGCAGAGAGCCACAAATTTCCTACCACCCCGAGTTCCCACATGCCGTTCTTTCCCCAAAAAGAACGACGGTAACCCCTTGTGTTGTTGGCCCAAGAGACTACAACACATAAGGCCGTAAAACATTACATTGAGAAAATAACAATAGGGTAGCTGAGGTATTCGTGCTGCGGCGCCACCCTTTCAAACATACGAACCACAGATATTTTTGACAACTAGACAACCAGGGGATTGTAGGGTGGTGCGCCTCGCGGAGATCCCGTGAGCTTTTCTTACCAACAATGCTCTGCAAACCTCAAACTTTGCCTGAAATCACACATTTTGTTACATTTTTATGATGAAAACGTCCGGATTCTGCAAGAATTCACAAAATTCCTACCACCCAGTGTTACCACCACATGTGCCGATAAAATTGCTGCACCACTTGTGTGGCTGGGTCTTGTGCCCGTGACAGGAATGGATGAAACTACGGTCAACGGGAGCCCTTGCAAGTGGCGAGCCCTCGTCTGTTACAGATGGGAAGAGTTAAACATGGAGGGGATAACATTTCATTTGCTTATAACTAAGATGAAACTCTATCAAACGCGGGGATTAGTAAGTGACACTTCGTGCAGGTGCATCATGTATCGTGAAGATCAAAAGAGGGGAGGGGCAGGTTTAAAGGAGATGGTCAAAATTATTTCTGAAATACTACTAACCTTGCATAGTTTGATGAACCTGCACTACATCTCTCAGGAGCTGGCGATGTCTAACCTTCCACCAGTATTTTTAATCTTGTGCATACGCTCCAAAGGGCGAAGGGAAAGATGACAAAAACGGAAGCTGAGGCAGGGCAAAAACAAATTCATTTGCCAATAGCATTGGCAATGTGTGACGAATGTGCACAAAATTCGGCATAAGTACGAAAACCCTGGTATTCTATTGGTCTGTGAAGGTTTGTGCCAATCCATGTGAGGTGGGGCGAACAAAGTTAAATAAAGCAAAGGGGATAAAATGTTCAACATTATAACTTCAGCTGTGTTTGCAAACAGCAACTTACACCCAGTGCAGGCATCCTAGCTTCCATGCCAATCCAATGGGTGGGGCAGGGGGAGATATGGGATTTAGTAATACATTGTACACGGTTTGATAAATACGCACAAAACCGCCCGGAAACCTATTGTAACCGCCTCTTGCTGTGCTTGATTTCTGGCAGGAGTGAAGAGGGGCAGGTTTCAAGCGGCTTCAAAGGGTTTCTTCTGCTCATAATGTGGACGCGTTTGATGAATCCGCAGGTTGAGCGATCTGTTGGTTATGTCTGGTTTCGAGCAGATCGTTCGCGGACAATGATACAGGAGGTTAATAGAGTCCATGTACTAGTAACTTTGGTTCTGTTCACTAGATCTGCCCAGAATTCGACAGCCAGCAAATGACTCATGGCGTAAGGCCAGGCAGGCCCCGCAGACACATGGCTACTACCCACAAGAGAGTGGAGCTGGGTGCAGGCCTGACCAGAGGCCAAGCCTCCTACAAAATGGGACTCAAGTACAGCAGAAAACATGTATTCACTGGAAAAAAACAACTGAAGCTCAGTTATGGTTCAATGAACACAAAACCGAAAAAGCCATGAAATGCACCAGATATGGCGCGCAATACACAACATAACTCAAGTCCACGCCATGCTCGGTATATCCCTTAGCCAACTGCATTTATATTTTAAAAAACGAGTCTACAGAGAGCAAAACCTGGCAGGGCAGGAGGTACCACCAGAGAAGAAAGTGGGGATATGACTGAATAGTCAGAAAACCTTCATGAGAAGGAAGAAAAATAGAAAGAGTCATTAAGGTCTCTTAAAGATGAAGACCGCAGCAGTAAAAAAAGGTTAAAGTTCAATTGTAAAGTATGTGAACCTAAAGGGCGCTTTAGAATTATAGCCCAACAAAAATAAACTGCAAAGAGAAGGACTCATCGCCCAATGCACTTAAAAAAATAAAAAACAGGCACAAGTTAATGTTGTCCCAGTGCTGAACTTAAGAAACGAGACGTGCAATCCCCAGAAAGTTTGGAAGACCGAAGCCTTCAGAAGAGCCCAGAAAACGGATTCTAGGAGGCGCCAGGAAATGTTTAATTGCCTCACATATGCTATGGTTACATGTTTCTCTGTGTGTTTAAGGAGGAAGCTGCGCTATCTCTGAATGAGGAAGTTTATCTTGTTCTGAGCGAGGACCTCTTGCATCTTCGAATGTTCAGTGCCAAAGATGGAGCCATCAGCCCAGCCGGGGAAAGCGCGAGAACAAGGGCCAACCACTGACTGTGGGAATGAGAGGCCGGCTCTGTTGTAATCTGTTCCAAACATGTGTTCATTTTAACAAAAAGCAATGGGTGAAACGTGTATCCAACAGGGAAGAGTGTGCTAATGCGGTTCTTCATTTTCAAGCAGTCTGGGGTGGAATCTAACACGCTGTTGTGTCAATAGACACAGGCATGCGCAGAAAAATGAACATATGTCATTTCTTACACAGTTTCACTTTGTGTGTGTGTGTTCAAAGTCCAAAACTTACTTAGCAAGTGGGCTTACATAGTTTTGAGATTTCCCCCAAAAAGTGATACGATGGAACTTGGGGCAGCCTGCGATCTTAATATCAGGGTTTACCGCATGTTGATTCATACAGGAAGTAATCACGGTGGACTTATGCCTCAACAAATGCTTGTGCAATAGGTGTTATTTAATATTTATTTACCTTCTGGCGCTTACTTTAACCCAGATAGTGGCCGTCAATGCAACATACGGTTCTACCCATCTTTAAAGAGAAAGAGAAGCAGAGATTGATGTAATCTGGGGCAACAATGTGTTTCAGTGATCAAAACGCACACTCAAACGGAGACCTAAAGCTCCTGGTGTCTTAAGAAAGGTTCTGTCTTATGCCTTTGAAAAGGAGCCTGAAATGAAGATTGTCAGCAGACTTCCCTAGATGTTCTATGTAGGAGAGTAGG
This sequence comes from Triturus cristatus, assembly GCF_964204655.1. Classification (NCBI taxonomy): domain Eukaryota; kingdom Metazoa; phylum Chordata; class Amphibia; order Caudata; family Salamandridae; genus Triturus; species Triturus cristatus. The sequence goes on from NC_140582.1 coordinate 1,247,791,959, forward strand.
CTCTGCACTTATGTTGCCCCCACTTTTTTTCTGATGTATACACTGGTTTCTGGCTATAGTCTGGCTGGGTCCCTGCTAATAAGGGTCCCAGTCTCTCTGTTCTCTCTAAACGACTTGGTGTGCATATTAGATGCACTAGTGATTAGATACTGTGGTACCTTATGAGCCCCTAGTATATGGTACCTTAGGTACCCATGGCATAGGCACTTCACAGGCCTACCAGGGACTGCAACAATATCAATCTGATACCACAGGCCTGCTACTGCAGCCTGTGTGAGGTAACCACTCCTCACAGAGATATAGGTTTCTATATCTCACCATACACACACATATAAACCTATCAGCCACACCTATGGCAGGCCCTATCAATATTGAGGGCAGGGTGCTTGGTTTACAATGTGAGGGGGTGCATCTGCATGAGCAGGGCCCCTCTGCAGCTGGCAGGGTCTATTCCTTGTGGCTGTTTGTGGATGCGGTTAAACCATATACTCTTAAGTGCATTATAACCTCGCGGTAAATGCTAACTTTGGAATGACTGCATCAAAACATGTTGTGTTTGGTGTCAAACAACTTGGAATCATACCCCCCCACACCAGTAACTGGTGTGGGAGTATGATCCCACCCTTCTAGAGGGGACGACATGTACCTACTGTGGTAACACGGTAGAAATCTGAAAGAGCTCTGGCATCACAAAATGGATGCCACCAGCACAGACACTGCGCTGCCCTCCTGCTGCTGAATGAAACTCGCAGTGGAGGAAGCCCAACAATAGGCATCCTGTCACAGGGAGGTGTCACCACCTCCCAGACAGGATTTAGTGTATTGTGGCTGGGTGGGTGCAATCCTAGGGTGCTTTGAAGTCCTGCACTGGGGGAGCAGTAGGTTCCTTTGTGCATATGCCAGCTCAAACCGGTTCAGGGGCTACCTGTCCCTGCTCTGGCGCGAAACTGGACAAAGGGAAGTGGGTGTAACCACCCACTACCCTGACCCTCCTAGAGGAGTGGTCATAGAGCTAGTCCCTCCCGTATCTTCACTATAAGATAGCAACCTTTGCCACTGCAAATGAGATAACTCTGGACGACGCTCTACAAAGAAGAATCCTGGCCCTTCGACGTTCCACTACCTTTGGAAGACAGAAAAATCTCCCTTGGAGTCAAGGAGTCACTTCCCTGCTTGGCAGGCACCAAAAACCTTAATCAACGGTTGCAAACTTTCCCGCTCCCGCCGGAGTTCGAAGGCCCTGCTGCCGTGGAAGTGGATTTCCTGACTTCTCAACGGCCATTGTGAGTCCCCAGCGAAGCTGTGGCGAGTGGACCCCACGAGTGACGAGGAACAGCAATACCTGGGGACCGTGCACTATTGTCGAGTGCAATCCCTTCACGACTGTCTACGACCTTGTGCTTTGGACCATTTGTGACCCAAGTCTCCAGCAGGTCTTGTAGCGAAAATCAGCGGCCTATCCCGTCCCGAGTGACCGTGGGCTCCTGTGAAGCATTTCCTGAAGAGGCGTCTTCGCGATCATTTGCCCGTTGGCTAGTGGGTCCCCCGAAGACTTTCCTATCGACTCAAAGGGCTCCCCTGGTTGCTCCAGGCCTGCCCTCACTTGCCCTCGCTGGGTGAGTCCCTCAGACCTTGCTGGTCTGCACCATCGACTTTCTTCAGTCTACACGAGACTTGCAGTTGCCAAGGCGTGTTGGCTCTAATCCGGTTGTCGACACTGCCATCAGCTGCAGACGTCGTGGGACACTCCGAATCCAGCTGCTGGTCATCGTCGATCCCTCCTGGACCTCGTGAGCGAAGAGTCAAAACACCATCGACGACCTGAAATCACCCGACATCCTTGGTCAGCCATCTTCCTGGCCACCGGTCACTGGCAAGTGACTCTGAACACTGTCCCTTCAAGTTTCAGGTCTTCAGCATCTTGAATCCACTCTTGGATTCCACCGGACACTTCTTCAGTCGACGCAAGCTTCTTTGGTCTCCATAGAAAACAGCGACCCGACACCAAAAGACACCAATGCACCCGGCTTCCCTGGGTGAGGTAACTCGTGCACTCCGGTGCCCTAGTGTGTGTTGGCCCTCGAATTACTTACCTTGTAAGTGGCTTGCTTGTAGACTTCCTCGAAGTACCCTAAAACTTTAAAAATCAAACTGCGACTTGCACCATTGTAATCAATAGGGAACCCGCGGCTGTGTTCACACACTGCACGTGTCTCCCGTGGGCCTGTTACTTACCTGCTAACACTGCAGTAGTGAAGCCCCAGCGATTCCCCAGGCCCTAGACCTTGTCATTTTGCAAGTTGACATCCTTATACCATTTTCTTAGTATATGGTCTGGTACGCCCCTAAGGCTCCAGCCATATTTGTGCTTAATTTATTGTGAAACGTTGACATTTGAATGTGTATCTGGTTTCTAATCTCATAAAGAGATTAGTTGAGTGTATCTAGAAATAAATACATATATTTGATATATATACCTGTGTGGTGTCCTTTCATTTGGTAATTCAAGAGATTATAAGGTAAAACAAGCTGCTTTACATTCCTCAGAGACTTAGCCTGAAGGCTGCTCTCCACAGCTACCACTAGGATAGCTTTCTTTAAAGGTTGTCTTTTAACCTACCACCATAAGAGTCGAATTGGACTGGTGCAAGGTGGCCACTATAACTAGGGACCAGCATATGCCAGGCCAACTTCTCACATTCTATTTGAAACTCAATAACTGATAATTGACTGGTTACCGTCCACGGTTTTGCAACGTATGCTTTTTTAATTTTTTTAATACGCCTATTAAATATGGCCTCTAAATAAAATGGGTTACCCCATTACTACATTTACAAATAGATAAAGGAACCAGGATAAAGTGAATTGATAATCCCATAAGCAAAGCCAAATATGCAATGACACGGGTTTGAATGCTTTGCCAAATGGAAAGGGGATACTCATGAGATTAAAAAAAGGAAAAGTGTTGCAGGGAATATCCCAAAAGAGGAAAATTATGCATTTGGGCACTTACGGAGAGAACTACTGTAAGGCTCTTAAAAGATTCTGCCAGTTTGTTGTTCAAGGTGTAGAAAATATGTTTGCTATCCCAGTTAGTCAGAGATTCGAGCGTGGGTGTAATGGGTACATTTTGAATCTAGAGGATACGCTGGAAATATTAGTCATAAATGTTCCTCTGTAAAATGGGGTCAAATGGAGATCTGTGAAAAGATTTTAATAAGCAGTAATGAACTTTAAATATGTAGTAGTTCCTAGTCCAAATAGATTATTAAATGACACTTCAGATTGACCCAGGCTCTCAGACTAAATTTCAATTCCCACCTTTAAAATGTGCATAATAAATGGGACCACCGCACGCGCATGGAAAGTCAGCAATGCACCATCCACTTAGCAAGGAGTTTTCGCAATGCTGTGCAGTGTCCGGGGGAGAGCAAACTGATGTTTCCTGTTGGACCCGGCCTCGTGGCGTGGTCCCGAATCCTCCTACCAGTCCAAACGGGGGCAACCCCAACCCTTCGAAGCCCCCCGAGATTGTACCCCGGTACCCGCATCAGCCTTTGCGACGAGGCCCGCCCGGGCCTCGGTCCCCGCGAAGCCCCGACATCAAGGCGCCAAGACCCGACCCAAGGGGGTCGAGTGGCCACTCCACAGATCCCGGAGATGGGGAGTTTCGAGGGGCCTCCCGCCGGCCCCCGATGCTTGGCCCCGATCGCCCTCCGGCCTCCCTGGGCGATGGCTCCACCCCCCGCTGGGTGTCTGGACTCTCCCATCCCGGCCCCCCCGGCGCGAGGGTCCGGACATCAAAGGGCTCCAGCCATATATCTGGAGCAACCCACAACCAGGACAGTAGTTGTATCCTGGAGTCGAGAGCCCTGCTGATCGAATCGCGGCTGACCCTACGGAGAGAGACTCATTGCCTGAAATGCGGACCTCGAGCCCTGCTGACCTCGTCGCGGCTCCACCTCGAAGAAGTAACCATCGGAGCCCTGCTGACCTCGTCGCGGCTCGACCTCGAAGGAGTGACCATCGGAGCCCTGCTGAGCTCGTCGCGGCTCGACCTCGAAGGAGTGACTATCGGAGCCCTGCTGACCTCGTCGCGGCTCGACCTCAACGAGGCAACCCTCCGAGCCCTGCGGACGACGTCCCGGCTCCCGGAACCCCCCCCAGCTCGAGGATTGAGAGCTGAGCGCAGGGTGTTCCCGTACCAGGCTGGTACTGAGACTGTCCCGCTAACCCGTCCCTGAACGACCCCGAGACTCTTTGGGATCCCACGATCCACCTGTAAATATTGCCACAGAAACCTGCCTTTTGCAACCGATAAAGACTTGTAAGATTTGATACCCTTGTTGTGTTCCTTTGTGGTGGGGGGGGATTACTTGGCTGTATGATCCTAGGAGAAGGACCTCGCCCAGGAGGCTTCTCAGCGGCTCTCGGCTACTTCCTAATGGAACGGTGCCTCTCGGGGTGGTCAGTCCGACACCATCTAGCCCCCGGGGGCCGCCCTTCTAACATTGGTGGCCATCGGTGCGATCCGAGCCCGACGCAAAACGTACAGCGAGTAATTCGCCCACTACCTACCCAGACACAGAGTAACTATGAGCAACCAAGAGACAACCCCAACCGCGGAGTTCCAACAAGAACGGTTGGAGGAATATACCCATAAGGAACTAAAACAGTTTTGTAAAGACAAAGGCATCGCGACCACCGGATTAAACACAAAGGAAGACCTGCAAAAAGCCCTAAGGGCCTGGGTAAAGCCCGAAGCAGCTTCCCCCCAAACCGAAGAAAACCCGGTGCCAAGCGTGCACCAGCAACCAGCCGCAGCCCCAGCAGATGGGAGAAGAACTAGCATGGAGACCGGCCTCTCCCCAGAAGAGATGCGAGAACGGGAGAGGGTCCGGACCCACGAGTTAGAGCTCGCCCGACTCCGCCTGGACGGCGAACTCCTACTAGCAGAAAAGAAATTGGCCCTGGAGCAACTGCGGTTGCAAGAAGAAATAGAAGAGAAAAAGCGGCACCGAGAACTGGAAGAGAGGAGGCTAACCCTCGAGCATGAGCGGGGCCTTAAAGAACTTGAAATTAAGTCCAAAAATAGAGAGACCGGCGCCCCCGGAAACAGGGACACCCCTCCGACGGCCGAGGCAAAAGTACATATCCCCAAGGATGTCGTCAAAGAGTATTACAAGAACGACGACATCCAACAATGGTTCAAGGCCTACAAGGTAGCCATGACCGCCCATCGGGTACCCCGGAAAGATTGGGGTGCCGGCCTATGGGGACGGTTCCTCAGCGAAGGCAGAGACACCCTGCTACAGCTCCCAGACGCAGTGATGACCTCTTATGACCATATGAAGGAGGCCCTGCTCACCCGCTATGGTCTCACCCCAGAGATGTACCGCCAGCGCTTCAGGGACTGCAGGAAGCTCCCCGGCACCACCTGGGTGGAATACGTAGACTTTTTCAGCAGGGCCCTGGAAGAGTGGATCAAGGGCAGCAAAGTCACCTCATACGAACAGCTGTTCGACCTCATTGTATGGGAACACCTCTCCAACAACTGCTTTGTCGAGCTGAGACAGCACCTCCTCGGCAGCAAGCTGACCGAGCCGCGGAAGCTCGCCGCCGAGGCCGATCGATGGGTGAACACCCGGGTCCCTCGGAACTCGATGGGGGAGTACCAACGGAACACCACGGGGCCCCCCCGCCAGCGCGGCGGAGGAGGGGGAGCGAACCGGAACAGAGACTTTCCAGCCGGGCTGCCCCGGAGTCCTCCCCGGGGACCGCCCCCGAACCGCACGTCCCCGTCCCTCGCCCCAAGAGGGCCCCCCCTAGCCCGACCAGGGCCTCGACCGACGGTAACGTGCTACAACTTCCAACAGCCAGGGCACTATGCCAGTGACCCGACCTGCCCCGTGAACCGACGAGCCGGGACCACCGGGCCACCCTCCCGCCAGTTGGCGGCCACGGCCCTGGGCGAAGGGGGAGAAGATGAAGAGAACGACGACGCAGAGCCCGCCGAATGGGAACCCGCCGCCATGACTTTGGTATGCCTGGGCAGCCGGGAAATGGTGCCCCGGGCTCCCATCCCGAGCAACACCCAGAAGTATCAACAGTGGGTCACCATTAATGGACGCCGGGCCGAAGCCCTAAGCGACACCGGAGCCAGCGTGACAGCCGACCGCTGCCACTTGGTGACCCCCGAACAGATCCTGCCTAATGTACTAAGCCCCGTCCGGTCGGCAGACAACACCGAGAGCTTGTGCCAGATGGCCCGGATTCCCTTCGAGTGGGGGGGAGCGTCGGGCATGCTGAAGGTGACCGTCCGCGATGACGCCCCCGTAGACTGCCTCCTGGGGAACGACCTGGAAAGTTCCCCCTGGGCCCACGTCGAGAGCATCTGGGAATGCTGGGACTGCCCGAGTGGGTCTGCGCAACCACCCGGTCCACGACAGCCCGGGCCATCCAGCCGAGCACACCTGCTCCCCCCGAGGAGCCGGAGTGGCCCGAACCGGCACCCCCCCCCCCCCCGTCGAAGAAGAAGCAGACGCTCAGTCCGGGCCACCAGAAGTCCCCCCGGACGAGGTTGCCACGCTCGGCGACCTACCCGAACTCGCCCAATGGCGCCAAGAAGGTGGCCCCACCAGGGAGCAGTTCGCCAAGAACAGAAAACCTGCCCCTCCCTCGAAGGGACCCGACAGCAAGCAGCCGCCCAGGCCACCGGAGAACAAACAGGGACCCACTGGGTCTATTGGGACAATGACCTCCTCTACAGCGAACAGAAGACCGCAGAACTGGGGGCCAGCCGGGTGCTGGTGGTCCCCCTCCGATTCCGAGACTTCCTCCTCAATCTGGCGCATGATGTGCCCCTCGCCGGACACCTGGGGCAAGACAAAACCTACAGCCGCCTGGTGACCCACTTCTACTGGCCCCGAATGCGGAAGGACATGGACAACCATTGCCACACCTGCCCGACCTGCCAAGCCAGCGGGAAGAGTGGGGGAAAATTCAAAGCCCCGCTCCAGCCCTTTCCAATAGTAAACACCCCGTTCGAGCGGGTGGGGATCGACATCGTGGGGCCCCTGGACCCCCGAACCTCCCAAGAACATCGCTTCATCCTCGTCCTGGTCGATCACGCCACCCGATACCCTGAGGCCATCCCTCTCCGAACAGTGACGGCCCCCGTAGTGGGCCGGGCCTTAATGGGAATCTTCTCCAGAGTGGGGTTCCCCCGGGAGGTCGTGAGCGGCCGAGGCACGAACTTCATCTCAAAGTACATGCGGTCCCTGTGGCAACAATGCGGGGTCACCTACAAATTCACCACCCCATACCACCCCCAGGGGAACGGACTAGTCGAACGATTTAACCGGACACTGAAAGGAATGATCAAGGGCCTGGAGGAGCCCCTCAGACGCAAATGGGACGTCCTGCTGCCCTGCCTCCTGTTTGCCTATCGGGAGGTCCCGCAGAAGTCTCTGGGGTTCAGCCCCTTCGAACTCTTGTACGGACACCCTGTCCGGGGCCCCCTCAGCCTGGTCAAAGAAGGCTGGGAGACTACCGTCCAGGATGCTCCGCCCGACGTCTACCGGTACCTCCTGACCCTGCGAAATCAAACCCGGAAATTCAGGGAACTGGCCGAAGCCAACCTCGAGGCCAGCCAGGAGGAAATGAAACGCTGGTATGACCAGAACGCCTCCTCCATCGAGTTCGAGCCAGGCCAGCAGGTCTGGGTCATGTCGCCCGTTGACCCCTGTGCTCTCCAGGATAAATGGACCGGGCCCTTCAAGGTGGTAGAGAAAAAGAGCCCCGTCACCTACCTGGTCGACATGGAGTCCCCGAGGAACCCCCTCCGGGTCCTCCACGCCAACAGGCTCAAACCCCACTTTGCCCGAACGGAACATAGCCTGCTGATGGCTACGGACGATGGGGCCGAGGACGACTCCGAGCCCCTACCCGACCTCCTGAGAACCTCCGAAAAGGACGGCTCCGTAGAGGGAGTCATCCTCTCCGCCACCCTGACTGCGGAACAGCGCCAAGAGTGTCAAGAACTGCTGCATCACTTCGCTGCTCTCTTCTCCCTCAATCCTGGAGTCACCCGATGGGGCGTCCACGACGTCGACACCGGGGACAGTCCCCCCCGTGCGACACCGAGCCTACTGAGTCCCCGACCGGGTGCGGGCCTGCATCCACGCCGAGGTCGCCAAGATGTTGACCCTGGGGGTCATCGAGCCCTCCGACAGTCCCTGGGCCAGCCCTGTGGTCCTGGTGCCGAAAGCGGCCGCCCCGGGCACCACCCCGGAGCTCCGGTTTTGCGTGGACTATCGGGGATTAAATGCCGTCACCAAAACCGATGCCCATCCCATTCCTCGGGCAGATGAACTAAGGAGCAGCCCGCTACCTTAGCACCTTTGACCTCACCGCCGGGTACTGGCAGATCAGGCTCACCCCGGGCACCCAAGAGCGTTCTGCGTTCTCCACCCCCGATGGCCACTACCACTTCCGAGTGATGCACTTCGGCATGAAGAATGCCCCGGCGACCTTCCAAAGACTAGTGAACAAAGTACTGGCCGGCCTAGAAGCATTCAGGGCCGCCTACCTGGACGATATTGCGGTGTTCAGCAGCCACTGGGCCGAACACCTGAAGCACCTCTGGGAGGTTCTGACCGCCCTCCAAAGGGCCGGGCTCACAATAAAGGCCAGCAAATGTCATATAGGCCAAGGATCCGTAACCTATCTGGGACATCAAGTGGGGAGCGGCCAGGTGGCTCCCCTCCAGCCAAAGATCGACGCCATCATGGCCTGGGAGCCCCCAGCCACCCAAACCGCTGTAAGGGCCTTCCTGGGACTCATGGGCTATTACCGGCGGTTCATTAAGAACTACGGAAGCATTGTGGGCCCCCTCACGGAGCTCACCTCAAAGAAACAACCAAAGAAGGTGCACTGGACGCCCCTCTGTCAGGCGGCCTTCGAGACCCTCAAGACAGCAATGTGTACCGCCCCCGTGCTACAAGCTCCCGACTACAGCAAAGAGTTCATGGTACAGACTGACGCCTCGGAATACGGAGTCGGGGCTGTCTTGTCCCAAGTGAACTCTGAGGGGATTGACCAGCCGGTGGCCTTCATCAGCCGGCGCCTGCTGCCCCGAGAGCAGAGATGGAGCACCATTGAACGGGAGGCCTTCGCCGTGGTGTGGGCCCTCAAGAAGCTCCGGACCTACCTCTTCGGCACCCACTTCCGGGTCCAAACCGACCACCGGCCCTTGCGGTGGTTAATGCAGATGAGGGGCGAGAACCCGAAGTTGTTGCGATGGTCCATCTCTCTGCAGGGGATTGACTTCACTGTAGACCATCGGCCCGGCAACGACCACGCCAACGCAGACGGCCTATCTCGCTTCTTCCGCCTCGGCGAGGAGAACACCCAAGAAGATGGGTGACTCTCCCTGCCTTCTGCTGGGGGGGGACGCCTGTTGGACCCGGCCTCGTGGCGTGGTCCCGAACCCTCCTACCAGTCCAAACGGGGGCAACCCCAACCCTTCGAAGCCCCCCGAGATTGTACCCCGCTACCCGCATCAGCCTTCGCGACGCGGCCCGCCCGGGCCTCGGTCCCCGCGAAGCCCCGACATCAAGGCGACAAGACCCGACCCAAGGGAGTCGAGTGGCCACTCCACAGATCCCGGAGGAGGGGAGTTTCGATGGGGCCTCCCGCCGGCACCCGACGCTTGGGCCCGATCGCCCTCCGGCCTCCCTGGGCGATGGCTCCACCCCCCGCTGGGTGTCTGGACTCTCCCATCCCGGCCCTTCCGGCCCCCCCCGGCGCGAGGGTCCGGACATCAAAGGGCTCCAGACATATATCTGGAGCAACCCACAACCAGGACAGTAGTTGTATCCTGGAGTCGAGAGCCCTGCTGATCGAATCTCGGCTGACCCTACAGAGAGAGACTCATTGCCTGAAACGCGGACCTCGAGCCCTGCTGACCTCGTCGCGGCTCCACCTCGAAGGAGTGACCATCGGAGCCCTGCTGACCTCGTCGCGGCTCGACCTCAACGAGGCAACCCTCCGAGCCCTGCGGACGACGTCCCGGCTCCCGGAACCCCCCCCCAGCTCGAGGATTGAGAGCTGAGCGCAGGGTGTTCCCGTACCAGGCTGGTACTGAGACTGTCCCGCTACCCCGTCCCTGAACGACCCCGAGACTCTTTGGGATCCCTCGATCCACCTGTAGATATTGCCACAGAAACCTGCCTTTTGTAACCGATAAAGACTTGTACGATTTGATACCCTTGTTGTGTTCCTTTGTGGTGGGGGGGATTACTTGGCTGTACGATCCTAGGAGAAGGACCTCGCCCAGGAGGCTTCTCAGCGGCGCTCGGCTACTTCCTAACGGAACGGTGCCTCTCGGGGTGGTCAGTCCGACACCATCTAGCCCCCGGGGGCCGCCCTTCTAACATTTCCTAATGCAGTACAACATTAATGTTAAAAAAAAAATGTTGTAAACAGGCATGACGATGCACCAGGGCGCATCATTCCTCTAGCGAACTCACACACCACTACACATGCGCACCAGTAGAATGATGCGGGCTTCCTTGTTTGTTTTCGATTTGCCAATTGAAGATTGTGGACACTACTTGGATTGGAAAATTACAAATTACTATTTTGTTTGGGCGCAAAATATCAAGAGGGTGGGGGTGTGGAAGAGAGATGAGGGTTCACAGGGCCCAGCAAACAAGAGGAACACAGAGCACGAGGGTGACAGGGGCTTGTGGGTCAAGCACAGAGAGCAACAAGGAGCGCAGGGGAAAGAACAACACAAAGGGTTGGGAGAAGCAGGTAGGTGTTTGGGGGAGGATAAGGAGAAGAGAGAGCTGGACAACACAAGCACTCTCAAGGAGTGCTTAAAGAAAAAGAAAAAATAGCTCCATGAGTCCCTAAAAGTCAGCAAAGGAAGGACACACGTCAGAGGACGGTTAACAGCCTATGGTCCAGGGCAGGGACAAACACAAGATGGACACGGCAAGACATTGAATAAAAAGCAGGTCTTGGGAACCCACGACAGGTATAAAACAAGGACAGAAAGGTTCACTTTAAATACACCCTTATGGTTCATTTAGGCATAACAACAATCCGTTCTTCAGCGATTTACAGGTACTTCCAGGAATGGGTCTAGGATCACCAGCTTGGCCTACAAGACTATTAAGAGAACGTGCATCTTATAACATTGCGGCTTCATTCTGTGTTCAGTTTGGGAAATGCAACGCTCTTGTGGATCAAAGGGGCAGTACATGGAGTGGACAGGACTGTTCTCTCACTCTGCCTCAATCCACCTGAGTGGCAACCATGTCAACCAAGCATAGACACAGTCATCTCTGAAACCGAGGCCCAAACACAAAGAACCTTGCTAGCAGCTAGATCATCTACTCCTTGGTAGACACGTCACTTGGAAGTCTCTGGTTTCAACTCGTATATTTGAAGGATGTGGCGTGTGCGCTCTTATGGCATTCAATGGAAGAGGTAATGAGGCAAGATCCTGGCCCAGCTGCGTGCTAGGTGCTGCCTGCTCTACATATGAACCACGGCTTCTAGCACAGGATCCAACATAGGCCGACTCTAGTCACATCGCACTAGATTTTCAAGATATTGAAATAAGATACATTTCATACAATGGATATAAATGTAACTCAGTTGGTCATTAGTCCTCCTGAAATGAGGTCATGTATTTGGCTCTTGTGCACTTCCCACTTCTAGAGCAACATTTGTGACAGATGAATTTGCTGAGAACTCCGCACAATCGCTTCGTAGAGCTTCTGGCAAAAATACTGTAATCATCAGATTTCTTCAGTGATTTATTAACTCAATGTGATTACGGCTTCTCAGAGGTATGTGAGGTCATAAACCACCTGTTGAATAGGATACAACAGGGCTAGATTTATGGGTTTGCCTGTTTGGCCCATCAAGAGTATGTGGACTAAATACTCAAATGATTTAAGAGTATATGGGTTCTGTAATCACAAAATAAGCCTTCCATCACTTCTATGGTCTTATTCAGAGAGCACAAAAGCCGCCCTTCGGGAAACATTTACTGACAAGCAGTATTTTCATGCGCAAACAGCGCTTTCCCTTTTAACACAAGAAAATGAAATAAATTGGCTACGTAGTTATACCGCTCTTTGAGTTCTATTAAAAAAGCCAAAAATGTGGCTACTATAGGAGGGTATTTTTTATATTGTTTTAAGAAAGATGAAGTAATTACGCGCAAATGGCTTTAAATATGTAGGGCCCGATTCACAGAACTGACTTAAGACAAAATCCTAAACTTACTACCATTTTCATATTCACAGAAGGCACTTACTCATTTCGGTATTCACAGAAGTTAGGAGTCCTAACTTTAGGACTCCTAAATGCCTTCTGTGAATACCGAAAGCCTTAAAATTAGGATTTTTCTCAATTTAGTAGTAGTGAAGTTAGGAGTCCTAACTTTAGGACTCCTAAACTGAGAAAAATCCTAATTGTAAGACTTTCGGTATTCACAGAAGGCATTTAGGAGTCCTAAAGTTAGGACTCCTAACTTCTGTGAATACCGAAGTGAGTAAGTGTCTTCTGTGAATACCAAAATGAGTAAGTGCCTTCTGTGAATACGAAAATGGTAGTAAGTTTAGGATTTTGTCTTAAGTTAGTTCTGTGAATCGGGCCCGTAGTATTTTAGTAACTGCACTTACTTTTTTTTGTAAAAGCCAGTTAACCAATTAATAAAAGTACATCAAAAGATGATTTACTGCGGTTTGAAATGTTTGCATGCCAAATCATGAGTGTGGGGACATAATATTTCAGACACCGTGCCGCCAGGCATTTTACCATCGCCTCTACCCTGGGAATACATACTGCAGCCGCTGCAGGCACACAATAGAAAAAAAGAAATACAAAGAAAAGGCCGCACAAAAATGGGAGTGGTGGGGGTGAAGGCAGTTTGATTTGAATATGACCACTGTCTGTACAAAAGCTAGTTGAGTACAGCAACAGGGTCACTTCCAGCATTTAAAACAAGCATTGGCATAGCCAATAGGTCTTGCCTTTGGGACCTTATAAGTGTTTAGCCATGCAACGGTTGATGTTGTTGCACCAAAGATATTGTGCTGGATAACTAAACACTTATAAGGTCCCAGCGCAGACCCAAGCACTTGTTTTTATGCATCTGCATGGATAAAGTCAATTTGTATAACCCCTTCACTTGCGGGGCTTGCCACGGAGGACCCGACCGGCTGCAGAGGAGGGAACGAGTGTTTTTAAGAACATTTTAATCTTTGGGACTGCGAGGACCAGTGCGCTTTGCGCATTAATCAGTTGGTGCACCTGGCTCCTCTTCCCGACTCCACCCTCTGTCTACTTTAGCCACACTTAGTCTCGCGTGAGCGGGACGCGTGCGAGGCGCAGACCGGGGCGAAGCCCGGGCAAAGGGCGGGCCCTCTAAGGCACTCAGAGGCCGAGTGAGGCCGGGCTGGGCTCGGTCCCTTTGATTGTTATTTATATTCCTGTGTTCATCTGCATCTCCCGACAGTATTGCTGCAATGGCCCAGGTTTCGGATAAAGTCACTTCGGAAAAACCGGGGGGCTTGATAAATGGTTCTTTAGACAAATACCTCAAGGGTTCAGCTGGATGAGGTCAGGGAAAAATCATTGGCCGAGCGTAGGACTGAGCGTCGTCGCTCAGTTGAAAGTTTAAAACTTAGGGCTCCAGAAGTTTTCATACCCCAGTCACCCCCCCCAAGATAAAGGTGGACTCAATGATAATGATGATCCTCCTTCGCAGGAGAGTGCCCCATATTTCGGGATTGTACCCTTACACAGTGTACCCCTATTGACCTGGATGTTAGTGTTACTCCCTTCCACAGTTCTATTGGTATATCCGCTGTCTCAAATACACTCACTCCCAGCTGTGGTAAACCGGCTAGGAAGAACCCTAAGAAAGCTGAAGTGGTTAAAACTCATGGCCCACCACCAAGTAAAATAAGACGTAAGAAGGGTGCGGGCCGGTTAAATCTAAGATTAGCCACTCTGAGTTTGGGAAGCATACAAAGTTGACTGCCAGACCCACACCGGGGAAAGTGGTTGAACCAGTAATCTTGCCTATTTTGGCATCCTTTACTCCTATTGTAGGCCACGAATCGGATGTGAACAGCTCCGAATTATTTTCTACCCCCGTTGAATCACTACTGATGGCACCCTCCTCTGCCGATGAACCACTGCTGATGACAGCCCCCTCCGTTGCCCCACATGACAACCTGGGCCATCTCATTAGGTCTCTCATCTTGCCCATTATTGAGAGCCTGAAGAGGGTGGAGAAACGACTTGCGGATATAGAATCCGTTATAAGCAGGAAGGTCGATTTGGTCAAAGCCCAGGTGAATGTGGCCGTTCCTTCTACCCCCATAGACCCACTATCTACTATTGATGCACCTAATGGCATACCCCAATTTATTAAAGCTACACCCCAGTCCTCTAACCAGTTAGCTCTAAACCACCAAGGTTTATTGCCCCCTAAGATTGTAAATACTATGGTCGGGAATTCAGCTAATGCCCCCCCCTGGGGGAAGAGCAAAGGTACCCCCTGGGAACAAGGGAGAAGAGCGGGGAAGTAACAATGACTATAGGGCTCTGGTGAATAATGGGCCACAAGTAGATCTACCACCAGAAGCTGAGCCCCTAGTGGTTGTCTTAACGGGGGTGCCACCACTGGTAGATAATAATAGAGAAGGGTTCACCCAGTTGAAAAACAAAACCATGCATTGGCTCAGTTTACATAGACCAATCACAAAGAATATCAATGGTGAGATAATGCATGTTAGGCGTCTCCCCTGGTTGGGCGGTAGATGTAAAGACATCGAGGGAGATATAGTTGTAGTTAACTTTAGAGACCCACGTGCAGTTGATTACATACTGAACTGGCCTATGGGAAATGGTAACAACTGTATTACCCCACGTGCCTTGACATATTTCTACCCTAGATCTCTGGTGTTCCCTTTATCCCATATAAGTAAACAGGCTCCAATTCTTACAAACTTACCTATAGTACCCACTAGTAGGTATTTGGCATATGGCCCACATATAGCTCCTGTTGCTGACAATTTAGGGTGGAACATCGTGCCCCCGAGAGGTAACAGAAATGTCAACATGAGAATGGACCATTTGAGACCCTTTACTCCCCTGGAGGTAGAGAATAGGTTTGATGTGTTCATCGGTATGGATGAATGTGATTGAAGATTACAGTTAATGCTGGGCAGGGAGGGCAGCTCAGGTGCCGCTAGCCCAGTGGGTAGTGAATGCGAGATCCACAGAGAGGCCATTAGATCTGATATTGGGAACAAGGCCTCAACGGTGGGCAATAGATTTGTTACTGGAGGGATTGTAACTACCACTCTTCCTCAGTCTCCGGGGTGCAGTGTCGATGGCTGTCCATCGCCTAAATTAATATGCCCATTAGAAGCTTCTAATGATTCTATCCCTTGTGTGCTGGGTGGGAAAAAGGGGGTTAATACTGACCTGTTTGCAACAGGTAATGAGGCTATCCACATCGTATCTTGGAATGTGGCTGGATTACAAAAAAAGTTGGTTCTCCCAGAATGGAACACCTTCATCGAGAAGTTTGATGTATGTATGTTCCAAGAGACTTGGAGCTTGTTTCCTGTACACAAACTTGGTTACGCAACCTTTTTTCTGCCTGCTCAACGTTGTGGGAAGGGCAGACCAGCAGGGGGTTTACATGTGTGGGTTAAAATAGAATTGAATTGGGATGTTTCTACCTACGATTTAGCGAGTAGGGACATTCAACACCTCTCATTTGTAGAACAAAAAAAAGGCAGTAGGATAGATTTATTTAATATCTATTCCAGAGGGACCCCGGGGAACACAACCTCAAGTACAGTAACGATTTTAGATCAGGCATTAGCCAACTGCCCCCCAAGCTCCAAAATTATTGTGAGTGGGGATTTTAATTGCACATTTGAACCCCTTGGTGGGGATGACCCCCTGGGTATCGAGGAGGAGGACTCCAGATGGTCCATCCCGGCCCTGACACTTGCCCCAATTAAAAAATGGTCACCAAGGGCAATTCAAATCAATGCCCTCACAGTGGAACATAATCTAAGAGCATTGAATGGTAGGTCATTTTCTGACCGTGCGGGAGCAATGACCTTTAATAGGCTTAGCGGTCCGTCTAGAATCAATTATATTCTATTGGATGTCACCCTGTGGTGTGATCTAATAGATATGGTGGTGGTACCCTCACAGGACAGTGATCATAACCCCCTGTGTATGAAGTTAAGGTGGGGCAACCAAAAAGGTTGTGGGAAGAATGCCCCCCTGAGGACAACCAACGAGGTTGTCCCATACAATGGTAACCGTAGGCTGAAATGGGACAAGGTTCAACCCCAGGTTGAAAATTTGGCAAGGATTCGGGCGTATGTAGTAGACCTGACGGATCTTGAATCGGAAACAGGTAGTGCCCAGGGATCATCATTTACACTGGCCTACAAACACACAGTAGAGGAAGTAGGGAAGTACTTTGTAATCCAGGGTAAAAACGGCAGTATGGGAAATAAACCGCCCAAAACCAGCAACCCTTGGTACTCAGATATGTGTAAGGTAAAAAGGAAAGAGTTAATAACGGCCCTACGTAAAAAGAGTCAACCCCTAGTTAGAGCAGCTAGGAAGGATTATGCAAAGGCACTGATGCTGGCCAAACGAGAATGGGAAGAACAATTTTGGCAGGATCTTAAATGTGCTTCCAAATTGAAGAACTCTTCGTTGTTTTGGGAAATGATTAATAAGGCTAGGCAGCGTAAAAAGCCTCCAATAGTTAATCATATAACAAGCCAACAATGGTATAGCCATTTCTCTGCTCTCTACGGTGGGTTAGAAGCGACTTCCTCCTCCCCTTCTGACCCTGTGAGTAGGGTCCCATCCATTATGATGTTTGAAGAACCATTTTTGGCTTCAGAGGTGGTATTGGCCATTAGACACTTGACCCCGAAGAAGGCCGCTGGCCCTGATGGGATTCCAGGGGATCTCCTTCTGGAAGAACCCGTAGCTTGGGCTAAACTTATTGCCCAAATAATAAACCTGATTTCTAAGGGATATCCCGTGCCAGACTCGTGGAAGGGAGCAGAGGTGATAACTGTGTTCAAGAAGGGTGCCAGAGATGACCCTGCCAACTACAGACCGATCAGTCTGATTGACGTGATCCAGAAGGTGGTTGGTAGGGTCATCATCATGAGGGTAGGTGTCTGGATGGAAGAGGAGCATGTTCTCTCTCACTTCCAAGCTGGGTTCCGCCAAAAGGTGGGCACGATGGACCAGGTCTTTCGCTTCTTTGCGATCTATTGGAAGACAGTTACCATCAACAAAGGTAGTTTATACCTGGCTTTCATAGATCTCAGGATGGCGTTCGACCTGGTCCCCCGTGCAAGGTTGTGGGAAATTCTAGAGAAGATGGGTATCCCAGGACCACTTTTGGGTTTCATTGTGAAACTCCATGAGGGGAACTATGCGAGGATCAGATGGGGCACCCAAGGACAACTGACAGAGAGGGTACCCGTGAAGAGGGGAGTACGCCAGGGATGTGTTAAGGCACCGACCCTGTTCTCTCTCTTTGTGAATGGAGTGGTGGACCATCTGAGAGAGGATCCGGCAGATGCGCCATCTCTGGCAGGGGAAAAAACACCTACCCTACTCTTCGCGGATGATACCATTTTGATCTCAAAACCCCCCGCAGGTCTCCAAAAACTCCTGAATCGTTTGTGCGTTGTGTACCGATAGAGGTCTTACTATCAATACCTCTAAAACAAAGCTCATGGCCTTATCACCCTCTAATAGATTCAGGAATAATCTCTCGCTCAATGGTGAGCCCTTGGAGCTGGTAGATTCCTTCGATTATTTGGGTGTTAGGGTTAATAGTCGGATGAGCTGGAAAGATCATTTGGCCAATGTTGGAAGGCGGACCTCTGGGGAGTCGGCGGGACCACCCAGTGGGCCTCCTTACCGCAAGGAAGTAGCCGAGCGCCGCTGAGAAGCCTCCTAGGAGAGGTCCTTCCCCTATAATCGTACTAGCTCAGTAACACCACCACACAAGACTCGACACAGGTATCAGTTCTCATATATCTTTATCGGTAATTATCGTAGGTTACTTTGGCCATATGTACAGGTGGATCGAGGGATCGGCAAAGAGTCTCAATGTCTTTGGGGGAAAGGGGTAGCGGGACAGTCTCAGTTTCAGCCTGGTACGGGGGTACCCTGCGCCCAGGTATTAAGCCTCAAGCTGGGGGGGGGACTCCGGGAGTCGGAGCGTCGGGTGCCGGACACAAGGGCGGCTCAAAGAGGTCGAGCCGCGAGGAAGTCAGCAGGGCTCGGCGGGTCAGTTCAGCTAGCTCGAGCCGCGACGAAGTCAGCAGGGCTCCGATGGTAGTTCAGCGAGGTTGGGCCGCGACGGCGTCAGCAGGGCTCCGATGGGTTCCGTGAGGATCTTATTCTCAGCAAGGCGGAGCCGCGACACAGTCAGCAGGGCTCAAGGTACAGTTCCAGGCAAGAGACTTTTCTCCGTAGGGTCAGCCGCGATCCGAACAGCAGGGCTCTCGACTCCAGGATACAACTACTGTCCTGGTGCGGGTCCGCCCCAGATATAGGTCTGGAGCCCTTTGATGTCCGGACCCTTGCGTCCGGGGGGGGGGGGGGGCGGAGAGGCCGGACTGGGAGAGGCCAGACGCCCAGCGGGAGAGGCGCCAGTGCCAAGGGAGGCCGGAGAGCGATCACACCCAGGCGTTGGGGGCCGGTTGGGGGTCCCATCGAAACTCCCCTCCTCTGGGATCGGGGGATTGGCCACGTGGTGCCCCCTGGCCGGATCTTGGTGCCTCCATGTCGGGGTTTCGCTGGGGCCGCGGCCGGGAGGGGCCGGGTCACGTTGGCTGGTGCGGGTCGATGTGTACAATCCAGGGGGGGCCCCGAAGGGTGAAGAGGTCCCCGGTTGGCCAGACAAGGGGGCCAGGACCACGCCACGAGGCCGGGTCCAACAGGCGTCCCCCCCCAGCCGAAGGCAGGGAGAGTCACCCATCTCCTTGGGGTTCTCCTCGCCAAGGCGGAAGAAACGGAACAGGCCGTCGGCATTGGCGTGGTCGTTGCCGGGCCGGTGTTCCACTGTGAAGTCCATCCCTTGCAGAGAGATGGACCATCGCAACAACTTCGGGTTCTCCCCTCTCATTTGCATTAACCCCCGCAAGGGCAGGTGGTCGGTTTGGACCCGGAAGTGGGTGCCGAAGAGGTAGGGCCGGAGCTTTTTGAGGGCCCATACCACGGCGAAGGCCTCTCGCTCGATGGTGCCCCATCTCTGCTCTCGGGGCAGCAGTCGCTGGCTGATGAAGGCCACTGGTCTGTCAAGGCCTTCCGAATTTACTTGGGACAGGACCGCCCCAACCCCGTACTCCGAGGCATCAGTCTGTACTATGAATTCCCCGCTGTAGTCAGGGGCTTGCAGCACAGGAGCGGTACAAATTGCTGTCTTGAGGGTCTCGAAGGCCGCCTGGCAGCGGGGCGTCCAGTTCACCTTTTTGGGTTGCTTCTTGGACGTAAGCTCCGTGAGGGGTCCCACAATGCTCCCATAGTTTTGGATGAACCGCCGGTAATAGCCCGTGAGGCCCAGGAAGGCCCGGACAGCGGTTTGGGTGGCTGGGGGCTCCCAGGCCTTAATGGCGTCAACTTTTGGCTGGAGGGGAGCCACCTGGCCGCTCCCCACTTGATGACCCAGATAGGTCACGGATCCCTGGCCTAGCTGGCATTTGCTGGCCTTTCTCGTGAGTCCGGCTCTCTGGAGGGCGGCCAGAACCTCCCTGAGGTGCCCCAGGGGCTCGGCCCAGTGGCTGCGGAATACGGCAATATCGTCCAGGTAGGCGGCGCTGAACGCTTCCAGTCCGGCCAGGACCTTGTTCACTAGTCTTTGGAAGGTTGCCGGGGCATTCTTCATGCCGAAGGGCATCACCCGAAAGTGGTAGTGCCCATCGGGAGTGGAGAAGGCGGATCGCTCACGGGCGCCGGGGGTAAGCCTGATCTGCCAGTATCCGGCAGTGAGGTCGAAGGTGCTTAGGTAGCGGGCTGCTCCTAGGCGGTTGATTAGTTCGTCTGCCCGAGGAATGGGATGGGCATCGGTCTTGGTGACGGCATTCAACCCTCGGTAGTCCACGCAAAATCGGAGTTCCGGGGTGGTGCCTGGGGCGGCGGCCTTCGGCACCAGGACCACTGGGCTGGCCCAGGGACTGTCGGAAGGTTCGATGACCCCCGAGGGCTAGCATCTTGGCGACCTCGGCTTGGATGCAGGCACGCACTCGGTCGGGCACCCTGTAGGCTCGGTGTCGCCCGGGGGGACTGTCCCCGGTGTCGACGTCGTGGACGCACCAGGGAGTGACCCCGGTAGTGAGGGAGAAGAGGGCAGCGAAGGGTTGCAGCAGCTGTTGACAGTCGTGGCGCTGTTCCGAGGTCAGGGTGGTGAAGAGTTTGACGCCCTCTATGGAGCCGTCTTGGTCGGAGGTCCTCAGGAGGTCGGGTAGGGGCTCGGAGTCGCCTTCGCCCCCATCGTCGGTAGCTAGCAGCAGGCTCAGTTCCGTTCGGGCAAAGTGGGGTTCGAGCCGGTTTGCGTGTAGAACCCGGAGGGGGTTCCTGGGGGACTCCAGGTCGACTAGGCAGGTGACGGGGCTCTTCTTCTCCACCACCTTGAAGGGCCCGGTCCATTTGTCCTGGAGGGCACAGGGGTCCACGGGTGACATGACCCAGACTTGCTGGCCTGGCTCAAATTCAATGGAGGAGGCGTTCTGGTCATACCAGCGTTTCATGTCTTCTTGGCTGGCCTCGAGGTTGGCCTCGGCCAGTGCCCGGAACCTCCGGGTTTGGTTCCGCAGGGTCAGGAGGTACCGGTAGACGTCGGGGGGGGTGGGGGGGGGGCGTTTCGGATGTTCGTCTCCCAGCCTTCCTTGACCAGGCTGAGGGGACCTCGGACAGGGTGTCCGTACAAGCGTTCGAAGGGGCTGAACCCTAGAGACTTCTGCGGGACCTCCCGATAGACAAAGAGGAGGCAGGGCAGCAGGACGTCCCATTTCCGCCTCAGGGGCTCTTCCAGGCCCTTGATCATCCCTTTCAGGGTTCTGTTAAAACGTTCGACTAGTCCGTTCCCCTGGGGGTGGTACGGGGTGGTGAACTTGTAGGTGACCCCGCATTGTTGCCATAGGGACCGCATGTATTTCGATATAAAGTTCGTACCTCGATCGCTCACCACTTCCCGGGGGAACCCCACTCTTGAGAAGATTCCCATCAAGGCCCGGCCCACCACGGGGGCTGTCACAGTTCGGAGAGGGATGGCCTCATGGTATCGGGTGGCGTGGTCGACTAGGACGAGGATGAAGCGGTGACCCAGGGCGGTTCGGGGGTCCAGGGGCCCCACTATGTCGATTCCTACTTGCTCGAACAGGGTGTTGACGGCGGGGAAGGGCTGGAGAGGGGCTTTGACCTGTCCCCCAGTCTTCCCGCTGGCTTGGCAGGTCGGGCAGGTCCGGCAGTGATTGTCCACGTCCTTACGCATTCGGGGCCAGTAGAAGTGGGTCACCAGGCGGCTGTATGTTTTGTCTTGCCCCAGGTGCCCGGCGAGGGGCACATCATGTGCCAGATTGAGGAGGAAACCTCGGAATCGGAGGGGGACCACCAGCCCTCGACCTGCCCCTAGTTCTGCGATCTTCTGCTCGCTGTAGAGCAGGTCATTGTCCCAATAGACCCAGTGCGTTCCCGTTTGGTCACCGACGCCCTGGGCGGCCACCTGCTGTCGGGTCCCCTCGAGGGAGGGGCAGGTTCTCTGTTCTTGCTGGAACTGTTCCCTTGTGGGGCCTCCGTCGTGGCGCTATTGTGCAAGTTCAGGGAGTTCGCCGAGGGAGGCAATCTCGTTCTGGGGAAGTTCGGACGGCCCGGCATCCGCGTCGGGTTCCTCCTCGACCGAGGGAGGTGGTGGTTTGGGCCCCTCGGGCTCGTCGGGGGTCGCCGCTACAGTTGGTCGGTGGGCCTGAGCGGTCATGGACCGGGTGGTGGCGCAGGCCCATTCGGGCAGTCCCAGCATCCCTAGGTGCTCCCGGCGCTCAACCTGGGCCCAGGGGGAACTTTCCAGGTCGTTCCCCAGGAGGCAGTCCACCGGGGCGTCG
The DNA here is from genome assembly GCF_964204655.1 of Triturus cristatus. NCBI lineage: Eukaryota > Metazoa > Chordata > Amphibia > Caudata > Salamandridae > Triturus > Triturus cristatus. Next base: position 1,247,814,161 of record NC_140582.1, read on the forward strand.
TCGCGGCCGGTCACTTTCAGCAGGCCTGACACTCCTCCCCACTCAAATGGAATCCGGGCCATCCGGCACATGCTCTCGGTGTTGTCGGCCGTCCGGACGGGGCACAGTACATGAGGCAGGATCTGTTCGGAGGTCACCAGGTGGCAGTGGACAGCGGTCACGCTGGCTCCAGTGTCACGGAGGGCTTCGGCCCGGCGTCCATTAATGGTGACCCACTGCTGGCATTTCTGGGTGTTGCTCGGGATGGGGGTTTGGGGCACCATTTCTCGGCTGCCCAGGCATACGAGGGACATGGCGGCCGGCTCCCACTCGGTGGACCCGGTGTCGGTGTTCTCTTCCTCCTCCTCCCCGTCCCCCAGGGCGGTGGCCGCCAGCTGTCGGGGCAGGGGCCCGGGGGCCCCGCTTCGTCGGTTCATGGGGCAGGAGGGGTCACTGGCATAGTGCCCTGGTTGTTGGCAGCTGTAGCAGGTTACCGTTGGCCGAGGTCCTGGTCGGGCTGGGGTTGTCCCCCTTCGTGCTAGGGTCGGGGACGTGCGGTTCGAGGGTGGGCCCCGAGGAGGACTCCGGGGCGGCCCTGCTGTAAAATCTCGGTTCCGGTTTGACCCTCCTCCGCCGCCGCGCTGGCGGGGGGGTCCTGTGGCGCTCCGCTGGTACTCCCCCATTGAGTTCCGGGGGACCCGGGTGTTTACCCACCGATCGGCCTCGATGGCGAGCTTCCGCGGTTCGGTCAGTTTGCTGTCGAGGAGGTGCTGTCTTAGCTCGATGAAACAGTTGTTGGAGAGATGCTCCCAGACAATGAGGTCGAACAGCTGCTCGTAGGAGGTGACTTTGCTGCCCTTGACCCACCCTTCCAGGGCTCTGCTAAAAAAGTCGACGTACTACACCCAAGTGGTACCAGGGAGTTTCTTGCAGTCGCGGAAGCGCTGGCGGTACATTTCTGAGGTGAGGCCATAGCGGGTGAGCAGGGCCTCCTTCATGTGATCGTACGAGGTCATCACGTCGTCCGGGAGCTGTAGCAGGGTGTCTCGACCCTCGCTGAGCAATCGTCCCCATAGTCCGGCACCCCAATCCTTCCGGGGTACCCGATGGGAGGTCATGGCCACTTCGTAGGCTTTGAACCATTGTTGGATGTCGTCGTTCTTGTAGTATTCTTTGACGACATCCTTGGGGATATGCACCTTCGCCTCTGTCGGCGGAGGAGTGTCCTTGTTCCCGGGGGTGCCGGTCTCCCCCTTTTTGGACTTAAGTTCAAGCTCCTTGAGGCTCCGCTCGTGCTCGAGGGTTAGCTTTTTCTCCTCCAGTTCTCTGTGTCGTTTTTTTTCCTCAATCTCTTCTTGCAACCGTAGTTGCTCTAGGGCCAACTTCTTTTCCGCCAGCAGGAGTTCTCCGTCCAGCCGGAGTCGTGCGAGTTCTAACTCATGGGTCCGGACCCTCTCCCGCTCCCGGATCTCTTCTGGGGATAGGCCGGTTTCCATGCGGTTTCTTCCCCCATTTGCCGGGGCCGTGGTTGGCTGCAAGGCTACGTTTAGTTCTGACGTTCCTTCGTTTTGGGGCGATGCTACTTCGGACTCTACCCAGGCTCTTAGGGCTTTCTGCATGTCCTCTTTTGAGCCTAATCCGGTGGTCGAAATGCCTTTGTCTTTGCAGAACTGTTTGAGTTCTTTGTGGGTATATTCCGCCAACCGTTCTTGTTGGAACCCCGCGGTCGTGGTGGTCTCCTGGCTGCTCATGGTTATTCTGCGTCTGGTTAGGTAGCGGGTGAGTTACTTGCTGTACGATTTGCGTCCGGCTCGGATCCCGTCGCTGGCCACCAAATGTTGGAAGGCGGACCTCTGGGGAGTCGGCGGGACCACCCAGTGGGCCTCCTTACCGCAAGGAAGTAGCCGAGCGCCGCTGAGAAGCCTCCTAGGAGAGGTCCTTCCCCTATAATCGTACTAGCTCAATAACACCACCACACAGGACTCGACACGGGTATCAGTTCTCATATATCTTTATCGGTAATTATCGTAGGTTACTTTGGCCATATGTACAGGTGGATCGAGGGATCCGCAAAGAGTCTCAATGTCTTTGGGGGAAAGGGGTAGCGGGACAGTCTCAGTTTCAGCCTGGTACGGGGGTACCCTGCGCCCAGGTATTAAGCCTCAAGCTGGGGGGGGACTCCGGGAGTCGGAGCGTCGGGTGCCGGACACAAGGGCGGCTCGAAGAGGTCGAGCCGCGAGGAAGTCAGCAGGGCTCGGCGGGTCAGTTCAGCTAGCTCGAGCCGCGACGAAGTCAGCAGGGCTCCAATGGTAGTTCAGCGAGGTTGGGCCGCGACGGCGTCAGCAGGGCTACGATGGGTTCCGTGAGGATCTTATTCTCAGCAAGGCGGAGCCGCGACACAGTCAGCAGGGCTCGAGGTACAGTTCCAGGCAAGAGTCTTTTCTCCGTAGGGTCAGCCGCGATCCGATCAGCAGGGCTCTCGACTCCAGGATACAACTACTGACCTGGTGCGGGTCCGCCCCAGATATAGGTCTGGAGCCCTTTGATGTCCGGACCCTTGCGTCCGGGGGGGGGGCGGAGAGGCCGGGCTGGGAGAGGCCAGACGCCCAGCGGGAGAGGCGCCAGTGCCCAGGGAGGCCGGAGAGCGATCACACCCAGGCGTTGGGGGCCGGTTGGGGGTCCCATCGAAACTCCCCTCCTCCGGGATCGGGGGATTGGCCACGTGGTGCCCCCTGGCCGGATCTTGGTGCCTCGATGTCGGGGTTTCGCTGGGGCCGCGGCCGGGTCACGTTGGCTGGTGCGGGTCGATGTGTACAATCCAGGGGGGGCCCCGAAGGGTGAAGAGGTCCCCGGTTGGCCAGACAAGGGGGCCAGGACCACGCCACGAGGCCGGGTCCAACAGCCAAAATGTTGCTGAATCATAAAAGAGTCTCAGGGGCGGTCCTGAGAGAACATCGGGCGTCCACGAGTAAACCTGTGGCACCTATTCTGGCAATTTATGAGGGCCAAGCATTACCGTCTGCCCTATACGGCTCCGAATTATGGGGATTCGAGAACACATCGGAGCTAGTTACATCTGAAAATAAATTTCTGAGAGATTTGGTAGCCCTTCCTTCTTCCACTCCGTTAATCCCTTTACGGCTAGATTTGGGCAGGCGCCCTTTTAAAGATCTAGTGCGCTTGCGCCCATTACTCTTTTGGGTTCGTCTACAAAGGACCAAGGAGCTTCAAAATTATGCAGCAGTTTTAGAAGAACTCATTTTGCTTAATACTGGCAATAAGATCAAGTGGTTGAGAAATTTGAGGCAGTTGGTTGTGCTACTGGGGTTGAACGAATCGTGGCAGAGCCAATCTCCGCCTCCCAAGCTAATGATTAAGAAGTTGTATTGGGATTGGGTTCAGCAGGAGACTTTAGGTAGAGATGCAGGGGGACCCTTAACTGAGCGGTTCTTGGCGTTCAAATGGTCAAGGAAATTTGAACCATTTTTGGACTTTATAGAAAAACCCCTGGATAGATCACTTTACCTAAAGGTTAGGTTTGGGATTCTCCCGGTGAATGATTTTACCTCCAGGTGGAATAACCAGGGTGGTTTATTGAAATCTTGCCCGGGATGTGCAGCTCCTAACGAGTCTGTGGCGCATTTCTTTTTTGCCTGTCCAGCATACACGGTAGCTAGGAGGACATGGTTAAAGCCTCTATGCAAGGGGTTGGGCCTTAGATGTCATAAAATGGCCCTGCGGGTTCTTTGTACTGACACGTCCTCCACTGCCATGGTTTGCGGAGTAGCTAAATATTTGGGCAGTGCTTGGTTGACACGTATGAGGAGGACCAAGGCACTGTCCTATCTCACTTAATTGTTTGAAGGTACTCTGGCAGGCAATCCCCGTGATATCCGACAGTGTTTTAATGTATAAATTACTAAAATAGTAAAAATGAACATGTGTTGATGTTGTATTAAGGATTGGTGGGTTTCTGTTTTTATTTTCACTGTATTGTAAAAGCTGTATACTTTTATGATGATTTTTTAATCGATTAAAGTAAATTACCATACCACACCTATAACCCCATATCTCTCTGAATCAGTGCATTATTATAACAGCACTGCTCAGAAACAAACAGAGTGAAATCCTACTCACTGTTTCTGAGCTGTACTGCGCAAAAATATAGCCTAACTTGGTGAAATGTCGGGTTAAACAAATTCACTTTACAACTGCAGGCGCATGAAAGCAGACGCTAGGCGCTGGACGCTGCGCCAGAGGAGCCCATCATGAGAGGGCCCCTGATCTGGCGTTTGTCTTTGCTCAAATTACGCATGAACACCGTGAGCATGCTCAATAACTGCGCACATTAATTTGCACAGTTGCTGCACGGACCTTAACATTGATACGCCTGTCCTCTGGTTTGTGCACACGCATTCTGCTGTGATTAGCGCACCAGACTATGTCAATATCTGGTTTGATCTCTCCAGTTAATGTCTTCACTCCTTTACTTCCAGTGAGTTTGTTCTGCAGTTTCCAGTTAATGAAAAACAAGCGGTGTCAGAGCTCTGACCTGCACAAACACACACAATTGCCAAATTGCCGAATATTTTTAATTGCCTGCAGCGGTGATTAAAGTGTGGTTTGGGGACCCCTGGCGCTCCGCGCCACCTACTCAGGGAACCTGAATAAAGAATTCTTCCTGGAACTGAAATGAACTTGTACAAATGTTTTTCAAATACCTGACTGATATAAACACAACCGAAGCGAAGTGTACAGATGCACAGAACGGGAATAACTGAACTATCGGGAAACTACAGTAGATCGAGGGGACATGTGATAGAGCGGTTTACTGTGACACGGTGACACTGCAAGGTCTGTTGTCTCCTATGTCGTAGTTGCGGCTGCGCCATATTGTGACTGGCCAGACCCTTTCAGCTGCGCTACACAAATGACTTGTAAATACTGCGCTGTAATTTTCCTCACTTTCGGTTCAGTGCTGGGAGAGTGTTCACCATGTGGTCAGTAGCTTCCCGTTCCCGGCCCTTTTTGCCCTATTGGGCCACCACTTCGCATGCCGTAGCAGGTCCGCTGAAGCCGCTGGTCACCGTGGTTCCGGTGGTGGCTGAGAAGTTGCAGCTGCTTGAGGTGAAGAAGACCTTCCTGACCCGCGATTCGCTTCTCGGGCAGGCCCCGGCGAGCGGCCCTAAGGCTATCGTAGGCATCAACGGTGAGAGGATTATACTGCTGGAGAGTGTACTACACATGGCGACCTGAAGCAATGGAGAGACGGTAGAGGAGAGGCAATGAGAGAGAAAAAAAAACAGTAAAATAAACATATAGCTTGGAAGCGCCCCGCTTGCGCAGTGGCATGTCTCGCTGTTGCGGTTTGATTAGCTAGTAATGGGGAGGAGCGGGTGAGAGAGGGGGAGGAAAGCCTGCAGTAAAATAAACATATGGCTTGGAAGCGCCCCGCATGCGCAGTGGCATGTCTCGCTGTTGCGGTTTGATTAGCTAGTAATGGGGAGGAGCGGGTGAGAGAGGGGGAGGCAAGCCTGCCATGCGAAGAAGCGGGTGAGAGATGGGGAGGAAAGCCTGCCAGCTGTGCGCGTGCACGACATCGCGAACGCAAGCTGGAGGCCTGAAAAAAGCCACTAGTTAGCACTTCCAAAACCCGCTTACTAAAACTCTCGCCAGAGCAGCGCTAAAGCGCTGGCTCAGGCGAGACCTAAAAAGGAGGGAATAACAATGGAGCACAAGCTTAGTCTAATTTATAAATAATAAATAAAGACAATGAGGCAGGAAGCGAAATGGAAATGGGCAGCAAAGCCAATGACATCTGATTCGCAGCCCACTTCCATCTATACTGCCGCACATTGCAGACTCCCACAAGAGATCGGTGGAACCCGCAGAATTCTGCAAGCGACATAAACCGCTACAGTATAAGAGAGACGCAGATAAAGACCACAGTATGGTCCCCAGTGGGGATTGATACTCATTGAGAACCCAGGTCAAGTAAAGGAGGACTTCGCCTTCCCATTTAAATTCAAAACCTTTTTTCACCTGTCATGGAATATTTTTACATACCTCCTTAATCATCCGTCGTGGAATTCATTCTAAAGAGGGGTTAAACATAAAATAAGCGAACAAATACTATTACGATGAGATTATTAAATACACAAGGAAGGACTTTTATATTACGCTCCGACACGTGTCCATCCAGCACAGCGGCATTACACTGCAAGTTATCAGTGAGAAGGTATCCAAGAAGCATCTACACTCACATTGGACACCAAAGAATATTCTGTACGGTATACAAGGGAAATCCAGAGTGTCTGATTACCTGTGCAAGACACGTTGATTGGACGCTCTATTATCTCTTGTGGTATCACCATGCCAGCGAGCCGCGCTTTGGATTGAAGTTCGTCCATAGTTCTGTTCTTAACGCCCACTGCTGGAGGGATAAAATATCTCTTCTTTGTTCGCACTGGGACCACAAAAAATGGCTGCAGCAATTTGGAAGAACTGAGCAACGTTTCTCCACCCTATGAAGAAGAAAAGAGAAAATATGAAATAAATCCTAACATTGGTCTCAAATACTATCCACAGGTACAGGTTGTCAACAGCATTCCAGGTCTTACCCGGGCCCATCCAGCCCGCTTCCCACTCATTCATAATGCAATCAGTGGAATCACTTCTGTTTAGGCCCCACCTACCAGAGAGCACAAGCTGTCTGGTTGCTAAAGACCTATTGTGAGCTTCTGAAAAACTTGCAGTGGGCTTACAGCCCAGCTGTCACTCACCATTGGTTGGATTTATTGTCACTCTTATTTGTTTGCATCTTTCTTTGAGTCTTTACCATCCTTTTGCTTGGCTGAATTGTATCCTTCCACTTTTAGGAAACACGTTTGTCTCTTTTTGGTTAAGCAGTCAATGAGAGTGCTTGTGTTTTCCAGCTCTCGTCCTCGTGCACTTCGCAGCCTGCAAAATACCACTGCTCTGTGTTGCTCTTTCCCTCATGTGCTTTCCTCGTACAATGCCGCCCACGCTCCATGTTGTTCTCTTTGTCGCGCGCTTCTACCATGAAAGCTACCCACCCGGTGTGCTTTCCCCACCTGCAAGATACCCCAGCGCTCTGTTGCTTTCTCTCTCCCGTACTCCATTTGTTGTGTTGCCTCATGTGCTGCTTTTTATTATGTGAGAATAAAAACACCATTTACATCAAATTCCTCTTCAACGTATATAATCAGAAAAATAGAATCTAAAGATCTGTCATGTGCTTCTCCCCACTACAAATCTCCTCACAGTGCTGTGTGCGGCTCTCTTCCTCGTGCGTTTTACTCCCCAGTCTCTGTGCTCGATGCTGCTCTCTCCCTCATTTGCTTCCTGCAACCCCATGCTCTCTCCATTGTGTGTTTCCCTGCAACCATCTGCAGCCCTCAACCATCAGTGCAAAATCCAATAGGTACAAAAGGCGAAACCCAGTGCCTGTTAATTATTGAGGGCAAGAGAAAGCGGTCCTGTCATTTAACATGCCCCTAACTGGCAGCTTCGGAGCACATCTGCAGGGTTAACAGCCTCACAATATCTGGTCTACAAGTCTCACTGGTGACAGGGATGTATTAAGTTTGAGTGTTTTGAACTCTTTACCAGCCCAAGTGGAGAGCAAATGAATTTGCCAATGACAGTGTTCCTTCACTTTTGAAGACATTCTGTTGGCCTAAAACTTTAGAACCAGTTGTCTGCAAATTAACTCTTAACCCTAAACTGTAATTAGTTTTCACCCGCTGAGACACAATCAAATTACGCCAAAGGTCTAAGCATGGAAATGCCGTGCTCTGAGCTCCTACTCGGGTCTCATTTTAGGAATCGTTGCTTTTACTGACGCAACACTTGTCTTGCTATAACATACATTCGTTCTTATCACCTATAAGACTGCTTTGTCCTAACCCACGTCTGAAATATTGCTAGGGCTGGGGAGCAGTCAGTCCCATTCCCAGCATTTGAAGTCGCCCATCAGGTGAGTGGATTTGGTGAAATGCTCATAAGTCCAAAACCACTAGCAGGACTGAGCAACAGTTGATCACAGGTCAGCAGGAGGGACAGGATCAGTCACGTGATACATTTGTTTGAGAATGTCTGATGGAACTGGTTCATTTCAGTCACCTGTCGCTGGAAAATGAGTAAAGCGCGGCATAGTCGTTGGCATGCCAAGGTCACTCTTGACAGGCCGCCTACGCAGGGGAGAATCAGTCATATCCGTCTTCCATCAGAAAGACCAATGGAACTGGGCCAGAGACAGTCCCATCAATTAAACCGTCATAGACCACACCACCCGAGCACTCATGCATCATGGAATGAACATTACGTACATAAGAGTGTATACTGAATATAAGATGCGCCTTGGGAAAAGGATGTTTGTTGTTACTCATCTGAATGGTGTTCATATTATCAACCTCGGAAAGACAAAAGGCTCGCTGAACCTGCGCCCGTGGAGTCAAACGGAGGTAGTCCAGAGCCACATACCTGGCTCAATGCGATATTTCATCAAATTATAGACACCTGTGCCTACAAATTATATTTTACTCCGACTTTAAGAATACAAGATCCAGTGAGACCTAAGGAGCCAAATAAATATTAGATAATGGACCTGTTGGACTAATGGCACTGTGGTGATTATTCGCACTTCCCCTTCCACGGGTAAGTATACAGAGAGGGGAAAAAAACAATAACTCAGAATGAAAATGTATCATACAAAGATGGGGGTGCATGTGGGATAAATTCGGAGTTGTATGAACAGTAACCTACATTGTAATTAGCACTGACTGCCACATTGCGATGGAGGAGGCAGATTGTTGGGATTGCGTAAAGGGGTGGCATATGATCATCTCCTTGTGTTTGCTTTGTTCCCCCTAACTTGGCAGAGTATGCCCAGACGTGGGTCCCTTGTTCACTTTGCCACTGGATTCAAGCTAGCCTGGCTGATGAGGGGGGTTACCCTGATACCGGTCCCAGGATGCTTGTTCCCGTTCCAGGGAAGAACTGGCCTGGCAGTTCGGTCTGGACTGTTCCCCTGAGGAACAAGGGTCAAGACTGATTTGCATATGGCTGGGTCTGAACTGGGGTATAAAGTGAGCTAAAGAGTGATGATGGATTCAACCCAGATCTGTGACTGGGGGCGAGTGTATGAAAAGTTTCAGCACTCCGTCCATCATCTCCTTGTGTTTGCTTCATATGATCATGGTTCACAGTTCTTGGGGGCCCAGTGGATTCCAGTTGAATGAACGCTGGGAAACATGTTAACACCATTTTGGGGTCTCCTGCACGGTTTTGCAAACATGCACCCCCTGCTCCGAGTTACCCAACTGAAAGTATCCACAGTATTGTTGTTTAAAGCCCAGAGCATGCAAAGAGCATGGAACAATCACGCGTGCACGCTGAAGCCTTGCATGTGGAAAGGTACTGGAGACCTAGAGCAGGGCCCTGGGGTCTAGAGCGGTCTGGCAAGCATGCCTTTTTTCTGTCCCTGGTAGCAAGTGATAAACCGACTAGCTTCCTCCAAAGTTAAGCCAAAGTGTCATTACCAGGTTCTGAGTGTAAGGTATGTGTGCAAGGATTCTAAATGAACTGGTATTATGAATCTGTATAGCACTGGAGTGTGTAGTTATGAGAACAGAGGGATGGTCTCCAGGTAACTTCCTTGTGCTCCACCCTCAACAGCTGTGAGGCTTGCTGGTGACAACCATGACCTTTACCAAGCCTGGATCTCAGCAGACTCACCAGTGATCTGCGGGTGACTGCTGAGTCCTGAGGCTCTACCCCGACACCATCTGCCTGGGAAGCCTTCGGCTGCTCAGTTCACTAGCCTGAGAGTCAATTACTGAAAGGGTTACTCAGTACTATTTTGTTCAAAACCAGACCAGGCCAAGTCTCGGGACATCAGAGGTAAAAGGTCTCAATAATCTCTGTGTCCCACGCCCTGCATCCTTAACCATTGAACATAAACACAAATCCACCGCTCAGTGACACAACCAACTAACTGAAAATATGATCAGACCGCAATGCCCATCACACAGCATCACAAGCTGAATTAGAACCCACTCTGCACTGGCAGCCATGGAAGGAGTCACTGGACTCCTGAATGCCATGTGAATCCTCACCATCAGCGAACCGCGCACTTCCGAAAAGCCTATTACACGGACTGGTAACGCTAATTTAGGCAGACTTACCATATACTCAGAACATTACCCAACTTCCACATTTTCTTTTCGTTCACAACTACAGCCCCTTTAAACTAGCTACAATTCCCACTTGCCTAATGTAGACAGGACACCGGACCCACTTGGAGTTATAGAAAAATACTTCAAATAAAAAAACATAGTTGAGTGATTTGGAATGTTGTGGTTGCTCTCCACCGATGAGGGCTTTTTTAAACAATTTATTTACCAGTTTCCAAATTAGAACAGTAGATTTTCCAGTTCCATTGCAATGGCATTATGACATTACAGTGCAAGACACAGAAATGTGCCCGCCTCACAACATTTATCTCCATGCTGATCTGTTCAGCCTGGGCAGTCAGCTTTACAATTACTTGAGCTCCACACCTGCTAATCGCATACACGAATGACCTTGTTGCATACAGTGCACAGCATACCACATTATGAAAAGAAAATCCCACAGCTAAAGGAAATATCACATTTCTACGTCTGGTATGCAATTGTGTCGTTGCCGTGTAGTGTTTAAAAGAGCCCCAAATGTCCCGTGGGCGGGATGTACTGGGAAGAGTGGAGGCACGCAAGTCGTAGTCCAGCCATTCCTTGTGCGTCGGAGCAGTTGTTCGTCCCCATTTGAGTACTATTTGTCTTTTGGCCAGTAGTAACCCCAAGGCAGTGAATTTCCGGACTGGCTTTGGGATGTTAGTCACGTTCCCCAACAATGCTACCTCTGGAGTAGGTTCAACGTCTAAGCCTATCATTTCCCCAAGGATACAATAGTTTTCCGCCCAATACGTTTGTATTTTGCAGCAAGTCCAGGTGAGATGCACAAAGTATGCATGTGGGGATTTACATTTTAAACAATGGGGTCTGCGCAGGAATTTGAAGTGGATTAGTTTATGGCGGCTATTCAAGTAGACCTCCTTGGGTTATAGACAGCATGCAGCCCTTTGGTCATCAGTAATAGGGTGGCCCAGGTCTGCCTCCCAATCGGCCCTTATTTTAGCATCGCGTATTGGGATTCTATCCACACAAGCCCGGTATAGTGTGTAAACCAGATGCTCCCCATTGGTACTATTGAGCACTGTTGAAAGCGGGGTGAATGGATCAGGTTCCACAGGAAAGCCAGGGATCTTAACCCTCAGGGTTGATCGAAGGCGAATAAGCACAAATTTGTCCATGAAGGAAGCTTCATTAAACCTATCTCTGTCTGAAACAGAAAATACTTGCCCCTCACTGTAGAAATCCCCAATAGTGGTAATGTCGTACAGAGAGAGAGAGAGTGCGCTGTACTATCCTTTCCCCAGTAATAGGAATCCAGCGTTTATTAGGGAGAGGTAGGCTCGGGGAGTATAGAACCGGTGACCCCAGTACTCTGACCAGCTTCTGCGAGCCCCAGCTGGTAGTGGAGACCGTCTGAATGTCTGTAGGGTCACATGGGTAACCCAGGGGTAATACCGTATTCAAAGTGTCCGGCAGGACCAGATCTGCCTCAGGACATTAGTAAGGAATCCTGGCGTCAGGGTGAAACCAGGAGTGTGCATAGCTGCACTGAGCGATCAGGTAGTATATTTGAAAGTTGGGGACTCCAAAGCTTCCTCTGTGGTACGGGAGTGTCATTACCTCTCAGAGGACCCTGGGCCATTTACATCCCCAAGTCAGTCGAATAAGATAGGTGTATATTGATTTGAGGAATCGATTTGTTAGTGGGATAGGAATATTGTTAAAAAGATACAGGAATTTGGGCAGGACAATCATTTTAATCAGTGCAACTCGCCCAGCAATCGAGAGTGGAAATCTTAGCCACCTGTCCACTTGCTTTTCCAATGTGTGCACTGCCATGCCATAGTTAGTCAGTATAATTTCCGTGGTATTCAAGTGAATATTTATCCCCAGGTTCTTTACTGAGTCCGAACACCAGGCTGGTGGGAACTCGCATTTCCATCTTACTGTATCTGTGGTGAGGGGGAATATCACAGACTTATGCCAATTTATGCCAAGGCCGGGGCAGCTGCCAAACCTGATTATCTCTCCGATTAGTGGTTCTAAATTGTTTTGGGGGTCTCTAACATATAATATAACGTCACCTGCATACAGTGACACCAATAAAGTCCCAGTGTTGAATTGGAGCTCCCTCTGTAATTGACGCTCCTGAAATGCCCAACGAATGGGTTCATTGCTAATATAAATAGTAGTGGTGACAGGAGGCATCCCTGTCTGGTGCCACGGGATAATGTAAAGGAGCGGGACAGTGTGCCATTTAATCGCAGTCTGGCAGTGGGGGCTGAGTACAGTAGTGCAGTGAGATTTACGAACCCAAAGGGCATGCCCAGCCTACGCAGAACTGTCCATAAGAATGGTCACTCCAGGGAGTCTAAGGCCTTCTCCGCATCCAGCAGAACTGCTGCTGCCGGAATCGCCAGATCAAACTCCGGTGCAGGACTGCAAAGAGAGTGCGCAGATTTAGGGAGGTAGATCTGAAGGGGCATAAACCTCGACTGAACTGAGGATATTATTTTGTCCAGTAATAGGGCGAGCCGCATAGCGATAGTTTTTGCCAATATTTTATAATCCAAGTTTAATAGTGACAAAGTTCTGTACGACCCGCACAGCAGGGGATCATTGCCAGGTTTAGGTAATAAAACAGTCACTGCTTCCCTGAGAGTGGGAGGCAACTGATTCCGTTCTAAGGATTCGTGGTAAACTTCTAGGAGCTTCGGGCCTAATATATTCTTGTATCTTTTATGAAAGTCACCTGTGAAACCATCAAGGCTGGGAGTCGTAGAGCCGTTCAATGCATCAATCGCGCTAATTATTTAGTCTGTGGAAAATGGCTCGGCAAGGAAGTCCTGCATATATTTTTCCCATGTATACCAGTGCAATCTCCGCAAAAAAATCATCTCGCTCAGAGGAATTGTGCACAAGTTTGGAAGAATACAATCGTTCATAATATGGTAGGAATGCGTCCCGAATGTCCGAAGTATCTGTTAAGAGATGCCCAGTGTCAGCCGGGAGTACTGTGTTATATAATTTGGAATATGAAGGTATCAACAGTTGTGCTTATGTGCGCCCTGGCCTCTCGCCTTCGCCATACCTACGCGCTATTGTATATTTGCTCAGGAAATGGGTTTTCCTATCTACAGCCTCTCGACATTTCACCAGTAATGCTACACGGTGTTTTGTTCCCTCTGCAGCGTCTGGTGAGAGAAGCATAGAGGTATCCAACGCCGTCAGCTGCTGTTCGATATTAGCTAGAGGTTTGCTCAGACCTTTTAACACCCCGGCATGTTTTGATATGGCAATAACCCTGATATAGGCCTTAAAGGCCTCCTCCATCGATAAGGGTTGACTTCAAAGTTACCATGTTGTTTGAAGGTATTTATAGGGATGTTAGTTAGCAATGTTTTTAATGACCGCAGTGACAGGGTGGGCTTAGCCTCTTTTCCCTTACACATTGAACAAAGTGTAAATTATTCAGGTACTAGCTTCATGGATAGCTAGTCTAGTCACTGAAGCGCTGGAAGTACATGGTCTTTGTCCTCTCCTCCAACATAATTTGTGCAAGGTAAATAGTGTTTTCACAGATTTATTTTTTATAACAATATTCTATTGCTACACTAGAGATAGCTATAAAATATCCATATAGAAAGTATCCAGTAAATAACATACAATAGATGCATAATTCATAAGCAAAAAATAACCAGAAACATTATTAGTGTACACTCTCATCATAAACAAGCATTGGCATAGCCAATAGGTCTCGCTTTTGGGACCTTATAAGTGTTTAGCCATGCAACACTTGATGTTGTTGCACCAAGGATATTGTGCTGGATAACTAAACACTTATAAGGTCCCAAAAGCGAGACCTATTGGCTATGCCAATGCTTGTTTACATTACTGCTGGCAATCCTGCTCGATGAACTGTAGTGATCGCTGGTGTCAATCCTGAATGGGGTGGCCTTTAATGTAGTCTATTTTGATATAGCCACTATGACACCACTAATAATATTAGTAGCTCGGGATGATTTTCAGTGAACTTAAGTAGCTCTTATTAAAGAAAACGTTAGAGATACCAGTGACTGGTGTATATTTGCTCCTGGGAAAATCTTATGAGAAATTGTAGAGCCACGTTTCCCCCTGGAGAAAAAGAAATTCTCCATGAAACAACTTATTTTCCTACACCCACTCCATTTTCCGGCCCTTGAGAAAGTTTTACTCCTCTCCCTGTCAAGAGCATGTCAACTTACAATGTCGGAAGAGATTGGAGAGAAATTGGAAAAAACCTTAAAAATGTAACTTTGTGATGATACAAACTCACTGGTTATTCCATCCCTAAAACTCTGCTTCTAGCCCAATTCCAGCCCCTGTATGCAGATTTGCAGAAAGTGGCAAATTATCAGAGCTGTTTTGCTATACCAAAGCTGCCATAACATCCCACCTCAATACATGATAGACAAAATGACATTTTTTAACACAGGACAAGCCCACTTTTAAAGTATTGTGTCCCTTGGACAAGTAGATATTTTATAAAATTCCATGCCAGTAAGCTGGACCACGCCGGCACAGCAGGATGCCCAGTTGTCATCGCTCCTAAATAAAGAAGCATAACTCTTGCCACGTTCCTTCGGTCATCCCGCTCGCTTTGAAACAAGGGCACATCCGATACTTTGAAAAACCAGCTACAACCTGCTAATACCACTATCAAGAACAAGAGGACAACCGTTTCGTTTGGGGCTCGCTCACATGCATCTGGCAATGGAAATTAAAATAAAGAAAATCACTTCAGGCGTGTGTTTTACTATTAATGTCTTCTCAGTCCTGGCTTTTGCCGCCCCCAAAGAAGAAAATACCCACTCTCTGTGATTATCGGTTTCAATAAAAGTAATGGTTGCTCTGAGATATTCAAATATGGGTCGACATCTAACTTTCCATCCAAAGTTTCAATAAAAGTTTGCTTGGCAATTTCCCAAGCATTGAAACACTTTTAATGGTGGTTACCTACCTAAAAATACAAACAAATGACGCAGAAAAAAAGTCTCCTCAACTAATTGCCAAATAAGTTATAAGGATCTGTACAATTTTTACATTACTATAATAGTGCATGCACGTTTAAGGATTTGTGTTTGCTTTGCTAAGAACTTCATCACACGAGCTGACATGTGGAGTGCCAATACAGAATTTCGCAGTGCGTCAACCTGAGCCTGCAAACCGGGACAGCGGTCACCGCAAACAACAGCAAAACACGAGCCCTAGTGTTCCTGCTCCGGAACAAATAAACAACAAGTGGGAGGGGTGGGGGGAGTGCACAGAATAGAAGAGACGCCCTGGGAAGGCTTCCGAACGCGCGGGCGAAGCAGCAGCTGTTTTCAAGCACACATGTGCTTGTGGCGGCATCCGCCTTATGGGAGCAAGTAGCTGTCAATTAGCATGCGCGCCGCTGCTCGCTCCCGCAAGGTGGACGAGTATGTGCTTCCAAAAAGAGCAGAGCGACGGCTAAAGGTCCTCCTATGCAGGACATGCGTGCTGCGTAGACAAGACCTAACAAAGAATTAACGTTTAAAAAAAGAATCCACATATTGTCACTTGTCTTAGCAGTAGGTACTAGCAGATAAAAATAACATGTAGAATGACACCAACATTTTGAAGACGTATGGCAAAATAAATAAGAATCTAGTCTAGGGCACCTTACAGAATCATAATTGGCATTTCAGAATCATTATGATCATGAAACATTTTGTACTGATAACTTAACATTGATACCTACAACAGCGTTTGCCCTGTAAATTCTATGTCAGGTTTTTACTGACTAACTATATGTGTTGTATCGTTATCAATTCTGAATTCGGGGACTTCATGGCACTTTTAAAATTGCTTATTACATTATTCTGCCTTAATATTTTGCGAGAATTCAAACACCGTTTACATACATTCCCTCTTTAACATACATAATCAGAAAAACAGAATCCAAACTTCTCAGAGTCATTTGAAATGTAGTCATTATTTTAGCTACAATAGTTACTTAGCAGTATTTCCTGGAAACCCTAATGCTTAACTTACCACTCCATGTATAACTTACAATTGATGTAATGAAAAAGTTCCTGGAAGCTCACGTAAGCTTTCAGTCAATTGCTACAATAAGAGGGGAGCTTCACTGTCAAGGCCATCAGTGAATCACTCAAGTAATTCAGCACTACTTGGATTTTGGAAAAAACTGCAGAGGTACTAAACGTTTCTACCAAAAACCACCAAGATTACCAGTTTACAAATCTGATACCGTGAACAGCAGCTTACAATTAAGTAGATAGCAATATTATTAATGGGAATAGGAGTAATGTACATTTAATTCTTGCCGAATGACAAATGGTTATCTGCTCTCCCTCAACCACCACCCTCATCAGGGTCACAGTAGGACCTCTAAAACACTCTGTACAAATTTTAGATTACAACTGTACTTCGACTTTGTTACTGTTGGAGATGGCCCTTTTTTCAGGGTTATCCCTAAACTTTTGCTTCTTCCTCCTTTTTTTTCCTGACCTGCTCTTGTTGGTTTTAGGACTCTGGGCACTTTACCACTGCTGATCAGTGCTAAAGTGCATATGCTCTCCGTGTAAAATGTGTTACGGATTGGTGTTTCCATGATTGGCCTATTTAATTTATGTGTCAGTCCCTAGTAAAGTGCACTGTGCATGCCAGGGCCCATAAATCAAATGCTGTTAGTGGGCTGCAGCACTGGATTGTGCCACCCAGGCAAACAGCCCGTAAAGTCTAACTCTGGCCTGCCATTGCAGAGCCTGTGGACAGTCTAGTACTGCCATGTCGACTTGGCAAGTGCACCCACTTGCCAGTCCCTAAATCTTCCCTTTACTACATGTTAGTCACCCCCTAGGTAGGCCCAAGGTACCCCTGTGGACAGGGTTCATTGTATGTGAAAGGTAGGACATGCCCTGGTGTGTGTGGCATGTCCTGATAGTGAATTACAGCCTACTTCGTTTTGTTAGGTCTCACCGAGCGTTGCAGCGCAAATGCGCTGCCATTGCTTTGCAAGGCATGCAGCATATACTGTAGTGAGGAAGCTTTGTGGAAGCTCCGCCCACTCTCGACCATTGGCATTTGTCTTAAATGCTGCCTTCTGATTGGTTTGAGGCCTGTCAGTCCCTCCTCATTCATCATTTGTATCCTTCCACGGCTATTGGCCCCTTTACTCCTGACACTATTTTCTTTTAGGTCTCGCCTAGCGTTGCAGTGCGAATGGGCTGCCATCGCTTTGCAAGACATGCAGTATATACTGTAGTGTGGAAGCTTCATAGAAGCTCCGCCCACTCTCTGCCCATTGGCTTTTGTCTTAAATGCTGCCTTCCGATTGGTTTGAGGTTTGTCAGTCCCTCCTCATTCATCATTTGTAACCTTCCACGGCTACTGGCCCCTTTACTCCTAACACTATTTTCTTAACTGTCTCCCCACCCCACCGCCCCCCTCAGTCTGTGACTTCTCACCCTCCCCCGCCCTCCCTCTCCCGTTCGTGTTTTCTTGCCTGTCGGCACTTCCGTTTTCATCTTTATTATTGCCACCTTGAAATATGCAAGTTCAAGATGCGTGCTGTACAAAAACTTCTTGTGTTTAATGAACTAGATTTTAATGTTACTCTAAACATAATAAGACTCTAGGCAACATTCGGGGTGTGCATGGCACCTGACGCCTCTTGGTTCACAAATAGCATTGTTGTCGAGCAGGAGGAGCAGCAGTTTTCTCATTCATGCTTAAAACGAGCACTTTTAATAACTTCCTCTCAATTCAGTGCTATAATCTTGTGTACTGAGGTGACGCGCTAAAGAAATGCACTTTTTTGAATTCTGAAGAGACATTATCGCACATTTACATCATGTTTACTGTATGATTAACATGTCGATCATTTTCACTGCTCGCCCACTGGCTCGTATACGCTTGGCTCGTCTCAGGCTGGCTCTACCTGTTAATTAATATATTGGCTCGCGCACCTCTAACAAAGAGAGATGAATGGATACAGGACAGTGAGCTTGGTGAATGGTAGAGAAATAGACTGATGCAGACAAACAGACAAAGTCAGTCTCCATTGCCTCACGTCAGAATCATCACTTTCAATAACCTGGAAATCTGCGGGCAACTCCCGAATGCCCCAACCTCATCCCTCTCACCTATTCTTAGCAGAAGCGGCAGATTCTGAGCTGTGCCCTGCTGGTGCAGAGGAGCACGGCAGAGTCTGTAGAAGCACTGGGATCCCTAGCCTCTCCGGGGGGCACCTAAGCCTTCCCGGTGCCTTCACACTCAGGATAAATGAATACATTTTGTTCTGTGCTTTAGTCGCCCCTCTGTAAGCACTGTCAGGTAGATGAAGCTCTGTGTTAATAAACATATTCAGAGAGGTGGTTGTGTACAAACAAACAACAGCCACAATACCGTACGTTTTGAACGTGTAGTTAAATACCTGCTCATCGAGTACCTCATTGGCTGATCATTCCATGGCACTACCAAAATTACATTTGGACACATTTGCTCAACTGTAAAACACTCCCTTCTATGGGTCATTTAACAACTCGGGGCTTTAGAGTTAGGTAACCTACTTTGGATGTTGTGTAAAAGAGTAAATACAAAAATTAATGCAATGAAACTAAGCAACCAGTACTGTCTAAAACACTGTGAAAACTGACACGCATTCTGGCATTTTGTTTAGTTAATGTCGATTTTCTCATGGGTGCGAGTAATGTCTTACTGAAATCTGCACACTTAACAAATAGCACCGAGCGACCTTTGACAACTAGGCAATGAATACATTTTCATGTACCCCCGAAGCCCTCCTGCCCCCCGCCCCCTTGGCAAACTTCATTGCCTCCAAGTGTTTGGGGGATAACCAAGACACATGGGAGTGAGTCAAATAGTCTAGAAAATAAAAGAGAAGCCGGGAATTCGGATTCACATGCTCCGATCCAGATCGCGTTGGTTAGTCTGTAAGCACTACTTTTATTAATGAGTTTTGCAATAGTAAAGCACCACGGTGTGCATGTGTGGAGACACTTCACCCATGAGGTACGTGCCAAGCAATTATTGACACAATCCACACTTTGCATCATTTTCAATATATTTATTACGAAGTGCAGGACCTTTCCAAGGGATTTTGCACACTACATACATTCACTCAAAAAATAAAACGTGTAGGTAAAAAACATTGCCATTTACAATGTCAATAGCTCTAACTCACTTATGCGAGAACTATTTGCATTGCAAATGCTTGTTCACTATTGCAAGGCTACCTGTTCCCCATAGGCCAGAATGGACAGTTTGATTATAACATCTTATAATCCTAACTGACCTAGGGAACATGGCAGAAAAACAAATTTAGTATGCCTGAACTCAGAATGATAAAATACATCTTTTAGTGAAGTTGGTTTTTAATATTCTGCGTTTGAAAGTACCACTTTTAGAAATTAGGCATTTTCTTGCCTAACCATCCAGCCTGCCTCTGCTAGCTTGTGTATTGTCTGTCTGGTTTGCAAGTGACAGGGGCTGGGCAGACTCCAGGAGACCGGGTGAGTCAGCACATGGCTGAATAGACCTATCTGCGTGTAGAGTGGTGGGAGAAGTAGCACCTGGGTCTGAATAGGGCTGTGCCTGCCTTTCATAATGCTGGCTCCACCTCCTGTGGTGCGTCTGATGACCCTGGCCTACACTGGCAAAGGAAGAAGGTGCACACTGGCAGAATGCACCCAGAAATGGTTTGAACTATGTACAGGACCCTCTGCATTCAGAGGACAAAGGATTTGCTAGTATAAATATTGGAGCTCAGACCCCAATATTTCAGAACTTTTTTGGATCAAGAAGACTGCCAAGAAGAAGAGCTGGAGAAGCTGTGAGGATGACCTAACACTTTGCTGTGCTGGCCTGCAATGGCTGCCTCCGTCTTGGGCAGTGAAAAGAATGGACTGAACTTTCTGCAATCTACTTTTGTGAGTTTCTCCAAGGGCTTGAGGTAGAGCTTGCCCCCTGTTCAAGAAGTCTCAGGAACAGCAAAGACTTCGAGCTCGGCGCAGTCTACGATGCCGCTGCCGACTCCGTGTCCTGAAGGCACCGCAGAGAGCACCGCCGCTACGCCGCACCGCGACCCTGGTCTCACCGACGATGCCTGCTGATGCCACCACCGAGCCGCTGCTCACACTGCGACCTGTGGGCACTGCACTCCGTATCGCCTCGCTTCACGACGACACCTTCGTATCTTCGACTACGCCACTCCATGCCGGAATCGACGCCTCTGCTTGCACTGTTGTTCGAGGGCACCGCTCGTAAAGTTATGCAACGCACCGCCCTCATCCCGCACCGCCACATTTGGCCTACCGACGCCATCGACTCCAGCTAGTCAGCCGACGACAGCGCTTCAGCAACGATGACGCTGCTGCCTGCACCATGACCTGCCAGCACCGTGACGAGCACCGCCTTCATCTCGCACCGGGGACCTGGTCTCACCGACGACGCCACCGAGCCACTGCTCGCACCGTGACCAGAGGGCACCGCACTGCTGCACTTCGCACCGCAGCACCCGACACCTACAGACGCCAGCGCTCCTTACTTCAACAAAGAGGAGATCGACCTGCAACGCGTGTGACTTCGAGGGCCCCGACGACTCCTGCACCGACCTCTGGAACAGACGCCTGCGGATGCCGTGTTTTCGGAAGCTCAACGAGAGATCATCAACGCCCTGCATTCCAAGTACTGTTTGCAGGTCTTACCGAAACCATAGCTGGCCCGCGACGCCGCGGTTAGCCAGAACTGTTTGGATTTGTTTGCTCACGACACCGTGATAGCCCCTGGACGACGCCATTGACATCAAGGAACTGTTTTTCAAGATTATTTTGATACCTGAAGATTTTTAAGTACCGTATTGTGGCTTTTTATCGTTTTTGGTCTTGTCTTAAGTATATAAAAATATTGGATATTTTTCTAAACTGGTGTGGTGTCCTTTTGTAGTGCTTACACTGTATTACTGTTGGTTATGTGCAAATGCTTTATACACTGCCTCTAAGATAAGCCTGACTGCTCGTGCCAAGATACCAAGGGGGTGAAAAGGGGTTATTTTAGGAGTGTAACTCCCTTATCCTGACTAGGAAGAAGGGTCCCTATTTGGACAAAGGTGCAAGCCTTTGCCAACTAGAGACCCCCATTTCTAACAGTTACCAATTTTCTTTTTTTTAAACGTTTACATTGTCCACCGGTTACAGTTTGTTAAACTAACTGTATTCACAAAACTACACTTAATCCCAGTGCTTCATTAAAAGCAAGTAAAACCCACAATAACCATACACATCTAGAGGAACTGAAATTGAATAGAAGAAAATTGTGAATGCAAGTATAACTGTTTAGCTTGTACCTAATTTTAAAGTACACAAACCCCAAACAAATAGTTCTTCATCATACAATATTAGCTACACTGAGATTATTTTGATGGCACTTCTATAAACCATACCAATATGGCGTCCATCCACAACGACATTCAATATGAGATAACGCAGCGTACTCTCTCGTTTGGTGAGTCTGTTTGATTTTCAAGTTTCTCTCAAGGTAGAGCACCAACCTAGTGACATGCCTTTATCTGGCTAAGAAAATCTTTACCTAGATTGTCT
The DNA here is from genome assembly GCF_964204655.1 of Triturus cristatus. Taxonomy (NCBI): domain Eukaryota; kingdom Metazoa; phylum Chordata; class Amphibia; order Caudata; family Salamandridae; genus Triturus; species Triturus cristatus. Next base: position 1,247,835,978 of record NC_140582.1, read on the forward strand.
TTGGAATTATTTTTCTGTGTGGGTTTTCATGAAGACATTTAATTATGTGCATAATGTGGTTTTGAGTGACTATTGCCTTCGGCTGTATACTATTAGCTTTTTATGATCGTATTTATGCTATACATAATGTGGCTTTGAGTTAATGATGGCATGATTACAGATAAGCTTTTTTGTTAACAAAAATACTAACTCAATCAGACTGCAGTTGCTGAGTAACCTACAGTTGTCCATTTTAGAAATACAATTTATACACAACATATGTAGATCGCCTTCAATCTACTCTAATTTGGTGAGTCAATTCAATTAATTGTATCAGCATTAAAAGCCTTACAAACATGTTTTTATCCAATAATAATAGTCCTTCATAACAGGTTCTATTTATAAACGTTTCATACTTAACTTCAGGAGAACAATAGGCCTCGAGAAATGTATTCGCCCACTCACTGTGGCGAGCCAGATTTTATCAGGGCGAGCTATTTTTAGGGCTTACTGGACCGCTCTTGCGAGCTGATCAAGAGCGGGTGTTCGGTTATCTCAGAAAGTGAATGTGCGATAATGATGCCTTTAAATATTGCTTTTATCTTGTCACATTTGCTCTACGTTGAGAGACAGAGGTCCAATGTCAGCTTATGTTTTACAATTTGCAGTCAGAGAAAGAAAAGTAAACACTACCTCCAGGATTAAATAAGCAGCAATATTAGAAGATTTTGTAAAGTGAACTGTCTGACAATCGTGCAGTACAGAGTGTGAAACGAAAGGCTGGCAGGTTGTTTTACTAACACACAACATTTAAATAACTTGTAAATGAACTGTACAAACAATTCAAAATATATTTTAGTAATTATGAACACTTATTTGTAATTGTGTGTGATGAAAAAAAGTTTAATAGGATGAAAACAGAACAGAATACTTTACTTGGTGATGTACAAACGATAAACACTTTGCTGAAACCCAATTTCTACAGATTATTGTTTATGTGCTATATAGTTTTACCAGTAAAGCTGCACGTCAGCGGGAACGTTTAAGGCCATTTCAATTGAAAATATGCGGTTTGTAAAATGCCACTGTGCTACCAAATCATGCTTTAGCAATTAATTAAAAGTGAGGTTTTTTTTAACTGAGAAACGTTCCTGTCCCAGCCCTAATGACAATGCTATTAGTGAACTAAGAGGCAAGTCAGTGATTATGTGTACCCTATATGTGGGCTAGATTATTATACATTGAGCAAAAGTTTAATCTGTTAAATCAAACAAAATAGTTTTTTGCACAGCAGAAATGCTGACCTTGCATCTCTGAAGGTGCTCTCATGTGATTGTGAAGAAAGAAGGTGGCTCTGTCAAAAAAGAAATATTTGCTAGGATCACACATTTTGAAACCAGACTACAGATCAAGTGCATTACAGTTTTATTTGTATTTTTGTACAGCGCAAACATATCACCCCTCAAGGGTTTCAAGGCGCTGGCGGTCGTCGGGGAGATTAAGTGAACTATTGCCCAGAGTCATGTGATGCTGAGCTCCAGAGTTAGCCACACCTCTTCCTTCGAGTAGATTATTCAAGTTACTAGACCTGCAGGTCTGGAAATATTTTATCATTTTTCGAGGCTTGAATAAAATTCATAAAATACACCATACAACAATAAAAATAAAATTGAAACATTCTTTTGATAAAATGCATAATATAAGATATCTTAATCACCCAGCAAAACAGCAAGAACACAAATGAAAGACCTGATATTTGTTACGACAGAGTGAACTGCCTTGGGCTAGTGTACATGGAGAAATAGATATTTCACAGCTTAATGCAAATAATCATCATTGCAGTCTAAATTTCTACTGTACTAGTATACTTCAGCAACGTTGCTTAATATAATATATAGATAATCAAGACAGAATGAATCACTTGTCCTGTTATTAACCAGGGTCTTCGGGTCTAACCATCTTTAAAAACCCTCATTCACGTTGAATCTGTTAGTGCGGTATATCGTGATTTTCCGCAAGCATTATGAGGTGAAAAGCATAATCATCGGGTCTTCCGGTGGTATTTAGCACACGCAAGAAGAAGGGTAAGTGAATTACTTACCTACGCACACTACAAAGAAGTAAGTGTGAAACCACACGGTCCTGAAGAAAGCCCAACGACCCGACAGGGCACCAGAAGGCTGAAACATGTCGACCAATTGCACTTTTTAATAGGTGCAATAGAACAGAGGCCCTTCTATTTACACAGCGCCTCAACCTTTTTAACCTTACCCCATCATCGACACAATAAAAGTTATTCTGATAGATGGAGGTAATTTTAGACACACTTTACTCTCACTATCACTACTGTGAATACCAGTTGGCCTCCCTCCGGGCGGAGGATAGCATAACAAAAGACTCACTGATGATGCTTTTCGCGTCATAATGCTTGTGGAAAATCAAGATATACCGCACCAACGGATTCAACATGAATTGGGTTTTTAAAGATGGTTAGACCCTAAAACCCTGGTTAATAACAGGACAAGTGATTCATTCTCTCTTGATTATTTACTTACCGGATGGAAGCCGAATGAGTCTCAGCTTCCATTGCCCCCATTTTGGTTATAAGATTACTAAGCAGCGCAGAGCTGTGGGAGATCTCCCATTGCAGAAACTGCGATACCTTCAAACTCAAGAGAAAAATATTTCTGAAGAAGGACGATCAAAATCTACTGTCTCCGAACTAATCATAGAGAATCTAAGATACATCAAAGTTATTCACCCTTAGAATGGCAGAAACCCCGGACTGAGTTTCACGGATGGAGAGATTAATGCCATCTTGTCTGGTCCAACCATACTACAAGTGAGCAAACTTAATCAAATACTGGCCCAGACGAACGACTGGGATGAACTAACAGAAATAAAGAAGGAACAAGTCAGGAAGGCCATCCACGGCCTAATCATGACGGAATATCTTCGTGCCAACCCTGCCCCCAAAGGCCTATGGGTCCACAATGCAAGAGAATCTTCCTACAGGACATCCTCTTTCATAAAGACTGGTCGGCAATATCTCGGAAATGCACAAGAGACTATCTAGTGCTCATTATTAAAACAGCAACAAGACTTTCTGAAGCCCTGACAGTCAAAATACAGGTCAGCGAAGCCAAATTAAAGACAATGGTGCATATCTCAGTTTATAAGAGAAGACTCGAGGAAATCAACAAAGAAACAAACGGGACCAGAGAATACATAACAGAATAAAATACAGAAACTTGGCAAAGACCTCAAACGTTTCTTTGCAGAGAAAATGCAACTTTACTCAAAGGACGACTACACCGCACCTGAGCAACAAAGTGACAACGAATCCTCTGGAGGCAATTCCTCGGACAATACTGACTGGAGCGGCGATGAAGTACCATACCAAGGACGTAATAGAGGACAGAACAGACGCCCTGCGCGCAAATGGCAAAACTCATGGGAAACACCACAGTTTGGAGGACATCTGCAACCACTATTCCAACCATATGCCCCAGCATTTCCAAGATGGATGAATCCTAACATGCAAGGACCGTCACCTATGGGACCACCACAAACAACCAGGCCTCCTTTTTTAGGGAGAGGCCCCAACAATCGCCGAGGAAGAAGAAAAGGAGTGACCTGGACAGAACAGGACCACCAAGTCCTAACCGCAGAATGTCTAAAGAAAGACCGGGACCAAGTGTCAGTGTGTGCTTTCTGAGACCCAAAAACTATGTTTGCTTTTGCCAATGTTTATTATAATGGTGAGGGCCCGGCAGCTCCCACACCAATAAGGTTTTACAAAAACCGTGCCAAATCAATTCACACATTGACCAAACTAAAAAGCTGATCACCAATTTCAGACCTACTGGCTTTGACAATGCTTGTTTATTTTTGTTTCACATAATCTCATTGGAATTGGTTTCACTGATTTTCCATTATGAAAGATTTTGGGAAATACTAGCATGCACCAACATATGTTACTAAATGATGCTGCAAATAAATGGTATACGAACTTTTACAGTACTTAGATACAAAAATGTTTTCCTGCTATAATTTTTGATGAACATTTTATTTTGAAAGAAAAGGATCGTCAATACTTTCAAGCTTCTGCAAATATTTGCATCAAACCAGAGAGCCTTCTGGGAGCATTATACATACCCTCATATTGCTAAACTTTGAAAACATGTGTACACATTTTTATATTGGAACCACTGTCAGTCCGGCAGTCGCAGCTTACAACATTTACTTAGAGCGCTCACCCTATGAATAAAGGCTTTCAATTAATGAACCATAAATACAAGTTTGAGCAGCATTAACATGATATGGGCAAAAATATGACCTTAACTGCAGACAGTGCCCTTCCCTGATCCATAATGGGGCACTGCAAACTGCCAGCCAAAGGGTGTGTGCTGCAGGGGGTGGGGCCTACTTGGCCCAAGGACAAAATACACATGAAAACTTGTTGCCCTTGACCCCAGACAATATGTCCTGGGCGTCGGGCTATAGGAATTCTTATATCCCTGCTCCAGGATAAAGAGACTGATGTCACAAAGAGCGACACAAATTTACGGAACAAATCCACCTTCTGCCCACCAACACATCTAGTACCAGAGGACAAGCCTTCGAACAGGCAGTGTTCAATGAAGTGGAGAAACTGAAAGAACCAACTGAGAAACACTTCATAAACATATCCAAACGAGAACGCCTTGCTATTGAAGAACTACAAAAACAAGCCTAATAATAAAGCCGGCAGATAAAGGTGGGGGTATCGTGTGAATTACCAAGGACAACTACGACAAGCAATGTACCGACCTCTTATCGGACCAAAAATTCTACAAAATCCTAAACACGGACCCGACACCCAGACTACAGAGAACCATTAAATTGATGACGGACGAAGCAGAGACCAATCAATGGATCGACAAGAATGAGTCAGACTTTCTTAAAACTAAGACACCAAAAATTCCCTAGTTTTATTCACTACTAAAAATACACAAGAACAGAACACCCCATCCGGACGACCTGTAGTCTCGGGCATAGGCTCTATTCTCGAACACTTATCTCAATTTGCGGACAATTACCTAAGACATTAGGTCCAAAATACCCCAACATACCTGAAAGATACGAGAGACCTTCTTAACCAAATAAAAGACCTGATATTTGAGGAAAGGACAATGTGCCTAATAGGACAAGACATGGAAAGCCTTTACTTTACACAAGCCTACCACAACAGAGGCCACTACAAACCACTGAAGATATCTTGTTCGCCCAAGAATGGAAGTACAACACCCGAAGGCACTTTGTACTAGAGTGTTGCCATCTAGCTCTCACAGATTATTTTTATTAATACAACGGAACCCTCTATTTGCAGACCGACGGAATTTCCATGGGTAGTACATTCGCCCCTAGTATAGCAGGACTGTGTGTCAGCGATTCCGAAACCAAACATATTCTCAACGATACAAATCCCTACAGAACCTAAATACTCTTCTGGAAACGCTACATTGATGATGTCATCATGATCTGGAACGACACCCCAGACAGCTTACCTGAATTCAACAGATGGATTAACACCAGAAATAGATTCCTCCAATTTACAGCTGTTGAACATCAGCTGAATGTCATGGATATCACAACATACTTTGAAGACAACAAAAGCAACACAAAAACCATTCACAAACCAACAGCTAAGAACAGTCGCCTGTCTTTCAACAGCTTTCACTCGGGCCCCCTAAGAGAAAACCAACTGTATAGCCAATTTCTACATTTAAGACGCGAGTGCAGCAAAATTCAGGACTATTAAAAAACAAGCGAGAGACCTGAGTATGTAATTAAAAGCGCGAAACTATCCAGAGAGAGTAATTAAGAAATGCCAAAAGAGAGCTAGGAACCAAAACAGAGCCAACCGCTTAGAAACCACAATAAAAAGCCAAAATGAAGACATCACCTCACCGTACAAAATGGCATCCAACGTAGTAAAACAAATTGTGAACAAAAACTGGCGCATCCTTACATCAGGGACCCTAAAATGGCCTGAGCCAAGATTTGCAAACAAAAGAACGAAAAACATCTGTGATCTGTTGGTCCACACAAGACCCCAGACAAACACTCTAAGAACAGAAACATTAACAGACAAGTGAAACCTGGCACCCATTACTGGCCACTACCCCTGTGGATCCTGCTCCGTCTGCAAACTAACCGAAATCACCAAAACTCTACAACTCAAACCATATTTCAAATGAACATTAAGAAACCACACAAACTGTAACACGACTCATGTGATCTATATGATCACAAGCCCCTGCGGCCTTAAATACATAGGCATGACCTGTCATAAGATAAAACAGAGAATCGTGGAACACAGGAGCAACATCAAATGTAAACAAGCATTTGCAATGCAATAGGTCTCGCAATTATAAGAGTTTGAGCTATTGGCATTGTAAAATTACAATTCCTTTTATTTATGTTTTGGTCTTAAAACAAACAAAAGGCATTGTCATTTACAACGTCAGTAGCATAAACTCGCATAAAAGCAGTGTGGGGAGTGCAGCAGTGTGCGGCGTGCAGCATTGTGCGGCGTGCAGCAGATGTGGGCAGTGTGCGGCGTGCAGCAGTGTGCGGCGGGCAGCAGTGTGCGGCGGGCAGCAGTGTGCGGCGGGCAGCAGTGTGCGGCGGGCAGCAGTGTGTGGTGTGCAGCGTCATGCAGCAGTGTGTGGCTTGCAGCAGTGTGTGGCGTGCTGCAGTGTGTGGCGTGCTGCAGTGTGTGGCGTGCAGCAGTGTGCGGCGTGCAGCAGTGTGAGACGTGCAGCAGTGTGAGACGTGCAGCAGTGTGAGACGTGCAGCGGCATGCAGCAGTGTGTGGCGTGCAGCAGTGTGTGGCGTGCAGCAGTGTGTGGCGTGCAGCAGTGTGTGGCGTGCTGCAGTGTGTGGCCTGCAGCAGTGTTTCGTGCAGCATTGTGCGGCATGCAGCAGTGTGCGGCGTGCAGCAGTGTGTGGCGTGCAGCAGTGTGTGGCGTGCAGCGGCATGCAGCAGTGTGTGGCGTGCAGAAGTGTGTGGCGTGCAGCAGTGTGTGGCGTGCAGCAGTGTGTGGCGTGCAGCAGTGTGTGGCGTGCAGCAGTGTGTGGCGTGCAGCAGTGTGTGGCGTGCAGCGGCATGCAGCAGTGTGGCGTGCAGCAGTGTGTGGCATGCAGCAGTGTGTGGCGTGCATCAGTGTGTGGCATGTAGCAGTGTCACGGTTGCAGCAGTGTGCGGCGTGCAGCAGTATGTGGCGTGCAGCAGTGTGTGGCGTGCAGCAGTGTGTGGCGTGCAGCAGTGTGTGGCGTGCAGCAGTGTGTGGTGGCATGCAGCAGTGTGTGGCGGCATGCAGCAGTGTGTGGCGGCATGCAGCAGTGTGTGGCGGCATGCAGCAGTGTGTGGCGGCATGCAGCAGTGTGTGGCGTGCAGCAGTGTGTGGCGTGCAGCAGTGTGTGGCGTGCAGCAGTGTGTGGCGTGCAGCAGTGTGTGGCGTGCAGCAGTGTGTGGCGTGCAGCAGTGTGTGGCGTGTAGCAGTGTTACGCGTGCATCAGTGTGTGGCGTGCAGCAGTGTGTGGTGTGCAGCGGCATGCAGCAGTGTGTGGCGTGCATCAGTGTGTGGCATGTAGCAGTTTTGGCCTTTAAACAACATGTCCTCCCCATTTGTAGGGTTTCTGTGCTCTGTGTTAGGCAGGCTAACCATTCAAACCTGCTCTGTAAAGCTTCAACATGATAAAAGCCCCGGCACCTCTTTGGTTACAAATTAAGCACTAGGAAAGTGGCTGTAGCCAAGACACTATTGAATTTTAGTTTATATGCTCTGTGTTACGCAAACTAAATAAAGACATATACAGTGTAAAGCTGCTGCCTCATCAAAACATCGGCACTTCCTTTGTTACAAATTAAGCACTAGGAGGGTGGCTGTAGCTACGTGTTTGCAGCTACACACAAATAAAAATAATAACGTAGCTCCACTTTAGGTCATATTTATGTTTGTGTCTATAGAAATATCAACTAATTTGTCCACAATCACAGGCTATTAAGCATATTCAGACATTAAAACCTGGTTTCAAAACTCGTAGGTTAGCAGTAGTGGACTTTAAAGAACATCCCCTCCCCATTTTTCCGGTTTGTGTGCTCTGTGTAAGGCAGGCTAAACAAAACAACATGCTGTGTAAAGTTGCCACCTAATCAGAGCCCCGGCACCTCCTCTGTTACAAATTAAGCACTGGGAAAGTGGCTGTAGCCAAGCCACTATTAAATTACAGTTTATGTCCTCTGTGTTACGCACAATAAAAAAAAAGTATGGCGTGCAGCAGTGTGTGGCGTGCATCAGTGTGTGGCATGTAGCAGTGTCACGGTTGCAGCAGTGTGCGGTGTGCAGCAGTGTGTGGCGTGCAGCAGTGTGTGGCGGCATGCAGCAGTGTGTGGCGTGCAGCAGTGTGTGGCGTGCAGCAGTGTGTGGCGTGCAGCAGTGTGTGGCGTGCAGCAGTGTGTGGCATGCAGTAGTGTGTGGCGTGCAGCAGTGTGTGGCGTGCAGCAGTGTGTGGCGTGCAGCAGTGTGTGGCGTGCAGCAGTGTGTGGCATGTAGCACGGTTGCAGCAGTGTGCGGTGTGCAGCAGTGTGTGGCGTGCAGCAGTGTGTGGCGGCATGCAGCAGTGTGTGGCGTGCAGCAGTGTGTGGCGTGCAGCAGTGTGTGGCGTGCAGCAGTGTGTGGCGTGCAGCAGTGTGTGGCGTGCAGCAGTGTGTGGCGTGCAGCAGTGTGTGGCGTGCAGCAGTGTGTGGCATGCAGTAGTGTGTGTCGTGCAGCAGTGTGTGTCGTGCAGCAGTGTGTGGCGTGTAGCAGTGTTACGCGTGCAGCAGTGTGTGGCGTGCAGCAGTGTGTGGTGTGCAGCGGCATGCAACAGTGTGTGGCATGCAACAGTGTGTGGCGTGCAGCAGTGTGTGGCGTGCATCAGTGTGTGGCGTGCATCAGTGTGTGGCATGTAGCAGTTTTGGCCTTTAAACAACATGTCCTCCCCATTTGTAGGGTTTCTGTGCTCTGTGTTAGGCAGGCTAACAGGGGGTTGCACCAACGGCGTGTATAGATGGAACCTATCTTTGTTGTGTCACAAGTGGATGGGCTTAACAAGTACATTTAATTATGTGTGCAAGTGCTCAGCAATTGAAGTGCTACCTGCCAATTAATCAATGCTATTTGCATGATGTGTGTGGATCACGATTTAAAAGAGGTTTCCAAGTGGGAGAATGCCAGTTTAATAGATCCGCTATAACGAGATTCATTTCCGTTATGTGTAAAGTAATATGGTGGGCAAACAACTTTTGTTTACTTTTGTAGTAATGGGGGCACGCAGTGAGGCGTGCTGCCATTGTTATAAAAGTGAATAAATAGAAAAAAAAGTTGCTTGTCCACCGTATTACTTTTACACACAACGCAAATGGCAAGCGCAGTTCACCCCCCCTCCTCATGGACAGTTCTCCAAGCAGTGTTAGAAACAGTAAAGCGGCCGTCTCACATTTCACACACTACACCAGATGGCGTTAGGCGACTTCCCATGCCTGCTATCTACGGCGCATATAACATGAAGGGCTGCGGCTGGTCAGTTCGTGGGAATGCTAGCAGCTGCGGAACAGAGTATGGGCAGCAGGAGGGAGGCAAGCATTGCGCCAGAGCAGGCCGATGTACTTGCCCGCTCTCCCCCTGAAGCCTCCAATGCCTGCTGTGTATGGTGCAGTAACAGTCCAGATAAGAACAGCGCTGTTAACAACGGCGCTGTTGGAGCAAGTCGGGTTAAACAAGCCATCACCGAAATAAAGAATAAACGCTGCTGAGGGTGCCCGGGGCTTGTGCTGCCTCACTCGATGCACAGGGTATGGTTGGGGGGAGGGAAACGCTGTGTTTGAAAATAAACAGGTCGGTGAACACGTTTAAAATAAAAAATGAAAACATGAGCGTTCAAGTCTAAAATCGCACAGTTTTTAACATCCACTACGGACGAAGTCACGAAACAGTAATCTAGCAGGGAAATGTTACCTTCACCCGCTGGGGAGGGGTGGGGGTATGGTAAACAAGCCATCATCCAAACAAACAAGCGCGGACAGAGGGATGCGGATTACATAGAGCAGGGAGCTGGAAACAGATCGAGAGACAGGCGGAGATCAATAGCCGCTGGGGGAAAGCAGCTGATTGAAAGCTGGAAAGTGGTGGGGGCCCAGAAGCAGAGACAGGAGCAGAGCCATTAAAAAACAAGCGCGCACTGAAGCTGACGGAGTGGGAGGGGGAGTGGGGGCGGGCACGCAGGCTGCCAAATGGTGCGATGAATCACGGCTAAAGTGAAAGCAAACAAGTGGTTGCAGGACTCCAAATGGTGCGCGCGCCCGGACGGGTCACATGCACTGTAGTTGGAGGCCTGCAAAGCCACTGTTTGCACTTCCAAAACGCGCTTACTATAAGTCTCGCCAGAGCAGCGCTAAAGCGCTGGTCAGGCGAGACCTAAAAAGGACAACAAAAATGAAGCTTCTGTGCCATTCCATAATACAAAAATGTCATCTATGTACCTTCCGTACAAAATGATATTGCTGTTCCAATTTGGGTTACGTAGAGATGCATCAATTAAGCGTGTTCGCCACTACCCAGTTTACGATTCTAACACCCTTGTTGTCCGGTAGTCTTCCGCTCACGGCCATTTCTGACGTTCACAAACAACTAATATTATTGCTAGAACGAAATTCTTAGAACATTATATGAAATTTGTGTTGTATCTTGTTACTTGAACATTGGTTTTATGCTTTCAGAATGCAAGTCCCCTGAAGAAGGGTTCGCCCGAAATGCATAGGGCTGAAACACTTTGAATTGATAAAGAACGTTGAAAAAAACATATGTAAAATACTATGCGAGAAATAGTATGAATCCAAAGTGAACTTACTAAAATTCGAATTAAAGAATACATTGTAAAACAATCTATTACAGCTTGGATCATCATAATTTGAAATCGCCAATATCGGAGTGCTGAGTAAGGGATGATACTCCCACGGGAGACAACGCCTTCATTCTTGTCACATTTTCCCACCTCCAGGCTCAGGAGGGAGTTACTTACCAGGCACCCTAAATAAACCCAACATTATTCACTCTAAACACAAGGAGTGCGACGTTCCACATTCCAATTGGAGTTTCACAACAAAAATGAGCACCCACTTTATAAACCAAAAACATAGGACTGAAGAAATAAAATGGGTGGTACTGGAAACCCTAACAACAAGAAGTGAGAATGCGGAGCGCATCCTATGCGAAAAGGAACAGAGATGGGTTTATCTTCTGAAGACCTATGTTGTGGGGCTGAATGACAATATACCTTGGCACGCAATCCCACACGGATGCCATTCAAATCTGAAACCCAAGCACTGCACCGCCCCATCAAGGGGCAAGATGTCCTCACTGGATACAGATGTCAATTCATAAGATACATGAACTATACGACACTAAACAATTTCCCACCCTTAGGACACAATGAGAAGACGCAAGACATGAAAACGTCACCTTAATGCAATCATAAGGAAATCTTTCTACTAAGCCCATCATTCGTCCTATCCGCGTGAGATTACAGATTATGAATACGTCACCACAAAACATGCCTGTGTGATATCAACTCCTACAAAAGTACACTAGCAGTCCTAACAAGAACATCACCTCAACACAAACAAGCATTTGCAATGCAATCGGTCTCGCCTTTGGGACCTTACATGTATTTAGCTTTGCGGCACATTAGCCTGGGTGCTGAAACAGCTACTGTTCTTTAACATGGAGGGAAAGTGAGCACCAAACTGCGTGACACGCCAGGTATGGGAACACATGGAGAGAAATATTATGCGGGAAATGGTATCGTCCAAAGCTCTGTTTTTAATATAAAATCAGGGCCTTTGGTGGTCATATCACTGAAAATAAAAGATTTGAAAAAAATATTGTCTATGGGTGCTCGTGGAAGACAATTTCTATGGACTGGAATCCAGAGAATGCTAAAGTGATTCTGGTATTTTACTGACCTCTGCTGGTCGTTTTCTATCAAGAACGTTAAATAGAGGCAACTGAACAGAAAAAAAGTCCCTAAGCGGAAGCAGACAAATCCTAGGGCTGATGTCCACAGCCCACAAAGTACATACACATATAAGTATATACTAAAGTATATACATGAGGCCTCGAATGCTCAACCTAAACATGAAGATACTTCACCTTCAATCTCCGGAGCCAGAGCCAATCATTAGCCAATCGTAAAACCCTTATTCTTCACAGGGTCCACACCCCCACAAATAAAGCCCATAGAAAGCTAAAATGAGATGCCCTGGTGCGCATTATCTGCCACGTTAACTGGGCGGGGTGGAATCTCGTTCACTTACCTCACAGGTCACAACAATAGGTCTTTTTCAGATTTCACCTCAATGTCATGGGATGACAACAGCTCGATTGTGAAGAAAGCTCTTGGGATTATGTCAAAGATGCGAAAGCTGTGCTTGGGAACACATGAGATGTACAGGGGCGGTTTTAAACCAACGCGCCATACAAGCTGCCTTTGGAGAGTCCCACTCTACAGTATCTACCACATTCTGTTCACTTCTGCAGATTTAAAACAAATCTTTAATCCCGACTTCCCTGCTCGGGGCTTTATGGTGGGTTCTCACATTTAGTTTGTATCTCGCCCACAAAAAGCAGAAATTTCTTGAAATGAATTGACTAACAGCAAAGTTTTTAGTCAAAGTCTATTAAAGTAAAAAACCATAAAACATGGCAACACATTCGTAATTTTAAAATTCCTTCTATTTCAACGAAATTACAATGAATGAATTGACACAATTTGAACATCAACAAATACTATTATCGACCAAATATTAGTGGAAGAGGCATCACTTGCAACGTCACTACCAGTGACATCAGAGGAAGTGTCACTGCACAGCCTATCAATTCAATAACCAGCAAGTGCCCCTTTTTCACTCGACCTTCTTCAAATGCAGCGTGTTCACCAATATTCATTGATAACCTGTATAAACAACCAGCTAACCAAAAGCAGCAAGGAATGAAAGGCTTACCTGTTGAAGCTGATTAATCAGATTGTTTAAAACACAGGTTGGCAGGCAGTGACACTGAGGTAGCCATTATACCCTAAATGATGCCCTAAATTCCACACGAGTTTTTTTGGTCACTATAAAAGTAATTTTTAGGAATATGTTTGATGTCACCTCCACAGGACAATTTCAGTCAATTATTACACTTCTCTCTGAGATGCTGCAAACAAATGGCACAAGAAGAGAAGACTCCCACCACCTCTTAAGCAATGTAAACAAAGGTGGTACTACTTGTGAAAGAACAGGATGGTGTCAAGCAATCACAGGAACGTTTTGATGGACAAAATGATTGCAGTATAGGGGTTAATGAAATAATTTAAATGTGGAAATGCATTTGAGTGGATAATGGGTCACGTGCTTAGCTCTTCACTGCCCTCTTTCTGATGTCACGTTCACTGTGCTTTCCGTGTGCAGTGTCTGTCCGAACTCCTGGAATTGCCATGCTATTCCGTGCCTTGGTTTGCATTTTGTGTCTCGACTTTCTCAGGTGTGGCCGCGGTGTCACATGCTGGCCTCGTGAAGACACAGAAATAACTGGAAAATGTATGTTGAGTTCTCTCACAAGGGGGCATATTATCAAGCGAATTATCGTCGTTTTAATCGCTCTATTATCAAGCTGGCGCTAACAGGCGTTAGCGACTGCTTTCCAGCGATAGCAGCCAGATTTTATATCGCTTTGCATGCAAAGTAGGCGTTCCTTCCCAAAACCTCACGGAAAAAGTTGCTAACACAACATCGCACTATTATCAATGATGCCCCGGACCCGCGAAGCGACAAGAAAAGTTGCGCTAAGCCCCGTTAGCACCAGGGATTTAACACCAGATAAAAACATGACTTAAACTGGTGATGAAGGGAGCTACATAGGAAAGACTAGGTCCGAGCTTCATCAGAAGAGCCACAGACGCCATGAAGGTGATCATGCAATTTAGGGGTCCCACGGAGGCAACAACAACCACTGCCAATGCCACCTCCTCCCCCCCCCCCCAGACCACCCCCGAGGCAGCGACAAAGAAGACAGCGGGTACTGCGCAGATGTCACAGGCACAAGTCCAGCGGGGCATCCAGGATCTCATCATGGTACTCCTGGATGTTGGGGGGCTTGAGGGGAGTTGTTGATGTGTGCTGCACTTGGCCCTGGGTGCTCAAATCTGCATTTCACTGTTATTGTACAGCTTTTCTATGGTAGGTGGACTGATCGGCAATTTTTTCAAAGTCCACACTTGCGGGTTAGAGTGCGTTTTTTAATCAGTAAGAGCTTATCGCTTGTTTCTGTCCGCTATCGCCGCTTTTCCTATTGCCATCTCGCAGCGGTTAGCGGCAGTTTTTGAGGAAGCTATTGCCTGTTAGCACCGTGTTGATTATAGAGCGATAACAGGGTGGAAGAAACAGGCGATAGAAAAACTAGCGCTAAGCTAGGTTAGCGTTAGTTATCGCCAGTCCTTGATTATATGCCCCTGTGAGTTTTGTTACATGAAAGTAGAGCGAAGGGGGGGTGGGGAGGGGGGGGGCAGGCATCCAGCTCTATTCCCATGTTCCCTTTCTTCACAAGCTGTGTGATCCTGGGCAGTGGGCAGGTCACTGCATCTCCCTCTGCCTCAGATTCATTATCTAGCATCGCAGCAACTTGGCAACAGGGCCCTCAATATGAACTGCTGTTTAAATGTCAAACTGGGTGTGTCCTGTGGCTGCTGCTGGCTACTACCACCCCTCTCCCGCATCAGTGTTTACAGTAAGGCGGCCTGAATTCACCATCTGTGAAAATAATGAAGAACGTAACTGTCAGCAGGGGAGGGTGGAGCCCTAATGCACGTTCATTAAGAAAATCACAAGTTGAAATCCAAGCACTCTGCCAACTTTCAAGTCATACTGTAAACACGTGTGTGGTGGACAGTGACGTGGTCCTCTCAAGTGAAGTCAGTGCCAGGTTTCAGCCACCACAGCCTCAATACCCTCCAAAGCAACATGAATCCTGAACGTGACAGCTCCCTTGTTCACCTCAGGCACCCAGTTCAATAAATGAAATCTGCCTGCTAATTCATCTATGAACTTGTTCCGCCATTTGTTTCATTTATCGATTCATCCATGTCTTCCATTCAGCCAGTCACCCGTCCAGCTTGCCCAGAGCATAGCTTGCCTGCTCCTGTCCATCATGTGCTGTTGACTGGCCCTATCTGAGGAATCCAGAGTTATCCCAGAAGGGATGCACAGGCCAGAAGCAGGTATGTGGAACTGAAACAAAGCAAACACGAAGAAAAGCCCGGAGGGTTTGATGTCTGTCAAATACAAAAGCAATCACACAGCACTGGACCACTGCTGCTCGCACCCTGACGCCGTCTCCGACAGAGCCTGACAATCTGCATTCAGAGGGGCTTCAGAGGGCAACCACAGACTCACGTCTCAGGCACGCAGTATTTCGGGGTATCAGAGACAGACACAACACAGTGAAGCGCAACCAGTGAAACGCTAGAACAGTGTGATCGCAGCGGCGGATAAAGAAACGAGAAGACGAACACAAACATATCATGTGCAGCCAATTGAGAACAAACCTTGATCCAGCCCCTAAGAGCTGGCAGACATCCCCCTGATGACCTCTCCAGCGGATCACGACATTACACCCATCCGCGGATGGGTGCTAACAGGGGAAACAAACGCTTCTCTCATCCTCGCTCACACATCCACGTCGCCTTCACTTCCTCGAACAGCAACTTCGAACCTGTCTGCGGCAGCGCCATCTAGTGACCGCATAGCTGAACAGTAAGCCGAGGAGGCCAACAATAACCATAACCGGGCCCGGTCCCCTTCCAGAACGCGTCGGTGAATTTCTATCCTGATTTCACCCAGCAGGTGCAGAGGCAGAGACAGGGCTTTCTGGGGGTGAAGAGGCGCCTTCGGGAGAGGGATCTGAAGTATGTCATGCTCTTCCCTGCCAGATTACGTGTGGTGTACGAAGACCGGACATTCTTTTTTGAGTCTCCCGCCATGGCCGATGAATGGCTGGACGCTTTGCCCCGACGACGGACGGGAGAGGACACTGCCGCGGATGGGGACAGTGGCCGGGATGGGCAAGGGTGATGTTTTCAGAGCTGGTCTGACTCGATTTGACTTTATCTAATGACTTGAATAGAGTGCAGTAAATGCGGAGGGTTGCGGGAGGATGAGGGGAGCTCTTTCCTCCCTTAGGGTACTTTTTGTAGATTTGGGTTTGGTAGGGCGACAGGCACACTGCAAGTTGGGGGGTCTTTGTAAGCTGCAGCAGGGGTGCAGGGTGGGGGGGATGGTTGGGATTTTGGGTTTGCTGTTGGGGGGTTTGTTTCTGCAAGGCGTAATGATCATTCTCGGGATTGTTCCATGGTGGCTCTTCGGGTGGGGTGTGGCCCTCTTTGTGTTTGGGGATGGGGGGTAGAGGTTTAAGTGTTATTAGCTGGAATGTTAATGGTTTGGGAGATCGCATTAAGCGCGGGATAGTTTTGCAACACTTGAAACGGTCAATGCCAGATGTTGCCCTACTGCAGGAGACACACCTTATAGGTAATACGTGTTATGCTCTTAATAGGAAGGGTTATAAATTCATAGCTCATTCGGGATTTTCCTCCGGGTCCAGGGGTGTGGGCATCCTAGTCAGGGCCTCGCTACCATTTGAGGTGGACTCCACAATTGTTGACGATAGGGGGAGGTTTGTGGCGGTGGCGGGGAGGTGGGAAGGTAGAACTTTGGTTTTGGTTTCTGTTTATGTCCCTCCAGCCCTGCAGGCCTCCACGTTTACAGATTTGGGTAGGGCCTTGCTGGATCTCCCGGGAGGTATGTTAGTGGTGGGGGGGGATTTCAATGCTGTCGGCTCTGGGCTGCTGGATAGGTACCCGCCCAGAGACACTGGGGGAGCTCAGAAGTGGCTCCCGGACTTACTAGACACACTAGGCCTGATAGATTGCTGGAGGCTCCGGCACCCCACACAGCGTCAATACACCTTCCACTCCGGGGCGCATGGTAGCCTCTCTAGGATTGACTACCTGCTCACTTTGGCTGCGCACGCCCCACTGGTGTCTGAGGTCAGGCACATGGCGCGTGGCATATCGGACAATTCGCCAGTGTGGGTCAGGCTGGATATAAGCCGCGAGGGAGGGGGAAGGGTGGCTCCTATTAACCCCTGGTACTTTCGAGATTCCAAGATGCGCAGCGCACTGGTGAAGACAGTGGATAATTTCTTCAAGGACAATCAGGGGTCCGTGGACTCGGCTGTGTCGTTGTGGGAAGCATTTAAGACCGTGCTGCGAGGGGAGGCCCTCTCACTTGTAGTGGCGGCCAAGCGGCGGAGAGATGGCGAGGTTATGCAAGTGGAGGAGGAGATCGGGGCTTTGGAGGGAGCGTTAGAGGAGGAGGTAACAGCGGCCTCACTGCATGAGCTGAGCTTGAAGCAAGCCGAGTATAAGGACCTGGTGACGAATGCCGCGAAGACCCTCAGTAGGGAACAGCAGGGCCGCCTGTATGATGTTGGTGACAAGGCCGGGAAACTCCTAGCTTGGCTGGACAAAAAAGAACGGGTTAATAGAGTAGTGCCGGAGCTGACGGGAGAGGGGGGAGAGGTGATTGTGGAACCTGAGAGGATTGTACAGTGTTTCTCGGACTATTTCCGTAAGGTTTATGCCTCAGTGTCGGATAGGACGCCCGAGGACTCGCGTGACCTCTTGAGGGATATCGCTCTGCCCTGTCTCTCTGATGTAGATAGAGATGATCTTGATGGAGACATAACGGTCGATGAGGTGGCGGGAGCTATTCGCGCGCTGAACCCGGGCAAGGCCTCAGGCCTGAATGGCTTGCCGATTGACCTGTATAAGCTGTTCCCGGATAGGGTAGCCCCTCACCTGCGCGCCATGTTCGTGGAGGCGCGGGGGAGTGGGACCCTCCCGTTGGACCAGAGGCTGGCGACAATTGTTGTGATACACAAAGATGGTAAACCCCGAGATAAGTGTGCCTCATATAGGCCCATCTCACTCCTCAACGCCGAGCCGACGATTCTGGCTAAAATCCTGGCGGGCCGATTGGTCAGGGTACTTGGAGACTTGATTCACCCGGATCAATCCGGTTTTATTCCGCATCGCAACACCGCGTTAAACCTTCGGCGCCTTCATGGTGTGATCGCCAGGGCTGGCACGCTGCGAGAACCGGCTATTGTGGCGTCTCTTGATGCCACGATGGCCTTTGATACGGTAGAATGGGCGTATTTGTGGGCTGTGCTAGCCAAGTTCGGCTTTGGCCCTGGTTTTGTGAGTTGGGTGAGGTTGCTGTATGAGGGGCCCCTTGCGAGTGTGGTGGTAAATGGCCGGGCATCGACTCCGTTCCAGCTTGGGAGGGGGACTCGGCAGGGCTGCCCCCTGTCGCCTCTGCTGTTCGCCCTTGCCCTTGAACCGCTGGCGGCGTGGATACGCTGGCACCCGGACATACGTGGCCTTCGCTGGTCGCCCGAACACGAGGACCGCATTTCGCTATATGCTGACGACATCCTGTTGTATCTTGCCTCGCCCAAGAATTCATTCATAGTGGTTTGTGACGTTCTTACATCTTTCGGTAGGAACTCGGGTCTCGTCATCAACTGGAGTAAATCGTATTTATACGTCCTGAGTGGTGAGGTTCCACCGGTCCCGCGAACTTGTTCGATCCAGATTGCTCAGCAGGGCTTCATGTATCTGGGGATCTTTATCTCCATGGACCCCGCTTTGCGGTATGAGAGAAACCTGCTCCCCCCCCTGGCGCGCCTGCGGCGGGATGTTGAGGGCTGGCGGAGGTTGCCGCTCTCCCTCGTCGGGCGCGCCGCCTTGTTCAAAATGATGTCCCTTCCTCGGTTCCTCTACGCATTGCAGAATACTCTGGATTGGGTGCCGGCCAAGTACTTTCGGGAGGTCGAAAGCCTCCAACGAACGTTGTTGTGGGATGGGCGGCCGCGGATAGCGATTGCTAAATTGACGCTTCCATGGTATGACGGGGGTATCGCTCTTCCAGACATCCGACGCTATTACTGGGCCACCCAGTTGTCCGCGATTAACCATGGTCTTTATGGCCCGGCTCTCAGCCCTGGTTATGCCATGGACAGATGGTTGCTGCGCGGTGGGAACTATCTTAGGGCATTGTATTCGCGGTCCCTCGACTCGTCCCTCACGGGGCCCACTGGGGTGGCGGTGCGTGTATGGAAGATGGCGACTGACTCTCTGGGCTGGAAGGATAGGCTCACCCTAGCTACCCCGTTGTTTGAATCTGAAAGGTTGGGTAGGCTTTGGCATACGAAAGGGTTTGATAAATGGGACTTGATCGGCATCTCCAGGGTTGGAGATGTGCTGATTAAGGGGAGGGTGAAGTCCTTTGAAGAGTTGCAGAAGGAGTATGAGTTGGGGGCATCCGAGTTTTTCCGATATGCTCAGGTGCGTCATGCCCTGCGGTCAGTCCTTGTGGAGGGTGAGAGGGTGCCTGAGTCCTCTCCTTTGGAGGACCGGATCCTTGATGGCCATATGCCAGAGAGCACGATCTCGCTCATCTACAAGAAACTGATAAATGTTCGGGCTGATATGCTTCTGGGGCTGCGGGACCAGTGGACCAGGGACGGACTCGAGTTGGACGATGAGGACTGGCAGTCTGCTGTTTCCTCTCCTAAGGAGGTTGCGATCCCGTCGCGTCTGAGGCTGGTGCAGCTCAAGATATTGCATCGGGTGTATGTGACGGGGCCGCGACTGGTTCATATGGGATTCTCTGAGGAAGGCCTATGTAGGAGGGGATGTGGTATGGTGGGTACTTTCCTCCATATCATTTGGGAATGTGGTGTCATCACGGAATTTTGGAGGCGAGTTCATGCGGTGATGGGGGAGGTGACGGGCATTGCTATGCAGCCGGAAGCGCGGTGTTGTCTCCTGAATGTCTGGGGGCCACTGATCATGATGAGGCGCAGACCCAGTGGGTGACTCTGGGTAACATGGTTGCTAAGAGGGACATCGCGCGCTTGTGGGGTTCCGCGGGGCCCCCCACGTTAACCGCGTGGAAAGAAAATATGGACTGGAGTATGCTCAGGGAGAAGACAGTCTATTGCGCTAGAGGCCGCCCTCGGAAGTGGCATGCCATCTGGGGGCGGTGGAATCAATACAGGGGGGGAATATGTCTTGCCCCTGATCTGGATCCCCCCGAGGAACAGCTTTCTTCTTGATCTTCTTTCCAGCTCAGTATGCAGATGTGATGGTTAATTGACTTCTTGGGCCTCTGCTTTCCCCCCGTTTTCCTCTTTTCACAGTACTGTAACTGTTAGACGATTGGGGTCCGGCTCCCCCCTGAGGGGCTAACACCGTGGGGATTCAGTGTTGTTGCCTTGCTGGGGTTTGTTGTGTGTTTGTAATTATTTAAAAATGGAACCTTTTCACTGCTCCTTCAATGCACTGTGGACGCTTCTTTGTTCTCTCCTACCGAAGCTGCCGAACCTCCGGGTTGTCGGCTGAATAGCTGTGTCCAGATTCTTGAAGAAATAAAGGTTTTATAAAAAAAAAAAGAAAAAAAAAAACAATAACCATAACACGGACTAGACTTGGAATCTCTTTCGCTGAAATGACGGGGAGGAATCTTCACAACGCAAAATCGTGGCTCTTCTTTCTTCACAGCTGGAAATCGACTCCGACGCCCTGCCTGACATATACATGGGCGCATAGCAAAAGTCCTAAACAAGCGCTGAAAGACAAGCGCTGAATGCAGCTGTTTGCAGAAAACAGTGCCTGGACGCGCGGCAACAACGTGAAGGAACTCTTTGAAATAGGACACCAAACAGATGGCACATAGTGCGCCCCGTGCTCGCTCCCGCAAGGTAAACGCCACACATGCACGAGGGCTCATTGGGAATAGTGCAGTACATGCACCAGTTTCCCAAAAAGTCCTGAGCGATTCCAAGAGGTCACTTCTAAGCAACGCTTGCGCGCTGCGTAGGCAAGACCTAAAAAAGGGAGTCTTCCCTCAAATGTAACCCCAAATAGAATAACTTCAGCAGTTTTGAAACAAAGGTTTTCAAATATAAAAACAAAAGCAGAAATTACGATACGACACTCACTATCAACAACTCTGGAATAGATTCTTATCTAAAACACTAGGAAAAGACTCCTCTACCGGCCCGCGTCACTGGGCCACGGTATTTGGAGCCAGCACAAGTTGTAAGCAAGACGTCGCAAGGTTTGTCCTCGAGCGAGCGCTTAGGACGCGCACAGAATAGCACGGTCGGCCTCCGTAATTACCATTCTTTTGACTATACATTTTTGCCTTCTAGTAAAGACTGTCTCACTCCGCCCGTCCCCCGGAGCTTCTTGCCATAAAACTAAGCTAACGATTGAATGCACATAAGAGCAATTGAATGCACAATGTCTTATCAAACCAGGCACCGCACGTGCGAATAACAGCTATGCGTAACTGCTGCATCCCTCAATAAGAGCATGTAGTAAGCAACCGCAAAACGTGCGAACCAGAAGATAACGCAAATGCCGCGCTCTTCACCACTAATACAGACAGTGAGCGCTTAAACCAAACCACTGGCATAGCCTACGCATAATACGAGAACAAGAAGCGCTCGTGGTCCTTTGTTAAGGACCACATGAACCATTCCTACAATCCCTTAATTCATCATAAGGCATATAAAACAAACACGGCAACGCACGAACAGGTGAACTAGAGTAATACAATTTTCTTACAAATCATGATGTGTACACTTATTATTCCAGCATGTTTACTTGGAGCACTAAGGCACATAATACTGTGAACCACTGAATGTTTAAGCATCATATTCTGCAAGAATAAGACTGACTCTTGCATATTGTTGTTTTTTGGTCTTTTTCACTCTCCAGTTACAGGTACAAATCACCTATAACAGATCACAGTGGTATTTAGCACATCCAAGAAGAAGGGTAAGTGAATTACTTACCTACGCACACTACAAAGAAGTAAGTGTGCAACCACACGGTCCTGAAGAAAGCCCAACGAGCCGCCAGTGCACCAAAAGGCTGAAACATGTCGACCAATCGCACTTTTTAATAGGTGCAATAGAACAGTGATCCTTTTTAAACTTCCCCCATCATCGACACGATAAAGGTTATTCTGATAGATGGAGATAAGTTTAGACACACTTTACTATCACCGATCACTACTGTGAATACCAGTTGCTCTCCCTCCGGGCGGAGGATAGCATAACGAAAGACCAGGTGATGATGCTTTTCAGGTCATAATGCTTGCGGAAATCCAAGATATACCGCACCAACGGATTCAATGTGAATGAGGGTTTTTAAAAATGATTAGACCCAAAGACCCTGGTTAATACCAGGACAAGTGATTGATTCTCTCTTGATTATTTACTTACCGGATGGAAGCCGAATGAGTCTCAGCTTCTCTCCCCCCCATTTTGGTTATAAGATAATATATAAACATTAATAAAGTGCCTAGTGTGATAAACATCCGTTTTGGGTCTACATACTGCCCACCAACTGATGCGCTGCTAAATATAAAGTGTTAACAGAAAGTGCCTAGGATGGTGGTCATCAGACGAGTTTAAAGTGCAGTTCATACTCTTGCAGAGTACAAAACAGCTGGACACAGTTGCGCTCACCGGTCAATTCTTCACAATTTGATTATTTTATATTAAGCCGATGCTTACAGGACCATGCACCATTACCCACATGTATTGAGACTGGCTGTACTGTACACAACTTTAATACAGACTGCAAGCACTAACAGTTCTACAGTTTTTTTTAGTGTTCCAGATGACCAGACAAGTTAATTTGGTGAGTCCTTTTTAGGTCGAGCCTAGAGTCAGCGCGCATGCGTTGCTCTAGGGGAGACTTGTTGTAGTGGAGTATGTAATGGAAGCTCCGTGCACTCTCTGGCCATATTTTCCATTGGCTTGTGTCAGTGTCCTTCGTAAATGTTGGCGTCTGATTTGTAAACAGGCTTATTAGTCCTTCCTTCGTACTGCTGTGCCTCCATTTGTACCATCTCATGGTGACTGGACCCTTTACTTGTGTTCTTTCGATATTGCCTGCATTAGCCCTTCTGGCGAACACTTTGCCTAGTTAAATTTAAAGAGCACTGGTGGGACGCTAGCTTTAGCAATGGCGGCAGTATTTGCAGGGCGCTGTCCACACTTTTACTTTTGCTTATTGACGTTGGCTTAACTTTTAAATATCACCCTCTTGCCCCCCACCACAGGGACGCTGCGCGATGCACGCCCTGTGTTTATTACAGAAATCTCTGGATGCTTCCTCCATTGTTCCCTTCTCCCTCGCTCCCCCATCCATGCCCTTCGTGTAGCTTGTGTTTTTTTATTTTTTATTTACGGCAGCCCTTGCACTCCATAGAACACACACGGCGCTGCCTCTCCTCCGTTCAGACAGTGCTCCTGCAGCTGCACAACACCGCCTTCATTTTAGTCTATGAGCACTATTTACTTTATTGACTTTCTTTTACTGCAGGCACGGCATGCTTGAATGTAAGCACAGCACGTCATGCCTGCAGTAAGCAGCCCGGACAATGGCGGCTGGCATTCCAGTGCCATAGGTCTCGCATTTTTTTACTAAGCCCTTCCTACCACGCTGTTTTGGTCTCCCGACTATATAAATAACAGGCGGTACTACTATCAAACATGATGGTATTCATTTTACCGACCTAGGAAAGATGGAAGGCCAAGCTGTCTTTACCAGGATTCCACTTTGGTCAGTGGCGGCGTACAATACGCAGAGCCAACTCTGCTTCCCTCACACAGTACGTTCATATTATATCGAGCAATGTTGCCTTTGAAAAGCATCGATAAAATACACCATTCGTGAAATACTCGAACCGGTAAAACAATGACAACTAAAAACAAGCATTTACAATGCAATAGGTCTCGCAACTGCGAGTTTTAGAGCTGTTGGTATTGTAAATAGCAATGCCTTTTGAAAAATTACCAGGTATTGTAATTTAGATATATATTTTTTAAATTGTTTTTATTGACAACATGAGGAAATAACCATAAACAAATACATAGCATCAATACAAACAAAAAAAAACTTTTCTAAAGCTCAAGAGACAGGATAATAACCCAAAATCATTTTAGCTATACATGAATATCCCAAAAAATGTTAAATAAATGAACCCCAAGTTTTTTCAAATTTACATAATGAACGGACCCCCCTCATTTTAGCTAGTGCGAATTCCATGTCATATGTTTCTTTGACCAGACCCCACCACTCCAGAACCGACGGTGGACCCCGCGAGATCCAGACCCGAGCTATTGTCAATCTGGCACAGGCCTATAAAATAGTTATTAGATCTTTCTGGTTAGAATTCCTATTCTGCCCGCCCAGCATTACATCCAGTACTGTAAGTGATATAGATCTCCCAAGTTTCTGAGTCAGAATTTGAGCAACTCTTCGCCAAAACTCTGCCAATTCCGGACAGAAAAAGAACATGTTTCAGGTCAGCTGCCACTAGGTCGCATTTTGGGCACTTTGTCCGGTCACTAGTAGAATTATTTAGAGACCATTTTGCTATCCTTTCGGGTGTGTAGTATAACGAACATATAGTTCTATACTGCTGCAATCTCAGATTGGAAGAGTGTACCGACCTACTAATACTGCTGAGAGCTGTCGAGATGGTATTAGCTGTGATGATAGTACCCATTCTTTGACTCCAGCGCTGAGCTAATCTCGAAAAATCATCCTCCTTATAGGAGTTGAAACTTTTTTATCCGATACTAATCAATGATTTATCCTTAGCCGCATATAAACAATTCCATATATCAGAATCCAGAACAGTTATAAGATTCATACTACGTATGAAATAATCACGAATCTGATAGTACTTAAACCGCATGCCTTCTGAGAAATTATATAGAATCTTCAGTGTTTCAAATGTCATAAACCCACTAAAATCATAGAGATCCCCAAGGACTTTTATGCCCTAATTCAGAGTTCTTCAATCTGTGGGGCGCGCCCCACCAGGGGGGCGCGACACCATGTCAGGGGGGGCACACACTCCTCTAAAATCTTACCTTTTTTCGTCTCACTGTCACGCCTTGCAAGTCTTCACCCATTTCAAATGGGGTTTCTTTTTCTTGTAGAACTCCGGTAACAGAGGGGAGGGTTGGAGGGGGGAGGGAGGGTAAATTGAGGAGGCACTACGTGCCCCTGCTTTTGTAATGTTAAGAGCAGACACATTAACCGTCCCAGGAGGGGGTTAATTTATATAGCTGAAATGCTTCAGCGGTAGTGGGAGGCAGGAAGTCGCTCTCCTCTGCTAAAACCGAAAGCAGAGGAATGGGCAGTCCTGTTCTTTTGCGTTCAATTTCACAGCAGAGGCTCCTTGCCTCCAACTGCAGCTGAAGCATTTCAGCTCTACGAATTAGGACAGTGCTTAATTTGTAAAATAGTAAGTGCCCTGCTAAACATTTCTCAGAAGAATGTGGTCAGTGCTTTCAACGGTCGAGGTGGTGAATACTGAGGCTGCGTTGTCTTGATTTCACCTCATGCCTCTAGCATTCACCGCCAGAACTGCCTTCCCCTTTACCTCACACTTTCACATTCATTTTCCTCCTTTTTCTCCCTTTGTCACTATCTTTCCGTTTTTCTCTTCCTCCTTTTCCCTTTTTGAACTTTCTCTCTTACTTGGGATCAAATTATATGTTAAGAAAACATAAGTGCTAGTACCTAAAATGTGTGTTGGTGGGTCTTACCGGCAAACACTGGCTTGAAATAAAGACTGTAATACTTTAAATGGGACAGAACCGGTAATTCGCTATAAAACCTTATATATTCGAGTGCGAAGTGCCTGCCCTGTTCAGAAGCAAGCAATACTTTTAATGAACCGATTTTCAATATATCAGGTACTGTTCAGCAGAAGTACATTACTCTACGTGGGAACAGATACTTCAAACATAACTACTTTTAGTGGCATAGCACTGACAGCAGCAATATATGCAACGAAGAGTACGTCACTTCCCAGCAGAACAGCAGCTCTTCTTTCTTGTACGTTTGGGGGGCCGTACATGAGCACCTGGTGTATGTTCCTATCCTCATCTGTTTTTAACCCACACCAGTGCTTATTCATGTATAAATTAGTAGCGTAAATCAGGTGTTAAGTGTGAGGATCGCTGATGATGGCGAGCATGAGAGAGAAAGGGAAAGAGCAGCTAAGTGAGATAGAACAGAAAAGAGAGGAACGGAGTACGAGGCAGCGTGTGATAGAGATCAAATGAAGGAGAGCTTCAGAGAGAGAGATGGCTCTGTTTTCCGATGCAGCGTGAAATGACAAAACGTGCTGTAGCAACCGCTATGTAAAAGCAAAATAACAACAATGCACTCTCTAATTTCATGCCCTGAAGGTACTTATTCAATAATTAACCCCTTCCATGCTGCGCAGATTCCGCCGCTGTGCTGACGGAATCTTGCGCGGGCGTGGTCATGACGGAACGGTTCCGTCATGAGCACAGCTCAACCGTGGCTCATGACGGAACCGTTCCGTCATGAGCACCGAAGGGGTTAACATTTGCATTGTTAGTATGCTGAGTTATGTAGAGTAGTTATTTAATAATATTTATTAACCACCCAGAGGCACTTTAGGTTGTGCCACGCAACATACAGTGGCCCATAGTAACATCGTGACTATAGAACACAAAAGGTCTGGACTAGATATCCAGAGTTGTGTGTCTTAGCTGTCACACACTTGGAGGTGTTAGGAATTACAAATACTCTGTTATGCAGGCATGAATCTTGGCTCATGCTCTCACAGCCGCAACACTCACCGGGACTCGAGAGAGGTCAAGGTCACGCAAAATTCTTAACATGTACCTGCCACCACAAAGTCTGTCAGACAACATTGATCTGAAGTAAAATAGGTAACATCATTAATTTATTATTAGTTCTATTTTTTTTTTTAAACATAAGCCCGACGTGTACTAAACTCCCACTGCTTCAGGCAAGCAACTTATCATACCACTAAGGAATTCTCAATTAGGTGTTCATTAAGCGCCCTCTCTGTGGACTTTCACCTTTGTCTTCGGATCCATAACTGGTTGGTGGGCAATTATCCCATTATAATTAGGGCTCCCGGTTTTATGGTATTTATTTTTTTGACATTTCCGTCTGTATTTATCCATATGTATTTTTTGCTAATTCCATCTGTATTTATCCATATTTATTTGGGTTTTGTGAAAAAATGAAGCCGAAATTAGTATATTTCCACATTTATTCTATCGTTAAATATGCACTCATGCTTGAATACCTGCCAGGTTTCAATGCTGCGAACACCTGCTGAAGATAAATCAATGTACTTATATGAAAATATGCAAACTTCAGTATCAACCATGTGTCTATTTATCTACCGCTGTTAAATCGTCTTTACTAAAATCACTTTCTTTTTTAAACCCCTTACCTATCAATCCAGATGACTATTGGCTTGGTAGTCATGGCAGACAGTATTGAGAATTACTTAAAAAGAAACCCAATTCTATTTTTATCCGCATTTAAAAATAAATACAGTTACGAAAATAAATGTTTTCTGTCTGTATTTATCTGTGAAAATCAGTAAAAACGGAAAACAGGGAGCCTTAATTATAATGCTGCCTAAAATGTTTGTTAATGATTTCCAGAGAAGAATTGTTTCTCGTGTATGAGCTCTGAGCTAGGGAGTGCTCGAAAAATCTGTCAACACGGTCTCCCTTACAGTTACTTAGTTGGCTGAAAATGTCTGCAGAATATTCAGCTTTGAGAGAAACTGCGATCAAAACTCTCTTGCCTTTCAGCTCATCCTATTTATGTGAGATTGGGTTCTCGGCACTTGCGATAATAAAGACTAAGTACCGTTCAAGACTGGATGTGGAGCACAACCTGAGGATGGCAGTAGCAAAAATCCATCCACAGATTGACCATCTCTGTGGCGAAAAACAGGCACACCCGTCACATTTATGTTGGTGGTGCTATTATCAATCTATGCCATGTGTAAAGCAAAGCATCCTAGTAAAAATAATTTGCGCACATTTTATCTTGGAAAATTATGTTTAGAGTTGTGTAATAAGTTTCTATCATTTCACCACACCCACTCACAAACCTGCAGTTTACTAAACACTTTGATTGTGGAACATTATTTGCCGGATATGGCCCGGGATATGTGGGTGGCGGTTGATTATGTAGTGCACCAGATTCCAGAAATTTCTGTCAGGTGGTGGGGGGGCCCAACATCTGAAAACATTCAGCTGGGGGGGCTCAACTTCCAAAAGTTTGAAGACCTCTGCCCTAATTAGACCATCGTTTACCAACCCCATCACAGAAGATTTCTGGAAGACCTGGATTATCCCACAAAGGAAGTTTAGGAGAAAAAACGATGTCTTGCACTTAGTAAGAATAGCACGCCAAATAATTACACCCTCCCGCGCGGTCTTAAATTTGACCCGCTTATAGTAGTTTGGGTCGTTAGTTCTAAAAAGAAACATATTAGAATCTTCCCCTAGCTTGAATACATGGAAAAAAAATATATTACTAGGGTTTAATAAAATACGAAGGCGACCAAGAGAAGCTGACCAAAAATATAATTTAAAATCTGGAAAATCGGGGGCGTGTCCAAGATGGCGACGGAGTAGGACGTGCTTTCTGTCCCTCCGCCGCCGTGATTGCTTAGCCTTGTCCAGCGCCTTCCCTGGACCCTGCCGGCCGACCCAGAGTTAGCGCTGTTCCTCCGGCAGCCCTAGAGGAGGTCCGGTGTCGTTGGCGGACCCGGTGGCGGAGAGGTGGACTCCCGGCAGCTTTGGGGAGCGAGACCCGGCACCCCCGCAGGTGGAGAGTGCCTTGCTGGACCCGCAGAAGTGCGTGTAGCGGGAGAGGAGCATTGGAGCGGGAGACGGACGGACCGCTTAGCCGCACTGAAAGCCGGAGGCTTGGGCCTAGGTCGGGACCGCGACCTTTACGGAGCGACCGCCCAGGGGGCTGCTAGCCGGGTCGGCGGCGCGTACATGGTCGTGTGCCTGCCTCTGCCCCAGCGGCGGACGGAGTGGGGACTATATTGAGCCTTTCCCCCATTCTGGAGTGGAGTGGCCCGGAGGCCTGAGGCAGACGGGCTGAGCAGAGGCGAAGAGCTGCGGAGTTGCGTCGAACGGACCGGAGACCGAGCCCTGAGGTGCGGCGCGAGTCTGTGGGGCCCTTGGTCCGGCCGGGCCCGCGGTGAGCTATCGCTGGGGGGTGCCACCCGGCCTGGGGTGTTGGTGGCCTGTTGGAGGCTCCCCTTGCGCTCTGCCCCTGTATTCACTAGCCACGTCCGGGCGGCTGGTGCCGTGGGGGGCACCCGTGGAGCAGCCGGCCTGGCCTGATCCCGAGCTACGTAGCTGGAAGGAGGTGGTGTCTGGAGACGAGCGGAGGGGGTGAAGGAGCCCTGGCCAGTGGCTGCGCGCGCCTGGGGCCACCCACGTGAAGTGCGCCAGCGTTCTTGTGGAGCGCCAGACCGAGGGGTGGTGGACTCCGGGGGATCGTGCCCGGTGGCGGGGCTTGCGGGCTTTCTCCGCACCCGATCTGGGACAGTGCGGCCTAGTGGAGATGCCTTGGAGCTGGTGGCGGCCTGGAGTGGCAAAGCGGGGGGCGCTGCAACAGGTGGACACCTGAGTGGACGCTCCCGTCCCTGGTTAGGGGGCGGACGTGAGCATCTGAGGAGGAGGATCTGAGGTGCGGTGTGGAGTGGGGCCACTGGACCGGGGCTCTTGACTCGCGACTGCGCCGGCGGAGGTGTAGAGGGAGACCTAGTCAGCGCGAAGGCGTCAGGCAGAGAGTGGTGCAATCTGCCTACGGTCTTCCACGGAATATAGCCACCGTACCGGACGCGATGTCTAACAAGCCCCGCAAGGAAAAGCCGAGCAGGGAGGGGCCTCCGAGGGGTGCGCGGCCGACGACGCCACCAGGTACCAGCGCTTCCCCCTGGCAGCGGGACGATGAGGCGCCGGCCACCAAGGCCTTTATGCTGGAGCTCTTCTCTGCCATCAAAGAGGACATCTCGGAGCTCCGCTCCCAGCTCACCTCGGATCTCAGAGAGGTGAGAAGAGAGGTAGATGGCATCTGTGAGCGGGTGGCAACGCTGGAGGAGCATGATCTGGGTCTAGCGGGCGACGTGCATCAGCTCCAACAGGATGTGCTTAGACTGACGGAGCAGAACCTGGATCTCCAGGCCCATGCGGAGGACCTAGAAAACCGGTCTCGCCGGAACAACATCCGCATTCGCGCGGTGCCCTGGGATGGAGAGGCGGGAGACCTGCGTGGCTATGTGGAAGCTCTCTTTCTGCAGATCCTTGGCGAAGACGATCTCCGCGAGGTCAGGATGGACAGGGTCCATAGAGTGGGTCTGCCGAGAGGTACGGGGGCTCCTCCTCCGGACATCCTGGTCTGCGTACAGGATGCGTATACTTCGGAAGGCGAGGGTTATCACCGATTTGCTATTCAGAGATCATCATCCCCAACTTTTCCAGGACCTGGCGGCATCAACGCTCCAGAAGAGGCGCGCCTTTAAGCCAGTGACGACATTCCTGCGCGACCAGATTGTGGTGTACTCCTGGGGCCATCCCTTTCGCCTCATCTTCAGATGGCAGAATAGACTGGTCGAACTTAGATCCCTGCAGACTGCTAAGGACCTCCTTGGGTTGGACGACGCTGCCCCTTCTCCGAGGGATGGTCGCTCACCATCGCGGCGACGAAGGCGCTCTTCCTCCTGGCACAGAGTGGGGCGACCCGCGGCGCAGAATAGGCCGGATCCCACGGTCAGCCAGCAAGAAAGAAATGGGGCTGTGGCCTCCGTGGTGAGTGGGACGGTGGCGCCGCCGCAGGACAGCTCGTCGGCTGCTTGAGCGTAGAGGGAATGCTGTTGGGCATCGGAGGGACAACCCCCCTCCATTCAGGTACCGTGGGTAACTATGTACTTTTGGGGAAGACGCCCCGGGCCGGAGAGCGAATGGGACACTGACTGTTACCTGAGATCCCGCTCTCAGAGGGACTCAACACTGGCCCTCTCTGTGGAACTATTGGTTCTATTGTTTCTTTCTTTTTGGGGGTTGTTTGTTCTCATACCCTTTGCATTTTGCCCTTCTTTGGGTCCTTGTTGGGGTGGTTTTGGGAAAGGGAAGGGAGGGTGTGTGGGGGGGGTTGGGGGGGAGGGGAGGGGGTCGGTGGTAGTAGCCAGATGTTGCCTGGGGGTGTTGTGTGTGAGTCGCGCCTTGCGGGGGGAATGAGGGGGGGGGCTGGGGAGGGTGGATGTGGGCTATCTAGTGTCGCGGGGGGGATTCGTGCCCTGCTCGGAGGGGGCTTCAGTTCTGGGCGAGGGGGAGGGATGAGGGGCTTATGTTGGGTGGCGAGACGACTGATGTACTTTGTAGGGGGGGGCCTGGAGGGACTGGGGGACGTGCTGTGTGAATAATGCCTGTTACCCTAGGAACTTGGAATGTGCAGGGGCAGAATTCTCCCCAGAAACGCCAAAAGGTCTGGAAGTACATCTTGGATCACCACCTTGATGTGGTTGGCCTTCAGGAGACCCACCTGGCCCGGAAGGATGAGTCCCGATTGAAACATAAGCAATTCCTCCTTATTTACAGGTCCTCGCCAGCTTCCAAGCATAGGGGAGTGGCCCTATTGATCGGCTCGACGCTTCACTTTCAGTCTCTGGGGTCCGGGGCGACAGGGAGGGTAGGTGGCTTATTGTCAAGGGTGTGCTACTCGGTAAGACTTGCTCGTTCCTTGTGTTATATGCCCCCAATGTGGGGGAAAATAGGTTCCTCTTGGAGCTGCTGCCCGCCGTGGAGGACTTTGTGGAGGGGGCACGCTTCGTGATGGGAGATTTCAACTTGGTATGGGATAAGGACTTAGACAGCTCTCACCAGCAGAGAGCAGAGGCCGGTGTCTTTTCCGACGAGACGCGCCGGAGGTTTGACGAACTGGTATTGTTAGATGGATGGCGCTCTCTACACCCCCTCTCTCGGGTCTACACTTTCTTCTCTCATGTGCACCACTCTTATTCCCGCTTATATCATATTTTTTATAATCAAGCCCTCCGGGGGTCCCTGAGAGAGGCCAAAATCTTTCCTCTTTCTGTCTCTGACCATAGCCTATTCGCGCTGGGCCTTCAGTGGGCGCCAGGAGGGAATGCCCCGCGCAAGTGGTACTTTCCGGCTTCCCTGGTGAGGGACGAGTCCTCATGCAAGGAGCTCCGTAAGGCGATTCGGGAATTCTACGAGCTCAATCCTGTGCAGGACACCTCGGTTTTCACTACCTGGGACGCATTCAAGGCGTCAGTGAGGGGTAGCTGCTTGGCCCTTAACGCGGCTCTCAATAGATTGAGGAGGACGGAGCGGGAAGCGTTGGAGAAGGAACTCTCAGCGCTGGAGCAAGCCCATAAGGCCAATCCTTCCAGACGCACGTTGAGGCCGCTGACTGCCCTTAGGGGCAAACTCTGGGCTCACTACAACAACAGGGCGGAGATCACTCTCCTGAAGCTCCGCCATCTCTCCTACTCTCAGGGGAACAAGGTGGGGAGGCACTTGGCCCGCCAACTTCGCCATAAACGGGAGAGGGATTACATAGGGGGAGTTCGCGATGCAACTGGCTCGTTGCGGCACTGTGATGCTGCCAAGGCTGAGCTCTTCGGGGAGTACTATTCGACGTTGTATTCGGGAGATACCCTGGACTCCGTCGCCCAAAAGGACTATCTGAGCGCGCTCCCGCTCCCTCGTGTCTCTAGCGAATGGAATGAACTGCTCTCCGCCCCCATCTCTAGGGAGGAGGTGCTGGGTGCCATCAGGTCCCTGAAACCCCATAAGGTGCTTGGGGCAGACAGGTTCACGGCCCTCTTCTACCAATACTTTGCTGCTGACATTAGTGGCTTCTTGGTTCAACTGTTCAATGCTATGGCCGACTCGGGGGCCTCCTCAGTCTAAATGGCGAAAGCGGTCATCTCGGTCATCCCCAAGCCTGGTAAGGACCCCTCTGCGTGCTCGTCGTATAGGCCGATAGCCCTGCTTAACATCGACGCCAAACTTTACTCTTCCATTCTTGCGACTCGTTTGCAGGACCTGATGCCGGCTCTTATCCACCCTGATCAATCGGGTTTTATCAAGGGGCGTCAAACCCATGATAACACTAGGAGGGTGGTCCACCTCATCGAGAAGGCCAACCGCTTCAACATTCCGGCAGTATTGATCGGTCTAGACGCCGAGAAGGCATTCGACCGGGTGGACTGGCAGTTTCTATTCCGAACCTTGGAAGCATTTGGAGTCTCGGACAGATTTTTGACCATGCTCAAGGCCAATTATAGCGACCACCGTTCTAGAGTCACGGTCAACGGATATTTATCGTCTTTCTTTTCGCACTCGCGGGGCACGCGACAGGGGTGTCCCCTCTCCCCCTTGCTATTTGCTTGGCGTTGGCGATACGAGAGCACCAGGACATACGAGGATTGCCCTTCACGGGCGAACAACACAAGATCTCCCTGTTTGCGGACGATGTCTTGCTCTCTCTTGCAGACCCTGCGCACTCCCTCCCCCATGTGCAGACGGCTCTGGCGTGTTTCGAGGCGATGGCAGGTTTCAAGGTGAACTACGACAAGTCTTATATTCTTAACCTCACGCTTTCAGCGGCAGAGGTGGACCGCCTCCGACCGCTTTCGCCCCTGCCATGGACCCATTCCTCGTTACTGTATCTGGGGGTCCGCTTGACCCCCACGGTGGGGAAATTATATGCGGCCAATTTCCCCCCTCTACTGGCTACAATCCAGGCTGATTTGCATCGCTGGAAGCCGTTATTTATCTCCTGGTTGGGTAGAATCCATGCGATTAAAATGACGCTCCTCCCGAAGCTCTTGTATTTATTCCAGGCTCTCCCTATTGTCTTGGACAGTGATTTTTTTCGTTGCATAAAGACTCTTATGCTCCGTTTCGTTTGGCAAGGGGGACGGGCTAGATTTTCCTTTGCCACTCTCCGGCGCCCTCGGGGGGAGGGTGGAGTGGGCCTTCCGGACCTGCACCTCTATTATAAGGCAGCGCAACTGAGGATATTGGTGGAATGGACCCAACCCCTCTCGGAGAAACATTGGCTGCACATGGATAGAAGTGTGGCGGGGCGAACGTTATGGGACTTGGTGTGGAAGCCCAAGGGGGATAGGCCCAAGAATGCGTACATCAGCACGCCTACCGGTACCACCCTTAAGGTTTGGGAATCGGTGTCTGGAGATGAGCGGTGGACTACGTTCCTGTCGCCCTTTACTCCCATACACTTCAACCCGGCCTTCCCGCCTGCACTGCGTGAGGAGCCCTTTGATGCCTGGAGAGAGGGGGGCTGCCTCGCTCTCACGCATCTGTTTCATGGCTATGCCCCGCTAACGTTTGCCAATTGTGGGCGGGACTACGGGGTCCCCCAGTCAGAACAGTTCCGCCACACTCAACTGCTGCACTCGGCACTGTCCTCGTCAGTTCGAGAAGCGGCGACTAGGCCGCCCACCCCCTTTGAGGCTTTCTTTCCCGCACGTCGACCGTGCGCGGTGCCATTTCCTTTATTTACAGCCACCTCTTAGCCACTGCTATCTCCCCAAGACCGCGCTACATGGGCCTATGGGAAGGCATCCTTGGACGCGCCATCTCGGGTGAGGAGTGGTCCCATTTGTGGAGGGACGTGACCAAGCATAAATCACTCAGTGGAACTGCGAGAGGTGCATCTCAAGACCATGATGGACTGGTACCTCTCCCCCGCCAAGTTACACCGCATCTTCCCTAACTCTTCGGACAGGTGTTGGAGGGGCTGTGGTCTACTGGGGGATTTTCGCCATATCTGGTGGGACTGCCCGATCATCCGTCCCTACTGGGAAGAGATCTTGTCCCATATTAAGGAGATCCTGGGGTACCCGATCGTGGACTCCTTGGCTCACGTGTTGTTGGGCCTTCGAGATCCACTCCTCGAACATCAAACGCGAGCGGACAAAAAGATTCTCTGGCTTTGTGTGGGGGCGGCCAAGATCACCCTGGCGGCGGCCTGGAAGAAAAAGGAGGCCCCGGCGATCTCCTTGTGGCATGCGAGGTTGTGGAAATTGTTGAGCATGGAGCGGATGGCGGACATTTGTCTGGGGAACTTTCAGAATTTCATTTTCCGTTGGGGACCATTGGTCCGCTTTCTTTCCATGGGATTACCGGCAGCGGTGTGTCCACCCTCGGTTCGAGCCCTCCATCTGTTTCAGGTGTGAGTGTTAGCAGAGGATTGTAGTAAGTATGACTGAGAGCTACCACCACTGGGGGGGGGGGGGAGGGTGGGGGGGGGTTAGGGGGGTTTCCTTTTTGATTTTTGGTTCATTGCTGCATACATGGACGGCGGAGGGGGGAGCCTGATTGCGCTAGGTTCGGAGTGACCGGCCCCAGTAGCGTGAACTCTGCTGAGCCTTAACGATGTGCGGGAGCTAGGCTCCTCTACTAGCTTTGTATTTATGGCCTGGATTTGGACCCTCTGTATTTGAGTGGTTTGTGGATTGGCAGGGCCGGAGGACTGAACACTCTTTACTCTCTATGGCCTCCCCTCCTGTTTTGCGTACCCCCTGCGAGGGAAGTTTTGCGGGACTGGCGCAGTTTTTTTTTCTTCTGTTTGATTATCAATAAAAACACACCTTTGACAAAAAAAAAATCTGGAAAATCAATACCCCCCCTGATTAAATGGAAGCTTTAATAGAGCAATTGCTCAGAGTGCTTTTTTATAGCCCCAGATAAAACTTCTAAAAATCCCATCTAGACGTTTAAAGAAAGAATTATTCAAACGCAATGGGATGGACCGGAACAAATAAAGAAATGTATGCAAAATCTTCATTTTTATGAGATTTATCCGCCCGCTAATACACTTTTTTAATGAAACAACTGTTTCTTTCAGTAATACCTCATAGTTTAACGCAACTATCTCATCTATTTATGCAGAGACTCTAACCCCTAAATATGTTGCAGCACTACAAACTCCCTGTATTGGAGCCGGAGGTTTATAATTCATCACTACTTGGGTTTTATCAGTATTCAGTCTGTAGCCTAAAATAGCCCCCAAATCTCCTTGCCTCCTGACTTATTCCCTTCATTGCTTCAGTTACATCTGTTGAATATATTGCAATGTCGCATATACCGTAATTTTAAGAGAATTCGAGCCAGAGACAAAAGGGATTATTCAGGGTTGATTTTGCAGGGCTGAAAGAAATGGTTCCATTGATAAAGCAAATAATAATTGTGACAAAGGGCACCCTTGACGAGTGCCACGAGATATTAGAAACTTAGAAGATTGCAACCCCCCATAGCTGATTTTGGCACTAGGATGGTCATATAGAGCGTGTAGCCATTGTAAGAACTGGCCTTTAAATCCGAAAGCTGACAGCGTAGCCCAGAGGAAGTCACACCTCAATCGGTCAAAAGCTTTTTCAGCATCTAATAATATCATACCGAGTGAGGTTGACTTAGTCCTAGCAACATCAAATGCTGTCACTGCCATATTTACATGGGCCGTGGTATCCCTTCCTAAAATGAACCCATGTTGCTGTGGGGACACCAGGCCAGACTTTATCGGTGCCAGACGAGTCGCCAAAATTTTAGCAAATATTTTTGCGTGTTTATGAGCAATATGGGTCTATATGACCCACATTTGTCAGCTGGCTTGTTTTTTTTTTTTAAAAGAAAACGATCTGTGTGATATTCCAGGAATTAGGGGCCTTTCCTCCTGCTCCAATGAATCTAGCTACCTGACTGAACAGTGGAAGTAGCTCATCCATGCATGTCTTATATAACTCCAGGGTAATTGAATCCTCTCCCTGCCCGACGGCAAGGCAATATTTGCTAGTTTGATTTCTTCCATTGCGATATCCCCTATTAATAAGTGAGATTTTTCATCCTCTATACGATTCAATAAGTTAATTTGCAGATATGTGTACATATCGCCCAGGACAGGCCGATTTTCCGGGGTATAAAGTTCTCGATAGTAGTTAGCAAATTGTTCCAGTATCTGATTGGGATGCTCATAGACCAGGTTATTGTGCCCCTTAATTGCCTTTATAAGAGTTCTAGCCTTATCGTCTGTGACTTTGTATGCCAGAATCTTCCCTATTTTTTCCCCACTCTCATATTGGGATAGATTATTTAGCTTAGCAATACTTTTTTCCCTAAATGTGTTTTTAAGAGCAGATTTAAGGTCAGCCAAAATGTATCCCAGATCCTCTACATTTGTCAAGACTTGGAGTAACGCCTCGGCCATTTGATTCTCTACTATGAGTATATTTGCAATAGTTTTTTCTGTTTCCTTCTTGCGTTCATAATTCTGTCTCATTATAAATTGTTGAGTGAAACCCCTAATACTAGCCTTGCAAGTATCCCATACCACGGTGGGCGGGCTGAGTCAATATTAATTTCCAAGAATTCTTTCAAATGTACCTTAAGCTGCATTATAAAGTCTATTTGAAAATAAATACCTGGGAAATTAAAAAAGCCGAGGTCTCTGTCTCTCCGCTGATATTCTAAAGGAGAGGAGGATGGGGTTGTGGTCAGAAGTGACCCTTGGGCAAATCTCCATAATAGTTGATTCTAAAATCCTATCTAATACCCAGGCCCTATCTATACGTGAGCATAATCGATGTGCAGCCGAATAATAAGTATAACCTGGCATATTTGGATAGACTACCCGCCAAGCATCCCTTATAGCATGTATTCGGCCCATTTCTCTGATTGCGGCTCATGTCTTCCGCATCCTCTGGAAGGCTCCTCGTCTGGTAGTATCAATATCATAATACAATTAAAATTTCCTATTACTACCCGTTCTCCCTCCCAACCCAACACCTCGATGTTTACCCTAGCAAGAACTGTGGGGTCGTCTATATTTGGACCATATACAACACAGAACGTATATTTACAGCCTTCCATTATTATTTGTGCAATAGCCCATCTGCCGCCTTTATGTGAAGCTGTTTTACTAATCTCAGGTCTAAATTGCTTATGTTTTAAAATTGCAACTCTTCGTATTGAAGCATTTAAATATGAACTGACAACTACATCATATCCTAATTGCCTTAAAAAACTGTTGTCTTTATAGGAGATATGTGTTTCTGAAAGTAAAACTATTTGCGGATAGTACATCCTTAATTCTTCTAAAACTAACCACCTCTTATTTCTGCTATTCAAACCTGCTACATTCCAGGCTAAACATCTAAGCCGATCCATCCTAATAATTCCTTCTTCATTAGATCCAGAATAATCTTACTATTGGCGCTCTTAATGCGCATTATCCTCATGTTGTTTTTTTCTAGATTTTTTACCCCCCCCACCCGTGAACGCACCCGACCCCTGCCCCCCCCTTCTACACCTTCCCACCCTGCTACCCCTATCCCATAGAGGAGGACTCCCCTCTTTATCCAGCTGCCGCTGTCTGGGCAGCCCCACAGAGTCACAGCAATGGTGGTCTACCCCGCACCTCTTCATTCTGCATTACCAATTTTAAAGATTGCACTTAATATACCCAGTTCATACGCGCATGTGAATAAATGTGTGTGGCCGGTCTTAAATACTTTCAAGCGCGCTGGTTCTTGCAAAAAGACTTGGCCACCCAGGGCTTTGATTGGATCTATAAACTGTCGTAACTGCCAACGCCTTCCCATTGTGGCTTTGCTTAAGTCTGACCTTACAAAAAAGGTGACAGATTCTATTGAAACTGGAGAGTTAGGTCGAGCCTTCAATGAGACA
This sequence comes from Triturus cristatus, assembly GCF_964204655.1. Classification (NCBI taxonomy): domain Eukaryota; kingdom Metazoa; phylum Chordata; class Amphibia; order Caudata; family Salamandridae; genus Triturus; species Triturus cristatus. Next base: position 1,247,874,812 of record NC_140582.1, read on the forward strand.
GCCTGTCTCAATAAAAAATGTCCTAAATAGATCAAAAATGGCCGAGGATATTGACCCCCCCTTATTACTCTGGACTAATGGTAGTCTGTGAACCCTTTGTAACTGTGAATCCCAGTCAGAGAGGTCTGGAAATGCCTTTTGAAATAATTGGACTATGTAGGCCCTCGGATCTGCCCCTACCGGAATTTCGAAAAGTCTAAGATTTTGTTGCCGCTGGCGATTCTCCATGTCCTCCAGCTTGGCCTATATGCTTGAGATCTGAGCCTCATGCTTCTTCACAAGAACCTCTGTGCACGCCGGCAGTTCTTCAGTGCAGGCGACTCTCTGCTGCAGCTCTGAGATCTCTTGAGTTAATCCTCTAAGTTTACCCACCATCTCCTGCAGAGAGTATTGCATTCTGCTGTTATCCTCTCGTACCTGCAGGTAATGCTGTTGGGCTTCCTGACTTTGCTCGTTTAAGGCCTGTACTATCAGACATAATGATGATGTCTTATCTTCCTGATTAACCGTACCCCCATCCCTCGATTGAGTTGCCACTCGAGTCACTTGAGTCAAACTAGCACCTTCTATAGTTTGAACCACTCTGAAAACGGACAGTGTAGTTTGATTCCCGTCCGTGGAGCCCACCTTAGTGCTATCAACTACTGTTAAGGGCGGGGGAAGAACCTCCGTTAGACTTCCATCCGAGAGTCGCAATGCCATAGACTTGACACCGCCCTTTGCCTGCACCCATTTCCGTAAAGGGCTATTATCAGTATTGTAATTTATAATAGTAATTTTCCACCAGTACCATAACTACCACTATTATTATTATTACTATCACCACAGAGTAGTAATAGTAATAATTGTAGTGGTGGTTATGGTACTTGTGGTGGTTGTAGCGGTGGTGGTAGTGGTGGTGGTATTGTTACTGGTGGTGGTGGTGGTACTGGTGGTGTTAGTGGTGGTGGTACTGGTGGTCTACGTGGATTTTATTTCATTACTTATGCTACTGCTGTAATATTTTTTAAACAAAAAATACAAAAACTAACAAACATTGTCATTGGCAACGCCAATAGCTCAAACTTTTAATAATGCCAGCCCTATTCCATTGCAAATGCATGACGTGCATCATCTACTTTCCAAAACACAATCTTAGATTTGTAGACACTCGTAACAGTCCTATGGTAGGAGGCAGTTGTTCAGCCAGTGTAAGGCTAATAGCTCACACAACTTTGCATTTTGATACCTGAGGTTTTAAATTACAATAAATGTAGTAGACCTCAGGCAGCAGACTTGACTTACCAGTAACTGTGGAAAGCACAATAACTTTAGAAACTGGTGCTTTATTTCACCTTTTCCGTGGTGTGAAGGTTACGTACCTGTTTTATTGCATTGGAATAGGCACAATGGGGCTTATTTACAAGTCCCTTGCACTGCCGGTGCTTCACTTTGGTGTGGAAAAAAGTGACACAGCGGCGGCGCAAGGGGCTTGTACATAAGCCCCAATGTCCTGTTTCTCTGGCTCTAAAGCAGCTTTGCTGACCTGGTTCTCTGGCTCTACAACGGCTCTGCTGTCCTGGTTCTCCGCTCTAAAGCAGCTCTGCTGACCTGGTTCTCTGGCTCTACAGCAGCTCTGCTGACGTTCTCAGGCTCTAAAGCAGCTCTGCTGAACTGGTTGTCAGGCTCTTAAGCGGCTCTGCTGACCTGGTTCTCTGGCTCTACAGCGGCTCTGCTGACCTGGTTCTCTGGCTCTAAAGCGGCTCTGCTGACCTGGTTCTCTGGCACTAGAGCAGATCTGATGACCTGGTTCTCTGGCACTAGAGCAGATCTGCTGACCTGGTTCTCTGGCTCTAAAGCAGCTCTACTGACCTGGTTCTCTGGCTCTAAAGCAGCTCTGCTGACCTGGTTCTCTGGCTCTAAAGCAGCTCTGCTGACCTGGTTCTATGGCTCTACAGCAGCTCTGCTGACCTGGTTCACTGGCTCTAGAGCAGCTCTGCTGTCCTGGTTCTCTGGCTCTAAAGCAGCTCTGCTGACCTGGTTCTCTGGCTCTAAAGCAGCTCTGCTGACCTGGTTCTCTGGCTCTACAGCAGCTCTGCTGACCTGGTTCTCTGGCTCTACAGCAGCTCTGCTGACCTGGTTCTCTGGCTCTACAGCAGCTCTGCTGATGTTCTCTGGCTTTACAGCGGCTCTGCGGACCTGGTTCTCTGGCTCTACAGCGGCTCTGCTGACCTGGTTCACTGGCTCTACAGCAGCTCTGCTGACCTGGTTCTTAGGCTCTAGAGCAGCTCTGCCGACCTGGTTCTTAGGCTCTAGAGCAGCTCTGCTGACCTGGTTCTCTGGCCCTAGAGCAGCTCTGCTGACCTGGTTCTCTGGCTCTAGAGCAGCTCTGCTAACCTGGTTCTCTGGCTCTAGAGCAGCTCTGCTAACCTGGTTCTCTGGCTCTAGAGCAGCTCTGCTAACCTGGTTGTCAGGCTCTAGAGCAGCTCTGCTGACCTAGTTCTCTGGCTCTACAGCGGCTCTGCTGACCTGGTTCTCTGGCTCTAAAGCAGCTCTGCTGACCTGGTTCACTGGCTCTACAGCAACTCTGCTAACCTGGTTCACTGGCTCTACAGCAGCTCTGCTGACCTGGTTCTCTGGCTCTAGAGCAGCTCTGCTGACCTGGTTCTCTGGCTCTAGAGCAGCTCTGCTAACCTGGTTCTCAGGCTCTAGAGCAGCTCTGCTGACCTGGTTCTCAGGCTCTACAACGACTCTGCTGACCTGGTTCTCTGGCTCTACAACGGCTCTGCTGACCTGGTTCTCTGGCTCTACAACGGCTCTGCTGAACTGGTTCTCTGGCTCTAAAGCCGCTCTGCTGACCTGGTTCCATGGCTCTAAAGCAGCTCTGCTGACCTGGTTCTCTGGCTCTAAAGCAGCTCTGCTGACCTAGTTCTCTGGCTCTAAAGCAGCTCTGCTGACCTGAATCTCTCCCTCTAAAGCACCTCTGCTGACCTGGTTTCTCTGGCTCTACAGCAGCTCTGCTGACCTGGTTTGTCTGGCTCTAGAGCAGGTTCTCTGGCTCTAGAGCAGCTCTGCTGACCTGGTTCTCTGGCTCTGGAGCAGCTCTGCTGACCAGGTTCTCTGGCTCTGGAGCAGCTCTGCTGACCAGGTTCTCTGGCTCTGGAGCAGCTCTGCTGACCAGGTTCTCTGGCTCTGGAGCAGCTCTGCTGACCAGGTTCTCTGGCTCTGGAGCAGCTCTGCTGACCAGGTTCTCTGGCTCTGGAGCAGCTCTGCTGACCAGGTTCTCTGGCTCTGGAGCAGCTCTGCTGACCAGGTTCTCTGGCTCTGGAGCAGCTCTGCTGACCAGGTTCTCTGGCTCTGGAGCAGCTCTGCTGACCAGGTTCTCTGGCTCTGGAGCAGCTCTGCTGACCAGGTTCTCTGGCTCTGGAGCAGCTCTGCTGACCAGGTTCTCTGGCTCTGAACCAGCTCTGCTGACCAGGTTCTCTCCCTCTAAAGCAGCTCTGCTGACCTGGTTTCTCTGGCTCTACAGCAGCTCTGCTGACCTAGTTCTCTGGCTCTAGAGCAGCTCTGCTGACCTAGTTCTCTGGCTCTACAACGGCTCTGCTGACCTGGTTCTCTGGCTCTAAAGCAGCTCTGCTGACCTGGTTCCATGTCTCTAAAGCAGCTCTGCTGTCCGGGTTCTCTGGCTCTAGAGCAGCTCTGCTGACCTGGTTCTTAGGCTCTAGAGCAGCTCTGCTGACCCGGTTCTCTGGCTCTAGAGCAGCTCTGCTGACCTGGTTTCTCTGGCTCTACAGCAGCTCTGCTGACCTGGTTCTCTGGCACTAGAGCAGGACTGCTGACCTAGTTCTCTGGCTCCAGAGCAGCTCTGCTGACCTGGTTCTTAGGCTCTAGAGCAGCTCTGCTGACCTGGTTCTCTGGCTCTACAACAGCTCTGCTGACCTGGTTCTCTGGCTTTGAAGCAGCTCTGCGGACCTGGTTCTCTGGCTCTGCAGCAGCTCTGCTGACCTGGTTCTCTCCCTCTAAAGCAGCTCTGCTGACCTGATTCTCTGGCTCTAAAGTAGCTCTGCTGACCTGATTCTCTGGCTCTAAAGCAGCTCTGCTGACCGGATTCTCTGGCTCTACAACGCCTCTGCTGGCCTGGTTCTCTGGCTGTACAACGGCTCTACTGACCTGGTTCATTGGCTCTAAAGCAGCTCTGCTGACCTGGTTCACTGGCTCTACAGCAGCTCTGCTGACCTGGTTCACTGGCTCTACAGCAGCTCTGCTGACCTGGTTCACTGGCTCTAGAGCAGCTCTGCTGACCTGGTTCTCTGGCTCTAGAGCAGCTCTGCTGACCTGGTTCTCAGGCTCTACAACGGCTCTGCTGACCTGGTTCTCTGGCTCTACCACGGCTCTGCTGACCTGGTTCTATGGCTCTAAAGCAGCTCTGCTGACCTGGTTCTCTGGCTCTAAAGCAGCTCTGCTGACCTGGTCTCTCTGGCTCTAAAGCAGCTCTGCTGACCTGGTTCACTGGCTCTACAGCAGCTCTGCTGACCTGGTTCACTGGCTATAAAGCAGCTCTGCTGACCTGGTTCTCTGGCTCTAGAGCAGCTCTGCTGACCAGGTTCTCGGGCTCTACAACGGCTCTGCTGACCTGGTTCTCTGGCTCTACCACGGCTCTGCTGACCTGGTTCTATGGCTCTAAAGCAGCTCTGCTGACCTGGTTCTCTGGCTCTAAAGCAGCTCTGCTGACCTGGTCTCTCTGGCTCTAAAGCAGCTCTGCTGACCTGGTTTCTCTGGCTCTACAGCAGCTCTGCTGACCTGGTTTCTCTGGCTCTACAGCAGCTCTGCTGACCTGGTTTCTCTGGCTCTACAGCAGCTCTGCTGACCTGGTTTCTCTGGCTATACAGCAGCTCTACTGATCTGGTTTCTCTGGCTCTAGAGCAGGTTCTCTGGCTCTAGAGCAGCTCTGCTGACCTGGTTCTCTGGCTCTACAATGGCTCTGTGACCTGGTTCTCTGGCTCTGAAGCGGTTCTGCTGACCTGGTTCTCTGGCTCTGGAGCAGCTCTGCTGGCCTGGTTCTCTGGCTCTGGAGCAGCTCGGCTGGCCTGGTTCTCTGGCTCTGGAGCAGCTCGGCTGGCCTGGTTCTCTGGCTCTGGAGCAGCTCGGCTGGCCTGGTTCTCTGGCTCTGGAGCAGCTCGGCTGGCCTGGTTCTCTGGCTCTGGAGCAGCTCGGCTGGCCTGGTTCTCTGGCTCTGGAGCAGCTCGGCTGGCCTGGTTCTCTGGCTCTGGAGCAGCTCGGCTGGCCTGGTTCTCTGGCTCTGGAGCAGCTCGGCTGGCCTGGTTCTCTGGCTCTGGAGCAGCTCGGCTGGCCTGGTTCTCTGGCTCTGGAGCAGCTCGGCTGGCCTGGTGCTCTGGCTCTGGAGCAGCTCGGCTGGCCTGGTGCTCTGGCTCTGGAGCAGCTCGGCTGGCCTGGTTCTCTGGCTCTGGAGCAGCTCGGCTGGCCTGGTTCTCTGGCTCTGGAGCAGCTCGGCTGGCCTGGTTCTCTGGCTCTGGAGCAGCTCGGCTGGCCAGGTTCTCTGGCTCTGGAGCAGCTCGGCTGACCAGGTTCTCTGGCTCTGGAGCAGCTCGGCTGACCAGGTTCTCTGGCTCTGGAGCAGCTCGGCTGACCAGGTTCTCTGGCTCTGGAGCAGCTCGGCTGACCAGGTTCTCTGGCTCTGGAGCAGCTCGGCTGACCAGGTTCTCTGGCTCTGGAGCAGCTCGGCTGACCAGGTTCTCTGGCTCTGGAGCAGCTCGGCTGACCAGGTTCTCTGGCTCTGGAGCAGCTCGGCTGACCAGGTTCTCTGGCTCTGGAGCAGCTCTGCTGACCTAGTTCTCTGGCTCTACAACGGCTCTGCTGACCTGGTTCTCTGGCTCTAAAGCAACTCTGCTGACCTGGTTCTCTGGCTCTAAAGCAGCTCTGCTGACCTTGTTCGCTGGCTCTAAAGCAGCTCTGCTGACCTGGTTCTCTGGCTCTAAAGCAGCTCTGCTGACCTGGTTCTCTGGCTCTACAACGGCTCTGCTGACCTGGTTCTCTGGCTCTACAACGGCTCTGCTGACCTGGTTCTCTGGCTCTACAACGGCTCTGCTGACCTGGTTCTCTGGCATTAAAGCAGCTCTGCTGACCTGGTTCTCTGGCTCTAGAGGAGCTCTGCTGGCCTGGCTCTCTGGCTCTAGAGCAGCTCTGCTGACCTGGTTCTCTGGCTCTAGAGCAGCTCTGCTGATCCGGTTCTCTGGCTCTAGAGCAGCTCTGCTGACCTGGTTCTCTCCCTCTAAAGCAGCTCTGCTGACCTGGTTCTCTCCCTCTAAAGCAGCTCTGCTGACCTGGTTCTCTGGCTCTAAAGCAGCTCTGCTGACCTGGTTCTCTGGCTCTAAAGCAGCTCTGCTGACCTGGTTCTCTGGCTCTAAAGCAGCTCTGCTGACCTGGTTCTCTGGCTCTAAAGCAGCTCTGCTGACCTGGTTCTCTGGCTCTAAAGCAGCTCTGCTGACCTGGTTCTCTGGCTCTAAAGCAGCTCTGCTGACCTGGTTCTCTGGCTCTAAAGCAGCTCTGCTGACCTGGTTCTCTGGCTCAAAAGCAGCTCTGCTGACCTGGTTCTCTGGCTGTGAAGCAGCTCTGCTGACCTGGTTCTCTGGCTTTGAAGCAGCTCTGCTGACCTGGTTTCTCTGGCTCTACAGCAGCTCTGCTGACCTGGTTCTCTGGCACTAGAGCAGCACTACTGACCTGGTTCTCTGGCTCTAGAGCAGCTCTGCTGACCTGGTTCTTAGGCTCTAGAGCAGCTCTGCTGACCTGGTTCTCTGGCTCTACAACAGCTCTGCTGACCTGTTTCTCTGGCTTTGAAGCAGCTCTGCTGACCAGGTTCTCTGGCTCTGGAGCAGCTCGGCTGACCAGGTTCTCTGGCTCTGGAGCAGCTCGGCTGACCAGGTTCTCTGGCTCTGGAGCAGCTCGGCTGACCAGGTTCTCTGGCTCTGGAGCAGCTCGGCTGACCAGGTTCTCTGGCTCTGGAGCAGCTCGGCTGACCAGGTTCTCTGGCTCTGGATCAGCTCGGCTGACCAGGTTCTCTGGCTCTGGAGCAGCTCGGCTGACCAGGTTCTCTGGCTCTGGAGCAGCTCGGCTGACCAGGTTCTCTGGCTCTGGAGCAGCTCTGCTGACCTAGTTCTCTGGCTCTACAACGGCTCTGCTGACCTGGTTCTCTGGCTCTAAAGCAACTCTGCTGACCTGGTTCTCTGGCTCTAAAGCAGCTCTGCTGACCTGGTTCTCTGGCTCTAAAGCAGCTCTGCTGACCTGGTTCTCTGGCTCTAAAGCAGCTCTGCTGATTTGGTTCTCTGGCTCTACAACGGCTCTGCTGACCTGGTTCTCTGGCTCTACAACGGCTCTGCTGACCTGGTTCTCTGGCTCTACAACGGCTCTGCTGACCTGGTTCTCTGGCATTAAAGCAGCTCTGCTGACCTGGTTCTCTGGCTCTAGAGGAGCTCTGCTGGCCTGGCTCTCTGGCTCTAGAGCAGCTCTGCTGACCTGGTTCTCTGGCTCTAGAGCAGCTCTGCTGATCCGGTTCTCTGGCTCTAGAGCAGCTCTGCTGACCTGGTTCTCTCCCTCTAAAGCAGCTCTGCTGACCTGGTTCTCTGGCTCTAAAGCAGCTCTGCTGACCTGGTTCTCTGGCTCTAAAGCAGCTCTGCTGACCTGGTTCTCTGGCTCTAAAGCAGCTCTGCTGACCTGGTTCTCTGGCTCTAAAGCAGCTCTGCTGACCTGGTTCTCTGGCTCTAAAGCAGCTCTGCTGACCTGGTTCTCTGGCTCTAAAGCAGCTCTGCTGACCTGGTTCTCTGGCTCTAAAGCAGCTCTGCTGACCTGGTTCTCTGGCTCAAAAGCAGCTCTGCTGACCTGGTTCTCTGGCTTTGAAGCAGCTCTGCTGACCTGGTTCTCTGGCTTTGAAGCAGCTCTGCTGACCTGGTTTCTCTGGCTCTACAGCAGCTCTGCTGACCTGGTTCTCTGGCACTAGAGCAGCACTACTGACCTGGTTCTCTGGCTCTAGAGCAGCTCTGCTGACCTGGTTCTTAGGCTCTAGAGCAGCTCTGCTGACCTGGTTCTCTGGCTCTACAACAGCTCTGCTGACCTGTTTCTCTGGCTTTGAAGCAGCTCTGCTGACCTGGTTCTCTGGCTCTACAGAAGCTCTGCTGACCTGGTTCTCTCCCTCTAAAGCAGCTCTGCTGACCTGGTTCTCTCCCTCTAAAGCAGCTCTGCTGACCTGGTTCTCTCCCTCTAAAGCAGCTCTGCTGACCTGGTTCTCTCCCTCTAAAGCAGCTCTGCTGACCTGGTTCTCTCCCTCTAAGGCAGCTCTGCTGACCTGGTTCTCTTCCTCTAAGGCAGCTCTGCTGACCTGGTTCTCTGGCTCTAGAGAAGCTCTGCCGACCTGGTTCTCCTGCTCTATAGCAGTGCTGCTGACCTGGTTCTCTGGCTCTAAAGCAGCTCTGCTGACCTGGTTCTCTGCCTCCAGAGCACCTCTGCTTAATTGGTTCACACTGCGAGTTAAAACACTGAGGATAAGTGGCAGGATAGAGTGTGGGGCAGATAAAAAGCACGACAAGGCAAGAACAATACTGTTGTGTGTTGAGGCAACAAGAGTGAAAAAAAGCATAGTAAATACCATGCGGCACAAAGTTCTTGATATGCTGAAGCCCTGAAATGTATATGTCTGCCTTGTATAGTTGCATTGTGCAGTGAAACTGAAACCTAAATCAAAGTGGGAGCGTGTGAAAGCTTACATCCCTAAGAGGAGACGCCATGCACGTGCACATCGCCTATCCGTGCGCGCACATTGTTTGTCTCCCTTTGCGCAGGAAACCGACAACAATAGTCTCGCCAAGGCGAAGCAACGCATGCGATGCGTTCGCTAGGCGAGACCTAAAAAGGCACAATAAAGCAATGGTAGCTTTCACATGACGTCACTGCAAGTGTGCTTTTGATTTACATCACACAATATGCATTAAATAAAAATGTCTGATCACATATTCAATTGTCAGCTAGCTTCAAAAGCTGACTTCAAGCTGTACTATAACCACAGTTATTTATACGCTGCGTGCCACAAAAAAAGTATTTTTGCACAGAAGTAACAGATTAATTATTTTTAAGAGTCATTTTAATTTCATCAACTTATGATGGACACAAGGCTTGTCAGCCACAGATAGAAATGTGCTCTACGTTACCGAGTGGGGCATAGAATATTTTGTTTGAAAGCTGCAAGCACTTGCCCTGTTTTCGCAAGCACTCCAGCGGGATCTTCTTAGAAACTACCAAATTGTGATAGGGCTTTTTTTGTTTTAACCCCTTCAGTGCCCGCCCCTTTCCCCGCCCAGTGCCGGCCGTTGCATTAGCGGGCGGGGTCTATGACGAGCTGGACTCGTCATGGGCACAGCGCCACCGCGGCCCATGACGAGTCCAGCTCGTCATGGGCACTGAAGGGGTTAAGGAGACACATTTAATTTTCACCAGACCCCTTAACTTTGTTAACACAGCCGTCTACTTTAGTTACTTGAAATTCTTTGAACTTTAAGGAAGTGAACGTGTGCCTGTATCTGTGTGTCATGCAACATGTGGCAAACTGAATCTTTTGAAATATCTGAGGTATCTAAATTTAAATCGGTATTTTATCGTCACGTCGCCAATGAATGCAATAGTAAACAAGTCTTTGCAATGCAGTAGGTCTCACATTTGCGCGAGTTTAAGCTATTGGCATTGTAAATGACAAAGCCTTTTATTTAGGTTTTAAAAACCAAAACATAAATAAAAGGCATTGCCAATAGCTCAAACTCGCGTAAATGTGAGACCTATTGCATTGCAAATGCTTGTTAACTTTGTAACACAGGGCGAATTCAGGATTTGGAGCTTTGGTTTTGTTTAGAGGGATGATGTGCAGGGTATTTGCCTGGACATTTATATTTGCTGTTTACTTTACCTGCTTGCAATATTGTCTTCCAGCATAAAAGAAATGGTCATAATAATTTTCTAAGAATAGCAACTTGGATTTCACTTTTTCGAACAGGCGAGACACATGGTGTGCGTTGTTCTTTATCTGGGCCTCACACATTTGTTCTAGTCACAGTCTAAGGGTGTCATTCGCTCTGGTCTGTCACATGGGAGATTATAGAATTGGCACGGTTATATTTGGTGACTGTTTCTGATATTAGAAGACATAGATACTCTAATTCACAAGAATAAAATTGTTTACAGTTCCTCGTTTAAATACATTTGTATCTTCTAGTTTATAACACTTTTGGGCGATGGTCCAGGATTGTATTATATCTGGATATTCTGAATACACCGTTACCTCTTCTAGCCCTGAGGAAGTCGGTTGAAGGGATTTGTCCAGTTAAGGAACAGGCGTTGGCTGGTAATGTGAAATAACCTGTACATCAAGGACTAAATGTTTGATTTATGTGAAGAAATCAATATCAACAAGTTCAAGATGCCCAACTATTTAGGACTATAATACCAAGCAAACTTCTCTTCTAACCTTGGAAACAATCTCTGTGGAGTGCTCAGAGATAATCTTACATGGATTCATTCAGTCTCTGCTTAAAAAAGCAAGTGCCAGTAGAAAACTCTTAAATACATATGCTTCCTTGGTTTATAATTACTAATTAGTTTACTAATTAGAACATTGGAATGTGGAGCACTCCATTGTAGTAAATGGAGTGCTCCGTGCTTCTACGGGCCGGTAAAGGCCCACAGAGCAACATTCCAATGTTTTACAAAAGCTGCTCGAAGCTCAAGGGGATTTAAATCCCCTCGAGCTTCGAGAAGCCTTTGTTTAATTTGTTAGAACATTCTGCCCTCTAGTGGCAGAATGTTCTAATAGCCTTATAGCCCTTCGTAGCAGGGCTATACCGCTATTAAAGTCCCGCTGCTTTTGTTAAAGTCCCTCGCCTTCGGCTTGGGCCTTTAACGCTGCAGCGGGCCTTTAATAGCCGGTATAGCCCGCTACGGCGGGCTATAAGGCTACAGTAAACTTCTCTTCTAACCTTGGAAACAATCTCTGTGGAGTGCTCAGGGATAATCTTACATGGATTCATTCAGTCTCTCCTTAAAAAAGCAAGTGCCAGTGTAGAAAACTCTTAAATACACATGCTTCCTTGGTTTAGAAATGGTCGGTATGCAGCACAAGATTGCTGTGCATGAATATTATTAAAAACATGGGCTAGATGGTAGGATAACTCAGTAGAGTGGATTACCTACAGCTAAGAGATGTGTCTAGTCTGAAGATCACATTTGACTCCTAACGTGACCAGCTCAGCTTTCCATTCTTCAAAAGCAGTTGAAACGTGAATACAACAGTAATGTTGGATATTATTTGCAGTGTAATTAACCTATCGTCCATAAGAAATCAATCCGCATCTCAACCAGCTCTGACGCCAACCTCGCCAATTCCGAACACCTTCACTTCCAAATCCACATCGACCCCAAAACCACACTCAGAGGCACCCTCCTCTACAGACCACCAGGACCCCGCGCGAAATTCAGTGAAGACATCACGGACTTCATCACTCCACACGCGCTCCCTTCCAAAGAATACATCCTTCTGGGAGACCTCAACTTTCACCTTGAAAAGAACAACGACCGCAACACCACCACCCTCCTGGACAACCTCGCCAACCTCGGACTTAAACAACTGGTCACTTCCCCCACCCACATCGCAGGTCACACATTCGACCCCATCTTCACCTCCAGCAATCATGTCTCCTTCAGCCACACTGCGGATCTCCTCTGGACTGACCACAGCTGCGTTCACTTCACCTACAACAAGCCCAAACCCACCAACCACCTCCAACCAACTCTGCAAAGAAACTGGAACAAAATCACCACCGACCAGATCTCCTCTTCGCTCCTTCTAAACACCCCAACCCACTCCTGGGACCCAAACCTAGCCGTCGCCAACTTCACCCAATGGTTAGCCAACACCGCCGACACCTTAGCACCACTGAAAAAACGTCACAGCAAACCTGGCAACAAGAAGGCCTCATGGTTCAACGATGACCTTAAGAAGTCCAAGAAACTCTGCCGCACCCTTGAAAAAGCGTGGAAAAAAGACCCAACCACCAGCACCAAGGACGCCTTCAAAAACGCCACCCGCACTCACCACCAACTAATCCGAAAGGCCAAGAAAACAGCATTCAAGGATCGACTTGACAACAACGCCCACAACAGCAAGGAACTTTTCAACATCGTCAAGGAGTTTTCCAATCCCTCGGCCAACTCCAACGACATCACCCCCTCTCAAGCCCTCTGCGACTCCCTAGCCTCATTCTTCCACAACAAGATTGCAGACATCCACAACAGCTTCGACAACCAACCCGGAGCCCAACCCACCCAACCACATGCTGAACACTCCACCCCCGTGAACACCCTTAACGACTGGAACCCAATCTCCACTGAGGACACCATCCGCTTGATGAACTCCATCCACTCAGGATCCCCCACAGACCCATGTCCTCACCACATCTTCAACAAAGCAGACTCCGTCATAGCACCGCACCTCCGAGACGTCATCAACTGCTCCTTCAACTCCGCCACCTTTCCGGAAAACTGGAAACACGCTGAACTCATCGCCCTTCTGAAAAAACCAACAGCGGACCCCACCGAACTCAAAAATTACCGCCCCATCTCGCTCCTTCCATTCCCGGCCAAAGTCATCGAGAAAGCTGTCAACATCCAGCTCGCCGCTTTCCTCGAAACCAACAAATCCCTCGACTCCTCACAATCAGGCTTCCGAGCAAAACACAGCACTGAGACCGCCCTCATCGCAGCAACAGACGACATTCGAACTCTACTGGACAATGGAGACACAGTCGCCCTCATCCTCCTCGACCTCTCTGCAGCATTCGACACAGTCTGCCACAGCACCCTTTTACAACGCCTCAGCAACATCGGAATACATGGAAAAGCACTTGGATGGATCACCTCGTTCCTCACCGGAAGAACCCAGAGAGTCCGCCTCCCACCATTCAAGTCCGAGGCCACCGAAGTCATCTGTGGCGTACCACAAGGTTCCTCTCTCAGCCCCACCCTCTTCAACGTATACATGAGCCCCCTCGCGACCATCGCCCGCCAACACAACCTCAACATCATCTCTTACGCGGATGACACTCAACTGATCCTTTCCCTTACCAAGGACCCCAGCACCGCCAAATCTAACCTACACGAAGGAATGAAAGAAGTTGCTGAATGGATGAAACTCAGCCGTCTGAAACTGAACTCAGATAAAACAGAAGTCCTCATCCTAGGTACATCCCCCTCTGCATGGGACGACTCTTGGTGGCCGGAAGCCCTTGGAAAAGCACCCATCCCGACAGACCACGCACGGAATCTAGGCGTTATCCTGGATTCTTCACTTTCAATGAACAGACAAGTCAGCGCCGTATCCTCATCCTGCTTCAACATTCTTCGCATGCTCAAAAAAACTTTTCGCTGGATCCCCACCGAAACCAGGAAAACAGTCACCCATGCTCTGGTCACGAGCCAACTGGACTACGGAAACACCCTCTACGCAGGCACTACCGCTAAACTCCAAAAGAAACTCCAACGAATCCAAAACGCCTCAGCCAGAATCATATTAGACATCCCACGCAACGAACACATCTCTGGTCACCTGAAAGACCTCCACTGGCTACCCGTCAATAAGAGAATCACTTTCCGACTGCTAACCCACGCACACAAATCACTCTACGACATCGGACCAGAATGCCTCAACTCAAGACTGTCCTTCTACACCCCCTCCCGCCAGCTACGCTCCTCCAGCCAAGCCCTCGCCACTGTACCTCGCATCAACAAGACCACAATGGGAGGTAGATCCTTCTCTTACCTGGCTGCTAAAACATGGAACTCACTCCCCACCCACCTTCGCCTTACCCAGAACCACCTAGCTTTCAGAAAGCAACTTAAAACGTGGATATTTGACAAGTAATCCTCCTCCCCCCCCTTAGCGCCTGAGACCCTCTGGGTATGTAGTGCGCTATATAAATTCTCTGACTTGACTTGACTATAATTATCATGTTCTTCGTTTTGAGCAGCATACACTATGATGAAACGCACAATGCAGCTTCTATTCCCATATAAAGCAGATACAGCTACTTTTACTTCCAGCTGCTTCTGCTCCGCTTTCTTGTACACCTTTTTGGAAACAATCTTTATGGGCTCTCGCGTTTACAGGGGCTGAAGACATTTGTGTTTATAGAAAATAAAGTCCAAGAAGTGATAGTGGTAAGCCCTGTAGAACTCCTCACATTAGCAGAGATTGAGTGGTAAAATAATAATAAACAAATTTATAAAGCGCATGGTTACACTAACTAGTGTGTCCCCGCGCTGCGGTACAAAGAGGCACATATTCCGGACAGGGCAGAGAAAGCAGAAACTGCTTAAACAGGAGAGCTAACATAGGGAAAAAGCCAAGTTTTTAGCTCCTTTCGGAAGATAGTCTCCGAAACCTCCAACCGGAGCCCCAGGGGGGAGTTTATTCCATTGCTTTGCTGCTAAAAAGCCGAAAGGAGCGACCACCCATCCTTGCTCTCTTGATAGATGGAATGCTGACCTGCCCCGTCCCGCTGGATCTTAGTTGACGGGTCGGGGAATAGGGGTTTAGTAGATCATGCAAGTAGGTGTGCCCCTTTCTTTGTAGGATACGATGGCTGACACAAAGAGCCTTAAACAGAATTTGCTCCCTTACCGGAGGCCAGTGAAGGGAAGCTAAGGTCTTATTAGAAGGAGCTCTCTTGGGTAACAGAACGAGACGCGCTGCTGCGTTCTGGATACGTTGGAGTCGCTGTATACATATTGTATGAGCTACCAGATAAAGTGCGTTTCCATAATCCAGGCATGATGTCATCAGAGCATGAACCATTGTTTTCCTAACTGTAATTGGCAGCACATCTAAAGTCTTCCGGAGTCCACGCAAAACTCCAAAACATGTTCCTGCCACTCGTCTAGTGTGGTTCTCAAAAGAGAGCTTGGTGTCCAGCCACATCCCTAAGTTCCTGACCTGCTCACAAGGAGAGGGGGTGGGTCCCAGTGTCTGAGGCCCCCATGCCGACAACCAAACCGATGGCGCTTTGCCTATCACCAGCACCTCAGTTTTGTTACGATTCAGTTTAAGGCAGTTGTTAGCCATCCAGGATGTAGGCTCGTCGAACAATTGATGGCTTCCTTCTCATGTGCTTGTGTTAGGGACACCACCAGTTGAGTGTCTTCAGCATAGGACACAACACTAACCCCAATTTTTTCAGTAATCTCTGTCAAAGGAGTGACGTAGAGATTAAACAGGGTAGGACTGAGAATGGAGCCTTGTGGGACCCCTTGTTTCAGCTGAATACTTTTAGAATGGTAAAGTCCCTGCGACACTTGAAAACTACGATCATGCAGAAAAGACTCCAACCATTTCAACGCACAGCCAGACAAACCTTCAGTCCTGAGACGCTGGAGTAGGGTATGATGGGCCACAGTGTCGAATGCGGCAATTAGATCTAATAGAATTAAGGCCGCCGTCTGTCCCTCATCTACATATTTCCGGATGGTCTCCGTAGAGAGGAGCAGAGCCGATTCGGTGGAAAAAGATGCCCGAAAGCCAGATTGAGTGGGATGAAGTAAACTGTGTTTACTGATGTGGGCCGTCAGTTGGATATTAACCATCTTCTCTGCAATTTTAGCAAAGTACAGTAGCAGTGAAATAGGACGTAAATTCTCCAGTTGACTCATGCTACCATTCGGTTTCTTTTCAAGCGGAAGAATGATCGCCTCTCAATTTTTTTGGGACCGTTCCTGAAACGAAAGAGCTCCAGGAGGTGTCTAATATAGGGCTCGAGAGTCTCAATGCTCCCTCTTAGCACCTTGGGAGTAGCAGGATCTGTGGGCGAGCCTGACGATACTTAGGGCTACCTTATTGAGGGTGTCACGTGAAGGGACGGTGAATTCACCGAGACGTTCTGCCTCCACTAATTTAGACGTCACGTCATCATCCAAGCACCCATTTCGTGCTGAGGCCGGGAAGGTAGAATAAATCTTCCCCACCTTCTCCGCAAAGAAGTCGGCCACCAAATTGCAAGAATCCACTGAGCCGATGTTAGGCGCTATGGTTCTTGCTAGGGAAGATATCTCTTTAAAGACAGTAAAAAGTTCCTTAGCTGAGTTCTCCGCTGACCCAATCTTCTCTGTATAATATGCAGCCCGAGCCTTCCTAATGAGAGAATGGTCGTTTTTAAGACTGGCTTTATATTCACTCTTAATAAGAGCTGAAAAGTTTCTTCTCCACATTCTTTCAAGGCGTTTGCAGGCTGATTTGGCTATTCTAAGTTCGCCACTGAAACAGGGAGCAGATTTTAATTGTCTACCCGACGATTTCAAAGACCATGGAGCATTACTATTTAATGCCTCCACGATACGATTATCCAGTGCATCACAGGCAGAGTCAATGTCTGTACCGCCAGGTCGCCCACCCTGTAATAGGGCCATAATAAAATTCGCTTGTGAAAATCTCGCCCACTTCCTATGCTTTTTCTTGGTGTCAGGTTTCTCTGGTAAGTGTGGTGGAGGCATCCAGGCCCTAAAGGAGATCAGAAAACGGTCAGACCATAGAACTGGAAGAGGAGGCTCCATTTCTAAGGCACCCCAGTTGGCAAAAATCAGGTCTAGTAAGTGGCCCAGTTGATGAGTGGGGAGCTCCGATTTAAGTGTCAGTTGTAAATCCGCCAGTTCCTGACAAATCTCTTCAGCACAGGTGTTAGACAGATCATCAAAATGAAGACTCAAATCTCCCAACAGCAACAGTTTTTTCGTAACGTAGTGCCGGTTGAATTAATTGCTCAATAATACTAGATGCGAAACGCGTAGACGGCCCTGGGGGCCTGTAGATTAGAAACCCTTTCATAATATAATTTGTGGATGCCGTGATAGAGAAGAAGCCTGCTTCACTATCCACGATGTTCACAGACTCAAGGGTGCACTGAATAGATAGTCTGTGAATAATCGCAATACCTCCTCCCCTACCAATAGGTCGATCCGCTCTAGTAATTCCATAACCACTTGGGAGGGCCTCGAGAATTTCGGGAGTAGAATCCTCGTTTAGCCATGTTTCCGTGAGGAATAACACATCTGGCTGACCGTCCAACAGATGGTCAAAGTTTTCCAATTTATGTTTCCTCAGGGATCTGCAGTTTATCAAAGAAAGGCTGAGCTTTTGACCCATCTCCCTGGATTTCAAATGAGAGTCCACCATAAAAGGACAATGACTACACCTAAAACTCGTACTCCCTGCCGTTATACTGTGCTTACACGACTCCCTAATGGTGGGGCAAAGCGCAAGTCGCTGGAGGGAACTATATCTCAGTGCTTGTCCGAAACGGGCAGGGGTTCTGACCCTGTGCCCCGTTCGGCCGCAGATGGGCTTGCCCCAAGAAACAGCAGGAGTGAAACCCCTATAATGAGGTGCTCTAAAAGCGTATCACTGTGCACAGTGTGGCCTGCATTGTAAAATGATATATGTTTACATTAATTGCTGCAACCGCATCAGGGCCCTTAACGCCTCCCTTAAGGAACTGATTACAAACAGGAAACTAAAGTGGAACCCTTAAAAGGCTACATTTCTCCTTCTCTCACAAAATAAATCACAGGAGTTTCTTATTGAGTGGTCAAATAAACTGAAGGACATGGGCCTCATACTAAAACCAATCACTACATTAAAATCTTGTCTTCAAACTCGACAAGTCTACAACACTTTGATCTCCACATCAAAAAAATGGCCAAGACTGCCAGATTCCAGATAAAATCTCCCTGTGGCCTCAATTCTTTCTTCCCAGAGCTGGCTGTCCAAGCTCTAGTCAGAAATCTGCTACTAACTGGTCGGTCCATATTCCACCTAACTCTACTCAAAGCAATACTGTATTTGGCAGGCAGTCTGGTCTTTAATACAGAATGATTTCATCGCATCACACCCTTCTTTTTCAATAGAAGGTTGGCTTTCCATGTACCGTTGCTTGGTTTACAAGTTTTCAAGACTCACTTATAGGGTGCTCCACATTTACAAACCTGAATATTTATCAGAAAAACTTATCTTTTCTGGCAGAATCGTAACATTAAGAAACCAAGCGCCACACGAGTTGGACACTCCCAAATGTAGACTCTCTCCCACCCTCAATCAATCGGGAAGAGAGCACACAGTGTGACATTTTAGTCAATTCCCTTTAGGGAACTGAGCTCTAACAGGTGAATACATAACAGACTGTGTTATCACAAGATCGTCAATGAGTATGGATTGTTGTAAACTTAACTAAAATTTGCTAGCTACGTAGAAAATTTGGAAGACAGTTCATCTGGGAAAACTCTTAATGAAAGAACTCAAACAGAAAGATATTTTAATTCCCAGACATGCGACATGACTAGAACAAAATATACACAGTTTTATTTTACAAACAAGTCAATAATAATACTGACTGTTTAAAAGTTTAACCTTTGTTTATAGGCTTGAATAGATTCAGCACCTCTTATATCAAAATTGAAACTATGAGTGGGTACTGAAATTTTTCTTCTGTCTTTGAGAAAGTGAACAACACATTGTATTAATAAAGACTCGCTTATTCGGTTCCACACGACAAGACATATCCCAAAACCAGCCACTCACAGAACATATGTTTACTCACAGGGAGGATTTCGTTTTAGGTCATCAACATTTGTATAGTGGCGTCATCTACAATTAGCAGGGGCACCTTGGCGCTTTCTTGATACAGGCATCTTTGTCGTACAGTTCTTGGATTACCATTAATCAGCTATGTACAGTTGTTTGATGGTGTTGTGTATTGTGAAAATAAAATTGACCTATACAAAGATGTATGTAGTTTTTTTACGTGGATGGGTGAGCATCACTAAAAGGCTTTATTTATTTTCTTTTACATGCGCGGTTAGATGTTCATCGCAGAGAGGATAACTAGAAAGACATCACTAGTCAAATGTTTAAATGCACCTAGTAAAGCATTAATTACTGAAACAGAAACCAGATCAAGGTGCTTAGAAGAGTCAGTAGATCAACCAGCCATGTCAAGAGCCACGCATCACAGGTTAAAATACTTTTTTGCACTCTCCCACATTAGTGCAAGGGACCGAGAGTGGGAGGATGGTTGCTTGACATACCTGGGCACCCAGATATACCACTCTCAAGGGGATCTATTGGAAGGTAATGTAGGGAGAGTCTTGAGGGGAACCAAAAGTAGTATTGACTTCTGGGGGACCTTTCCACTATCAGTGGCTGGTCGGATCGCCCTCCTGAAGATGATAACATTAACAAGACTTTTATATTACTTCGGAGCACTGCCAATTTGGATACCGGCGCAACTGTTTACCCAATTAAAAATTAAAATGGGTGTTGGCGTTCATTTGGGGAACCAGCAGACGGACAGTAGCACTCACCACCATTATGAGACCAAGTGCTATTACCTCGCGGCGCAGTTGCAGTAGCTCACAAAGTGGGTGGCAGGTAGACTAAGAGGGACAGAGGACCAGGGAGATGCGGCACCAAGCCTTTTTATACTCAGGCTCCCTATTCAGGACCGTAACATCCCCACTGAACTGAAAACAGCACGCAAGTGCTGGAATAGGAGCTTACGGCGATCTAAGATTAAATGCCCCTATACCCCAAAGATCCCATTGGTTATGTGTGAGGCGCTGTCTCATGGGGGAAACTGGCACAGACTGGAGGCCTGTGGAGAGCTCTGAATATCTGCAATGGGGGACCTATATGAATAGTGTACCCTGATCCCATTCAATGACCTTCGGGAGAGATATGACATACCTGGAGGGATTTCTAGTTGCACACGGCTCTCACGGCAGCGATACGGAAACACTGGAGGGAGGGACTCACAGAACCGCAGACATCGGCAGGATGCCAATATGTGGTAACAGCGGCTGGAACCTTTAAAGCGGTCACATGCCTCTACAGGCATCTTACACACGAGATACTCCTCCCCCTACCCCCCCCCCCCCCCGAGTGAATTGCAACAAAAATGGGAAGCTCATCTAGGCAAACCTATAGCTGAGAAAGTATGGGGGGAGTTGGTGGAAAGGGCATGGAAGAGCATTAGAAATGCCAGGTTCCAATTGGTAAATTTCTATGTATTGCACAGAGCTTTCCTCACTCCGGGCAAGATTAACAAATATTTTGACACGCAAACAGCCGCTTGCCCACGCTGCAACATGGAAGGAGCAGAATTCCTGCACATGTTCGAGCTGCCCGAACATGGGGGATTTTTGTGCGGAGGTAACCACAATATTGGCAGATTTGACCGAAAGGCAGATAGCAGTAACGCCTGGGAATTGCCTGCTACACTGTTTCCCCCACACAGCAAAAAATAAGGTGACGTGTAAGTTCCTCGATTTGGGACTGGTCTTAGCTAAAAGGGACACCAACAGCCATTGGAAATCGAGGGGTGGCCCTAACATGCACAGATGGAAAAAAGAATTTGTTACATGGACAGAATGCAAGGGGGCAGCAGTCCGGTTGCAAATAGCCAAAAAACAGGGAGCCAAAAGTCATTGGAAACAGCTAGGGCATGGGCAGCGTTAGTAGAATTGCTAAAAAAAAAAACGGAAGATGGGAGTGACGAGGAATCAGCAGGAGGGGCCCCGGACGGTGAAGGTTGAACCCTACACTTTAGATCCTATTGCAGGCTAAACCCCAGAGCAGATATGCAGTGGTAGTTGCTCCTCCACTGTTAGGTTTGTGGAATAGAACCCATAATGGCAGCTAGCTGAGCAAAGAGCAGGACATCCCCGGATCAGACCGATAAGTGACTGGTTGCCTGTGACACGCCTGGGGAATGGGTAGGGAGGGGGGTACAGTTGGGGGTGGTTTACAATGTTGAACAGTGACACTTGAACTAATAGCAGGGACCTTGATGGACTAAATGTGATGTCAACTGTAATATCTTTATTAAGTGGGTAGCGGGGGTAGAGGCCCTAGTCCACTGGCACGGCACTCCAGACCAACTTGATATGTAACTGAAGTTCATGGACGAGTACCCCTGAATGTACAAAATTGAGATGCCTTATTGAATGTCTGTTTAAAACTCAATAAAGTCTACTTTAAAAAAAAAAAATTGTAATAATAATTAGCGCAAGGGAATGAGATTTTCATTCAATAGAGCCAACAGTGTGCTTAGTCTTGCAGTGTATTGGGCTTGTTGTATATTGTAATTAGTTTCTTCCTCGTGCACCAGGGGGCTTAACTGTTATCCTATTGGTTGTTACCAACTCACGTCATTTCGAATGTTGGTTGGTTACTTAATCTACGTCACCCACTGACTCATATGACTCTGCCTCTGACGGCGTTCCTGTGTGTTCCGTTCTTCCTCCACCTGTGGCGGGTCTTATATTTAGGAAATAAATATATTAATTCAAGTATAACGATTTCATTAGTTTTACTTACGATTCCTGACACTTCAAATTGGCGACGAGGTACGGGATCCGAGTATCGTGTGAAGACCCGTCATGCTGAAGTGCTTCTGAGCGTCCACTGTGTTCGAGGACTTCTGCAGTATTCTGAAAGGCAAGTTATTGCTGTTTACTGCTTTATTCTACGTGATCCTTTAGTAATTGGATTTGTATTTCTTGGTTTTATGCCGTAGTTTTTTTTTGACGGAGCCAACAGATGCTTAGAAGTATTTGTCGAGTGATGTCCGCTTCAAACTGATTCTTAAGGCAAGTTCCTACGATATCGTCACGGCATGGAAGTTTAATTATTTACTAATCGCCGTGTATGTGCATATTTTCCTGTCGCACTGTAGGCTGAGCTGTTTTCATCGATCACTATTAAAGTAACGGCCATTCTGCTCAGCTGCAACGGTTTTCCTTCAACGTTCAGCTGTAACTGTCATCGTAGGTGACGTATTTCCACACGTTATCACGCATTCTTGCGCACAGCTGTAACGGTCTCCTTTCAACGTCCTGAGGTAATTGACAGTTATTGTGACGTAGTGTCTACGCCCACACATACGTTTTCACGTTACGTGACTCCATTTTAAGAGCTTTTTTCCAAAAGAAAGGCATTTGCTGGCATTTTAATGTAAGGAGATCTGTTCTGCAATTATTTTCTTCGGTTTTTATTATAAAATATAGGGAAAAACGAGGAGAATTTGCGGGATAGCTTTACACAAGTAGGTTTTTCATTGATTTCCACTAAATTTTGGCAATTCATATTTTTATTTGAATACTTTATAGAAATTTTTCCAAAATTACTAGTGAATTTAAAAAAGAGGAAACTTATTCGAAAACTAATATGTCAGAAAATTCAAATATCAGTGCACCAGCACCTTTCTTATCTGATCCAGGTAAACCAGTTATGAAATGGAAAAACTGGTTGAGGGCATTTGAGAATTATTTAATTGCGATAGATGGAAAGAAGTATGAACCAGAGAGAAAAAAAGCCATTTTATTTGGGTTGTTGGGTGCAGCAGGCCAA
Source organism: Triturus cristatus (assembly GCF_964204655.1). Lineage (NCBI taxonomy): Eukaryota > Metazoa > Chordata > Amphibia > Caudata > Salamandridae > Triturus > Triturus cristatus. The sequence goes on from NC_140582.1 coordinate 1,247,897,289, forward strand.
GAAATTTTTGATAGCCTGCCGGAATTTGAAGTACCTCCTGGTCAGTTTATTCCTATGAATGAATACCAAGAAGCGATAAAACGTTTAGAGAAACAATTTGGAGAAGAACCCAATATTATGGTTGGCAGACATCGTTTTGCAACACGGAAACAATTAGAAAATGAGACTATTGAAGAGTACATTGCTTGTTTACGAGTTTTGGCAACAAAATGTGAATTTAACGACATGGTTGATGAACATATTAGAGACCAATTTGTTTTTTATTGTTATGAAAAAAAAATTCAGGAAAGGTTGTTAGCTTGTAGAAATCCTTCGTTACAGGAAACAATTGACATTGCTAAGGGTATAGAGCGTTCGCTGGAAAGTACAAAAGAACTTTCTTCCGATAAGAATGTAAAAAATGTATATTATGTTCAAGAGCGTAAAAAATATGTACCTAGCTACGACAAAAAAGGGAGAACTAGCAAAAGTCCAAATTTAAATGCTTTTGTTTGTTTTAGATGTGGTTCAAAGAATCATAAGGCGGATTTTCAAGAGTGTCCTGCGCAGGTAAGAAAATGCACCAAGTGTTTTAAGGTAGGACATTTTGCTGGTGTGTGCAACAATTTTAGGGCTCAGAAGTTTCAAAAGGTTAAAGTTAGTTCTGTTGATGATTTTGATGAAGATATGTGCTCTAATATTGTTTTGACAGTTGATGATCCTGGTGATGCCATAAAAGGTCCTCTTGGTGTTGCACACATAGGCAATGTGGAAATTAATATCATGGCGGATTCAGGTTCGCCAATTACCATAATTTCTGACATTAAGTATGGAAAATTTTGGCCTAATACTGATTTGTTAGCCTCTGATGTCAATCCCAAAGCTTTTGGGGATTTTGATATAAATATGTTGGGATATTTCCAAGATAACCTGAATATCAAAGGAAGAATCATTTCTACTAAGGTATATGTTGCGGAGCGGGGTAGAGACATAGTAGGATGGAAGGATCTGGCGCGACTGGGAATTCTTCTCAAACCAGGTGCCGATGATCCTATTGTGTTGGATGAAAATTTTGTTCATGCAGTCTCTTTTTCTGATTCATTGCCGTCTATAGACAAAGTTGAATCAATTCTGAGTAAATATGAGGCCCTTTTTGAAGACCGCATTGGTTGTGTCAAGGGGTTTGAACATACCATAAAGTTGAAGAAAAATGCTATACCAGTAAAGCATAAGGTAAGACCAATTCCGTTATCTGTAAAGGCTGATTTACAAAAACTTCTCCACAAATTAGTTGAGGAAGGGGTGATCGAACAGACTAATTCAGCAGAATGGGTTTCTGCCATAGTTCTGATTAAAAAAAAGAATGGCCAAGTTCGTTTATGTGCTGATTTGAGATCATTAAACAAAAATATTTTGGTGGATTGTTTCCCTTTACCCAAAATCCAGGAGATTCTTGCAGCTGCAAAGGATTCCAATTATTTTTCCTTGATAGATCTCAAATCAGCATATCACCAAGTGCAATTATCGGAGGACTCAAAGGATCTAACTACTTTCATTACTCTATTGGGCGCTTATAGGTTCGTTAGACTCCCTTTTGGTTTAGCTTCATCAGCCAGTGTCTTTCAAAAGTTAATGGAATGTATATTGGAAGGTGTGTTGGGTGTTCAAAAATTTCAGGACGACATTCTTATTCATGCTGATACTATTGAAAAACATAATGAAATTTTAGATACAGTCCTTAACAAGTTAAATGAGAGAGGCATGACTGTTGCTAAAGACAAATGTAAATTTCTTCAAACTGAAATTGAATATTTGGGCCATGTATTGAGTGGAAATGGTATTAAACCTAAACCAGATTTAGTCAAAGCTATATCAGATGCTCCAAAACCTACGGATAAAGATACTCTTAAATCTTTTTTAGGGCTCAGTGAGTATTACTCACGTTTTGTCGAAAACTACTCAGATTTAGTTGAGCCTTTGAGAATGTTGCTTCGAAAAGGAGAGAAGTATATCTGGTCTGAGAGTCAAGAGTTTGCTTTCACAGAAATCAAGAAAGCTATTGTTAAAGCCCCAACGTTGAAACCCTATGATCCCGATGGTGTCAATATCATCACTGTAGATGCGAGTTCTATTGGCATAGGTGCTGTTTATTCTCAAAAAGTTGCAGGTAATGTGCATACCATTGCATTCATTTCAAGACGTTTATTGGATGCAGAGCGTAATTACAGTACCATAGAGAGAGAAGCCCTTGCTTGTGTTTGGGCCGTTGATAAACTCAAAATGTATTTATGGGGTAAACGTTTTGAGTTGATCACAGATCACAAACCTTTGACTTTCTTAATGGATGGTTGCGGTAGGGGAAACGGTAAAGTTTCCGCAAGGTTAGTAAGGTTGTTATCTAAACTTCAGGAATACAATTTTACTATTAATCATATTGCAGGTAAGAAAAATGTAAGGGCAGACTTCCTTTCACGTCTTCCATTGACCAATGTAGAGACCGAAGTGGAAGAAGAAACTGAATGTGTAGTGTCATTTGTTCACAGTTTTAACAAATTGGAACAGTTATGTAAAGAATCAGAATGGTTAAGTCTCATGGATGAAGATGCAGTGTTAAACAAGGTAAAAGAGTATATATTAAGCAAATGGCCGCCTATCAGAAATGTACATGATGCATTAAAAACGTATGTACAAGTAGCTGAAGAGTTGAGCATTGAGAAAGGTTTTGTTTTGCGGGGAGATTTATTGATTCCACCCACAAAAATAAGAAAACATCTAATTGAGTTAGCTCATAACTCCCATTTAGGTTCAACCATGACAAAAAAAATTTTGAAGCAATACTATTGGTGGCCTGGATTGGACTCTGATGTAAATGAGTTTGTAGAAAAATGTTCCATTTGTTTGAGGTCAGATAAGCATTGGAAGCCTAGAGTTCAAGAAATGCAATTAGTCGATATTCCCTGTTCATCTTGGGTTAAACTGGCTATTGATTTTGCAGGTCCTTTCAGTGTACTAGAGCAAAATACTAGATTTGTAATTGTCTTATGTGATTATTATAGCAAATGGATATATGTCAAATTTGTTTCAACTATAGACTCCAAATGTGTAATAGAATTCTTGGAGTCATGTTTTTCTTTGGAAGGTTTTCCGCAGGTTTTAGTATCAGACAATGGAAAACAGCTTACCTCGGAGTTAATGGTCACATTTTTGAAGAGAAATGGTATATGTCAAGAAAAGACACCTTGTTACTCGCCTAAATCCAATGGTCAAGTGGAAAGAGTCAATCGTTTTCTTAAAGATGGTATTCAGATGGCAATTTCGGCTGGATTTCCAGTGGTTGACTTCACTCGTGAAAGAGTTTATATGTACAACAATACAGTTAATAGTGTAACAGGTTTTTCGCCTTTTTTCCTAATGAGAGGACGACAGGGCAACTCTGCTGTTTCACCTAAGTTTGCTATTATTCAAGACCGTATGCAGGAAGTGACAAGGTTAGATGACTCCAACCTCCAAGTGAGAGACAAGATTGTAAAGCAACAGATTAAATCTAAAGAATACCATGACAAGATTCACAGAGCTGTTGTAAAAGAGATTGGCAAGGGTGATTGGGTCATTGTCAAGAAACCTTGTGTCAGGCATAAGGGAGAGTCCAAGTATTATGAACCTAGTGAAGTTATTGATGCCTCTAGTGGTTCTGTTCGACTCCATAAATTTGGATGGAGAAACAAAAGTGATGTCATCAAGCTCAAGGATGGACAGAAAGAACTAATGTCATGTCCCTTTAATGAGGGTGTAGATTCGGATCAAAGTGATAATTGGTTTGACTTTAATATAAACGGAAAAGACTATTCTCCATCAGTCGTAAGAGAATCTACCAGTGATAACTATTTCAAAAGAGACTTCAGGTTTACCTATGCAAGAGATGGTTGGAAAAGAAACAGTTCAACACAGTTTAACTATGGGTACATCAGCTGATCTAGAGAAGCAAGAGCCAAGGGAAGCAGCAGAAAATGTAACCCGTAGTGTGAACAATGAAGCGTGTGCTTCTAATTGTGTAGAAGGCTCTTGCACCAGTTCTGGTAGAGTAACTAGCATTCCCAACAGATTTAGGGATTTCATTATGTATTGAATTTGTTTTTCTGAAAAAAGGGAGATGTTGTATATTGTAATTAGTTTCTTCCTCGTGCACCAGGGGGCTTAACTGTTATCCTATTGGTTGTTACCAACTCACGTCATTTCGAATGTTGGTTGGTTACTTAATCTACGTCACCCACTGACTCATATGACTCTGCCTCTGACGGCGTTCCTGTGTGTTCCGTTCTTCCTCCACCTGTGGCGGGTCTTATATTTAGGAAATAAATATATTAATTCAAGTATAACGATTTCATTAGTTTTACTTACGATTCCTGACACTTCAGGGCTGATGGCCGATTTTCCAAACTAGACCTTTCCAGAGTTAAATGTTTCTTTTAAGCGTGTTATTTAGGTTATCGGAGGTCGTCACTGTGATTGGCCCAAATGCCTGTATTCAGCTTGCCAGGGCTTCATTTGTAAAACATTAAGTGCCAGGGCCCCCCATCAGGAGGCCACTGCAGCCCACACCACCCATTACCCCCGCCAGCGCTGCCAATGACAGTACCAAACCAGCTATTATCACACTCCTACAAGTGTGACAATTCTGACTATTCCAAGCCCCCAAAGCTATAAGACTAGCATGGGCGGCAACTAATTGTCATTTTTAGCCTATATTGATTCAGTAAACAACTGGTGTTGTGCTCACACTAAATCAGACAACCAGCGCCACCATGTGGCAGACTGTCATAAGTGACGGTACTGCCAATTAAGTGCTGGTGCCAAGCACCGGAAACCACTGGCTCAAATTAAGCACTGCGGCTTGCCCCTCACAGTTTCCTGTTTTCCTCTAGGGTAAACGAGAGGCTGTGCTCACATGTACTCTTTGCATCTTGCCAGTGGGATCCAGCCACCAGACTGAAACCAGTCCATGGAATCATTCAAGGGAGAAGTATGTGCATGGGAGCACCCTTGGAAGAGATCTGAGAATTCTGTTGATTATCTTGCTCCTCCAGGTCAGCAGACCGTAGGTGCGGCAGTGCACTGGCACACATTCCAAGAAGTTGAACTTACTATACTGAAGGATGCAGTAACTGTTCTTTAGAATGAGTTACCTTAAACTAAATATGCCAAGCAGAGGAAGCAAGCTTACAGAACACATTACCAAAAATGCAGATTATAAAAAAAAGCTTGCCACATACCCACATTTTAACTATAAAATCTTTAAATCAGAGTTTATATTGATGAGAAGTTTGTAACACTTTTTAACAGCGCAAACAAACTAGAGATATTGATTTTGAAACATTGTGAAAGAAATGAATCTGTACGACACAAGCGACAAAACCGACAACCTAAAGTGTTTTATTGTGCCAGCTGCTGAAGTATGTGAAAAAAGATAACAGTTTGGATTAGTGCAGATCGTTATGTGTGCCTATATAGAAAAGTCTGTGTTTTAAAAGTCTCCAATACAGGCCACACAGAACTGTCTACAGTAACAGCTGCAAAATCAACTGACAAACCAACAACCTCTGCATCCCCACATTAGAAAGCAGGTGTTTTACTTTAAAATCGCTCCAATTCTCCAAAGACTCAAAAATGTCACACGCTCTACCATCGCCTCACCCTGATTGATCCATTTGAGCAACAGGTGTAATGAGGCTACTGGCCTGCAACACATTTCTAGTTCTGGCTTTGTAACCAACATCCCATACAAATGGCAAAAACAAATACCACTATGCAATTGATACAACTGGCTGAAAGTATGTTATGTTGATTTGTATAATGCATTGATCACCTGAGCAGGTTTCCAGGTGCTTGGGCAAGGTATGGAGGTTTGTAGTCCGAAGGTGCTTATACAAAGAGACAGGGGGCATATTATCAAGGCCAGGCAATAAACTTATCGCCGCTTTAGCGTCCGTTTTCGGCCGTAAAGCGGCAAAAACTTTATCGCCTAATCAGCAAGGACACGCTAGCACGTGTTTTGCTGACTTAGCCCCCATTTCCAGCACGCCTAACTTTGCATCGCTAACGAGATGCAAAGTAGGCGTGGCTGTGAGACCAACCAGGGAAAATATCGCGAAGGCAACTTCGTGATATTATCATGAAGGGTAGCGATTTTTAAAATCGCTTTAAGTATGGCTTAACGCAGGAATTTAACGTATGTTAAATTCCTGACTAAGGCATACTTAACGTGAGGGGTGGATTGTGTGGCTAAGACCACAGGCTCCTATCATCAAGGGTATCACCGTTTTCCATGTAAAATCGCAGGAAAACCAGTTATGTTCCATGGAAAACATCGCTATTGCTAGGATAATTATCGTCTTTGTGCTGAGCGTTGTTAATAGAGCGCTAGCATGGCGATAATTATCTGCGATAGCCGGCGGTAAACATTTTAACGTTAAGAGCGGCCAGCGATAATTATCGCTGGCCGTTCATAATATGCCCCCAGGTCTTCAGCTACTTGCGGAACTCAAGAAGTGAGGAGGAGGCACTGATGTGTTGAGGTAGCTAGTTCCATATCTTGAGTGCAATGTAAGAGGATGAGCCACCTCCTGTTTTGCTTTTGCAGAGAGTATGTGAGAATGAAGTATCACACTTCAAAGTGGGTGTATGAATTGTGTCCTTACAATGCAGTGCAGGATGTAAATAAGCTGCATGTCTTGCAACACACACTAAACACTATATATGCTTTGCAGCCGTTTCTAGGGCATCACACTGCACAAAAGGGGTTAAACACTGAAATATGTTTCATAACCTGGACATAACTGTTTATGTGTACCTATGATAAAGTCGTGTCAAACAAAAGCATTTAAATATCACACACAGAAACCCAAGAAATAGAGTTGTCACACATGAGCAATCTGAAAACTTGACAGCTATGATCAACGAACACTGCCGTGTCTTATTTCCCTGTTGTAAGAGCTATATCCGGTAGTTGTGAAGGACCACCGCCCCTCACACGTTCATCACCTTCCCAAATATTGAGGCGAAGTAACAGACCCTCTTTCATCCCTTCTCTGCCCACCCCACATGACGCCCGCTCTATCCTCAGACAGTGTTGTATAGCCTCCGTCCTCGGGGTTTACTCTGCCTGAGCCCGGGGCTCTGGACATCTTAAAGTCAGATCGGAGTCTCCTCTTTTGCCACACACCTACACACTCTCTTCCCACATTCACATAATGTCTCCTCTCCCCGGAAACCTCTATCCGCTCTCTTTTACTCTGCATCCTTCTAGCAGTTCATGACTGCACAGACCGCACCTGCTCGATTCCTCTGGAGAGTCGCAGGGCAAGGGGTGACCAGCAAGCCCTGCTAGCCATGGAGGCCGCCATCTTGTTCCCCAGCGCGAGCGGCGATAATAGAAAGAGAGGAAGGACTAGCTTATCCGACGCGAGAAACAGCGCGAGGCCACTCGCCCAAAGCACGTCTAGTTTGTGGTCCGCTGTTTCTAAAATGTGCTGCTGTAAAAGCGCGTCTAGTTTGTAGCCAGCTGTTTCTAAAATGTGCTGGCTGTATTCATCTCAAGCAGAGCTATTTTAGGTAATTAGAAGTGCAGATCACCTACTAATAAATAGTACGTTCATAGGTAAAACGTTCAACCAGGACAACTGCTGATAATAAGGTAATCATATCGGCGTTAAATTATTACTACTGAATTAGCCGCAATGTCTTAACATCAGTCTCTTTTGGGCTTTTATTGTTGCTCACTCGTCCCCTGCAATAGTTTCCTTGCTGTGTTTGGATGCATTTTAAGATGGACGCCATTCGTGCGTTGCGGCTGCTCCTTGTTTCCTTGTTCCCTTGTTGCAAGCTTTCTTCTGGTTGGTTACAGCAAACACATCGTGGAAGGGTATAGTATGGGTTGATTGTGTGCGCACAGGACTGGCAGTCAATATAACTTGATGTTAGATTGATTCCATGCTTTGACGATAAAGTTGGATTTTGTTTTGTACGTCACTCTTTTTCAGCTTAAGGGATATTAGTACATTTAAAGCTGCAATCATACATTGTAAGTCACTGTAGCAGTAAAACAAACTACTACAAGCCTTCTGTCTGAAAATAGTTTCAAAATGAGAACAAGCATTTTCAATGCAATATGTCTCGCATTATTAAAGTTTGAGTTGTTGGCACTGAAAATGAGATTATTATTTTTTTGTATTTGTACGTGCATTAAGAAATGAAGTACTTATAAGCTAAGCAACCTATTAAAAATTGTCAGAAATGCAAATAGATGTAGCAGGTTATGCAGGTGATATTAAATAGCTGGAAAAAAAATGGAATTAGTTGTAATTTGAATACTGTAACAGTTATGCAATACTTTTAAGAATATGAAGGTGATACGTATTGGGTATGGTAATAGTTGTGTAATCTTTTCATTAGTAAGAAATTGTTTAGTGTTATTTTTTATGCGATGTTTGTTAAAATATTAATTGTAATATTCATAACAAGTTGGCAGGTATGATGACCTGAGTGAACTTGTTCTCCCTCTACAGCAGGAAGTCACTATAACGGGGGCAGGGCTTTAAGTGGAATGAAAAGGCTTTGGGGGGGGGCTCTGAAAGGGACGCGGCCGATGTGAAGAAGGGCGTTGCTTAAAACCACGAAGTGAAAACCCGTGCTTAGCATGGTGCGTTGACCCACTGATATTTTGCTGCTTCGTCATTCCATCCAGATACAACAAGTAACATTACACCTACAACAAGCCAGGACTGTTGGCTTTGTCAATGGTTGTTATTTGCATTAGACAAATAAGCAACAACTATGGCTTTGATGCACATCATTTTGAAAATATAAGCATCATACTTCCCCATCAGCATTGCATTATTCGTGATCGCCCATGCGCCAAGATAGCCATATTGCCCCATCAGTTTAATCCATTCAGCAAAGGCCAATAGCCCAAGAGGTGGACCCACAGAATGCATAAGATAAAGCAATCATCCCAGGATCGCAGAGAGCAGCTGTGGTTTCTTCCATTAAAGGTGATGTGCTGTTCTGTTGGGAAACTCCGTGAAATTCAACAGGGACAAAACAGAGGTGATGTGCTGTTCTGTTGGGAAGCCTCTTTGTGCATTACCAGCAGACTTCTGGCCCCCGGAAGACAGCTTGTTCCAGTGGCCACTACTTCTGTGTAGAAACTGGGAGTACAATTGGGTAAGGATCTATCTTATGCGTTAGTATAATCGCGGCACCCGCGCTTAACTTATAACATTGAAAGTAAAGCGTGGGTGCTGCGATTATAGCAAACGTAAAGAAATAGAAAAAAAATCAATTTCTTTACCTTTGGTATAATCGCGGCACCCACGCTTTACTTTTACGCGTGCGCGTAATAGACACCAATAGGCAATGGGAGGAGCTATGTGCGCGCCTCAGGCCAATTGCGTGCAGTCTTTTGGAAGAAGATGCACGCAAAGGCCAATGGGGGAGCTAAAAAGGAATCGCACACGCACGAGCGTGTGCGATTCCTAGAGCGATTTCTGAAACCCAGAACTAAAGGACTCTTGCCTGCGCAAGCACTGCTGCGCAGTGCAACGCAGGTCGCGAGACCTAAAAAGCATGTTTGTTACTCATGCGTGTCTAACTGCTAAAATAAATTCAGTGCCCAGTGGTCAAGGGATTAAATACTCCCTAAAAGATGTGTGACAGAAGACGAATGTTTGCACATGCGTAAAACCAATGGGTCACGGTCAATGAGGCGAGACCCATTGCCTTTGGCAATGCTTGTTTTATTTCTTTCCAGGCAATGCTCATATCTCTGGTGTGAGAGAGAATGTTGCTGCGTGGTCATGGCAAAGCAACCTGATGATGGAGACAGTGCTAACTGAAGAGGATTAATTCGTCTGGGAGCGTCGTCGCGTCCCAAGAGAAAGCTGGTCTCCAGGTCTGTGCAGCGCGGCTCGACCAATCACGCTGCCTCTTCATGAACCACAAATCTTGTGGAGTGCGGCTCCACCAATCACGCTGCCTCTCCGTGAACCACGAAGTTCCCATTCGCAGTTGATAACCCGGCACACAAAGCCTGTTAACAATCCACTGGGCCAGAAGCCTTCTTCAAGCCTTAATGAAGCACGGGCCCAGGGGAATTACAAGCATTGGCATTGCCAATAGGTCTCGCTTTTGGGACCTTATAAGTATTTAGTTATGCAGCACAATATCGTTGGTGCAACAACATCAACTGTTGCATGGCTAAACACCTATAAGGTACAAGGTTTAGCCATTCAACAGCTGATGGTGTTGCGCAAAAGATATTGTGCTGTAAAACTAAATACTTATAAGGTCCAAAAAAGCGAGACCTATTGGCTATGTCCATGCTTGTTACAATTATGGGCACGTCGTGCCCATCAGACCCCTCCCTCCCCACACACACACACACTTGGACCACTGATGTGCGCAGACTCGGGTGGCTTCGGCTCCCTCCACAAAGGACGGTTGTTGAGCCCACGCTGGGCGGGCACCAGACTTGTTTACACAGACATGAGCAGCAGCACCCTCGTGCACACATCTAGAGGAGCGGCTCTCAGTGGTGCACGCTTGGTCACCATCAACCTTTAGATACACTTGTAGCAGGGGCGCAACTAGAGCCAAATTTCGAGGGGGCTAAGAAAAAATTTCGGGTGGGGGGCTGACTCTTCCAGCAGTAGTTAAGAGTGGCGATGCAGGGGCTCTGAGAAGGGGTGAAAAACAGCAAAGCCTCATTCACAAGCAAATGGTCTTTTAAAGACCTGTGAAGTACTCGGGTGCCCAGGAAGCCGTCTCAGCCTGGGTTGCCACACACGACGTGAGGGGAGTGGGGCTGAAGCCCTTTGATCCCAATGTGCGTTGCGCGCCTGGCTCGAAGTCATCTGCACTGTCCCTTACTGTTCGTACCCACCCACACCCCTATTTAGACATGTTAACGGGTAATATGTTTCTTATGTGCATACTCGTCTACACCCCTCCGGAGGAAGAGCCTCGAAAGCCCCTCGTAGTTTCGAAAGGAATCGTTTAAAATACTGGAAGCACTGCTTCGGATGGTTTTCATTTTTTCCGAGTTTTTTTGCTGTTGAAGTTTTATATAGCGCGAACGCGATCCGAAAGTATAACAGCGCTTTACATGGGCACCAGTTGCATTACAGACCCATTCATTTTGAGGCGCGGTGATATTAAATGATTTGCTTAGTTATGATTTGCGTTTCACGGCGCGAAAGTGAAAGCAAATTTGGCACGTCTACTCGCGGCGCGAAAGTGAAAGCAAAATTGGCGCGCGCGTTTGGCGTAGGCGGGGGAGCGCATTCCAGGCGGGGGAGCGGACCCTTTGAAGTGCTCCCAAAAGCGGAGTGCATGGTGGCACGATGCACGTGATTGTGCGCGTGCTAGCCATGCAATCCGCTTTTGGGAGCACTTTGAAAAGCCCATTTACAATAGTCTCGCTTTGCAATCGCTTACGCGATAGCAAGGTCGAGACCTAAAAAATGAACTCAACATTTTTACTTTTAGTCATAGCTGCCAAGTTTTCAGATTGATATGTGTGACATTGCCATAATTTCAGTGTAAATATGAGTGACATTTCAACAACTATGAGTGACACTTTCTTGCGAGCAAAATCAAGCAATGCAGATGAGGGAAACATACAAATATTCACAAATTGCACCCATTTGAGCAACGAGAAACAGTGTCACCTTAGTTTAACTGTTGTAATATGACACACTCTGTATGAATGCCACCCACTGACTGCAGGCAGCTGCCTGATCACACGCTGCCAACTGATCACACGCTGCCAAGGAATTTAATCAACACACACACTCGGCCGTGGGTGGCTTAGTGCACTGCACACTGTCTCAACATTTATTTCAACTTGTGAGAAATTTGCACGCCATCTTTCTCTGAGCCTTGTGGCGTCTGGCTGAACTATTTTCCATTAAGCTGACAGCGAGACACAAGGTGCAAAGAAATGTTAAAGTTACTGCAAGATTGACCTGGCTGGCAACTGTAGCCATCTAATACAACTGGGCAATTAACCTTGGACCAGGGTTAATTCTATGTCAGGACCGGAGGCTCCGATTATGCTTCTCTTTTCTTTACTAGGAAAAACTCAGCAGCCAATCAGATTACAGTAAGAGAAAATAAACACTACAATACCCATGAATACACTGGGTATCACCTGACAACTATAGAGAGTCCCCCTATAATAGGTCCATTAGAGAATACCACATCCTCTGTCTTTGCTGCTCCGCAGCCAGTTAAGTGCCTTACCATATTTACTTGCTTTGTTGCATAATTTGCATACATTGTACTGTTGTCGCATTCATACCTGCTGTGTTAATTGCTATTTCATTGCTTCGCCGTGTGGCGCTGGTAGCACTTTGCGCTTGTTTCTTTCCGCGATAATTTCGCCGTTTATTTCTTTCCGTTTGGGAGCGTGTGGCACCTCCCTGGTTTGGGCTCTTTGCGCCCGCGCTTATTGTCGGCTTGTGGAGCGGGAGAACAGAGCTTGAGGACGCGCGTCTAGGTAACGCATTGTCTTCTTTCTCTGTTGACTTGGCGGCCGTTACCGCGCATGCGTGGTGGCCATTTTGATTGTTTACACGGCGTATTTTGCCGGTTTTTCTCGAATTTGGAGCGCGGGAGCAGCGCTGTTAATGCTCGTTTGCCCACAGCCTAGTCAATGCCCATATTGACGCCCAAACTACCACATTAGGGTTTGGCTGTATAATTGTTGCATAGGCTCTGCCTAGCGGCATTATTACACTTTAAGTGTTATTATGGCTGACTATTTTGATGAGGAGGAATATTACTACGAGGAAGCGGCCTGTGGGTCCATGGAGCAAGAGTTGGTCGAGGCACTTGATGTAGGTGTCCAACAGTCTGTTAATAAAGCGCTGGTCCGCGCTATTCAGCCTTTGAAGCGTCATTTATGTTCTTATGCTCTACAACAGGGCTGGCTGCCCGGTTCTTCAGGTCGTTCTTCCACGACCGCTGCGAAACCTCATAAATCTGATTTTGCAAAGTTGGCCAAGGCTCTCTCCAATGACCATTTTTATGTTCATTCTTCCAAAGATACGGCGGGTTCTCATTCTCGCCAGGCGGATGATGGGGATACTTCCTCTGGCACATCTTCGGACCATGACGATTCTCCTCCTCCTGATAAGAAGGCTCGTAAGGAGCATTTTGTTGATGCACCCATGCATCCTCAACTTCTGACTTTTGATCCTAAAGATATTGTGCATCCTAATTCTTCTGCTTGGCTCCCGTCCTCAGAGGTGGCGGAGTATATTCAAGCTCATATTCGCCAACCTTTTGACAAGGATGTAAGGACGCCTCTGCGTTCTGAATGCATCCTGATCTCGCCGATAAATTGGCAGACACGCCAGAGGTAGATCCATCCATGATGACCTATCTGAAAAAGTATGCTAAAGATCCCAAGAAGGGAATTGATAGAGCTTGGCGTTCTTGCCATGGCAAGTTATTAGACTTGCTGGGCCCCCTTACAAACATTTTTGAATTGGGATTTCGGGCTAAGGAATCTTCTTCTGCCATCGACCCTGATGAATTGATTGAGTGGGCTCAGAGGGCCATCTGTATTTTGGGTAACGCCAACTGTGCCATGTCTTCTGAACGTAGACGTTCTATTCTTTTAAAGTTGGACCCAAAATTGGCGGACTTGTCGTCTTCTGAATCTGGCCTGTTGGCTCAGGGTTTATTGTTTGGTCAACCTTTTCTTAAAGAACTGACCAAATTTGTTGCCACTTTCAGTGGTCTGGATAAGGCTCAGTCATCCCTTCGGCGAGCTTTCAGTCCAGTTTTTGGACGGGCCGGACGATATAGAGGACGATCGTTCGGCCGCGGAAATTATCAGGGTGCCCAGCGTGGTTCTCAGTCCCATCGTGGAGGTTATCAAGACTCCGGATATAATAACACCTCCAACTTCTATCCCACTCGCAGAGCCCGCAACAGGTTCAGGAAGGGACGTTATGATGGCAATCAAGGAGGACATCACGATTCCTCAGCTTCAGGTGAGCTTAATAGCAGCTTCGGAGGTTGTGTTTGGGGGGCAGGATTCAATTTTTTCTTCCCAGTTGGCAACAGATCTCGAACGATGCATGGGTGTTGGACACCGTGATGGGTTACAAGATAGAGTTCTTCAGTTCTCCTAGTCAGACTCATCCACCATCGCCCCTTGTTTTTTTCCTTCAAGATCAAGCTGTCATTTCCTCAGAAATAGATTCTCTTCTGCACAAAGGGGCCATTGTTCGGACCACCCGTCATCCTCAAGGTTTCTCCAGCAAGGTCTTTCTGGTTCAGAAGATGTGGGGTGGATCCAGACTGGTTCTCAACCTCAAAGACTTCAATGGCTGGGTCGTTTATCAACACTTCAAGATGGAGGGCATCCATCTTCTTTGGGATCTTCTTCAGGAAGGGGACTGGATGGTCCATCTAGATCTGAAGGATGCGTATCTGTCAATCCCCATTTATGGTCCTCATCGTTGGTTTCTGCATTTCCAATGGCAGGAAGTCTGGTTCGAGTACACGGTTCTCCCTTTCGGCCTCTCGTCAGCACCTTGGTGCTTCACGAAACTTCTGAAGCCTGTCGTGGAGTCTCTGAGAGCCCGGGGTGTTCTTCTGATAATTTATTTGGACGACATTTTCATCATGGCTCGTTGCCCTCGTCTACTAATGACTCATTTGGAGTGGTCAATACATCTTTTACAGTCGCTCAGATTTCTAGTGAATCCACAGAAGTCAGTTTTCATCCCGTCTCAGTCGATAGAGTTCCTGGGTTTTCTGGTCAATTCCCTCAGTTGCCAGCTCCTCTTACCCAATCAAAAGATCAGATCTATCAAGAGGGAATTGAGATTGATTTTACACAAACAGATTTTATCATTGAGATCGGTAGCCCGGATAGTTGGCCTACTGGCTTCCTCAATTCAAGCAATATTCCCGTGTCCTCTCCATTACCGAGCACTTCAGCGACTCAAAATCCGCCATCTCCAGAAAGGCCTCAAGTATTCATATCAAATTCCTCTTTCGGAGGCGGCGAGGTGGGAGATGTTGTGGTGGTTAGAACACATGGAGTCTTGGAATGGTCAAGCCCTATTCGGAGCCACTCCGGAAGTGGTGATAGAGTCTGACGCCAGTTGGTGGGGATGGGGAGCCCGTTGCGGTCCGGTGACCACAGTGGACCGGTGGTCCCAGGAAGAATTATCTCTCCATATAAATTGTCTGGAACTTCTGGCAGGATCATTTGCGAGTTGTCTTTCGCCGCGCATGACAAATTGTTGTATTCTTCTCCGCATGGACAATGGGTCAGCGGTTTGATATGTCAACAAATTAGGGGGCATGAGGTCCAAGATCCTAGCAGAGATCGTCAAGAATTTCTGGCACTTTTGTCTTCAGAGACAAATCACAGTGATTGCGGAATATCTTCTGGGGTGCAACAATCTGATTGCAGATTGTAACTCTTGTCATCTCAGAGATTTCAGCGATTGGAGGCTTCATCCTCGTGTATTCAGGTCTCTCACTCGGGTTTGGGGTCAGTGTCAGATTGATCTCTTTGCCTCTCGACTCAACAGGCAACTTCCAATGTTTTTCAGTTGGCGCCCGGATCCGGAAGCTCTGGCCACGGATGCATTTCTGCAGGACTAGCCGTCTCATCTGTGTTATGCCTTTCCCCCGTTCGTGATGATCCACAGGGTCTTGGCTTTCATGAAACATTATCAGTCGGAATTGATTCTGATAACTCCTCTTTGGAGGGCTCAGGCTTGGTTCCCGGTTCTTCTGGAGATGATTTGTGTGGTGCCGCTTCTTCTTCCCCAGCGTTGGAATCTGTTGCTGGACCCTCTCAACAACCCGCATCCACTGATAGAATTGGGTCAACTCCTTCTTGTGGCCTGGCGGGTTTCGGGGATCACTGGAAAATCCCAGGCCTTTTGCGAGACGCTATCAAATTTATCAGCGAGGCTTGGTCTCCCAACACACACAAACGTTATTCCACAGCCTGGAAACGATGGTGTAGTTGGTGCGATCAACGGGAGGTGGATCCCGCTTCAGCAGATATCTCTTTGATTGTGAATTTTCTTGCATCAATTGCTTCTTCCGGTCTTGTTTATAGAACGGTTAATAATTTTCGATCCACCATTTCGGCTGGCCATATTACAATCAATGACAAACCTGCGGGTGAGCATCCCTTAGTTTGCAATTTACTCAGGTGTATTAGGTTGGTAAAACCGCCTTGCCCTAAATATGTTGATTTATGGGATGTTTCTACTGTTTTACGATTCTTGGAAGCCTGGCCCTCCAATAATCATCTATCCCGCAAACAGCTTTCGGCAAAATTGACTATATTGTTATGTTCGGTTTCTTGTAAACGCGTCTCGGAAATCCGGGCTCTGGATCTTGCAGGTCGTAGATTTTCACCACAAGGTGTTACTTTTGCCATCTCCTGATGCACTAAGTGTAATACTGCCTCTCTTACTTTTCCGAGTTTTCCTACTAATCCAAAACTTTGTGTAGTACAATGTATTAAGGATTATGAGGCAAGTACTGCTGAATTTCGACCAGATATGCATGGTCAGTTGTTGATTGCTTTGCAAAAACCTTTTCGCCCGGTGACCCCGGCTACATTGGCAAGATGGGTGAGATGGCTCATGGGTGAGGCAGGAATTGATGTTACAAAATTTGGTGCACATTCAGCTTGTGGAGCTATGGCTTCAAAGGCTTTTTCTATGGGAGTTAGTTTATTGGATATTATGAAAGCAGCTGATTGTTCAACTGATTCTATGTTTAAGAATTTTTATTATAAACCAATTGTGGATATTGCATCTGTGGTGGTGGCGCAGCTTTGAACAAGCATAATCGGAGCCTCCGGTCCTGACCTAGAATTCAAAATCTGCGAACATACGTGACAAGAATTTTCAATTCTATTAAGGACACAGAGGCGAGGATTATCCCACCCAGTACTGTTTCATATGGTTGTTTATATTGTCTGCTTTTATTGCATATGTATATTTGTATTATGGATACATTCCTTCTTTTTCCCTCCTCTTTACTGTAATTTTCTACCATGAGGGAATGGTGTATTATGACTCTATATTTCCTTTCAGGTTCGGATCCTAAGTAAGGCGTGTTACTCTGTCTCCAAGGCCTGTCTTTTGGATACCTGCAGGTTCAGTTTTTTTCTGACGATGCAAGCATCAAGCCTTCTGTTTCCAGCCCGTTGGTGTGCTGTTTCAATGATCGAGCTGCTTTAATTTCCAAGTTCTTCACAAATGTTGGACTGTTCTTCACTTTACCTGTTCTGCTTACCAAAGAGGATGTAGTATTCTCTAATGGACCTTTTATAGGGGGACTCTCTATGGTTGTCAGGTGATACCCAGTGTATTCATGGTATCGTAGTTTTTATTTTCTCTTACTGTAATCTGATTGGCTGCTGAGTTTTTCCTAGTAAAAAAAAGAGAAGCATAATCCTTGCCTCCGTGTCCTTAATAGAATTGAAAATTCTTATCACGTATGTTCTCAAATTTTGAATTGGCTAGTTGTATTAGATGTCTACAGTTTCTGGTTAAGGCCTGCTTTAGATAAGGTTTTTCTTTAATGCCACATAAGAATTTATAATATAATGTGCATGTGGGATGTTCCAAATCTTTTCAGAGTTGGCTTCGAAATAGCATGTTTAATAGCATTATATGAATGCATTGTTGCTAATGTTTCAAGTTCTACCTTCAGTTCATTGAGTGCGATTGTTAAACATGTTGACCATGGATTGTTTGAAGCCCTAAACACCTTGAAAGGGGCTCTCTTTAAGATCTCAGAATTAACTACAGCCAGTGAGTGGTAGTACTTAATGAATTATACCTTGCTGTCACTTGAAGTTGCCAAAAAGTACACCTCCAGTAATTAGGCTTCAAAATTGCACGACGGAGGATATATGCGCAGAATGAATGTTATTCTGTGTTAGGGTGGCACATGAAAGGATACATTCAAGCAATCTTTCATTACTATGGCAAATCTTACTTACAGTCCTCAACTTTATTTGTGAAGGCTCTTGCACTGACAGAAGTACGGACGTTTAAGTGCATGTATACATGGAACCCTACGCCGCATAAACACAAACAGCCAAAATCAGACTCTCCTTAAATGCTGACGCTTCATCCGGGAAAAGCGTCACAAACAATTTTTAAACAGTTTCTATATGGGCGCACGCCCTGTAAACAATTTCAGGCCCCTACTGCTGGAGAAAGCGCTTTGCCGTAATTACTGTGCAGCCCAAGCATCGTGAAGAGATTAGGAAATACTAAAAATGCACGGGCCAAAGGCAGCACTAATGAGAAACCACAAAAAAGGACTGGACGCTTTCAAGAAGAACAAATAATAATTAAAAAGTCGGTCAAAATGCAGCGATTTAGCACGTTTAGAGAAGGATGTTCTGAAGGGGGGTTAAACAGAGGGGGGTCTTTATTTCTTAAATTGTTATCGGGTCGAGGGAGATGAATATTTAATGTAAGCCTAGCCTGCACAATTATTAGTTCCAACTCTGGTGCCTCACAATATTGTCTACAACTTTATAATTTACGAATGGATTGCACTGCATGTCAGCTGAGTAGTCCGAGCCAGCGGAGCCTGTCCCAGCATCAAACAAGAACCTCCCCGCGTCTGCCACAAGTGAGGGCTGCTGGGAAATGGAGATATACAAACATGTCTGGTTCCTGGGACGACGTCCGCGTCCAGAGCAACACAACATCTTCGGAAGACAGCTCAGCGGGTTAGTGTGCCTGCTGTGAGACTGGTGCGAAGCTTGCCTGCCGCTCTTTCAGAACCTGTTGGCCTCTGGGTCGATCAGTCACTCTGTCTCTCTGAGTCCCCGCCGGTCACAGGGGCTGGCAAGTTACGTGAACGCGGGCACGCCGGTGGTTTCATTAAATTTCAGCGCTGCCTGCGCACCGCAGAACGAAGAGTCAGCACACACTGTGCACCCGGCTAGGAGGACTCGACTGACTCAGATTGAGTGCACCGCCGTTCTACCTACTTCCTCTGGACGTGACGGCACTGGGGCGCCCTGGTGTGCCACAGTGACTGACAGCCAGTAGCATCGACTACTGAGAGGGCAGGACTCCCCCTCGGTAATTGGCAACAGTGAGGGAGAGTGTGTGTGTGTCTAAGGAAAGCCACGCGGCGTCAGCCAGGCACGACAGGCTGGGCAGATTTGTTACAATGTTGCTCTCTCAGCCACTCCAGAGCTGAGAGCAGATGGATCTTTAACTATTTATTGAACTCAGCCCAGCAGGCAGCTGTTGGCAGCACGTCTCTCGGAGCAGCAGAGCCGGTGCACAGGCGCCTCTGGTGGCGCATGCTGGCAAGTGGCAAAATGCGTGACAGTGCATTTCAGTGCGGTGATGCGGACCACCGCACTGAAATGCGTGAGCGTCACACCTGATGCGTGATACTTGGCAGGACTGTTTAGTAAATATTCATTTACAGAAAACACTTCAACCTACCTAAAATTGTTTCTGGGGTCTGTAGTGAGCCACCTGGCTGCAAATACCCTGTCTACCTGGATGTAGTGCACTCACCCTCCAGCCGGGCACGGCCCGATGATATAAATAAAGGGTCCAAAGACCGCACGTGGTCTTGGCCGGTAACTACCTTCCAGCTAGTTATGTCCATCATTCGTAGCCCCCACACTCCTGTATACGTCTCTTGTCTTTTCATTTATTTATGTATTGAAGGTAAACTCATATGCGAGCAACAGCCTCAACTACTAACTCCAAACCGACAGAAGTACAACCATCAGAGGCACCCTCGCCTACAGACCCTCTGGACTACACCCCGGATTTTGCAACGCCATCCTTGATTTCATAGCCCAACTCACCATTGACTCAAAGCACTACATATTCCTCTGTGATCTCAACTTCCTCTTCAACAACCCCAAAGACACAAACACTGCCAACCTAGAAAGCATGAGCAACATTGTATGGAAATTAGTCTTTTTAGGGGCTCGCCGGTGCTGGGGTCACCCTTAGAGATTGGCACTGAAGCTGGAATTCAAAATAACAAGTTTATTCACTCATGAGTGAGATCACGTCCATACAAAACCCTCAAGTGTTCCAGGAGGTAGTGGCTTGAATACACAGACCATGGTGCTTATATACAGAGTTTTCTGCATTGGTAAGCATGTAGTTACAAATAGAAGGTACATGCCTACACAAGAATAACTACCGACAAACATGGGCAAATGGGAAATCACTTAGTCAGGAAAGTGGGAGGGGGAGCAGGAGTGCTCATGACAGCACTAAGCGATTGATAGTTGTGTCTGAGACCAGGTGTTCTGGCAGCTACAAACTCTTTAGCATGCATATTGCTTTTAGCTGAGTCAGGAAGTTAACTAAAATAGACAGCACAGGCAGGGAAATAGACGAGCAGCAGAGGATGGAATAATTACATAGCTGACTAAATGGATGCCACAAACCAGATGGTTTCAGCTTATGCTAACAGAGATTATTTGTGATTTCCACAGACAGCCCTTTTAGCATATGCTGAAGACATCTCTATGATTTAGAAGGAGCATGGAAAATATCTTGCACATCTATTCTCATTAATTCCTTAATCTCCTGGTCTATTACTAGTCAGGCATTTACATCTTTGGCATTTTGTTTCGCTGGTATACATGAGGTACAGGTAGAAACACAAAGGGAACAAAGCATCGGGCCATATTGTATACATAAGCAACAGGTAAAAAGGATCGCAAAAAATATACATAAGACTGTTAACATTTTCCAGCCCCAGGTAGTGAACAAAGTCCACAGCCATCCAGTCAAAGTCCATGTCCCTGAATCCTGATGGATTTCAGTGGCTATCTTGTGCAGCTTAGAAATTGCTTCAAAAACTGAAGGGGCGTGGTCAGGGATGTAGACACAACAACTGCTCCTGATGATGCGGCATGCTCCACCACGGTTACAGCCTCTACAACACGTGTCAAGCGCCTTGTCTTTCTGCTGTTTAAGGCCGCACCAACAAAGAAGAACAGTCCCAAATTAAAGTCAACGTACTGCTGCAACGCAGTATCAGTTTGATCTGCCTCATCGTGATTTATTGTCCTTTTAAATCAATTCTTAGAAATGTCATTTAACAGTTTATAGTCTTTATGATAGGATGCAGGTGCCAAAAACACAGGTGGTAGCAAAAAGGACACAAAGCATGTTCCTGACCAACCAATTTATTTATTCCCATAAATAAAATAGGTGTTGTGTGATGAAATAAAACTGCTATTGTTCACTCCAGTAATATTCAACACCAGAGTACAGTCACTTTTCCCCACAGGAATACTACCAATACTGTTCACACACAGGTCTGCTCGAGCTCTAGTAACAGCTATAACAGGAGGTCCATTACCCTTGACAGTTCGAGTGTTTGGGGAAACAAAGTGTGTGGAGGAATTTCCTCGGCGATACTCCTCCATTTCTCATACAGTTCCTTTAGCTTGTGGATCTCCTTCCTCATCAGGGTAACAAGCTCTGTTTAGTTGGGCATTAAGTCCTCCTACACCAAAGTAATTAATGTTAGCAACATGAGTTGCCCAAAGCAATGCAAACCAGACCCTGCAAGAGCCATTGTGTGAAAACGGTAAAGGAATAAAAGGCGTTCCTCCCTTTTTCTGATGAGCTGGCATCATTCTACCCACCCAACAGTTGGTAATGTTCATAGCATTGTGTGTGTGATGCAACATCTGAATGAACGTATTGTTGAGATAAGACATCCTGTGCTTTTGCTCATGATAAGGGAGAGTATAGTAGTTGTGCTCAATGGGGACAGGAGAAGTAGCAGTCAGTAGATTTCGAACAGGAGCTACTCCCTCTACAACCCATTTTATTACAGCGATCAGAACAATAATCGAAGTGAGTCCAATAATGAACATAGTCTTTCGATCACAGACTTTTGCAGCAGTTGATTTCTTCTCTGTAGGCATGTTCATCTCGACGTTGAACAACAAAGCAAATGGGGCCCTAAAGTCCTGGGCAGCCATTGGTTTCTTCACTGAGGTTGATATGAGTATCACTAAAAGAGTCCCCCCCTTTGCTCCTCAGACTTTCACTAACCCAGGACAGTGGCTCAAACAGTCTTTTTCAGCAACGAAGTGTCTTTCTTCCGGGGTCGCAGCTGATATCGAGATGCACCAGGGATCGTGTGGTCCGAGAAGACTTCCTCAGATCCTTCAGGTGATGCAGCTCGGCCTTTCTCGGTATCCAGGATATCGCTGTGATCTTTCAGCGCAGCAGGTTCCACCAAGGCGGACGGCACCTTCTTGCATTGGGTGGAATGGACCTAGTTCTTCCGATTGGTCACTTGGACTGCAGTTCTGGTCACCAGAAGAACTTGCTCAGGTCCACGCCAAAGAAGTTCTAGGCTGCTCGACCTCTGGAACACCTTCACCATCACCTGGTCAACGGACTGCAGATCATGACCATCACCTTGCGACCTGTCAGGAAGAGCCTCTCAGACCTGTTGATGAATAGAAAGCAAGCTGTCAGTCAACTGTGACAAGTAGTCACTCATTAGCACCTGGGGAACATCATATATAGGGCGTGGCTTAGGAATTCCCAAAATATTAATTGGCCTTCCAAAAACCACCTCATACGGTGTGAGGCCAGATCGTGTATGTGGTATCGATCTAATAGATAATAAAGCCAAGGGCAGTGCATCAGGCCATTTCAAAGATGTGGAAGCTTGAATTTTGGCCAACTTGAGTTTGAGGGTAGAATTGTAGCGTTCTACTAACCCTGCTCTTTGTGTGTGAAAAGCAGCATGGAATTTCTGCTTAATCCCTAATCCTTTCAAGACATACTCAACAACCTGCCCAATGAAATGGGGTTCATTGTCACTCCATAGGACCCTACAAATTCCATAGCGAGGAAAGATCTCCTTTAAGAGGACTTTCGCTGTAGTGAGAGCTGTATTATCTTTCGTAGCATATGCCTCTATCCATTTACTAAAGGCACAAACCACTACTAGGACATATTTCAGATTATTACAGCGTTCAAGCTGAATATAATCCATTTGCAGGACCTCAAAAGGTGCAGTTGGTACTGCAAACCCTCCTGTTGGAGTTTGTGTTCCCTTTCCAGGATTATACTGAAGACAGATCAGACAAGACTGGACTATCTTTTTAGCTGTGCCGGCAATATCTGGATGATCCCAAACTTGTGTAAGTAACTTTGCTATTAAGAATGCACCAACATGTGCCGGCCCATGTGCCATGTGAATCATGGGATGTAAATAGGCTGTGGGTAACTTCCATTTTGTCATTTCTTTGTTCCTCCAACAGCCCTCATCATCCAATGTTTCCTCCTTGGACCATTGGTCTAATTCATCAGCAGAGGCAGATCGCTGCATGTCCAGCACTTCTTGCCTGGCATCATGCCAACGTTCAGCCTGTGACTTAACTACATACATGGATGTGGTACTTCGCTGCATTGCAGTTTCACAAGCTGTATAATCTGCAAAGGCAGTTCCTGCTCCTATTTTATCGGTCACTTTCTTGCTCGAAAACTCCCAGGCAACGCACGAGCGACTGGATCAAGGACAGCTGAAAAATATGCACAAGGAAGTTGCTTATCACTGTGTGTCTGTGTTAAAACCGAGAGAGCACAACCGTCCCTCTCATGTATATAGAGTGTGAAGGTCTTAGTGTAGTCTGGAGTTCCTAATATGGGTGCAGAACAAAGAGCTTGACGTAACTGTTGGAAAGCATTCTGGCATTCAGTAGTCCATGGGAGAGGCATCAGAGTGTCTTTAGTCAAAAGGACCAACAAGAGTTTCAGAGAATGTGTGAAAAGCTAGGGCTCCACTGGCTACAGAAAGAAGTAAGGCCAATCAATGCACAAACATCCTTCTGAGTACGGGGCACAGGCGTGTCTAAAATAGCTTGAATGCAGTCTGGTGTGAGTGCACGTCCCTCCTTAGACAGGAGGTGACTTAAGTAGGTAACCTGCTATCTACAATATTGTAATTTCTTCCGAGAGACTTTGTGATGATGAAATGCAAGAAATGATAGCAATAGCAGTGTTCCTTCTGCACACTGTTCAGGGGTATCAGCAGCCAGCAAGATGTCGTCGACATATTGAATAAGAGCCACCCCTTTTGGCACAGGGAAAGAATCAAGCTGCCTTTTCAGTGTCTGGCTATAAATGCTAGGACTCTCTGTATACCCTTGTGGAGCTCTACAAAATCTGAATGATCGATTATTCAAAGTGAAGCCGAACAAATAACGGCTATCAGGATGAATAGGTATCGAAAAAAAAGCATTTTTCAAATCGATCACACTAAATGTAGTTGCAGTAGGAGGAATCATAGTAAGAAGTGTCGTGATGTCAGAGACTACCGGGTAATGGGGCACCACTATCTTATTAACCTCTCGTAGGTCAATGATAAACCTGTAAACCTTAGTATCAGTATCTTTTTTCAAAATAGGAAGAATAGGGCTATTACAGGTATTGTAGGGGACTTCTTCCACAACCCCCACTCTGATCAAATCCTGAACAATATGTATTAGTGCTTCTTCACCTTCCCGAGATACTTTATATTGGGGCAGTCGGGGCAATGAAGCACCTTCCTTCACTTGAATATGTACTGGTGGGATAACCATTTGTCCCACACCCACAAGGTACTAGGTAACAATGCCAAAGCAATATCCTCTGTAAGGAGACAAGACCTCCCAACCATTGGATAGTTACTGTTTAAAATAACATGCACATTTTCTGGGGAACAACGTATTGTAGGTCGGAAATATTTAAGCATATCGAGGCCCACAGTGTTATCTGGTGTGTTAGGGGAAAGCAAAAATGGACATGCTGCAGTGAATTTATCAAGACGAAATGCAAGTGGCTGTGACAGTGGGCTAAGGGAAGGTGTCCGATCGAATCCTATCGATGTTACCGTTGTGCCAGACAGGGGAGCCCTAGGGACCAATTGTTTGGGCAGAGCACTACAAGTAGCTCCTGTATCAACCAGAAACTGATCAGTAGAACCCAAGACGTTTGCATCAACATAGGGACCCTTCTGATCTACTGGGACCTCAACCGGTTCCTTCCCCCATCCTAGGCATTCCTATGCATAATCAGAATCCTTAGGACCATCAGGCAGATAATCAGACATTTGATATTGATTTCGTCTATCAAAAGTATTATAAGAATTTGGATTGTGTACAACTACCTTCAAATCTAGTACGATTATCCATGCCTCCCCTATTTCCTGAATTCCCTGGGCGGCCTCTCATACTTTCTCTACCCCGCTGATACTGCTGACGTTGCAAAAGGGGGAACTCAAAACGCCAGTGTCCAATCTCCTTACAATAAGCACACTGATCAGAGGACAAAATTGCTAGAGGGAAAGGGGGTGCACCAGGGCGATACATCGCACGTCCACCTCTACCACCACCTCTAAATGATGGACCATAGACCTGAGCCAACATAACTTTTGTCTTTAAATCCTTAACCTTTTTATCCTCCTTGCCTTTTGCTTCCAATTCCTGATTCTCATAATGCTGGGCCATAGTCAAAAGGGAGACGGGGAAAGACGCAGCCCATGAACTCTCGCTGGCCTTTAGGCGACTAGCTATTTCAGGCAACATGTTTGCCACAAATTTGTCGACGAACAAATGCTTGCCCGTGTCATCTGTCAATGACTGCCAACTAAAGTCATGGAATGTCTCTTTAAATCGTGTAAAGAAATCAGAAACTGACTCATCCACTTTCTGCTTACAAGACGCTAATGTAGCCCTCAATCTATTTTCTTAGGGGGTATAAGAGTTTTCAGCTTAGTCACAATAGCTTTGGGAAGATCTAATATCTCCTGTTGTGGTTTCTGCGCAGGCTCTCTAGCCTTATCTTTTTCCTCTAAATGCACACAAGTAACACTGTAAGCTGCAACATCATCTACCTTCCTAATTGATCTCCACATATCGGGGGGGGGGGGTAAAATCAGTCCAAAAAACATGTAAATATCGGACAGAGTCATAGTACAGGAACTAATAGCACCTTCGACTTCTTCATAAAAAGCAGCCGGATTTTTCCGCGGGTCGGGCAAAGCAACTTTAAGAGCCATAACGTCTGCTCTACTCCAGGGAGTATAAACCCAATTATAAACAAAATATCCTTTTGCATCACCTGAATCTTTATCATCACTCGTGCCTGCACCCTTTGGGGGAACATACAAAGGCGCAGCTTCGCGCATTGTTTTACACTAACTATAGTATCACTACTGTCTTTATCTGTCCCTGTAGCTCCTTCTTGTGGCACCAGGGACTGAACTATTTGTTCAGTTGTAACTTTACCAGTTGCTTTTTTTCTCCTCTCGCAGACGGAATAGATCAGTTCGCAATTTAACTACTCGCCTAATCAGGTCAGGCACCTGTGGAAGAAGAAAAGGGCCATCACGTAATTGTTTATGATCAGAATTTATATCAGGGGGCTCTAGATCATCAGAAGGTTTTCTAAAACTAAGTATTACTTCCCAAGTGAACGTTTCAACAAAATATAACTGCTCTAAATCATTCCACTGCTGAACCATGGCTACGAGTTCTGGAGCAGAGGCATTCCCACGAGCTGCTTTACGAGCAGCGGAACTAAGAGTGGCTATGAGTTCAGTAGTCAATGTAGAGCGAGTCTGTCGCCCGACTTGTTTATCTTTATCTTTTTCTTCTGAAGACAAATGCTCCTCATCAGAGCCCTCATCCTCAGGGGCACTAGGGAATATATACGGGGCGGAGGTCGATCTAATAGAATGCTGTCATCCTGAGGTTTATTAAGTATGGGATAAATGGGGCGCCTAACAGGGTCCTGCCAGTTACCTCTAAACGACGCTCACTATCTTCTTTTTCTTTTATTTCCTTCATCTTCTTATTTTTTTATTCTAAATCTTTCTGGTATATAGTTTTGCGCTGTTCTTTTTCTGCTATAGCTTCTTCTTTCCTCACTCACTCATGTGCTTCTTTCTCCAACATTCGTACACAATCAAACATATCTTGTCGACTCTTATGCTTAAACAAACACTGTTCTACATACTGAATTTTTTTTAAATCAAATGACCCATTTACTGGCCATCGTAGATCAGGATCCTTTTTAGTATATTTGTTACCCAGTGTACTATACATTATGAAAGAAATACCGTATTTGACATACATGTACCTATTAGGTGTCCCATCTGGGGGAGCCGGCTGACTTCTCTCTAAATCCATTTTGGTACCTCCAAGACAGCAACACATTCTACGAAGTGTGCTACGAGCAGGCATGCCAAAAATATTATAGTAAATATATTATTATAGTAAAATAGTACTTATCCTAAATATATCAAAAGTAGAGAAAAATCTCCCCATTACCTGCCTTTATTTATTGCAATAAATAAATCAAACAAATAAAACCAGAACCTTGGCCAAGCAAATCCATAATCAAGAGTGCCGCTTGTGCGACCTTACCAAACAAAAGTCTCTAGCCTCCAATCTCTTGGTCGACCTAATGGTCACTGCTAAAACGTGCGCCAAAGGAAATCTCAGTCGGGACCGGCCACCATCTGGAGGGTCAAATCGGGAAAACCGGAAAAGCACTTCGGTCTGCAAAGACAAGGGTCTCCTCATTCAGGGTACCTCCTCAGCAGTATTCCATTCCTCCTTCAAGAACATTCCTTCGGGCGGCCGCGTCTCCGAAGAGCCCCACGAGTCGGGGGCCAAACTGTGGAAATGAGCCTTTTTGGGGGCTCACCGGTGCAGGTGTTACCATTATCTTGTCCATGGGTCCTTAGACCAACAAAATAGAGATTGGCACTGAAGCTGGAATTCAAAATAACAAGTTTATTCACTCATGATGTGACCATACGTCCATACAACACCCTCAAGTGTTCCAGGAGGTAGTGGCTTGAATACACAGACCATGGTGCTTATATACAGAGTTTTCTGCATTGGTAAGCATGTAGTTCCAAATAGAAGGTACAGGCCTACACAAGAATAATGTCACGGTCCCCAGATATCCTCAGGATTGGATCGAAGTCAACAAGGGTCCACCTCTTGACAGCCCCAAGTCCGGATAGAATTAATCCCCTCGGACTTGTGGGATGGTCGAGCGAGGGAAGGAAAGGGTAGGAACAGCAGGAGGGAGACCTAAGAAAAGACAAAGAGAGAGAGAGAACAAGATCACAACATAATTCAATGCTTCAACCAGAGACCAACAGAAGAACGGTATGCTGAAGGAAACTCTCTCTACCTGTAAAAGAAAATACGGCTGTCTCACTGGGCGAGATGTGAGGGTAAGTACGAAGTAACTGCACTCATATTCTAATGAGGAAAGGAGCATGTTTAGTACCTTGTTACCTGCAGCATGTAAACAGACACCCTCTGTAATAGCAATCATATACTGACCCTGTGATCCCTACCTTTGCATATGAATCGTGCTGGCTTGTACCCCCCCCCCCCCTCAACTGATCTCCCCTAAAAGATGGGAACACAAAACAAGAAGCCAAAGGTTGCAGTGAGTACTTGTATACGGCGAAGTTATGGTGCACTTTGTGGTTTTCCAAACCTCGCACTTAATGTACACGTTTTAAGGAACTTGTGCGTTCTCGCTTTTACTTCAAAGCGAGACCACTACGCGCCTGCAACCATACCGTGCTGACTCCCAATCACAAACAAGGCAACCATGGCCTCCCGCATGAGATCGCTGGAAAGTGCGTATCTCGCAACGGGAGGAACGTGATAGAAGTACCATGAAATGCACAGCGCTATTTCCAAATCATAAACAAGGCAACAAGGCCTCCCGCATGAGACCGCTGGAAAGAGCGTATCTCGCCAACGGGAGGAACAGTAGAAGATTGTCATGCAAGGCACAGCATTATCCCTACACACAAGCAAGGTAACAAGGCCTCCCACATGAGACCGCTGGGAAACGCGTGTCTCGCTAACGGGAGGAAGCGAGCAAAAGAGCACAAGAGTTGGTGCGATGTCGCACCCTTACCCGGACCGCACTTCAAACCCTCCGGGCGTCCGCTGAATAATCGGCGTCTTCAGGAAGGCGCCATCTTGAATTATAGAGTCCAGCTGGCGGCACGTCTATTGCGTGCCGCGTCATTGCGCACGAGTGACGGCACCGGAGGACGACGGGAGATGTAGTTTTCCGGTTCCCTTCGCCTCCGCTGCCATAGTCAGTGCGTGCGTACTCGGTGAGCCCTGACAAATAACTACCAACTAACATGGGCAAATGGGAAATCACATCGCCAGCAAAGTGGAAGGGGGAGCAGGAGTGCTCATGGCAGCACTAAGAGATTGACAGTTGAGTCTGTGACCAGGTGTTCTGGCAGCTACAAACTCTTTAACATGCATATTGCTTTTAGCTGAGTCAGGAAGTTAACTAAAATAGACAGCACAGGCAGGGAAAAAGACGAGCAGCAGAGAATGGAAGAATTATGAGAAGGCGTCTTCTCATAACTAAGGAAAAACCACTCACCCACACATTCCAAACAGTGAAGGAAATTGACAAACTTATGTCAACCTTTTACCACAAATCAGTGGCAACACAGAGAAGCTTCATAAGAAGGCGTCTTCTCATAACTAAGGAAAAACCATTCACCCACACATTCCAAACAGTGAGGGAAACTGACAAACTCATGTCAACTAATTACCAAATAGGAGGTAACACAGAGAAGCTTCGTAAGAAGGTGTCTTCTCATAACTAAGGAAAGACCATTCACCCACACATTCCAAACAGTGAGGGAACTGACAAACTCATGTCCACTAATTACCACATATCAGAGGTAACACAGAGAAGCTTCGTAAGAAGGTGTCTTCTCTTAACACAGTCCAAACAGTGAGAGAAACCTTCCACTCACACAGGTGACACACTAATCTCAACCAAATAACCACAAAAATGGTTAACCAAAGGCTAAAAGAATACTAGGGGTGAATACTCTATCCCCTAAACTCCAAGTACTCATCAGGAAGCGTACAACTTAAAGTGTATTAACACAACAACGCACACTAAAGTGACCAGGGACACTACACACCCCCACTATTCTACAATACCAAACAAAGACATTACGCACATCCCCTAAAAGAAACTGATCTCCACATGGAAAGATACAACATCCCCAAACCAGGATACACTATAGACCAAATGCCCCACAACCACATACAATATCATAATAGGGTCCACACTTTACCCCCCCCCCCCACCAAACAGTGTTAAACAGTAAAAAAAACTCAATTAAAGTCTTTCTTCCGAGATCATCACCAAGTTCTTGTGGTTGTTGGGATCCAAGACCATGTAGTGCAATGACTCCCTTGTGGCTAATAGAAGAGAAACACATCGAGCCGGTAGATTCCAATCCCAGAAAAGCACCATAAGAATCGCCATCGCCATCACAGTTAAAACACAAAGAAAAATTTGTAACCCAATCCAAAATGGCCGCCACGTTTAGTGACGCTATGCGTCAACATAGCCCAATCTAAGATGGCCGCCACAGCGTACAGCGTAACGGGAGCGTCAGTTTCTACTCAATGCGATCCAAGCGTTCTTCCAAGCCGCGTGAAGATCGTTGCCATGGAGCCAGCAGCGCGCGTTGGAGCTCGCGAAGCCTTTAAAACAAGTAAGTGAACAACGGCCATTCATCGCATGTCCACCAGGTCAATGAACAAAATCCAAATGATAACCTTGCGATGAGCAGTAAATCCAATCCAGTAGCTTGTCCCCAAACAAACAGATGGTGTAGTAAATCCAATCCAGTAGCTTGTCCCCAAACAAACAGATGCTGCAGAAACCGCCAGAATAAATAACCAAAACCCCTCTGGTGCGCCAAAGAGCTGGTGTTCCAAAGTCACAAATCTTCAAACAAATAGGATCAAACAGCCATTAGCCATCAAACACCCCAGCTTGTCATGAAAATCACCCAGTCTCGATAAAATTCTCAATTGAATCGCTGATGCGGTCCAGCAAGTTGCATCGAACACCGCAGCTTGTCATAAAAATCACTCCGCCTTGGTAAAATTCTCAAATGAATCGCTGATGGGGTCCAGCGAGTTGCGCACAGACAGATAAGATAAAGTCATGTAAGGCAGGCAACGTGCAAGGAGACAGAGACGAAAATTAGCACTTCTGTCAAACAAAAGTCAAATTCCCTGGTCTGCAGGCTGTCTTGTTGACAAAGGACACTGGTGGGGCTGACCAGAGCGTAACTGTTGTAATCCTTCTTCTTGGGAATCCTTTTTCTTGTGGTTCCAGAGCATACCTTTGGTTAGACAAATCCTTAGTTTCAGTAGCAGAGTAGTCCTTCAGCAACACGCAGGTTCTTTGAAAATCGTCACCAGTGTTGTAATTAAATAGAAGTCCGGTAGCCAGGTTAAGTATAGGTATGCTGTAGGTTTATTCTCAAGTACAGCCTTAGGTAGATTACTGGAAGTCCAGGTGATGCCCCACCAGGAGCAGCCTCCCTGCTGCTCAGCCTGCTCACTCCAACTGGCACTCACAGCCTCACCAGGCACCCAAGCATTCCACGACATCATCAATCATCCAACATTCCAGACATTTCCAAGCACACTAACTCTCATTCTGGCTGAGCAGTAGGGAAGAGATACATAGGCAAAGGGGAACGGCAAACAGTAGATTATAACACATCCCCCTTTCTAAGGAAACCAAAACACAATAAAAGCAAATGGAAGTACATCAGGCAATCAAGATAGGAAATACATTAGAATATCAAAAATGCATGAAAAGACAATGAGCAATGAATCAAAGACATATCAAACAAATTAAATGCATGACAATTCATTTAGTCAACAATTCACGCACCAACCATCACTAAAAGTCAAATTAATATTTCAAAGGTAAAACCAGAGAAACCACGTTAGACTCATATCAAAGTAAACGCAGAATCCTCATAAGACTCATAACAAGATAAATATAAAGAAGCTTCATAAGAAGGTGTCTTCTCAAACCAGGAAAAACATTCACCCACACATTCCAAACAGTGAGGGAACTAACAAAGTCATGTCAACCATTTACCACAAATCAGTGGCAACACAGAGAAGCTTCATAAGAAGGCGTCTTCACATAACTAAGGAAAAACCACTCACCCACACATTCCAAACAGTGAGGGAAATTGACAAACTCATGTCAACCTTTTACCACAAATCAGTGGCAACACAGAGAAGCTTCATAATTAGGCGTCTTCTCATAACTAAGGAAAAACCATTCACCCACACATTCCAAACAGTGAGGGAAACTGACAAACTCATGTCAACTAATTACCAAATAAGAGGTAACACAGAGAAGCTTCGTAAGAAGGTGTCTTCTCATAACTAAGGAAAAACCACTCACCCACACATTCCAAACAGTGAGGGAAATTGACAAACTCATGTTGGAGTTTAGGGGATAGAGTATTCACCCCTAGTATTCTTTTAGCCTTTGGTTAACCATTTTTGTGGTTATTTGGTTGAGATTAGTGTGTCACCTGTGTGAGTGGAAGGTTTCTCTCACTGTTTGGACTGTGTTAAGAGAAGACACCTTCTTACGAAGCTTCTCTGTGTTACCTCTGATATGTGGTAATTAGTGGACATGAGTTTGTCAGTTCCCTCACTGTTTGGAATGTGTGGGTGAATGGTCTTTCCTTAGTTATGAGAAGACACCTTCTTACGAAGCTTCTCTGTGTTACCTCTTATTTGGTAATTAGTTGACATGAGTTTGTCAGTTTCCCTCACTGTTTGGAATGTGTGGGTGAATGGTTTTTCCTTAGTTATGAGAAGACGCCTTCTTATGAAGCTTCTCTGTGTTGCCACTGATTTGTGGTAAAAGGTTGACATGAGTTTGTCAATTTCCCTCACTGTTTGGAATGTGTGGGTGAGTGGTTTTTCCTTAGTTATGAGAAGACGCCTTCTTATGAAGCTTCTCTGTGTTGCCACTGATTTGTGGTAAAAGGTTGACATGAGTTTGTCAATTTCCCTCACTGTTTGGAATGTGTGGGTGAGTGGTTTTTCCTTAGTTATGAGAAGACGCCTTCTTATGAAGCTTCTCTGTGTTGCCACTGATTTGTGGTAAATGGTTGACATGACTTTGTTAGTTCCCTCACTGTTTGGAATGTGTGGGTGAATGTTTTTCCTGGTTTGAGAAGACACCTTCTTATGAAGCTTCTTTATATTTATCTTGTTATGAGTCTTACGAGGATTCTGCGTTTACTTTGATATGAGTCTAACGTGGTTTCTCTGGTTTTACCTTTGAAATATTAATTTGACTTTTAGTGATGGTTGGTGCGTGAATTGTTGACTAAATGAATTGTCATGCATTTAATTTGTTTGATATGTCTTTGATTCATTGCTCATTGTCTTTTCATGCATTTTTGATATTCTAATGTATTTCCTATCTTGATTGCCTGATGTACTTCCATTTGCTTTTATTGTGTTTTGGTTTCCTTAGAAAGGGGGATGTGTTATAATCTACTGTTTGCCGTTCCCCTTTGCTTATGTATCTCTTCCCTACTGCTCAGCCAGAATGAGAGTTAGTGTGCTTGGAAATGTCTGGAATGTTGGATGATTGATGATGTCGTGGAATGCTTGGGTGCCTGGTGAGGCTGTGAGTGCCAGTTGGAGTGAGCAGGCTGAGCAGCAGGGAGGCTGCTCCTGGTGGGGCATCACCTGGACTTCCAGTAATCTACCTAAGGCTGTACTTGAGAATAAACCTACAGCATACCTATACTTAACCTGGCTACCGGACTTCTATTTAATTACAACACATAGCTTACAAAATGGATGCCACAAACAAGATGGTTTCAGCTTATGCTAACAGATTATTTGCGATTTCCACAATTGGCCTCACCCAACTGATCACCAACCACACACACCGCACGCAGGACACATGTTCGACCTGATCTTCACTGCCAGCGACAGAATCAAGTACAGCCATATCACTGACCTCACCTTCTCCGACCACACCATCGTCCACTTCACCACTGCAGGATCCCCATGCACCACTGCCAAGCTTTCCCGCTCCTCCTACTGCGACTGAAACATAGTGACAGACACTCAATGGTTGGAAGCCCTCAACAGCCCCCATCCCGACTTGGCAACCAACCTTGAACAGTCTGTAAATAATTTCTACACCTGGATCACCAACTGTGCCAACAGAGTTGTCCCTATCAAGCCCACCAAGCCCAGCAGATCCGCCGAACAAGCCCGTTGGTATACACCAGCACTCAGTACAATGAAGCACAACTTCAAATGGCTGAAGAGAAGATGGCACATGATCCCATAGACCAAGCCACCTTTTAGGCAACCCTCAACAAATACCACCACACCTTAAGGACACAAAAAGAGGCACCCTGGCAGACTGTGTTAATGCCAACTCCAACCATAGTATGGAACTCTTCAGCATCGTCAGAGAGTTTTCCTGCTCGTCAGACACAAAGAACAAGTTCTCCCCTTCCCAGGGACTCAGCAACACCCTGGTGGACCATTATCACAACAGGATATTCATAATCTACAGAAACTTCGAACTCCCACCCACCAACCTCCTCAACCTCCTCTCACCAACAGACGCCACCCACGACCACCATCCCACCCCATGAGAACAGCTCTCCACACAGAGCACCACAGCCATCATGAACTCCATCCACTCTGGAGTACCCACGAACCCCTCCCCCCACCACGTTTTCAACCTCAGGAGCAAGGAAATCAGTAGCAAACTCACCTCAATTCTCAACATGTTCATTAACACAGCTGCCTTCCCCGATGCATGGAAACATGCAGAGGTCAGACCCCTCCTCAAGAAACCCTCCACTGACTCCAGCAAACTCAAGAACTACCACCCATCTCTCTGCTCCCCTTCCCTGCCACAGTTATCA
This sequence comes from Triturus cristatus, assembly GCF_964204655.1. NCBI lineage: Eukaryota > Metazoa > Chordata > Amphibia > Caudata > Salamandridae > Triturus > Triturus cristatus. The sequence goes on from NC_140582.1 coordinate 1,247,932,170, forward strand.
AGAAGAACATCAACACCCAACTCACCGAACACCTGGACAGAAACACCCTGATGGACCCTCTCAATATGGTTTCCACCCCAACCAAAGCATTGAGACCATCCTGATCGCTGCCACCGACGCCATCAGAACCCTCTTCGACTGGGTAGAAACAGCAGCCCTGATCCTTCTCGACCTCTTAGCAGCGTTCGCTACCGTATCTCACCACACCCTCATCAAGATACTCCACCACATCCGGATCCTGGGAGATGCCCTCATATGGATCGCTTCCTTCCTCACAGGACGTACACAGAGAATCCACCTACCACCCTTCACCTCAGAACCGAAGAGCATCATCTGCGGCGTCCCTCAAGGTTCATCTCTCAGCCCCACCCTGTTCAATACTTACATGACACTCCTGGCCAACGTCGTCAGAACCCATAGTCTCAACATCATATCCTATGCAAACAACACCCAGCTCATCCTCTCACTCTCAGAAAACCCCACCACCACTAGGAGAAACTTACACAACTGCATGATCAGTGTCGCCGAATGGATGAAGACTAACTTTCTGAAACTCACCCCCGAACAAGACGAAAGTACTGGTTTTCGGTAACAACATCTCACCATGTAAGACTGTAGGGTTGTTTAAATAAACAGGCTGGAAATCATAAACTTCAAATGTATTGTGTTTTTTTGGATGTATTGTGTTTTTTTGGGGTATGTCCACTAAAATGAAAGCTGAAATATGGCTTCTTCTCTTCTTGTTTTCAGGGCCCGGGCAGCAGGCCCACCATGGATGAAGCACGCCCCTTGGATGGAAGAGGAAAGCCATAGGTAAGTGTTTGTTTCTAGTTTAGGTCTTGGTATAAGATGAAGGGGCTCGTGAGGGGAAATAACACCTGATATTTAGTGCTCCTGTCCCACCACCATGTGTGTTTTATTCTTCTTGTAATAACGTTTACTTAACCTAGTTATGCCCCACTAGGTTCAGACAAAACACACAATATCTCAGTAAAGTTAGATAACCGAAGCCGGGAAAACTAGCTCAAATTGAAATCATGCACATGCAATCACTTTTATAACTCCTAGCATTCTGTGATAATTATGACTCTTTCGAATGAAAGCACAAAGGGTTTTATACAGGTGACTACTCTGTATCTACAGCCCTCACACTCTTGCCCTCTGCTGTTTCCCAAACTCTACCTTTCCCCAGTATACGCCCATGTACCTAGGCTAGCCACCCTCCTCGAGGAACGTGGTGGGGCTGCTCGCAGTAGTGGTGGCCTCCTACATTCTCCTGTCTACTTTGGCGACTTTCTGCTTGCAGGAATTTGCTGGAAAAGAGTGTCTTGCATCCCTCTGGATATCCGTCGCTCCCCTCCGTTATCGAGTTCGCCTCTTCTTGTCGTAGCGCTGGTCCGTAGTTACCGCAATATTCTTCTTCCAAAGTTGGCTCTCCTCTTACGTTGGACAGCCGGAAGAAAAGGGCTCCGTCATCAAAGGCAGGAGGTCACGCCTGGCCTCTTCCTGGAGTTTTGCAGGAGTCTTAAAGGGACAGGTGTCTCAGGTAGCCTGCAAAGAAAAGAAAAACACATCTCATGATGTGTGAGTGGAGGGGAAGTGCCAGGGTTTTGAACCACCCACACCCTCGTCCCCATCAAACCATGGAATGACACCTGGTGGCCAGCCAAACTTGGACCCACACCTAGACGGAAGGAGCACTGTTAGAAATGGGATTTCTGGTTGGCTAGGGCAAGCGCCTAAGCCAGGCAGAAACCACCACTCTAGTCAGGGCAAGGGAGTTACACACTGAAGATAACCCGTGCTCACCCCCTTGGTAGCTTGGCAGGAACAGTCAGGCTTATCCCAGAGGCAATGTGTAAATTGATTGCACAACACACAGCAGCGACACACTAGGCACACCACAAAAGAAACTCCACACAAGGTTATATAAAAAAATAGCCTTTGTATTATTTACAAAACACATTAGATCGCAATCACATATATACACTGTGCCACCTGCCACTAGTTATGACTTTACAGGGACTATATACACTTACAGGGCCAATCGGGCCACTATCATAACCACAGAATTCACAGGTAGTGAAAAACAACCAGTAACTACTGGTAAAGGCACTTAGCAGAAAGCATCAGGCACAAATCAAATAACACAATAAAAAACGGGGGGAAGTAGAGGTTAAGGTTAGGTTCACCCTCCTTCCTGAATGCAATTCCACAACATCTGGAATACCGGAATTAGAAACCTAACCATAGGAAGAACAGGGATTCCACTGAACGTGTGTGAAAAACCCTCTTTCCAGAAAGAAAAATTATTTTCCAGAGTCCCCTCACCCACCAGTGTTACCCTAGGTGGCATGCTTCATCATTGGGGTCCTCTCAATCCGCTGCGGATTGAGGCGTGCTGCGACTTGCAAACTATGGCGTAGCACTTAGTTTTTGGAAAATATGTGTGGTGCAGTGATGTGGAGTGGAAAAATAGATTAAAAATACCTAGATAGTGAGCTAATATTTTATTCCTGCTCCTAGTCGGTATTTTTTAAAATCAGGGGTTAATACTAGGGAAAGACCTAACTGTAATGAGTCCCTAGTACTGGGAACAACAAATCAAATAACGGACACTCAGCATAGCACATTATGCCTACACATAATTAGCAGTGCACCATTGGACACACTTACAGTGTGCACATATTAGGTATATACTTCCAATATCACTGATTCCTACTAGTGGGTAGTGAGGTCTCTGCTGCGCAAAGTCTGATGGTTTAAGTGTCTACAACCGAATTTGCAAAAAATTTGCATCAAAGGGAAATTCAAACAGCCACCACCCCACGCTGTTAATTTACAATTGCAAGCAATTGCTAAAATTTAGATCAAAAATTGGTTCCCTGAGCAATACCAAGAAGTATATGTCTCTATGTTTTATAATAACTTTCAAACATAAGTTCATAAAAAGTGATAGCGTCCAATATTCGTCCACAATCCTTATTTTCAGATTCTGTAGTTTCTCTTGGTAGACTTGTTTATACACATATTACGTTCTCGGATCGTACATCCCACACATATTTCGTCTATGGTAACATTTTCCAAAAGACTTCCTCAGGGCTTAAGCAACAAATACAATAATCCTTAATTCATTGGTATCTCCATAAAATCATAGGCCAAGTATGGTGCTTCCTAGTTCCAAAATACAAGTTCCGAATTAGCAATCTTTCCAACGACCAGCACGTAACAGACTTCTCCTTATTTACTATCTCCTCCAGTATTGAGGCGTAGCCTTCCAGCGAGTGTTGCCGAGAGGTATGTCATACCTCTCGGCAACACACGCTGGAAGGCTACGCCTATATTGTATTTGTTGCTTAAGCCCTGAGGAAGTCTTTTGGAAAATGTTATTGCTCAAGGAACCAATTTTTGATCTACTTACAATATCACCACTGGTAAAAGAACTCCCCATATGCCTTTACATAAGGGCAATACAATCATGCCTCTGTATATGTGGTGCAAGAACCCTCCAATGTATCACCAAACTCATAAACACGTCAGGGCATCACACCGCCTGTTGCCCGTGATACAGTAAATCTCCACACGCAGGCTGGAACACAGGGGACCTCCATCAAAGGTCTCACCCGACCTAACACTAAGGTCCGGTGCGGCTCCTAATGGCGGCAACGTTCACATCCGGGGCCCCTACTGGGCTCACCCTTCAATGCCAAGAAAAGAAAATGCCCCCAACAAGTGTGCCTAAATCAGCAGCTGTCCGTAACCCAGGCGTAACTGCCACCAACCCAGCTGAGGGGCCCGGCCACTACTCCAGGCCGCACGGGCCAGCTGCACCCCCTCTCCTCGTAGGCCCGCAATCAGTAGGTCTCTCGCTCCACAACAGGACGCAAAAGGAAGCCCCCTGTGGCCCACGTTCTGCTCAATTCGTGCCTTCCAGCAGGAGGTGGGGACGACACTCATCCACCTTCGGTCGCAGTGGTCACTTGGTTGATGCCGGCCCCCAGCACCTCTCTACTTCCTGGTGTGTGGCGCCACTTCATCCCTCAAATGAAGAAAAGGGGCCAGACATGGAGCAAAGTCTCCGTCGGTCCCACTGGCTTCTTCTTCCTCGGAGAACGCGTTCCTGTTCTGCCCAGCCCACTTCCAGGCTCGGCCAAGCAGTTTGACACTTCTACCTTGCTTCCGGCTCCTCCATCTTGGGGGCTGGTTGCCAGGCAATGTCTTGGTGACGAACAGTTGCACTGGGGCAGGCCGTTGTTTCCAGCCCCAGTCTCCGCAGCTATTTTGAAATGAAATGGGCTGCAGGGCACAGTGCTTTTGAGTGTCTGCCCAGCACAGCGCTCACCGGGCTGCTCCCCTTTTCTCCTGCTCACAACTAGGCAAAGTATATACATGGGGCTCTCCTTCTCCTCACAAGAGCCCCACCCCTGACCAGGCAGCTTCCTTGTGCAAAGCCCTGCCCACAACCAGGCAACATGGGGGAATCCCGGCACCGGAGTTCCTTCTCTTCAGGAATCCTGGATGAAACCCCCGGCAGGGCACAGCGCTTTTGAGTGCAAAGCAAACAAGGACGGGCTCCACACGCTCATTCAGGAGGACACCATGGGCAAGAATCAAAAAGCCCCGGGGCTCCTCAAAAATGGAGCGTCCTACCAACCTCCAGAGTGCTTCACCACGAGCTGTAGGCATTATCTCCCTTTAGTTCAGTCAGCCCAGGCAGGCCAGCACACCAGGGCTCTTCAAGAGGGCAGCAGCTTCACTCCCATGAGCAGGGAGCCTCAGAAGGTGGTTCCTTCTGGGCCCAGTAGTTCCAAAGTAACACCAACAGCAGGTTCAACACTTTACATAGGGTCACAGCCCCAATATTTATACTAGCTATGTCTTTGTTCTTAGGGCTCTGCGCCTGGTCCAAATAATTTCTTGGGGGCACTCCAACATTTGTATACAGTGCTCAACTGTCCCCATTGACAGAGTAAGTCCTGGCCCCAGATGCACCTCAGGGGGGTGGAGCCAGCATTGTACAAGGCAGGCACAGACCTGTTCAGGGTCAGGGGCTACTCCTCCCACTACCCCAAATGCAGATCTGCCTATTCAGCCTAGCGCTGACTCACCCTGACCCTCTGGAGCCACTGCAGCTCACCAGCCACTGTCACTCCAGAGCCAGACATGCAATACACCTCAGGCAGGCACAAAGACACATAGCTCACAGAAATGCCAACTTCTAAAAGTGCCATTTCTAAAATAGTGATAATAAATCTCCGAACACCATTACGCACTCATTTATTATTACTATTCCAAACATACCACACTTGACCACGCTGCTCCTCTTATATCAGAAATTACCACTGAAACACTTATCAGGGAACCCTCAATGCATTCCTATGAGAGGGCAGCCTCACAGTAGTGAGAAACCAAAATGGCTGTTTGTCACTACCAGGGCATGCCACACAGTTAAGGCACATATCCTACCTTTTGCCTACAATGCACCCTGCCTGTAGGGCTAACTAGGGCCTACATTAGGGGTGACTGATAGGTAGTAAAAGGGGAGTCACAGACAAGGCACCCACTTTATGTGCCCCGTCACAGCGGCAGTAAACTGCAACCGCAGGCCCTGCAATGGCAGAGGCCAGAGACAGGTTTGAAAGTCTACTTTGGTGGGTGGTGCAATCAGCGCTGCAAGCCCACCAGTAGCATTTAATTTACAGGCCCTGGGTATCTGGATACCACTTTACAAGGGACTGACAGGTACATTAAATTAGCCATACAGGTGTAGACCAATCTTACCACATTTTACCATAGAGAGCACATGCACTTAACACTGGACAGCAGTGATAAAGTCCCCAGAGTCTTAAAACCACCAACACCAGGTCAGAAAGAATACTAGCAGGAAGGCAAAAGGTTCAGGGATGACCCTGCAAAAAGGGCCAAGTCAAACAAGCACCATCAAAGGCACCCTCGTCTACCGACAGCCAGGACCACTACCCAGGTTCCACCACCATCCCGGACCTCATCGCCCGATTGCCATCGACTTCAAGCACTACATCTTCTTAGATGTATCTCATCTTCCACCTCGATGACCCCAGCAACACCAACACAACCGACCTCCTGGAAACCTTGAGGAACATCTGCCTCAAGCAACTTGTCACCGACCCTACCCACATTGCAGGACACACCAGTGACCCCATTTTCACATCCAGCGACAAGTACAACCACATCTCACAACTCAGCTGGCCCGCCCACACAGCATCCACTTCACCATCTCAGGACCTACCAATCCTGCCACCACGCCCCCCAGCTCCACGTGCAGAAACTGGAAAAAGATATCAGAAGACCAGTGGAACAACGCTCTCAGCTACCACTGCCCAGAAACAATGACCAACCTAGAACAGGTTGCAAAGAACTTCTCCTAGGTGATCACAGAATGCACCAACACTATTGCCCATGCCAAGCCAGCTAAATCCAAAGGACTTGCCAGAAGAGCCAGCTTGTTCACCATGGAGCTGAGATCCACCAAATGCAACTGCTGGCAATTTTAAAGGAAGTAGCGCCTCAGCAATGAAACAGAAGACCATACCAACTTCAAGACCGCACTCAACACGTACCACCACCTAATGAAAGAAACAAAGAACACCCTAGCAGACCACATAGAAGCCAGCATAAACTACAGCAAGGAGCTTTTTGTCATTGTGAAGGAGTTCTCCAACCACCAAGAACAACATCACCCCCTCTCAAGGACTGTGTGACACACTGGCAGACTTCTTCCATGACAAGATCTCAGTCATCAACAAAAACTTCAATCCCCAACCCACCACCGCCCAGAAGCATCAGCTTGCTCACACCCCCGAACACCTGCTCACCCATCGGGACCCTCTCACGTCTAAAGCCACAATCTCCATCATGAATTCTGTGCACTTTGGAGCACCCATGGACACCTGTCCCCACCACATCTTCAAGCTCAAAAGCAAGAAGATTGGCGAGGAACTCAAGAAAGTCTACCTCTATCACCTCGGCCACCTTCCCTGATGACTGAAAAACACGCCAAAGTGTGGCCCCTTGTGAAAAAACCATCCACCGAAGAACTACTGGCCTATCTCCCTGCTCCCCTTTCCAGTGAATTTTCTTGAGAAGGCCATCAACCAGCAACTCACTGAACACCTGAAACACAGCAACCTCCTGGACCCATCTCAATACAGATTCCGAGCCAACAACAGCACAGAGACTGCCCTGATTGCAGCCACCAACGACATCCTCCTGTATGCCGGCAAAATGACAGCCCTCATCCACCTGGACCTGTCAGTTGCCTTCAACACTGTCTCCCATCACATCCTGATCAACAGACTCCACCACCTCCAAATTCAGGGAGACGCTCTGCAATGGATCGCCTCATACCTCACCAAGAACCCAGAGAATTCATCTCCCACCATTCACCTCAGAACCCAAGAAGATCATTTCTGGTGTCCCTCAAGGTTCCTCCCTCAGCCCACCCTCTTCAACATGTACATGACGCCCATTGCCAACACCGTCAAATCACATGGACTCAACATCATCACCTATGCCGACTGCACCCAGCTCATCCGCTTGCTGTTCGAAGACCCCTCCACAACAAGAGCCAACTTCCACAGATGTGTGATGAACGTCACCAACTAGATGAAGGACTGTATGAAGGGCAGCTGCCTCAAGCTCAACTCTGAAAAGGCAGAAGTCCTCATCTTTGGGAACACCTCGAAATGGAACGAGGCATAGTGGCCAGCTGAACTCGGCTCATCCCCCGCCCCAACAGACCACGCCCACAACCTCGGCATCATCTTTGACAGAAAGCTATCTATGAAGAAACAGGTAAACACAGTCTAATCTGCCTGCTTCCATACCCTATGCATGCTCTGCAAGATCTTCAGGTGGCTCCCAGTCAACACCAGAAGAACCGTCACGCAGGCCCTTGTCACCAGCAGGCTAGACTACGGAAACATGCTCTACAAAGGAATCACCGCACGCCTCCTGAAGAGACTACAGACAATACAAAACTCTGTGGCAAGACTCCTCCTCGATCTAGAAAAGATGGCATTTCAAGATACCGACCCACGCTTACAAAGCCCTGCACAACGAAGGGCCAGCATACCTCAAAAAATGCATGACCTTCCACCAACCTACCAGACACCTATGATCCTCCTCCCTCTTCCTCGCAAACATCCCCAGGATCTGCCAAAGTAACAGCAGAGAATGCTCCTTCTCTCGCCTAGTGGGTAAAGCATGGCACGACCTTCCCCTATACCTCAGGACCGCCATTTTGCTTCAGGAATTCAAGAAAGGACTCAAGACCTGGCTGTATGAATGATCAGAGCACCACAAAGGAACTAGAGGCTCCCGCGCCTTGAGACCATCACAGGTGATTTGCCACGTTTTATAAATCCTGATAGATTTATTGATTGCCCAACGGACCATGCAGTGCAATTTTGGCATCATCCTGGCTAGCAAACTCACCATGAAACACCAGATCAATGTGGTCTCCCCGCCTGCTTCCACACCCTCCGCATGCTCTGAAAGGTCTTCAGATATCTCCCCGTCAACACCAGGAAAACCGTCAATCAAGCCCTAGTTACTAGCCAGTTGCACTAGAGCAACGCACTCTACAGAGGAATCACAACCCAACTCTTGAAGAGATTCTGGACGATACCGAACTCTGCGGCCAGACTCATCCTCGACCTCCTCAAATGGACCCTCATCACCCCCCCCACCTCAGGAAGCTCCACTGGCTCATTATCCAGAAAAGATGCCAATTTAAGATGCTAATACACGCTTACAAGGCCCTCCATGACCAATGACCTGCATTAGTCTACCAACACCTGTACTTTCACCAACCCTCTAGACACCTGCGCTCCACCTCCCCTGCCCTTGCACGCAATCCCCGCATCTGCCGAAGCTACAGTGGAGGACGCTCTTTCTCCTACCTTGCCGCCAAGTCCTGGAATGGACCCCCTCCACCTCCGAACAGCATCCTCACTCCTGGAATTCAGAAAGGGACTCAACCCAGTGTTTCGAATGAGCCCAGTATGGACCTAGCGCCTGGATACCCTCACGGGTGATTAGTTGTGCTCTGCAGATCCTGATTGGTTGATGGATTGAATACTTTTCACCATCTAAAACTATTGAGTAATTACTGAGAGTACTGTACGAAGTCTTCATTCCTTTCTGGGTTTGTGTGGATTGACTAAGAGCACTAAAACCCTAAAACCCTGTGTGTTATCCTTTTCCAAGTTCTGTTCATCAGCAACATTGCGTGCCAGCACTGAAGCCTTTCGAGTTACTTGAACTTCTCAGTTCCAGAAATATATGTGTCCAGTGGTTCAGCATCACTGCCCTGTGGTGCAATGCATATACTCCAGAAATTATGGAACATGAACAACTTGTTAACCTTGTACATAAGTAGTAGAACACACATTGAAGATTAGCTGAAAAAAGTAGTCGCTATGTAGCCCTTCAAGTGCTGAATAATTACAAATACATGTGTTAGTAATTTCAGAATTGTATTACTTCTTTTGGTGTGATTGAAGTATTGTATTTATAAATTCATCTTTCTTTAGAGGATAATCAGATTATACAGAACGTTTTAGCTCCTTTTCTTTAGGTCGGTGATGCGTGGCGGAAGATGCTCACGGTGTCCTTACCAGAGGATCGCCTCAAAAAGAGCATATGTGAGTGACCCAAATAATGCTAATAAGTAAAATAAAAGACGTAAACAATCCGGTCTTGTTCTCTCCTTTATTCTTATCTATAAAAGTTTCTTGGGCTGGTGCCTGGATACATCAGTACAAATATTTCTGCTTCTGCGGTGAAGTTTGTACAAGTCCCTATTTCGGCAGAGACTCTAATTTATGGTTTCATATCAAGAAGGAGGAGAAATTAACATCGCAAAGTGGATTTATACCGAAGAGATTAATAACTGTCTCCTGTAATATAGCCTTATTTGGTAGACCTTAGCCCAATGCCTCATGGGGGTTGTAGTTTGTTTTTAAAAGAGATATGCTCATGTTAATTCGTTTGGCTGGTGTTGAAGAAAATGACAAGAACTACAACAAACTGCTTACCTCCATGTCTTCACTATAATGAGGACTTTCCATCATTAAGGTTACTTGGAAACTCTGCCTTCTGCAAACCTGTCATTCGTATTCTGCAGGACGCTCCCAGGAGGGAAGCGCCCCCAAACGTGCTTTCTCGGGGGCTGAAAAACCTATCTTTCTTACTGCTGAGTTCAACTTCCCTTCCAGATCTTCTTGTATTGTGAGTCAATCATCTTCATCTCCTTTGGTCATCAGGTGAGGCGCAGGGCCCTGGTCAGAGTGGGCTGCAGGTCTGCAGCCCTAGCTGTAGCCCCTTATGCCAGTAGTGTGTGCAGGTACTTGCCCCTCTCTTAAGGACAGGTCCATATCAAGTGCGCTCTGCAACCAGGGTTGATATTACCTCCTGGTTTAACCCAATGACTTGATCTTGCGGCCACCTTTGCATAGATCGTTTAGCTTTTTACCAGTCATCAATGGCCAAAGCACTATGGAATCCAAAAATACTCCTAATGCATATTCTTTTATTCTAAGGTATACATTTTTAGGCAGTTCTGTTAATAAATGTCTGGTCTTTTATGAGAACCTGATAAGGATTTATTCAGTCTCTCAATGACTCTGTGATGGGTATTCTATGAGCGCTCCTTGGGCGTAAACGTGACCACAGCCAGTAGCAATTGCGCACCTCTTCCCCAGGCATCAAACTGGAATGCGAAGACGACAGTGACAGAACCCCCTTCTTGATCATCCCACACTCCAACAGCTAAATTGCCTCCCCCGCTCCATCATGTGCAAGGCTGTGAGCTTTAACACACCACCCTACCTAGCAGACAAGAGCAGGGTCTTTGGTGGTAACTGCACTGCACGCAGCCGTGGGACCTCCAACACACCACCCTACCTAGCAGACAAGAGCAGGGTCTTTGGTGGTAACTGCACTACATGCAGCCGTGGGACCTCCAACACACCACCCTACCTGGCAGACAAGAGCGAGGTCTTTGGTGGCGACTGCACTACACGCAGCCTTGGGACCTCCAACACACCACCCTACCTAGCAGACAAGAGCGAGGTCTTTGGTGGTAACTGCACTACATGCAGCCATGGGACCTCCAACACAACAGCCTACCTAGCAGACAAGAGCAGGGTCTTTGGTGGTAACTGCACTACATGCAGCCATGGGACCTCCAACACAACAGCCTACCTAGCAGACAAGAGCAGGGTCTTTGGTGGTAACTGCACTGCACGCAGCCGTGGGACCTCCAACACACCACCCTACCTAGCAGACAAGAGCAGGGTCTTTGATGGGGACTGCACTACATGCAGCCGTGGGACCTACAACACACCACACTACCTAGCAGACAAGAGCAGGGTCTTTGGTGGTGACTGCACTACATGCAGCCGTGGGACCTCCAACACACCACCCTACCTAGCAGACAAGAGCAGGGTCTTTGGTGGTAACTGCACTGCACGCAGCCGTGGGACCTCCAACACACCACCCTACCTAGCAGACAAGAGCAGGGTCTTTGGTGGTGACTGCACTACATGCAGCCGTGGGACCTACAACACACCACACTACCTAGCAGACAAGAGCGAGGTCTTTGGTGGTGACTGCACTAAATGCAGCCTTGGGACCTCCAACACACCACCCTACCTAGCAGACAAGAGCGGGCTCTTTGGTGGTAACTGCACTACATGCAGCCATGGGACCTCCAACACACCACCCTACCTAGCAGACAAGAGCAGGGTCTTTGGTGGTGACTGCTCTACATGCAGCCATGGGACCTACAACACACCACACTACCTAGCAGACAAGAGCAGGGTCTTTGGTGGTGATGGTGCAGATTGGGGTGTACAAATTCTCCCTACTTCCACGGATAGAGTAAATTCACAGTTACACGCACATACACTCATCATACGCTTGGGCCCATTTCACTAACATACACTCAGATTACTCCATTAGCACTGAACCTGTGGAAAGAAATCTTCTAAACACCCTACATCTACACTATGGTCGATAAGACCTAATTGACACTGTCTCGAGTCATGATTTAACCAATAATAACCAACAATAATCAAAATAGAGTACTCAATAATTGACAAGAAATAATAACCAACACTGTATTTTAAAATTATGATTCTTTATCTAAAATTAGTTCAAATGGAAAAGCAATTAAAATAAATCATTATTCTCATAGTTACCTATTCTAGCTAAATGTCATAAATGGTCATCAGGACAGGTCTCTCGATAAAAGTCTCTTAGGTCACCGTCCTCACGGCATCGATCCTCACCAACGCAAGTTCGGAAAGAAGTGGCCTCAGAATCCAAAATGCAACGAACGAACCCTCTCTAAGCTAACAATATTTATAATAAATGAAACAATAGAAGGCAACATAAAATGTTTTCGATATCCGCTGAACCGCTGAGCAAAGCGAGCAGGAAAGGATGTAGCATCGCTACATTTGGAAAAACTCCGCTCGGAAAAATCACAAAAATAAAAAGACGGAACACGGAACTAGAATTTGAAAAAGTATCTTTTCATGTTCACATTTCCTCGGAACCAGCATTATGATCTCAGAGTTCATTCATTATGGCTCCTTTGTCCTCCAAGGTTGCTCAGATGTATTTGGATATTCGCCCAGAGCTGCTGTCCTCACGGAAAACTTTAACCAGGCGAAGACTGTGGTCAGATGACTCTCGACCATGTTCAGCAAGGCCTTCTCATCACAAATCATTCACTCGAGGCCAGGCTGCAAACGGCAGCCATTTTATACTAGGCCAAAACGTACCATCTTAATTAAAAGAGACAAAAACAACGTTACCACAGCATAGTGATTAAACAGTGTTAACCCCACTAATACCCTTATGTGTATGTAATTATCTAGCCTTTGCAACACAAGAAAAGCATTAGTACATGACATTTAAAAAGCGTTTTCATGCTTTAAAATAAACAGCACTCAGCAACATTTATTAATAAACATGCACATTATTAATAAACGACACAAATGCTTCCCCACGTGTAGTTTTCTCTTGTTATTTCTTGTTGGTTAATTAGAACACTTACACAAAACAAATAATTAGTAATTATGAATTAATAATTTTAATTTCTTTTTGACAATAGACAAACCAGAGCATTAAAAACCCAATAGATTTTCAACAGAAAACTCTGCTCCAGCAATACCCCCTTTGGTGATATTATCACCAAATAAACAACCCAAAAAAAAAATTAGTAAAATTTAAGTCCCAATTTTTAGGAGAAACTGGAAATGTCTTTTTTCTTTTTGACAACACTAGACACCAGACTCCCTTTCATCATCCCTCTTTGTCTCCAAATAAACACTCTCCCTCAATTCTTCTAATTCTATTTCTTGTGGATCTCTTTTTCTTTTATTTCTCCTTTCAATATTTCTTTTAATTAATTTCTTTTTCCCTCCCCTGTTTTTACAACACAAACACACCAATCTTAGTATCAATAAAGCAACAATTATACAAGTCAAAGGAAACAATATCTTACCTATAATAGTACTACCTATTTTTGCAATAAAACTCTTAACAGCAACTATTTTATTAGCTATTTTAGTCCAAATACTCTCAGCTTCCAGTGGTACTAATTCTTCATGCAAATCAGTAATATTTTTGATATAGACCTTCAGGTCTTTGCTTTCGTCAGGAATGTAAGTGCAACAATGTTGAACTTTCAATATTCCACAAACCCCACCCTCCTTGGCCAATAAAATATCAAGGGCAAGTCGATTTTGCATAGACATGGCACGTACGGCAATCAATTCTGTATTCACCAAAACAAACCCTCCAGCGGTATTTGTCGATAAGCGATCCACCACTGTTTTTTTTTTTTTTTTTTTTTTGAAAAACCTTTATTGACGTTTCAATCATTTACACGTATGGGCCTACAACCCCCCGGGGCCGGCCGCTAAGCAATCAGAACAATAAAAGCACATGTAAACACAGGCGGCACCTCGGAGAGCAAAGTCTACAATACAGTATAGTCCGGCCAATGAGCCGCTCAGGTAGGACACCAGGAGAGAAAGGGTTTTTCATTTTATAATAAAACAAAACAGTAGGATCAGGTGCCAAACAGTTTCCCAACAGCGATAAGGGGCAAGGATAAGAGACGCAAGCAGCAAGCAGCAATACATTGAATCAATGGCGCAGACACGGGAAAGTACGGATGGGGAGAAATATCAAAGATAGTTGCGCCTACAGGTCCCCGTACCTAAAGCCCAGCGAACCCCCCGGAAACTGTGGCACACATTAAGAGCAAGCGATTCACAATAAGAGAGGTGTACCGCGCTGATCCCAGAAAAACAAGCAAAAAGAAACAGAGAAGAAAAAAGAGGCCATGGAAAAAGAGATAAAGACTAAAGAGTCCCCTCCCCCATCCCCCCACCCTGTACCTCTGCGAATGAGTATGGCCCCACCCCCCAGCAGTGTGCCTGTCGCCCTGGAACGAGACCCGAAATATAGAAGAGACAGGGAAAAAAGGAGTAAGAAAGAGCCCCCCCAGACGGGGGGGCGGAGGGAATGTAATAAACTGGAGGAGGGCCTTCAAAACATACCCCCGGCTTCTCCCTCCCGCACGGTGAAGTCTCCCCACAGCAAACAATTAGCAACACCAAGTTGATCATATCAAAAAAGGAGGGGGGGAGTGGGGAGCATTATGCACCAACTATGCGAATAACCATGAGAGCACGCAACCATGAGTCCGCCTGTCTACTAGGTGACCACTCCCGAAGGATCAGCCTCAGCCTTGACCGCTCTTTACGATTCTGCCCATGCCTGCCCCTCGACCCAGCACCATGTCCGATGTCCCAAGGTACAGGAGTGTCCAAAAACAGTCGGGAAGCGACGCACACAGGTGGGGTGGAAGTCTCTGAGCATCAGCACGGACCGCTTCATGGGGGGGCGTCTTTTCCAGTGCCGCCCCAGGATCTGCACTGCACACAAGGTCCAGACAGGCTGAAGCAGTCAAATGAGACACACGTTGCTGGAATCGTCCCTGGGCCGCCGGAGATTGCGCACTGGACAAGGCCACCATCTTCCGCTCAGGGCCAATACCTCCGGAGCAGATCAAGCCCACAGTTAGCCGACCACACGGTAGCATACTGTCCGGAGTGTCCGGCTGTACACTAATCGCGGGGGGGGCCGCAACATCTTCCTCCTGTGTGCAGTGTGGAAAGCCACTGTGTACTTGTGGACCAGCATGCCGCCACTGTCCCAACGCTGATACCACACCATCTAGCTTCCTCCCCAGGACCCCGGCGCCATGAGCCAAGGAGTAATGAAGGGCACCAAGGGCCTCCAGGAGGTCGCCGTACCCCAGAGCAGCTCTCTCCGATCGCTTTGCCACACTCCCGACCGTCACACACCCCCAGTCCCGCTGCGTCCCAGCGGACAGGATGGTAGGCTGCATAGTGACAAAATGGCCGCTGGGAAGGCCCGACTCGTATTGGGGCCAGGACCCCGGGACCAACGCCTCAAGGTCCACGTCGCTGAAGACAGGGATCCTGGGGGAGGAACAGATTCAACCGTTGCGCGGTCACGGGCAATAGTCGTCTCCGCCACGGACCAGCTCCCGCAAAAAGCCGGGAGCAGCCCGCAAGGATCAGGCCGAACCAGGGACGGCGTCCGGGCAGCTCACCGTCAAAGGCAGGGGCAAACACCACAGAATCCGAGAATTGCACACCCGGGCATGTCCTCGGTCCGCAGCGCTCAGCAGGGGGGGAGCGACCACAGCAAAATGCAGGCCGAGGGGAGCACCACTCCGGCGGACCGACTCCACCCAGTCACCACAGGCCGCTGTTGTTAAACTGCCGCCCGGCCAAGGCGTCCACTCGAGGTCCCGGCTTCGGGACCGCACGGGCCGCAAAGTTCAATCGCTGATTTCTCCGGCGGTACTGCAGTCAGAAACCTCAGGGTCACACGATCGGTTGCCACTTTCGTTTACGAACACAATCTCGTAGCGCAGAATAAGGATCTCATGCAGGATATCCGTGCGGGATGCGGAGGTTCACGGAGCCGGGAATCTACGCTGCCGTCCCGGTCGCCATCTTGGCTCCTCCCTCCGATCCACCACTGTTGACAGTTTCCGAATTCCATATGCATTCAAAGAAATTCCCACTGCTGGAATTAAAGCTCCAAAAATGTCACCCACTATTTCCGACCAAGTTTCTCTCTTAAAACGTGTTAGTAAATTAATATGTTCTACATCTTCTATTCTATCTATATGAAAAATCTTTGGAAAAACCAGGCCCACATAACACGTGCCATACCAATGGTCAGGCAACTTGTAATAAGCCTTGTTCCCACAAACATAATACACTCCTGGGAAAAGTGGATCCTCTCCTCCTCTAAAACCCCATCCTGTCGCAATGAAGTATGTATCATGACACTCACTAGTCCCAACAAAGTATGTATCATATTGGGATTTCTTTCTTGTAATGCACAGCTTACCCTTCTGTGGTGCATCTAAAGCTAAAGTTGGACTAGCTCCATTTCTCAATTCCTTTCCCATCTCAATGTCCCAAATTGTCTCACTCACTTTATATTTCCCTGCCTTTTCATGCATGCTCAATCTCCTTTCCTCCACCATGTTTAGGAAAGCTTTCTCCTCTTCTTTCAAACTGCAAGTTAAATTATTCTTAAAAATGTAATCTAATGTTAATTCTTCTTTTTCAATAAAAATCTCACCAAAAATGTTAGCTTCTTTAGCTGGATTCAGCTTTTTATTCATAGGCAATTGCCCAAAAATACTATCTTTGTTAGACATCTTATAATCTATTTTCCCTAGCAAATAAAAAACACTACTCAACACACTACAAGAAATTCCATACGTAGCTGGTAAATGGTGATAAGTAACACCCTCTGAAACGGATGCAGGTAATTGCATAAAAACATAGCAATCCCTCACTTCCATTGTCTTCACATATTCATACAACAACTTCGAAAAAACATTACTAGAAAAATCATTAATTGACCTATCTTTATGCATGTAAGTATTACTAATTCTAGTTGGAACTACTTTTTGTGAACTTTTCTCTACATTAGTCTCATTCTCAGTATGTATTTCAAATGTACCTATTGTAACTCTAAATGTAACTAATAAAGCTAAAACACCCCATAGTAGCATTAATAATCCAGTACAGCAACAGCACATTCTACACCATCTTTTCAAGAAGGCACATCTACTTTGATTATTCTCTATGTTAGCCATTTTACTACTTTGACCGTGTCTTTTGACTTAGCCTCTACTACTCCACTACTGTATTACTCTTTATTTCTGGATTACTTCAAACAGCTGAATTTCAGACTTTTCTCCTTTTCACTTTTCTCCAAGTGATTTCTTCAGTTCACTCAATTTGGATATTCATCACTTTTCACTCCTTCTTCTTCAGCAACATCAAATTGTATCAGATCATCAACAACATCCTGTGCATCCGACTCTTCTCCAATGTCAGTCAGGATAACTTTTAAGATTCCAACAGATTTTTCCTTTTCCTCAACCACTTTTCTCAAGATCCCCTCCGGATTGTCTCGATTCACTGTTTCTTCTTCTTCTCCTTCAGACAGTGCCACATAAGACCATTCCGGTGATCTGTACTTTTGGTTGGGTTTTCTAATTCTCTTTATCTCCTCGGGTTCTCTTGACTCCTTTTGCTCCTTCCTTTTTACTTCGTTTTGACTCGACACCTCATTCACTTGTTCAGCTTTCGATGTATTTGCTCTTATCAGTCTGTATCTCAGCCTCTTTACTCTGTTGTTAGGCCAAAAATCTTCTCTTACAACCTTTTTCGGTCTTGTTTCTGTGTTATTTCTTTCTCCAATCCAAGTTCTCTTTCTCAGAACTCGACCATCTGATTTTTCATTCTCACTTTCATCTGATTCTGTTTCAAATGCCTCTTGTTCTTCAGCAGTTTTCTTTCGCTCCACAGTCCTTTTCACCACTGTTTGAGACTTCCCTACTTCTTTCCCTCCTCGAGTCTCCGACACGCAATCTTCTTGCTGTCTACTTGTCCCTTCACCTAGCTTATCAGGAATGTTCCCTACACCTCCTCGGGGGTCTTCCGAAATCTGTCCCTCTCTATCTTCTTCTGACCCTACTTCTTCAGATATAATCTCAAGTGGTTCTTCAATCTCCTCCTCTTCTGATTCAGGAGTAATTTCTGTGGAACTGCTCTTTTCTCTTCTTTTTCCTCCACTGCTTTTTGGAACTTCAGGCTCTCTTACAGAATCTGATCTCCCTTCTGAGACTCTCAATGGTTCTCTTGAAGTCTTTTCTGCTTCTTTTCCCGAACTTTGATTTTTTCTCACTGGTTCTGGGTCTTCATCATCACTGGAATCTGATTCTTCAAAATACTCTTTGCCAGTCCCATCCTTTGGGTTTGGAACTCTCAGAGTATGACTCGCATGTACCCAGTTTTTCACACCAGCACACTTCACTGCAGTTGTCGTAGTCAAAATAACTTGTCTTGGTCTTCCCCACCTTGGAACCAAGCAGTTTCTTCTTCTGTGTACTTTAATCCTCACCCAGTCCCCTGGACTCAGATCATGAGCTTGCTTCTTCTCAAGTGTGGTAGCTTCTTCTCCAACCTGGTGAAACACAGAATGAACTGCGTCAGCCAGGCCTTTACAGTAATCCAAAATCATGTCATCAGTTATTGTCATCAACTTATTGACAGGCACATATGCATGTCGCATTGCGCGTCCCATCAAGATTTCATGCGGACTTAAACCAGTAGTTCTATCTGGAGTAGATCTAATAGTCATTAGCACTAGAGGCAAGACATCAGGCCATTTCATTCCTGTGGCTAAACACATCTTACCAATCCTGTTCTTGATTGTGCCATTTATCTGCTCAACCACACCAGAAGCCTCTGGCCTGTATGCACAATGTAGCTTTTGCTGTATGCCCAATGCTTCACAAATCAAACTCATGAGCTCATTATAGAAGTGTGCACCTCTATCAGACTCAATCGTTACTGGAAACCCGTACCTAGGAATCAACTCTCTTAACAGTAACTTTGCCACCGTTATTCCATCATTCCTCCTAGTCGGATAGGCCTCCACCCATCTTGAGAACAAACAGACTACCACTAAAACATACCTCAGTCTGTTCACTTGGGGCATTTCAATGAAATCTACCTGCATTCTCGTGAAAGGACCACCTTCTCTACCTATTGTTCCCAGACTCACCACTGTCTTTTTCCCAGTGTTAAATTGCTGGCAAATCAAACATCTCTGACAGACGCTCTCTGCAATTGTCCTGAACTTTGCATTGTACCAGGTCTGTTTAAAAGACCTGATCATCGCATCCCTTCCCAAATGTCCCTGGCCATGATACATCCTTGCCATTGTCGACAACATGGAATTAGGCATGACTGGTCTGCCATCCCTATAGACCCAAACATGGTCTGTTTCTCTTGGGGCACAACCTGCCTTGATCCAGTCTTTCTTTTCTTCCTTTCCTGCCTCATCCTGCAACTGTTTCACTTCATCCCACGTTTCTAGGACATTAGTAAACAT
Organism: Triturus cristatus; assembly: GCF_964204655.1. Classification (NCBI taxonomy): domain Eukaryota; kingdom Metazoa; phylum Chordata; class Amphibia; order Caudata; family Salamandridae; genus Triturus; species Triturus cristatus. The sequence goes on from NC_140582.1 coordinate 1,247,951,754, forward strand.
CACAGAACAAAAAGACATTTCACCTTCTCGTTCCCTATTAATCGAGTGATTGTTCTTAGCACAATATTGTGCAATGTCGTTAGCAAATCTATTGCCAACAGTCACAAAATCATCTCCTTGTCCATGAGCAGCACATTTCACAACTGCTAATTCTTTAGGCAGCTGTATCGCCTCAAGCAATTTCCCAATCACTTCTGCATTCTTTATTGGAGTCCCACTCGATGTCAAGAAACCTCTCTGTAGCCAAAGTTGGCCAAAATCACGCACAACTCCAAATCCATACTGACTATCAGTCAACACAGTCGTCCTCAAATCTTTCCCAATTTCACAAGCTTTCGTCAATGCCACCAATTCTGCAACTTGTGCAGATTTCACTCCTTTCAATGGTGATGCTTCCATCACTTCTGAAACCTTGCACACTGCATATGCTGCACTCAGCACACCCTCATCATTCCTCAGGCATGATCCATCCACAAACAGCACATGATCACTCTCAAGTAAGGGAAGATCCCTTATGTCTGGTCTCGGTTTTGTACAGTAATCCAGCACATCCAAACAATTGTGATCATCTTCTGTCTTCACACCCACATTTTCAATATCCGGCAATAATGTCGCTGGATTCACATTCACACATCTCTCAAGAGTCACATTTGATGCTCCCAGAATGACTTTTTCATATTTAGTCAGCCGACTATGTGACATGTATTGAGTTCTGCTTCTTGTCAAAAGAATTGCCACATTATGAGGTACGAATACCCTTACAGGAAATCCCATTATGATTCCCTCACTCTGTTCCAGACTTCTGCATGTTGCAGCCACAGATTTCAGACAACCTGGTAAACCCACAGCTACAGGGTCAAGTGTCGATGAGAAGTACGCAATAGGCCTTCTCAGTAATCCATGTTTCTGGATTAACACTGAAAGTGCACATCCATTTCTCTCACTGCAGTACAATTCAAACACTTTCTCATAGTCTGGCATACCCAAAGCAGGGGCTTCACACATTCTGCTCTTCAGCTCCTCAAATGCTGCCATTTGTTCTCCATCTAGTTCCAATGGATCTGTCATCTCACTCTTTGTCAGCTTAATCAGTGGCTTTGCTATCAGCGAGAAATTAATTATCCACTGGCGACAATAACCCACCATTCCCAGGAACATTCTCACTTCCCTCTGGGTCTTTGGGGCTTTCATTTCTCTGATAATTTTAATCCTGTCATTAGTTACTTTTCTCAGACCTTTTTCAATATTGTGTCCAAGATAATGCACCTCTTTCTTGCAAAATTGCAATTTAGCTGGAGATACCTTTAACCCTCCATCTGCCAGATGATTCAGTAAAGCTATGGTATCCACTTCACAAGCTTCACGTGTCTTTGATGCCACAAGTAGGTCATCAATATATTGCACTAGTACTGAGTTTTCAGGCATGATCAAACTCTCCAATGACTTTTTCAATAACTGATTGAATATTGAAGGACTCTCCGTATACCCCTGTGGGATACGACACCATGCTAAAATACGCTGGCCAAACTTAAATGCAAAAATCGGCTGGCTGTCATGATGCAATGGAATTGAAAAGAAAGCATGACACAAATCAATCACTGTGTACCACTCAGCATCATGTGGAATCTGATACAAAATCACTGACGGATTTGGCACAATAGGACAACATGCCACCACAATTTGATTAACTTTTCTCAAATCCTGTACAATCCTGAACTTCCCATTAGGTTTCTTTAGCCCCATTATCGGTGAGTTACACGGGCTACTCAATAGTTCTCTCAGAACTCCTTGCTGAATCATTTTCTCAATTATAGGAGTTATTCCCTCAATTATTTCTGGTGTCATTTTGTACTGAGGAATGTTAGGATAAGTAATTCCCTCTTTCACTGAAATTTTCACAGGATCTACATTATTCATCAATCCCACATCCTCTCCAGTAAAATCCCAAACTGTCCTTTTCACTGTGTCTCTCAGCTCTCGAGGCAAATCCTCCGGATCAAACACAGCATATGCACCAATTAACTCACTCTCTCTATTTTCTAGAGTCACTCGGTACAAAACATCCTCATCTGGTGTTTCAAAAGCTATTCCATCCGGTGTACAAAAAATTGTACAATTCATCTTACAAAGTAGATCCCTACCTAACAGGTTCACTGGACTAGTGTCACAGACAATAAATCTGTGCATGTCTGAAAATTTCCCTATTTGCACTCTTACTGGTTCAGTAAGACGTGTCTTGATTTGTGTTTCGGCTACACCAACTACTTGGATTGCTTCGTCCGAGAGAGGAAGATTTCTAATATCTGTTGACCTGACAGTTGATCTCGTCGCACCTGTGTCTACTAAAAAAGTAACACCTTCTTCATTTATTTTTCCATCCACAAATGGTCCTGCCTGGTCTATTTCTAGAGTTGCACCAAGTATGCACTCTTCCTCCTCTCCTCGGCACCGTCAATAATCACCTTCAGACTCAGTCCCTTCATTCTTTAACAAGTACTGCTGTACCTGGTTAGAACGCCTTGGTTTGTTTACCTGCTCATCATTGTAGAATCCCGAATCCTTATTATACTTTTGTGATCCTCTATTCTGTGGCAAGGGCGGTTTTGGCTCTTGACTCTGCTGTTTCACTACAGAAGTTTGTTGCTGCTGTCGATTATTCCCTTCGTTCTGCACCTGTTGATTTAAGGATTTACTCTCATTATTCGCTAATGGTGGATTGGTACATTCAGATCTCCAATGTCCCAGTTGGCCACAGTTGTGACACGGGAACTCCTTTTTGGCTTCCTCAAGATTCCCTTTTCCTTTCCCTGCATATCTAGGTCTATTCCCTGGATTATTTCCTGCATTATTCGCCTGTTCCACCAACTGTGCTTCCTGTCTTTCCGCAACTTTCACTTGTGCCCACATTGCTTTCTCTTTCAGCTTTCTCTGTTTTGCTTCAATTTCATCACTGAAATATTTTGCATGTCTCAAAATCTCATCTATTTTCTTACTCTGCCAGTCCACTGTATGCTCACGAATTCTCTCACTAATCTCAGGTCTCAGGCCATATACAAATCTGTATACAAAATGACTCAAATCCTTGTCACCCAGGTGTTCATCCCCACTGAATTGTTTAAAACCAGTATCAGCCTCTCATAAAAAGCATGAACCGATTCTTTTGCTTCCTGATGTGTTCGATCTATTTTAACCCAGTCTGTCTCTTTTGGAGGTACTTTATTTTTCAGGTATACGATCGCCTGCTCATACTTTCTCATTACCTCTGGATCTGGTGCTCCTGTTCTCTGATCTCTTGGATATTCCTCAGTAGGCCAACTTACAACTATTTTACACTCAGCCCACAAGTCTGCTGGAACAATTATATCAAACAGACTATTCAGGTCAATCCACAGCACTTTTGACAATTTCACAAACCTGTCTACCTGCCTATACCACTCAACGGGCTTTTCTCTCAGTCGAGGGAAATCATTCGTAAATGATAAAATATCCTGTCTGGTCCATGGAACATGTACATATCCTCCTCCAGGTATTTCTCTCATAGGATAAGCCTCCTCAGTTTTCTCTTTTTCTCTCACAGGAAATGCTGAATAAGTCTTATTCCCTGATTCCTCTCTTTTCTTGTACCACCTATCCTTCCACTTCTCAACATCACCCCATTTTCGCAATAAAGCGATCATCTCTTTAATCTGTCCTGTTCTACCAGCACCATTCAGATTTTCAATGTCTTTATCTGTGAAATCCATCCTGTAAGACTTCTGCAAAGCTTTCACTTTATCAATGTCAACTCCATGCACATTCGCTATTGCTCTTAATCTGTCATGTGTATTTTTAGTTCTCCAGGTGATATTTTTACACATAAATAACAATTCACCATCATGATGATTTTTTAGAATTTCTGTAGGAACTGTCCCTGCAACAAGCTCTTCTAATTCTACACGTAATCTAGCCACATCAATTGCCTGTGAATCTTTATCCCTTTTTTTTTGTTTTTTTTTTTTGAAAATTTTTTTATTGTGCAGAAAGAAGGTTACAAGCACGGGCCTACAACCACCAGGGCCGGCCGCTAGTAGGTAAAAGATCAAACAGTGCAATCACAATGACTGGCCCACCGGGGCTCCGCACCCTACAGAAGAGCAGACTGCACATAGAAAAAATCAGGATACACCCTTTTAACATAAATAACAACTTAAAACAAAGGCGAGGCAAGAAAACATAAGATGGGTGTCGGGCCACAGCAGGGGTGCGTCCATATCTGACCACCCGATGGCAGTCAAAAAGCAGGGAAACAAAGAGGTGGGGGGGGGGGGGAGAGACGGGAATACAAATCTATACTCAGATGTGCCAGATAAGTAAGGAACCATCAAGGATCAGGGGGACAAGGCTACATCAGACATTTCCACCAGGGGGGGAGCACAAATACTTCCACGATACGCATTCCACTGCCCCCAAATTCTGTTCCAAGCCCCGGGTTTACCACGAGCCACATACACAGTCTTTTCCCTGAACATGCACCAGTCCATGTTCTCCTTCCAGACAGACACGGTGGGGGGCCGCTGCGAACCCCAAAGCTGCGCTATGTCCCTCTTTGCTATCATGTTCCCCAGGGCCGCCCATCGAGTCTGGGCCGCGTTATAGTCATTGGGCTCCCACACATTCAGCACACAACGACGCACCTCCGGCAACAGCGTGACCCCGGTGACTCGCCTCATAACCTCATGCACCTGACGCCAGTATTCCACCACCTCGCGGCACTCCCACAGGATGTGGAGAAAGGTGGCACTGTGCCCACAGCCACGCTTGCAGAGCCCGTCCTCAGAAAACCCCATCGAGACCAAACGGGGACCCGTCACGTAAACGCGATGGAGGATCTTAAGCTGGACCAAACGGAGACGGGCCGGGATGGCCACCTCCTTAGGAGATGACAGCGCGGACTGCCAGTCCTCGTCGTCCAACTCAACCCCATCCCCCGTCCATGCCTCCCGTAGACGCACCAAGAGGTCAGCCCGATTATTTATCAATTTTTTATAGATCAAAGAGATAGTACTATCGGGAACGTGACCGTCGAGTATGCGGTCCTCGAGGGGCGAAGAAACAGGGACCGTGGACCCTTCCCCAAAAACCGAGAGCAGGGCATGCCGAACCTGGGCGTAGCGAAAAAACTCCCTCTCACTAAGCTCATACTCGCTCCGGAGCGCCGCGAAGGTCTTGACCGCGCCTTTAACCCACAGATCCCCCACTCTGCTAATACCGATCGTGTCCCAGTGCTCAAAGCCTTTCGTCGTCCAAAGGCTCCCCAGGCGGTCTGAGGCAAACAAGGGAGTAGCACACGTTAAACGCTCACTCCAGCCCATCGCTACATTCGCCGCCTTCCACACCCTTACCGCAATGTTGGTAGGGCCCGTGAGGGTACCACCAGCAGATCGGGAGTAAAGCGCTCTGTTATAATTACCGCCGGGAAGCAGGAATTTATCCATCTCATACGTCGGGTTCAGACCAGGAGCATACGTGGCATGGTTAATTGCCGACAGTTGGGAGGCCCAATAGTACCGTCTAATGTCAGGAAGCGCGATGCCCCCGTCGTACCAGGGGAGAGTAAGCTTTGCCAGAGCGATACGCGCCCGCCCGTCCCAGACCAGTCTCCTCTGCAGGCTCTCCACCTCCCGAAAGTAGGCCACCGGAATGACATCAAATGAGTTCTGTAGTGCGTAAAGAAATCTGGGAAGGGACATCATTTTAAACAGGGCCGCGCGACCAAGCGGAGACAGGGGCAACCTACACCAACGAGCCGTATCCACCCTCAAACGTCGGAGTGGAGACAGGAGGTTCTGCTCATAGCGGACCGCCGGGTCCAACGAAACATACACCCCCAGGTACTTAAAGCCGGATGAGGACGTTTGGATAGGAAGTAGAGGCGGCAAGACGGGAGGGCCACCGGAGAGTGGGTACACGCAAGATTTGGACCAGTTAATTATCAAACCCGAGTTTTTCCCAAAGGAGGTGAGGACATCAAAGAGAACATTAAGTGACTGTCGCGGTGTCAAGAATTCCTGTCATGCGAGGGGAGGAAAACGGTAACCAGCGATGCAGGATGCAGGATGCTTAGCGGTTGAGAGGTTATGTAAACAGGAGAGCTGTTACATAACTCAAGGAAAACACGCCCTTATGTAAACAGGAGAGCTGTTACATAACTCAAGGAAAACACGCCCTTATGTAAACAGGAGAGCTGTTACATAACTCAAGGAAAACACGCCCTTATGTAAACAGGAGAGCTGTTACATAACTCAAGGAAAACACGCCCTATAAAGGGAGGAACCGGGAGGTACAACGCTGTCGGATATTGTGTTTACACCGACGTACCTGCTTAGTGAAGAGCAGTGTTCCGGAGTGGTGCTCCAGTAAGGCAAGAACGGAGGTAGGTCGAGTCGTTACTCCCTGGGCCGTGTCTTGCCCCATCGTCACCTGTGAAGGACCCGGAAGCTCTACCGGATAACCATTGAGCTTCGCTTTTTGACTCGGCTGAGTCAAAGCGCAGTGGCGCTTTTGCTGGTTGGAGTCGTAACTCCCAGCCCGACCAGAGATACAGGGACTGCCAGCTGTAACGCACACCAGGAGGTGTTTGCCACGTTACAGACTCGGAAGTCCACAGGATCGATCGAGCGGCTGCTCTCGGTTCAGTCTTCTTTGCTTGTGATTGGGGTATCGGTGACGCATCACCAGGAGGTGACTCCGCGTCCCGGTGCAGTCTGAGGAAGAGGTTGAGCGGCTGCTCCCTTCAGGTAGAGACCCCGGCTGGGTGTTTCCCTGACTCCTCGATTCTCCCCAACACTCTTCGTGCCCCTCACAGCCTACCGATTGGCATTGTCGGCCATTTCATTTCTGCCCTCTGTTGGCATACGCCGGGATCGGCGTATATGCAGAGGACGGTTAGGACCATCCGTGCTGTGGGCTGGTAACGTACTTAGCCTGGAGGATTCCAGTGACTATAACCTTTGTTTCTTCCTTGTATTATTTTTGCCTTCATTAAAATAACTAAACCTTCACAAGTGGTTGCGTTCTCATTATCGTGTCTGTTAAACGATCCTGAGACGTTCAGGGCGTTACAAAATATCCGACCTTAATAACACTAACTGTCTCCCGGTCGATAACAGACATGGCAACACTTGATGATGTGCTGGCTGCTTTAGCGACCGTGCAAATTGAATTGGCTGCCTCCAGGCAAGAAACAGCCGATGTAAAAGCCAGACTGGATGCTATCCAATTGGACCCGCTCACGCCCAGCACCTCCCTCACGAACCAGACCCCTGCGGTAGTAGTGGAAATGCCGGTAGCCGTCCCCTTGGCAACACCAGAGAGGTACAGTGGGGATCCTAACACAGTGCAGGTATTCCTCACACAAGTGGCGCTACATTTATCGTGCAAACCAAGGGCGTTCCCCACGAGTCAGGCTCGTGTGGCTTTCCTTATATCCTATTTGGCTGGAAACGCGGCACAATGGGCCGTACCTCTGGTGAGCAGGGACGACCCCATCTTATGTGATTGGGGTGCTTTTCGCGAGGAATTCCTGAAGGTCTTCGACAGAAGGGCTGACTCGTACACGGCGGACCGTGAAATGCTTGAGTTGAGACAGGGATCCAACGACCTGGTGCAGTATCTCAACGCGTTCCGAAGGCTGGTTGCGGAAACCAAGTGGCCTGTTGCTAAACAGACGGTGCTCTTCCATCACGGGCTGTGCGATGAGCTCAAGGACGCCGTGGCTCATATTGACCCACAACCCAAGACATGTGAGGGCCTTATCAACCTGGTATTACGGCTGGAACATAGGCTAAGTGAAAGAAAAGGGGATCATGGGAGAAAAGGAAAATCCCTTCCATCCTATGTGACAGTGGGAAGTCCTGAAACTTCCACCGCATCCAAGGGAGAACCCATGGACATCGGCGCAATACGAGCGAGCCTCACAGCCACGGAGAAAGAGTCACGCCGTAAACAAGGATTGTGCCTATATTGTGGCAAAAAAGGCCACTACGTACGTGAATGCCCTGCCAAACCGAAGACGTCACGTTATCGGGCCAACCGGTCGGTAACAGCCGTGGTGGACGTACCGGCGGAAAACTAGAGGACTCCCAGACCAAAGAAGGGGCATCTCGGAGTCACTCATCCATCCCTTCACTTTCCAACTTGGTCACTAAGGGACAACGACACCTGTTTCTCACGGTGCACGTGGGAGTGCATGACCAGTGGATACCCGTTGTGGCCATGGTGGATTCAGGGGCCACTGGCATGTTTATGGACCACAACGAGGCATGCAGGCTAGGGCTAGTGCTTCTTCCCAAAGCTGTACCCGAAGACGTCTATGCTGTAGACGGAAGGCGATTGGTGACGGGGCCCATCGGGCAGCACACGGGGGTCCTTCCGATGAGATGTGGGAGGAACCATTTGGAACAAATCGATTTCAACATCATCCGAGCGCCCCAATACGGCGTCATATTGGGATTGCCGTGGCTACAGAAACACAACCCCTCTGTGGATTGCCCAACACATCGCATCGAACTGACGTCACCGTATTGCATCCTGCATTGTGGAATAAGAACGGAATCCCTTGACGCAGATGAGAGCGGGAGTCAGACGGTGGCTACAGCGGCAGAAAAAGATGTGGCTCTCCCCCAGGCTTATCACAGTTTTGAGGATGTATTTGATGAGGTGAAGGCGGAAGTGCTACCACCACATAGACAGTTTGACTGCCAGATCGACCTGGTGCCAGGGGCCAGCGTTCCCAGCGGCAGGCTGTATGCCCTGACGGAGCCTGAAAACGTGCATCTCCGGGAGTACCTGGATAAACTCCTCAAGCTAGGATTCATCCGCCCGTCCAAGTCTCCGGCCGCCTCGCCACTCTTCTTCATCCCGAAGGCTAATGGGGAGCTGAGAGCCTGTGTGGACTTTAGGGCATTGAATGCGATAACCGTAAAGAATCGGTACCCCTTGCCTCTCATCAGTGTACTTCTGGAACAGGTCAAGAAAGCTCGTATCTACACCAAGTTGGATTTGAAAGGGGCATACCATCTGGTGCGCATGAGGGACGGAGACGAGTGGAAGACCGCCTTTAAGACCAGGTTCGGCCTTTTTGAGTACCTCGTCATGCCGTTCGGTCTGTGCAACGCCCCGGCAGCCTTTCAGTACTTTTTGAATGAGGTATTCAGAGAGGAGTTGGATATCTACGTGGTCGTATATATCGACGACATCCTCATCTATTCGTCCAGTGTGGAGGAGCACGTACACCACGTCAAAGCTGTGCTCCAAAAGCTGAGGGAAAACATGCTGTTTTGTAAACTCAGCAAGTGTGACTTCCACGTCACATCCGTGGAATTCCTCGGAGTGATGCTGAGTCCAGAGGGACAGGAGATGGCAGAACGAAAGATCAAGGCGGTGAAAGAATGGCCGGTGCCCCAAAGCGTGAAGGACGTCCAAAGTTTCATTGGCTTCGCCAACTTTTACAGGCGGTTTATAGATGGATTTTCAGGATTGGTGGCCCCAATCACACAGCTACTGAGGAAGTCCAAGGAGTTTGTCTGGTCCCCTGAAGCGAACAAAGCCTTTGAGGCCCTGAAAAGCGCCTTTGGTAAGGCGCCGGTGTTGGCTCACCCCGATCCGGATCTCCCCTACGTGGTGGAAGCGGACGCATCGGATGTGGCGCTGGGGGCTATCTTGTCCCAACGCAACCACGACACAGGGGTGCTTCATCCCGTTGCGTACATGTCCCGCAAACTCAACGACGCCGAACGCAACTACCATATTGCGGAGAAGGAGCTTCTCGCAATCAAGGACGCCTTCACCGAATGGAGGCATTGGTTGATGGGGGCAAGACATGTGGTATCGGTGTACACGGACCATCGGAACCTACAGTTCATGACGGCCACAAGACACCTTTCTCCCAGACAGCTGCGGTGGATGATCTTCTTTGCGGGGTTCAACTTCCGCATCACATATCGGCCGGGGACGGAAAACCGGAAGGCGGACGCCCTGTCTCGTCAATCTGCAGTTAAGGAACCATTGCCTGCGACCGAGCATTCCATCATTTCCCCGAGGATGGTATTGGGGGTTATCCAACTGGATACTTTCCTGAGGGGAATAAAGAGAGGGATCAGGTCATTCGCATGGCGGAGGTGGCTCCTCAGTCACAGAGAATGGCAGCTGAAGGACGGGATACCCCTGAAGGGCAGGTGCCTATTGATACCCACGCCTAGGCTAAGGAAACAAGCATTCATCTGGTGCCATGACTCTCCATGCGCAGGTCATTTGGGCTTTGAAAAAACGGTGGCTAGCATGGGACGGCATTTCTGGTGGCCAACCATGAGAGTGGATGTTAGGAGGTGGGGACAGGAGTGTCCTACGTGTGCTACCATGAAGGCCGACCATGGCCGAACCCAAGGGCTCTTACATCCACTTCCGACCCCGGATAGACCATGGGATAGCATATCACTGGACTTCGTGGTGGGCCTACCGGTAGACCAGGGGATGACGGCAATACTGGTGGTGGTGGATTACTTGACGAAAATGGGGCACTTCATCCCCTGCAAGAGAGTCCCTACGGCCGGGGAATTGGCGTCACTACTCCTAAAGAATGTGGTACGACTGCATGGATTACCTGGGGTGATCGTGTCGGACCGGGGGTCGCAGTTTACTGCGCAATTCTGGAAGACTTGGTGCACTGCGCTGCATGTTAAGACCGCCCTGTCCACCAGCTACCACCCTCAAACGGACGGCCAAACCGAGCGCCTGAACCAAACGCTCAAACAGTATCTGCGATGTTTTGTGGACCAGGGCAGGGAAGAATGGGTCGACTTGCTATGGGTTGCAGAGATAGCCTATAACAACGCCACTCACAGCTCCACACAGTCATCTCCGTTCTATAGCAACTATGGCCAACATCCCAGGTTCTTGCCATTTCTACATCCGTTCAGAGAGGACAGGATTCCCGCCACAGCGGACAGGGTGGCACACATAAAAGACACGTTGATGCGCTCAAGGGCTGTCCTAATAGAGGCCAAGAGAAGATACAAGGCTGCGGCAGACAGGAAGAGAAGGCCCGGGCCACTGTACCGCACTGGAGACTACGTCTGGATATCCACAAGAAACATGAGGTTTCGAAAGAACAGTGTGTTCCATCCCAAGTACATGGGCCCCTATCGAATTACCAAGTGTATGGGTCCCGTGAACGTGAAGGTGTGCTTGCCCCAGTCATTGCGGATACACCCTGTCTTTCATGTATCATTGCTCAAACCAGCACCCTCCAAGCCGTCTGGGACACCTAGGCCGGTATGCGTGGAGTCGGAGGTGGAGTATGAAGTGTCGGGCATACGGGCATCCAAATGGCGCAGGGGGAAGCTGTGGTACCTGGTTGCGTGGAAAGGCTATGGCCCGGAGGAGCAGTCATGGGAACCGGCTGAAGGGGTTCATGCTCCGCGCTTGGTCTCCTTGTTCCATCGGCGTTTTCCTGCCAGCGCTGGACCCGTGGGGAGCCGCTGAGAGGGAGGATGTACTGTCAAGAATTCCTGTCATGCGAGGGGAGGAAAACGGTAACCAGCGATGCAGGATGCAGGATGCTTAGCGGTTGAGAGGTTATGTAAACAGGAGAGCTGTTACATAACTCAAGGAAAACACGCCCTTATGTAAACAGGAGAGCTGTTACATAACTCAAGGAAAACACGCCCTTATGTAAACAGGAGAGCTGTTACATAACTCAAGGAAAACACGCCCTTATGTAAACAGGAGAGCTGTTACATAACTCAAGGAAAACACGCCCTATAAAGGGAGGAACCGGGAGGTACAACGCTGTCGGATATTGTGTTTACACCGACGTACCTGCTTAGTGAAGAGCAGTGTTCCGGAGTGGTGCTCCAGTAAGGCAAGAACGGAGGTAGGTCGAGTCGTTACTCCTTGGGCCGTGTCTTGCCCCATCGTCACCTGTGAAGGACCCGGAAGCTCTACCGGATAACCATTGAGCTTCGCTTTTTGACTCGGCTGAGTCAAAGCGCAGTGGCGCTTTTGCTGGTTGGAGTCGTAACTCCCAGCCCGACCAGAGATACAGGGACTGCCAGCTGTAACGCACACCAGGAGGTGTTTGCCACGTTACAGACTCGGAAGTCCACAGGATCGATCGAGCGGCTGCTCTCGGTTCAGTCTTCTTTGCTTGTGATTGGGGTATCGGTGACGCATCACCAGGAGGTGACTCCGCGTCCCGGTGCAGTCTGAGGAAGAGGTTGAGCGGCTGCTCCCTTCAGGTAGAGACCCCGGCTGGGTGTTTCCCTGACTCCTCGATTCTCCCCAACACTCTTCGTGCCCCTCACAGCCTACCGATTGGCATTGTCGGCCATTTCATTTCTGCCCTCTGTTGGCATACGCCGGGATCGGCGTATATGCAGAGGACGGTTAGGACCATCCGTGCTGTGGGCTGGTAACGTACTTAGCCTGGAGGATTCCAGTGACTATAACCTTTGTTTCTTCCTTGTATTATTTTTGCCTTCATTAAAATAACTAAACCTTCACAAGTGGTTGCGTTCTCATTATCGTGTCTGTTAAACGATCCTGAGACGTTCAGGGCGTTACACGCGGCGAGGTGAGGTACAGAAGAATATCATCCGCGTACAGCGAGACCCGATCCTCGAAGCCCGGGGCCCACCGGATCCCTCTGATAGAGGGCTCCCAGCGGAGCCAGGCGGCGAGCGGTTCCAAGGCAAGAGCAAAAAGCAGAGGGGACAACGGGCACCCCTGCCTAGTGCCCCTCCCGAGAGCAAAAGGCCGGGAAGCCCGCCCATTGACAACCACCTGAGCCATTGGTCCGGCATAAAGAAGCTTCACCCAGCTAAGAAATCCCTCCCCAAAGCCAAACTTTTCCAAGACCGCCCAGAGGAATGGCCACTCGATGGTATCAAAGGCAATGGTGGCGTCCAATGAAACCAATACGGCTGGTTCAGAAAAGTATTTCGCCCTAGCTAGGACGCCGTGCAGACGCCGCAGATTAAGAGCGGTATTACGGTGGGGGATGAAGCCGCATTGATCCGGATGAATCAGATCACAGATAACGCTCAGCAAGCGGTTGGCGAGGACTTTAGCCAGGATTTTGGGTTCTGCGTTTAAGAGGGAGATAGGTCTATATGAAGCACAGCGGTCACGTGGTTTACCCTCCTTAGGAATCACGACTATAGTCGCCTGACGCTGGTCGGCGGGAAGGGAACCCCTTTCGTTCGACTCCTGAAACATACGACGGAGGAAGGGCGCGATTTTATCCGGGCGTAGTTTGTATAGCTCGATCGGCAGGCCATTGGGGCCCATAGCTTTGCCCGAGCGAAGGGAGCCAATCGCGGTAGCAATCTCATCGACGGCCAAGGGGGCATCCAACCGCTCACGGTCCTCGACGGATAAGCCGGGCAGGACAATATCCCGTAGTAGAAGACGAGAGTCGTCTTCATCTCCTTTATCCCTCTTTTGAAGAACTTTCATCCATTCATTCAAATCCTCAGCTGTTATTTCAGTAGATTTTCTCACTGGAACCACTTTCTTCTGCGGTTCTAAAATCGGCATCCCTGAACAACTAGCTTCACCAGCATTCAATCCTGAATTAGACTGTATCTCTAATCCTTCACTACATGTCTCATGTCTGGATCGTCTCAAATCACCATTTTCTGTCCTTTTTCCAGAATCTCCTGAAGGACCAGCCAAACTTGTCAATCTATTCCCAACATATGGAATCACCAAACCATTCTCACCTGTCCTCTGCTTATCAAAAACAGGCATAATCGGACCTATGGTTACGGGCACTGTAACAGCGTCTAGATTCTTTGTCAGCTCTTTAATCTTTTCAGTCAACTCCGATGTAGTTCTGGCTAATTCTCTCGTGTTCTCGCCACTGCTTCTATTCTCTCTTTCCCTGAAAGGATTACCACTTCTTAACTCAGTTGTCACATTTTCTGTCTCAATGATACGCAATGTATCTCTTATCGGAGAAACAACTGGTGTGCTCTCTTCTGGTTCTGGTCTATATGGAGGTGATCTTTTGTAAATCATGTCATTCAAGACTTCATCCTCATACTCATTAACTCCATATCTTCTCACTTCTGCCTCAGGAACCCTTTCTGTACCCTTCTCTTCAATTGTTCTCATAGGGTATAATCCCTCTGACATACTAGCATCTCGCCATCTCTTCATTCGATCATGATGAGTTTCACGATCATGTCTCCTTCCAAACATGTACCTATAATTTCCCCCAGACCTTTGTTTTTCTCACTCATGTACTTCCTCTTCCCATTCCACTAAAGCCTCAAACTGTGTCGGCCTTGGTCTTGGATCAAGACATAACATCTTTTCCCGCAAATTTTTCAACACGGCCAGATTAAATGAACCATGTTCTGGAAATGCTAGAACACCATCTTCCTTTGTATACCTAACCCAATTCTCCAACCATATACAGGTATGATACCCATATCTCGCAGCCATGAAGGATGCAGGCGTTTTCGATGGAGGTAACAATTCACCCTCTCTCGTTTTAACATCTTTATCCTTGTCGAACCAATTTTTAATCTTTCTGAACAAAGATTTTTTCTTTTTCTCCTCTTGGTAATACATTTTAGCTTTTACCAAACTTTTCTAATCCCTTTCGTAATACAACTCAATAGTACGATGTTTTATCCAATAACAGCGCGACTCACACTAACGCACCAATCTTGGAGCGTCTACGTCACTAGAGTACAAGGTGACTCTTTCCAATCCTTGCGCGGCTCACACCAACGCACCAATCTCAGCGCGAGCACTGTTCTGATCTAATATCCAATCAGAGCGCGGTCTGTTTGACGTCAGCAGTCGCTGCAGTTTCTCCTGCTCCTGTCTCCTGTCAGTCATCTACCCCTCCTTTACAAAACTTCTCAGTAGACTTCATGTCAGATTCTACAAAATCTATTAGTTACAACATATAAACATCTCCATTGTCTGCTTCACTAACCAAAGAACAGTAAAGAAAATCTATCTCACAAGAATACCGTTGACACAGTAGCATGCATTCATTAACTGTTTCCTCAATGACTGCTCCAAAGAGTATTACAATTAATTAAATATATGAGCATTCACGCACATTCATACAAGAAATGTAGTACATACACACAGAATCCTGCTTTTCCCGAGAACAGCGAACAATCTGCCCCACTACAGAATTTATAACATATGTTAACCAAGCAGTGTTTACCTCTGCCCAGTCCTTAAGACAAGCTCAGAGAATACCTATTACTCCTCCCGCAATAAGCTTTAACGGTGAACCTTACGGATCCCTGGGACTTAAGACCAGAGTTTCACAAATAACCTTCGCTACCATACACACTCCTTTTATACCAGAAATATTTCTAATTGTAACACACAACGATGTCACTAATTCCGAACCCAGACAATGTGACGCGCAACTTCAATTGTCACACGTTTTTCCTGCATACGTACAGGACCAACAATCCCGTCTTTCCCGAGAGCAGCATATACTTTCCTCTGCCCTACTACGGAACTGCTACCAGCTCCCAAATTCCAGAAGCACTACATAAAACTCAACATGACGACTTCAACATATAGTATTAGTACATATACCAACATCAATCAATAATCAATAAATCAAAAGCCAATATACAAGCAATCTAATCAGATCAAGACAATCATCAATAACCATCAAATTCTGCTACCAGGAAATTGGTGCAGATTGGGGTGTACAAAGTCTCCCTACTTCCACGGATAGAGTAAATTCACAGTTACACGCACATACACTCATCATACGCTTGGGCCCATTTCACTAACATACACTCAGATTACTCCATTAGCACTGAACCTGTGGAAAGAAATCTTCTAAACACCCTACATCTACACTATGGTTGATAAGACCTAATTGACACTGTCTCGAGTCATGATTTAACCAATAATAACCAACAATAATCAAAATAGAGTACTCAATAATTGACAAGAAATAATAACCAACACTGTATTTTAAAATTATGATTCTTTATCTAAAATTAGTTCAAATGGAAAAGCAATTAAAATAAATCATTATTCTCATAGTTACCTATTCTAGCTAAATGTCATAAATGGTCATCAGGACAGGTCTCTCGATAAAAGTCTCTTAGGTCACCGTCCTCACGGCATCGATCCTCACCAACGCAAGTTCGGAAAGAAGTGGCCTCAGAATCCAAAATGCAACGAACGAACCCTCTCTAAGCTAACAATATTTATAATAAATGAAACAATAGAAGGCAACATAAAATGTTTTCGATATCCGCTGAACCGCTGAGCAAAGCGAGCAGGAAAGGATGTAGCATCGCTACATTTGGAAAAACTCCGCTCAGAAAAATCACAAAAATAAAAAGACGGAACACGGAACTAGAATTTGAAAAAGTATCTTTTCATGTTCACATTTCCTCGGAACCAGCATTATGATCTCAGAGTTCATTCATTATGGCTCCTTTGTCCTCCAAGGTTGCTCAGATGTATTTGGATATTCGCCCAGAGCTGCTGTCCTCACGGAAAACTTTAACCAGGCGAAGACTGTGGTCAGATGACTCTCGACCATGTTCAGCAAGGCCTTCTCATCACAAATCATTCACTCGAGGCCAGGCTGCAAACGGCAGCCATTTTATACTAGGCCAAAACTTACCATCTTAATTAAAAGAGACAAAAACAACGTTACCACAGCATAGTGATTAAACAGTGTTAACCCCACTAATACCCTTATGTGTATGTAATTATCTAGCCTTTGCAACACAAGAAAAGCATTAGTACATGACATTTAAAAAGCGTTTTCATGCTTTAAAATAAACAGCACTCAGCAACATTTATTAATAAACATGCACATTGTTAATAAACTACACAAATGCTTCCCCACGTGTAGTTTTCTCTTGTTATTTCTTGTTGGTTAATTAGAACACTTACACAAAACAAATAATTAGTAATTATGAATTAATAATTTTAATTTCTTTTTGACAATAGACAAACCAGAGCATTAAAAACCCAATAGATTTTCAACAGAAAACTCTGCTCCAGCAGTGACGGCACTAAATGCAGCCGTGGGACCTACAACACACCACCCTACCTAGCAGACAAGAGCGAGGTCTTTGGTGGCGACTGCACTACACGCAGCCTTGGGACCTCCAACACACCACCCCACCTAGCAGACAAGAGCGAGGTCTTTGGTGGCGACTGCACTACACGCAGCCTTGGGACCTCCAACACACCACACTACCTAGCAGACAAGAGCAGGGTCTTTGGTGGTGACTGCACTGCACGCAGCCGTGGGACCTACAACACACCACCTACCTAGCAGACAAGAGCAGGGTCTTTGGTGCTGACTGCACTACATGCAGCCGTGGGACCTCCAACACACCACACTACCTAGCAGACAAGAGCAGGGTCTTTGGTGGTGACTGCACTACATGCAACCATGGGACCTCCGACACACCACCCTACCTAGCAGACAAGAGCGGGGTCTTTGGTGGTGACTGCACTACATGCAGCCGTGGGACCTCCAACACACCACACTACCTAGCAGACAAGAGCAGGGTCTTTGGTGGTGACTGCACTACATGCAGCCATGGGACCTCCAACACACCACCCTACCTAGCAGACAAGAGCAGGGTCTTTGGTGGTGACTGCACTACATGCAGCCATAGGACCTCCAACACACCACCCTACCTAGCAGACAAGAGCAGGGTCTTTGGTGCTGACTGCACTACATGCAGCCATGGGACCTCCAACACACCACCCTACCTAGCAGACAAGAGCGAGGTCTTTGGTGGTGACTGCACTAAATGCAGCCTTGGGACCTCCAACACACCACCCTACCTAGCAGACAAGAGCAGGGTCTTGGGTGGTGACTGCACTACATGCAGCCGTGGGACCTACAACACACCACACTACCTAGCAGACAAGAGCGAGGTCTTTGGTGGTGACTGCACTAAATGCAGCCTTGGGACCTCCAACACACCACCCTACCTAGCAGACAAGAGCAGGGTCTTTGGTGGTAACTGCACTACACGCAGCCATGGGACCTCCAACACACCACCCTACCTAGCAGACAAGAGCAGGGTCTTTGGTGGTGACTGCACTACATGCAGCCATGGGACCTCCAACACACCACCCTACCTAGCAGACAAGAGCAGGGTCTTTGGTGGCGACTGCACTATATGCAGCTGTGGGACCTCCAACACACCACCCTACCTAGCAGACAAGAGCAGGGTCTTTGGCGGTGACTGCACTACATGCAACCATGGGACCTCCAACACACCACCCTACCTAGCAGACAAGAGCAGGGTCTTTGGTGGTGACTGCACTACATGCAGCCGTGGGACCTACAACACACCACACTACCTAGCAGACAAGAGCAGGGTCTTTGGTGGCGACTGCACTACACGCGGCCTTGGGACCTCCAACACACCACCCTACCTAGCAGACAAGACCGACATCTTTGGTGGCGACTGCACTACATGCAGCCGTGGGACCTACAACACACCACCCTACCTAGCAGACAAGAGCGAGGTCTTTGGTGGTGACTGCACTATATGCAGCCGTCGAACCTCCAACACACCACCCTACCTAGCAGACAAGTGCAGGGTCTTTGGTGGTGACTGCACTACATGCAGCCGTGGGACCTCCAACACACCACCTACCTAGCAGACAAGAGCAGGGTCTTTGGTGGTGACTGCACTACACGCAGCCTTGGGACCTCCAACACACCAATCTACCTAGCAGACAAGAGCTGGGTCTTTGGTGGTGACTGCACTAAATGCAGCCATGGGACCTCCAACACACCACCCTACCTAGCAGACAAGAGCAGGGTCTTTGGTGGTGACTGCACTGCACACAGCCGTGGGACCTCCAACACACCACCCTACCTAGCAGACAAGAGCAGGGCCTTTGGTGGCGACTGCACTATATGCAGCTGTGGGACCTCCATGACACCCCCCTACCTAGCAGACAAGAGCAGGGTCTTTGGCGGTGACTGCACTACATGCAACCATGGGACCTCCGACACACCACCCTACCTAGCACACAAGAGCGGGGTCTTGGGTGGTGACTGCACTACATGCAGCCGTGGGACCTACAACACACCACCCTACCTAGCAGACAAGAGCAGGGTCTTTGGTGGTGACTGCACTACATGCAGCCGTGGGACCTACAACACACCACACTACCTAGCAGACAAGAGCAGGGTCTTTGGTGGTGACTGAACTACACGCAGCCGTGGGACCTCCAACACACCACACTACCTAGCAGACAACAGCGGGGTCTTTGGTGGTAACTGCACTGCACGCAGCCGTGGGACCTCCAACACACCACCCTACCTAGCAGACAAGAGCAGGGTCTTTGGTGGTGACTGCACTGCATGCAGCCGTGGGACCTACAACACACCACCCTACCTAGCAGACAAGACCAATGTCTTTGGTGGCGACTGCACTACATGCAGCCGTGGGACCTACAACACACCACCCTACCTGGCAGACAAGAGCGAGGTCTTTGGTGGCGACTGCACTACACGCAGCCGTGGGACCTACAACACACCACCCTACCTAGCAGACAAGAGCAGGGTCTTTGGTGGTGACTGCACTGCACGCAGCCGTGGGACCTCCAACACACCACCCTACCTAGCAGACAAGAGCAGGGTCTTTGGTGGTGACTGCACTACATGCAGCCGTGGGACCTCCAACACACCACACTACCTAGCAGACAAGACCAATGTCTTTGGTGGCGACTGCACTACATGCAGCCGTGGGACCTACAACACACCACACTACCTAGCAGACAAGAGTGAAGTCTTTGGTGGTGACTGCTCTACATGCAGCCGTGGGACCTCCAACACAGCACCCTACCTAGCAGACAAGAGCTGGGTCTTTGGTGGTGACTGCTCTACATGCAGCCGTGGGACCTCCAACACAGCACCCTACCTAGCAGACATGAGCTGGGTCTTTGGTGGCGACTGCACTACATGCAGCCTTGGGACCTACTACACACCACACTACCTAGCAGACAAGACCGACGTCTTTGGTGGCGACTGCACTACATGCAGCCATGGGACCTCCAACACACCACCCTATCTAGCAGACAAGACCAGGGTCTTTGGTGGTGACTGCACTAAATGCAGCCGTGGGACCTCCAACACACCACACTACCTAGCAGACAAGAGCGAGGTCTTTGATGGTGACTGCACTACACGCAGCCTTGGGACCTCCAACACACCACCCTACCTAGCACACAAGAGCGGGGTCTTTGGTGGTAACTGCACTGCACGCAGCCGTGGGACCTCCAACACACCACCCTACCTAGCATACAAGGGCGGAGGCTTTGGTGGCGACTGCATTATATGCAATCGTGAGATCGACAGGCTTGAATAAAGAAATCTAAGGCTTATGACTAGATGAGAAGCCTCCTGTAAGTAAGCACCAGTGAGCTGTTATTCTATCACAACACATTTCCAACTCCCACCATCACTTGTCTCCTTCAGGAAGTAGCTGAAGACCCTCCTTTCTAAGGAACCACCTCTTCAAGAAGAAACTATTTCGAAGGACATGAACGTCAACAAAAAGAACCCTCTCATTCGTCATCAAGTCTTGTTGTCCATGTTGTTGTACTTCCTTCTTTTGCAAGCGGTTCCTCGGCTTCATTGCTAGGTCGGTGCTATTTGAATACTATACACACAGCGTCTTCTGCTCTGCACCGGTCCCAGAGCTGTGACCGTCCACACGCCGAAGCCTTCAGAGCGACCGGTGCACCATCGCCAGAGCCTAGACATCTTCATCCTGTCCTCCAGTGAGGTTCCTTCTAATCCAAAGGACTGCCTTGCACTATTCTTGGGAAGCTTAGGATCCGACTCCCTGGATAGGCCTTGTGGACTCTTGTCTATGTCTGTCCTCACCCTCTCCTTCTCTTCGCTTCCTCTGCACAGGGTCCTCTCAAGGATTGTTCTGACCCCAGACTGGGCATATTTCAACTGTTTTTCAGTGACTCCGTTTTTGAAAGTTCATTTGGCATCATGGGGGCTTGAATTAGTAGAAAATGGAAAATAAAATTCAAAATTACTCAGAATAGAGTTCCCCAAAATATGTCTTTCCCTGGCCCCCAAAAATCCTTCAGCTGACTCTGACTGGAGGGAGTTGGCGAATCGTGGGTGGCTTGTTTAGATGACGCCGGGCTTTGCTTTTCCAGGGAGAGTGAGACAAAGTCCATTTCCCTGGCTCTCCTGGCGAGCAGATTGGAGCACTTTACAGCCCAGTTTTGCTCGTTGAATGGATTGAAAGAAAGTGGATTTAAAAATGGCAGATGTAGCTCATTTTGTGATTTCGCCTACGACTAGCAAGCGTCCTCTGTGGGTTTCAGTGTGTCCTTCAGCCCCAACCAGATCCATAAAAGAATGATTGCCCTGCTGCAAATGGACTCTGCCCCCTCATCCCGCCCTGATGATCACCAGAGGAAAGGGGAACAGCCTCTCCAGGGCAAACATGTACAGAGTGCCATTCATCTGTCGCATTTCCTTCCGACTGATTTTATGGGATAATGAAACCTTTTTATCTTAATTCTATTTACCCTGGGATGATGATGGTGTGTGTGCAAAGTGGTGATCTCATGCCCTACAAAGATATTGCAACGCATGCAAATAATGGGATTTCTTCTGCAGGTTTACATGCTATCTCAAAAAGCCTCCACAAAATTCCTAAAAAAAAGTGTTTTAAAAATGAGTTTGGCTCAATACTTCTGATTCTCAACTATCCTTTTTCTTTCAAATGATTCTCTGTATTTCCTTTAGATCCTTTGCATTCTCTCCCTGGGCGCAGCCTATTCTAAGTCACATGCATGTCTGCCTTATTCCCTATGATTGTATCTCTGCAAATTGCCCACACCTTATTTCAAAGATCTCAACCTCTCCTTTAAAAGTCATACCCCTGCAAACTAACACTATCTCATCTGTAACTTATCTATTAATGCAGCCTGCCAATCCCTGCATGCACCTACCCCCTCTCTCACTAGAGATCCCAGCTAACTCTCATTGATTTAATCTACCATTTACAAGCTGGACTAGATACACGGCACGGTTTCCGCAATCGTGCAAGACGCATCCCAATAATCAACAAAATCCGCCCCCACTAAAAACACCGAATAATTCCGGGTCTCTGGAACACTGTGCTGCCCGGCAGAACTCGCTACAATACCTCTTCAGGGGTAGCAAGTGCTGTATAAATGCAATTACAAGACAATGCAATATAGAACCCTCACTAATACCATAACACTCAGTGGTTGTGAAGTTGATTATACAAACTGCATAATCATTTCCTTATATTGCTTGACACTCTCACAATCACATAAGACAAAACAGCCCTGAGTCATGTCCATCATCCAGTTCTGTACCAATTCATAGCAATATTCCACTCATCTCTAAGTGAGCAGTCCACTCCGTGTGCCGCGGATAAAGATCAAAACAGAAGTCAGCCGGTAACACCATGATGAGCTGCTCCGGGTCATGCCCATCGCCCATCGCCCAATAGTGTACCGGTCATAGCAATAAACCACCCATCACCACCTGAACAGGCATGGAATATCTAAACAGATCTGCCACGTGCTGCTGCTCAACGGAGGACTTTAATCGAGTCCACCATTGTGGGTCCCATCTACCTACATACTATGACCGCATTCGACATCTCACAATGACAGGCAGATATGGGATGATAGTAACAAAGTCCATCACAGCAGATGTCTGACTCCAAACTCTGCCTGCTCAGGACCATCAACTTTAAACAAAATATATCAGAATGGACAATCCAAAGCAGTAACCAGCTACGTGGACTCTTAAAATACGACATACCATAAAGGAATTTACACTGCTGCTCAAAACTGTCAGCTTACTGAAAACCATAAATGCGCACCGGTCTCTCACACTTTTTCGTCCATCATTCTGCAATGAGCTGCATGCCATAACAAGATAACTTCACCTCGGTGGTCCTCACACATGACATGGGGACACGTTCTGCAGGATCAAAATAAAGGCAACACACTTCCAACCATACACCCCACACAGTATAGTGTGCTACCCATGTAGGCAAGCGCTTCAGCATCCCACATAAGAGTAGTAAGCGCTATATAAATGTTTCAATGCCATACATTTGACCATTCCATGCCTGGCATCTGCTTATATAGTCTTCCAGCAGGGGCAACATGGTGCAAGCCTAGTGTGTAGTGTGAGAAGATGGCCTGGTATATGCTGTCCACTCGTTCTAGTGGGCACCTTGTACCAGTCCAAACAGCCCTTATTGATGATAGGTTTAAAGACAACCTTTATTGAAAGCTGTCCTAGTGGTAGCTATGGAGAGCAGCCTTCAGGCTAAGTCTTGAAGGAATGTAAAGCAGCTTGGTTTACCAGATTAGAACATCTTGAATTACTAAATGAAAGGAGAACCACACAAGATATATATAAAATAAATGTATTTATTTCTAAACACTCACTTCTAATCTCTTTATGAGATTAGAGTCCAGGATACACAATATCACAGTACTTACCCGACAGCAAATAGCACAATATACAACGAGCCCCAGGGGGGGATCAAACCATATATTAACAAAATGGTATAAGAACCACAACTTGACTAGACACAGGGCCTAGAGCACATAGAATCGCCGGGACCCCAAGAAACCACCCAAGGTAGTGACACAGGGGACCCACGGGGGCCGTGTGCAGTGTGAGAACACAGCCGCGAACTCCGTTAGCTTCTATGGGGAAATGCGCGGTTGGAATTTTTAAGTTTAAGGACACTTAGGAGAGGACTTTCAGCAAACCCCTTTAGATTTAGGGGGTTCTAGGGCCAACACCCACGGGAGCACCGGAGTACTCATGTTACCTCACCCAGGGAAGCCGGGAGCATAGGTGTCAAATGGTGTTGGGATGCATTGTCGTTTTCAATGGCGACCTGCTGCAAATTGCTGCTGCCGTGAAGAAGAAAAGGGTCCGGAGGGATCCAAGCCTGGACCGAGGATGTGAAAAACCTGAAATCAGAGGGGACAGAGTCTGGGTCACTTGCCAGTGACCAGGGGCACGATAGAAGAATGCCCACCGATGTCGGGTGGTTCAGGTGCGAAGAGGTGAAGCTTGACCCTGCAGCCACGAGGACCAGGAGGTGTCAACGATGACCAGGAGCTGGATTCGAGCTGTCCCACAAAGGATGTCGAGTGCTGCGGTGTCGGTGCTCTGATTGAACACAACAAGCCTTGGCAACAGCAACCCACGCAGGAAGAGTAAAGATGCTTCGGTGCGGACCAGCAAGATCCTGGGGACTCTCCAAGCGATGGAGAGTCAGGGCACATCTAGAGTAACCAGAGAAGCCCAATCAGGATTAAAGTTACCTTCTCAGGGATCCACAGATCGACGGACCAGGGATCACGAAGGGACCTTTAGAGAAAACACAAAGGGCCAGCTCATGGAACACTCGTTGAGTGTAGGCCGTCAATCTTCGGTGGAGTTGCTGCTTGGGGTCTGGTCTACAAGTAACCCAAAGCTCAGCTTCAGAGGTCGCCTCAAAGCTGATGCTTCTGCAAATGGTCACGGTGTCCAGGGGTTCGGGTTACACGGTCTCTGCGGGGTATACAGGCCTCAGAGTTGCTGAGTGCACTGATCGACCACAGAGACCACGGGAACCCACCTCCTGTGTTGCAAAATTCTTCAGAGTCCTCAGGAGTTTCGGAGATGCCAACCGGACAGATGCGTCTTTGGTGCCTGCCAAGCAGGGGAGTAACTCCTTTACTCCAAGGGAGATTCTTCAGTCATCTAGCGCCGTGTAGATCGTCGAAGTTCCAGGATTCTGTGTCAGAGTTTCGTCCAGGTAAATCTAAAGTCCTGTAGTCAGGGGTTCCTACTTTATACCCAAGAAAGGGTTGGGACAAACTCTGTGGACCCACCTATGGGAGGG
Source organism: Triturus cristatus (assembly GCF_964204655.1). Lineage (NCBI taxonomy): Eukaryota > Metazoa > Chordata > Amphibia > Caudata > Salamandridae > Triturus > Triturus cristatus. The sequence continues at coordinate 1,247,976,710 of NC_140582.1, forward strand.
TCAGGAAAGAGGGGGGCCTACACCCATTTCCTTTGTCCAGTTTCGCGCCAGAGCTGGGGCTGGTAGCCCCTGCAACCGGTTTGAGCTGGACTATGCACAGGGACACCAAATGTGCCCCCAGTGCAGACTTCAAAACACTCTCAGAGTGCACCCACCCAGCCCCAATACACTAAAGCCTGTCTGGGAAGTGGTCACACCTCCCTGTGACAGGAAACCTATTGTCCAGCCTCCTGTCGGAGTTTCGTCCAGCCGCAGGAGGGCAGACCCGTGTCTGTAGCTGCAGCATCCATTTTGTGATGCCAGGGCTCTATTAAGTTTGTACCGGGTATACCGGTGGTGCCATGTCTCTCCCTCTAGAAGGGTGGAATCATACCTCCCCCGCCAGTTACTGATGTGGGGGTATGATTCCAAGGTGTTTGACACCAAACACGACATGTTTCCATGCAGCCAATCCAAAGTTAGCATTTACCGCAAGGTTATAATGCACTTAAGAGTATTTGGTCTGGCTGCATCACAAACAAGCCTGGAATAAAGGTTCCGAAAGCTGCAGAGGGGCTCTGCTCATGCATGGGCACCCTCTCACATAAAACCCAGCACCCTGCCTTCAGGATTGTTAAGGCCTGCAATAGGGGTGACTAATAGGTTTACATGTGCAGTGATATGGAGAGATATAGGTAACCTATATCCCAGTAAGGAGTGCATACACCACCTTACACAGGCTGCTGTAGCAGACATGTTGTGTCATTTTAAAAGACTTCCCAGGGGTGGCACAATACATGGTGCAGCCCCTTGTAGGCCTCTGGCATACCTATGCCCTGGGTACATAGTATACCATATACTAGGGACTCACAGGGGTACCCAGAATCCAATGTGGAGTGTACCTAAGGTACATGCACTCAATGTAAAGGGGAAAGCAGATAGGCTGGGGTCCTGAGCCAAACTAAGTCAAAAACCAGCAAAATACCAGGAAAAAGTGGGGGCAACCATGCAGTCAGATTCCACCTTCCTACATGTAGCATGCATCTGGTGGCACACAAACAGCAGGCTTTTGCTGTGCCCACCTACTCGGTCACTTATCTCTTCAGTCATGCAGCCTTATGTGGCCTATGCCCTCAGCTGGCATCTGGAACTGGCAATGTGCTTTGTACTCATGCTGCTGCACGGAGCATGTAAATGAGCTCCCTGGCCTGCACGCGAGCTGTTGCTGTGTGTTGTTCTCCACCTCGCTCGTGTGCAGGCTCATGGTTATTGTAGGCATATGCGGTTGTTATTTGACTTTGTATTCTTTTGTGTCGTACTCCATGTTTGCGCTCGCTTCCAATGGGGTTTTTCTACCGATGCTCTGGCAGATGGATGAAGCACTTCTGGAACTGAGAGGCCACGAACATGGGCTCCTTTGAATTTAATAAACCAGACCTATTTTATATTGCCCTGCGTGGGCCTTCCTTCTTCACAAAAGCACTGTAATGTCCTTGAGAGAAGTTTGTGCTATAAAAAACGGCAAAAAGTTTTTTAAATGACCACATCCGGCCAAGCACATTACCCCCAGGTTCCTCCAGTCCTAGTCCCATTCCTTACTTATGGAGATGACCAGGGGAATGCTGGGACCCCTGACCCCATCCCCTCCCACTGGGAGTACATAACCAGTACCTACCCGCATGGCCGGACTGGGAGCCAAAACCGGCCCTTGCAAAGTGCTCGGCCGGCCCCCGGGGGTTTGGGGGTGCGGCCGAGCTGTTTGCCAGGTCCGGTTTTGGCCGATTTTGTTGCAGGGGCCAATATTGCAGCTATGCTGCCAAAAAGGCCCTGTAACAAAAACGACCCCCCGGGGGCCCAGAACCGCCCCCACCCTGGCGGTCCACTGGGGAAATGCCCGGTGCCCATTACGGCCAGTCCAGCCCTGCCTAACCGGCATTCCGCCTGCTCTTTTTTCTGTCTGCCGAACAGAATGAGATGAGGGTACTGGTGCTGCTCCCGCTGCAGTCTTCTGCTGGATCGCGTTGGGCTGCTTGGCTGTCCTCGATGAGCTGCGTGGTGCCTCCTGGCACGCTGGGCTTGCCGGGAGGCGCAGGTTGCTGGCCAGCCCTTTGCAGCTGAGGCTGGATGGCTGCTTGTGGCAGACCTGGTGGTGCCCCTGCAGTGCCTGGCGGGCTGTTGTGGCAGATTGACTGTGGCCCAGCACTGGGGTGATGGAGTGTGCCTAGGCTGGTATGTTGGGGCAGACGGTGGGGTATGACATCTGCTTGCCCCGGGGGTGAGTACCGCAGCTTTCCTCACCTCTTTTCATTGTCTTTTTGGGTGTCAGGTGCATTTCTCCCAGGCAGGGTCTGGTCCATTTGGAGTCCCTGGCCTCCCTGCTACATGGGTTCATTACCGCCAGTAGGGATTTGGTGTTGTATGGTTGTCCTTTCACTTCTGTATCTCCAGAACCTTATTTTTCCCCTTCATTTGTTTTTGTTACGTGATGCCCAAAGGTGTCTCGCACCCCCTGGGCCGTTGGTTTTCCCTTTTTGGCCTTTGTGGCTTTCTATAGGGCCTGGCATGGTGGCTGTGCTTGGGTGGCTGGCGGCTCAGGGGCTGAGCTGGTGGTGCCCCTGGAGTGCCTGGTGGTCGAAGTAGGGTATTGCCTGGTGCCCAACACTGAGGGTGTGGTGTGCGCCTGGGATGGCTGGTGAGGACAGATGATGTGGTGTGGAGTCTGCCTGGCCCGAGGGAGAGTACCGCGTAGCTGTTTTTTCTCTCCTCTTTTCGTTGCTTTTCCGGGTACCTTGACCATTTTGAAGTCCCTGCTGCAGGGTCTTTCCTGCTATGTGGTGTGGGTCCATCTGCCTCTGCTCCTTTATTTCTCTGCTACTGCTGACTGGCACATGTTGCGCTGTTTGTTTCCCTTGGATTTGGGCCCTGGTTTTTTTCCCCAGTGTTGTGCCTCCTATATGTCCTTGAGTGGTACTGGTGGACGGTTGGGTCGTTGCCTGCTGCCTGGCCCTAGCTGGACTGGACTGGCTGTTGGGGGTTCTAGTGAGGCAGCAGCGGTGATTTGCTGTCTACTGACACTGGGGGGAGTTCCGCGTGGTGGTTTTCCTCTGCGTTCTTGGTTTTCCTGTGCACATGTGGGCCCTCAGTGTGTTCCACTTCTCTAGTGCTGTGCCTCTTCTCTGGCCTTGCTTGTGGCAGCCCTTGGGTGGCTGGCAGCTCGGGGTCTGTGCAGGGGATACACCTGGTTTACCTGGTTGCCTGGTTGCTTGACTTGTCGGGCTGGCTGTTGGGGCCATTTTTTGTTGGCATACGGTGCTGTCGGGAATCTTCCGGCCTCGGGGGTGAGTGCCACGTGGCAGTTTGCCTCTGTTTTTTTAATGCTTTTCTTGGATTTGGTTCACGCTTTTTGTCTTTTCCCTTTCACCGTGCTGTGCCTCTTCTCTGGCCTTGCATTGCGGCTGGCCTGGGGTGGGTCACAACCTTTATAACGCAGTCATTACATCGCACTACCTTTATAACGCAGTCATTACATCGCACTACCTTTATAACGCAGTCATTACAACTCAACATCCTTTACATCGCATGTCATTACAACGCAGCCATTACATCGCATGTCATTACAACGCATGTCATTACAACGCATGTCACTACAACCCAGGCATTACATCGCATGTCGTTACAACGCATACCATTACAGCATTTGCTACCCCTACACTATCCAACACTTACCCTACTGTTGCACTCACTGGAGTTCGAATAGTAATTTTTACCCCTACACTATCCAACACTTACCCTACTGTTGCACTCACTGGAGTTAGAATAGTAATTTTTACCCCTACACTATCCAACACTTACCTTAAATGCAATGTAAGAGTATGCGTTGTAATGGTATAATGCGATGTAATGGAATGCGTTGTAAATGTAGTTTCTAAAAATGCGTTGTAATGGCATGCAATGTAAAATAATGCGTTGTAATGGATGTGGCGATGTAAAAACTGCATTGTAAAGGCAAGCGTTGTAAATGTTGGCATTGTAACGTCATACATTCACCTGGGGTGGCTGGCTGCTCGGGGGCTGTGCTTGGTGTGTCCTGGGGTGCTTGGTTACCGGTGGCCTGGTTTTTGCAGTTTTGGGGGTGCGTCGGACTGGAGGTGGGGCTTTTCTTTTGGCAGGCGGTGCTGTCAGAAGTCTGCCGGCCCCAGGGTGTGTGCCGCTTGACAATTTTTTAACCCTTCTTTTCTTCCTTGTGCTGCTTTGGGTCAGACCCTGTGGGGTTTGGTGGGACTTGGTGCCCCTGGCTTCCGTTGCATGGACCTCTGTTTTCCATTGCGGGGTTTTGCCTGATGTGTCTCTGCTGTCACAGCTCGTCTTCTGGTTTGTTGTGGGCCTTGGCTTCTGCCTCTGTTGGTTGTGGCCTCGCTGTTCCTCTTCTGGGACGTCCTTGCTCTGTGCCGGTTGGGTTGGCTGTGCATTCTCTGCCTGTGTCTCCTGGTTGGGGGCTTCCAGATTCGTGAGGGCTTGCCTCCTGATGGTGTCAGGTTCTGGCCATTGGGTCCTTGGCCCTTGGGGGGGGTCGCCTTTTGGGTGTCTGCCTGTGGCCCTTTCTGGCTTCCCTTTCTTTTCTTGGTGCCTTGCTTGGGTGTGGATCTTCTGGGCTCCCTAGTGGTCCGGCGGTCCTGTGCCTGATTTGGCCTAGGACCCAGGTTGGCCTCCCTGCCCTTCCCTTGACCTCTGCTCTGCGCCTGCCTTCCATGGGTGTGGGCTGGGCTGTGGCGTTGGTGTACCTGTGCTGGCTGCTTGGCTTCCGCCTTGGCTTCCTGGCTGCATCTTGTTGCCTCTGTGGCACGGTTGTGGCTGGTTCCGGCAGCTTTCTCTCTGCCCTTGCTGGTTGGAGGGTTTCTGGCTTGTGTTCTGGGGTATGTGGTGGCTGTTCTCTGTTTGTATTGTTGGGGTATGGCTTGTCTCCGGTGACCGGTGGTTGGACTTCTCTGAGGTTTTTTTTTTCCTGCCTTCAGTCGGTCCCTGGGTTTGTGGTTGGGGGTCGTCCTTGGAGCGTCTTGTTTGGGACAGGGTTTTCCAGGTTTTTGCCGGTTGGTCTTTGGGTTCCACTGGTCTCTGTGGCCTTGGTGGTTTGCCTCTCCCCGCTTTTGGTTCTCTGTGCTGGCCCCTCTTGGCTTTTCTTGGGTGGGACCCAGTTGTTGGCCTCGTTCCTGGTGGGTGTGGTGATTCATAGGGTTCTGGCTTCTGGCTCCCCCCCCTGCCTTTCCCTGTTCGGTTGGGGTGAGTGTTTCTGACCACCTGGTCCTTTTAGTTAGTCTTCCGACGGCTGGTTTTGGGGTGCATGTTGGCCTGCTGCCTTCTGGTATCTGCGGTGCTTTTCTTGGGAGGGGTTCCGGGGTAGTGTCCCAGTGTCCCCTGCATTCGTTGTGAGTATCTCGGTCTTGGCTTGTCTCTGTGCTTCATCTCCTTCTCCTGGTTTGGGTGCTTGGCGGTAGTCCTGTGTCAGCGCTGGTGGTTTGTGCTGGAAGTTCCTGCCCTGGGGCCTGGTCCTTCTCCGTGGGATTTTCAATAGCGGTGTCCTCTGGTCTGCTGGCAGGGTCTGTTGGGTTGGTGGGTCTTGGTCGCTGCTCCCTCCCTTCTTGGTTTGGTCTGTGTGGGCCTGCTCTTGGTTGGTCCTCTAGGTCTGTGCCTTGGCCCTGTTGGCTGGCCCTGTCCTCTTTTTTCTGGGCTGGTCTGCTGTGAGACTCCCCGGTGGTGTTATGGTTGGTCCTGTTGTTGGCTGTGTCACCCTTTGTCTCGTGGTTAGGGCTGGGCTAGTTGGGTCATTCCTTGCTTCTCCTTGGCTCTCTTGTGGGGTTTGTTGTGGGTCTTTTTGGCTTTGATGGGCGTTCTTTCTGTTGTCTGCTTGGGATTGCTCCTTGTTGGTTCTGCTAGTGGGTTTGTAGAGCTGCTTGGTGTTTCAAGGCTGGGCAGCCTTCTGTACCAGTGGGTGCCCCTCTGGGCTTTTCGTGCCCTGTGGGGTGCTTCTGGTGTTCTGCTCCTCCTTGTGCTGGGTGTTTCTGGTGGATTGTTTGCTTCGACCACTCTGGGGCTTCGCCTTTTGGCATGGGGTCTCCGTGGTTTGCCTTCTCTTCGGCTTTGGCTTGTTTGTCTTTGCCTTGTCACCTTCGGGATTGCCTCCCTTTTGCTTGGCGGTTTTAGGGGTTGGGATCGATAGGACCTGGGTGCCCTGCTGTCGTACTTTAAAATTTGGGACCGCGTAGGAGACAGGGCCCTACCCCTGTCTATCCCGGTATTAGTGAACCGCGAATGGTTAATGCGGTATGTACAAGTGCTTTGTGTAACGTTTTAGCTATGAATGCACTGTGTATACGCTATTATACATCACTATGTGGGTTCCATTATAGAGCGGTGGCCATCTTATGGTTGCCCTCACATAGGCTATATAGCATGAAGCGAATACGGGCCTTTTAGAGCACACGTGCCTTTCTTTGACTTTTCCGTGACCTGGGCAGCTTGGCTCCGCTGCCCCAGGTCAAACTGGTCCCACGAGTTCCCCGTCCTCTGGCCACCTGTGATTAGCATCAGGGCTTGACACACCATAAAGTCTTTTCATCCTACACGAGCCTCCAGCTAATCTCTTTCTCACCTGACTGTTCCTGCTTTATGGCTTGTTTTACAAACAGGAGGTGCCCCTGTTTATTGGGGCCTATCGATATCTGATGTGGGATCTGAGCCTTGCTGGGTAAATAATTGCGGGCTGGCTGAACTGAAATGTGGGATTGTAATCATGACTCTGCTTGTTCTTTGAAGTAAAATATGTGAATGACCAACTGCAAGAGAAGGGCGGTGTTGCCCAGAGCGTAACATTCTCCATAAAAGAGGAGACTGGTTTCTGTTCTGGAGACTGCCTCATTCAGTTGCTAAGGCTTCTGTGCGACGTAGTCTCACTCATTTGAGTTTAATAAAGATGTCTTTTCATATTTCAGCTTCTGTTGCCAAGTTCTTTGTTATATTATCAAGATATGCAGAATTCTATAATACCACATCAGGAAGTACTCGAAGTCATAGGGTGCTACCCCTAGCACCTCTGGGGTCTCAAAAATTGGAGTAGTTCAGTTGGCGCCCACCAGCGCGGCCTCATCAGAGAAGTGACTTTCTGTGGGAGTGATCTTGTCAGGAGACTGAAATCTACTGAGGAGGACAGAACGGGATTCTAACAAGAAGGTACTCTGTGCACAGGGATTCTGGAGATTCTTTGATTATGTAGCCCGGTATATTTCTGCTCTTCCTGATTTTGATCCTCCACATGATGTCACTCAAAAGGTGAGAAAAAGAACCCTTTTGGCGTGAGTATTATAGAAGACGTTTGGTCATGTAGAACTTGACAATTAGAATTTGGATAACCTTTTGATTATTAAGAATAAGAATTAAGTATAAGTGGGTCGCTCCCAGTCCTTTGGTTCTTTGAGTCTTTAATTTGGTTATCGCAATTACCAAAGCCGAGGGGTTGGTTTCTTGGTTTCTGATTTGGTCATTGCAATTACCAAAACCGAGGGTCTCGCATATTTGCGAGTGTATTGGTAGAGATAACCCCTTGAAGTTTGAAGCTAGATTAGTGAGCTATAAGATGCCTGATCTTAGCAAATTTGGAAATGTAGCTTTTGGTTTGTATAGGTTTGGATATGTGAATTGCAATTTGTGTAGGCAGGTAATGAGGAGATATTTCTCCATTTGGTTTTGATTATAATACTTGCGTTTTCCGCAGTATTTTTGGCATGCCTGTTTGTAAGCTCACATGGAAAAATGTGTTGCTTTTTGTTTTGAAAGGTACCATAGTGTGGGAAATATCTAAATAGGTTAAATTTAAAAACATATTTCTTCCTTGGTGATTTTGTACCCCCAGGGAATTAAAATATGACATAATACAAAACAAGGATCCTTCGTTCTGAATGAAGATATGCAGAACGATTTTGTGTGGTGTTCTGCTAGGCAAAGCTAGTGAATTGAGCGCATTCACTACTTCTTGGACATGCATCTGTCTGTGGGGCTGTTTATGCAGCCTTTTGGAACACTATTGAAAAGCGTTGCTTGTAAATATGACCTACAACTAGTATTTGCAAATGGTTTGTTTCAAGTATAGTCTGTGAGCTGTTCTTTCTTTCTGTCATGCGTATTGATTTGTAAGTTATCTGTGTGTTTAAATGTCTGTGGTTTTTTTTCATTAGTGCAACTTCTGTAAGTAAATTGCGAAGGCGCTATTTATGAAAAATGGCTAAAGCGCGCTGTATTGTCTGTTTAACCCCCTTTCTGTATATGTCTGAAATGAGCTCAATATGTGTTTGTGGGTCTTCTGATGTTTCCAGTCTGTTAAGTAAATTGTTGGTTAATTAATATCAAGTAGAAACTTAAAAAAGAAATCCAGAAACGAACCATGTGACGTGCTAAAATAGCTATATGGTGCTCTTTAATTTATAGAATGAGCAATTGTGCACATATACAAAACTGCCGTTAAATGCTTAAAGGATAAAATTAGAAACACATTCAATAGATATAAATCAGGCCCCAAAAACGAAATTATCTATTTTTGCAAAAGTAAATAAATTTACAGCATTTTCCTTAGATGCATTGTATTAGATGTTCACAGGCAAACTTTTCAGCTGCAGTATATTTGATAGAAATGTTCATTCAGCCAGCACCTTCCCAGTTGAACACGGGTGGAATTTTGCAGAACCGTCCTTTTAAATGAAAGTGGCGCAAAAATGTGACGCGTTTCAAGTTGGGTTTATGCGCTTAGGCGTGTGAGTTAATGTGTCCAAAATGATAGGCAAGAGATGCAGCTTGCTTTTTATACATGGAATTATCACAAAAACGAATAATTGGGATTTTTTTTTAAAGAAAATTATTAATCATGGAAAAATTATTTTAAAAAATAAGCGCTTTTCAAAATCGTTTTTTGATATTTATAAAGCTTAATACTCATACTATGACCTCCTAGCATTAAAATTTGATTTAAGTTGTGTTGCATCACTAAAATGACAAGCATTCTCTTGTACAATTTTCCCTTGGCGCAGGCGCAAACAAGCTCATTTCTATAAAGTATAAGTTATTATTTCCAATGCCTGACTCATGGGTTATGTAATAAACATTCTGGTAATGCATATTATGCAAAAAATTGTAGGATATTCATTTTGTAATGCCAAAAAAAATGAAAGTCGAATTTGGGTAGAAAACACTGTTTGAACTGTATTTTCTTCCATTCAGAGTACTTTTTAAAGTGTCTCAGACTTCAGTAAATGCATACGTTTAGGTTTGATATATATTTACAGGTTGTGCCTTCTTATGATTCAATGAGTCAATGTGCCAGTACAAAGGCTTGTTTTAATATTAGGGTTGAAGGTTCTAACTTTAGCTGTGTCTGTCACGATACTACTGAACACGCTATGAAAAACAGGACCTTTTTAAAACTTGGAGAAATTAAATAAAATATGGTGTCGCAACCAGCAACTATTTGATGTTAATAAAAAACGGCCTTAATGGAGTTAGCACCCACATAGAGAAAGAGAAATGGAGAATTCTTTTTTGATGAAGGAAATAGAGGATGTTTGTGAGCAGGTACGTGATGAAGTCAGTAATGATAGAGGGGTGGAGAAATGTAGAATTACGGTTATAGGAACTAGGTAATACGTAGGAAGGAGAAGAACAATTGGGAAAATAGAATGCCGTGGAGGGAAGAGAGATGATGAAGGGGAGTAATAAAGACATGAAGAGTAGCGTGAGGAAGGTTGTATTGACGAAGGGAATAAAAAGGAATGTGGTATCGGTTTGAGTAAGTAGGAGGGGAAAGATGAGATTACAGGTTCTAGCAGTAGGGGTGAAAATATTGTAATTACCTAACGGGAGGCACTGAGTTTCATATGCTAATATGAAAGCGACTAACAGAGCTTGAATAAAGGCAAGTGACTAAATGATGAAGAAAATATCAAAACTCATTGCAAATGCAATTCGCAGTGCCAGTGGACTGGGGCAGAAAGCGGTCCCAATTGCTGGAGTTCAGTCTAACTTTAGCTGGGCCTACTGAGACGTTCATTCATTTAAGGTTGTTGAAATGTGTACCATTACATAGGATTGTAACAAGGATTTATTCTAAAAAGTGGTATGTGTGTTATTAAGTTTCGTGAATTATTCACAGTAAATGTAGTTTAATAATCTGGGAATAGAGATAATTTTTTTTTAGCGCCTAAAAAGGAGAAATTATTTTTCAAAATAGAGTGAATTATTGCAAGTTAGGAGGAATTAGGAAGGCCTTCTGGCTTTGACAAATTCAGAGTGGCAGAAGCTGGGGGTTGGAGAGCTGCAGAGGCTGGCTCAAGTTACGCTGTTGAGATGCTATCTTTAGTTCAATGGAGTAGGCTGCCACGTTGACATTTATGACTTTTTAAATTAGGGCCTTGCCTCTGTGGAATGCAGAATGACCTTGCTACACGGGCCTCTGAAGGTGGGGTTTCTGGTTTCTCCACAAGAACATCAATAAAACTAAAGAACTTAATTCCAAAGGGAAAATATAGAAAAAGGGTTTCTTTGAAAGTCCAAACATCATGTTAAATGCTTTGCAGAACTGATACATTTGCGTCTCGCTCTAAAAAAAAGAAAAAAAGAATGATGCCTGCTATTAGCTCTTATTTAACAGAAAACGGAGTGTTGCATTAAGTCTTAGACAGACAAAAAGATTCTAAAAATTTTTTAAGGCTACATGCCTAAATGTGTACGAATTGACAATTAAGACTTATTTTTCACAGTGGAAATTGTAGGTGCCAAATTAATATGGAGTGTCAGTGTAACGATTGTTTTAGAAAGGTAAAACTAAAGTGGCTGGATGTTGCAAGGACTGACAAGAAGGTAACAGTTAAGTAATGGCAATTTATTTTTGTGTATTTGGTCCTATCATGAATTGTTCTTGCTGGTCCTGTATGTTAGAAGAGAGACAGTAACATTATATTTGACAGCAGATTTCCATTGCCTGGTGATCTACTGTCAAAAAGGAGGGTAAGGATTTTAAACCTGACAAATTAAACAGGCCCGTATATTGGGTTTTGGGCTGCAGGTTTACAGTGCATAGAAGTACATGACATGGTGTTGTGTGTCACCGCTTATTTTACATATGCTATTGTTTTGTCTATGCTTTTTTGTGCTTGATATACAGCAAGTATATCTGATGGCTTGACGTTTTGTGCGTTTTTATTATTTTTTGCATGTTTTCGTTGTTTTTGTTGCTGCTTTTTATACTATTACAAGTTTACCTGTGTTGTGAGGGGATGGTCATGACGATGCCCATCGCTACGCAACAGTTGGTTGAACTTGTTCTGGTTACTAAATTCCACAGATAATGATATTTCACGCTGTGAACATGAGAGACAACACTTCACCAGTGCATGTCTTTTTGGCTATAATGGTATTGAAGGAAAATAAAAGAGATATACAGGATCAAAGTGTGTCACCTGCAGTTAGTCACGTTACTGCCCCTTTCCTTTAAAGGAACAGGCAGCCCTACGTTTATGTATCCTTGATTGGACCTAAGGATGAAATTATAGATCTGTGACTCAAGGTGGCCTAATTTCTATATTACATTAGTTAATGATGTTTTGCTTCCTAAGTAGCCTATGGCTTTTGTTCCTTAAAAGAAAACTAGGTTTTCATTTTTCCCTGCAGAAGGAACTGGAACATTAGCTAAGATTACCGTATATGGTGTAGTCGCCAGCGGTAGAGTTAAAATGTATGTAACTTTGGCCTTTTGTGTATCACCCGTACTCTTGGTGTAGTGTCACATGCCTGACTATCACCCAAGTAAATTCTTGTCCTTCCTATAGATTTTTATTTTTTATTGCTTTTTTGCTTCTTCCCTGACCGATGTCGCATCATGCTTAGTTATTGGGGATTTTAGTTGTGTCCTAGTTCCAATTCCCTTTTCTGTATTCCTTTCACCAGTCAGCCCATTTATTATTGTAGGTGTATTGTTCAGGTACACACTTCCAGACTGCAGTGATGTACCAGGGACCCCCCATATTATGTATAATTCCCTTTTTGTATGACCAGACTGGTTTTCAAGAATTTTCCTTAAGCATGCTTCAATGTTTTCCAGCTTGACTGTCAGGGTAGCGATACTCAATTGACTTCTGCACCCTCTTCCCAACCTATGTCTTTACCTACCACTGTTTCTTTGCACTCTTTTCACCCTTTTCCTGAACATGAGCAGGTTAAAAGATCAGAATTCGTAAGCAATTCTTTTGTACAGCTTCTGCATCGACACTAGTTAGTAGTAAACATCACTAATTGTTGGGGGTGTGATCTTATGCCACCTAGATAGAGGTATCCCTTTTTTTGTTCCTGCTGCTTTAATTTTCGGTGGGCTCAGAAGTTTCTAATCATGCAAATATCAGGACCCTCTAGTTCTTGTCTTTTGTTTTCATATCTGACTATTAGCCTGTGTATTGCCTAGTGCACCTGATGTGAAAGGTTTCTACATGCCTATGATAATCTGTACCATGTGATTTCTCTATTGAGATGTCCTAGATAAGGAATTTAGAAACCCTTATATGTAATCATTGAAAAAAAAATGTGTTTGCCCTATTAGACAATGCCACCATATGTGAAGACATCCATTTAGATAGAATTCTCGTGTAGTTATCTACCCTTAGATGATGGAGGCTCTCACACGGAAACCCAATTGAAAAGATTAGAGACACTGTTTTGCCTACTGCCTTTATATTTGTATTGCTTCCTGAGAAAGACAGTGTATTCTAGACGAAAATTGTCCCATGGCGTGTGGCTACTCCTTTGAAAATCACAGGCCACCTGTTTACAGTCCCCTTGTTATACAACGAACTGTTTAAAGCATCGCACTTGCTTCATCAGAAGGCGTTCAACATCAGAAAAGAAGGAGGAGCTGGTTTCGCCACAGAACCAGAATTCCAGTGCAAAAGAGCGCCTGTCATGTGCTGGTAACCTCTGACAGTGTGCAGTCCCTTGAGCCCCTTGGCCTGAGTTTTTGGCCACACACCCCCCCTCTTTTCCTTTGCTTCAATGGAAGTGCAGTGCACCGGCGGATCCAAGATTGACAGAAGGCACTACATTCCAGTGCCCATGGAAGAGCAGCCTGAGCGTCCTCTGACACTGAATGACGAGTGTTGGAGTCTGAGAATGGTCCCGAATCTGCACGAAATGACCTGTGCCTTTGATCAATGGAGAGCACACTACCTGTAGTGCCTGCCGCAAAGGAAAGATACTGGCGCACTGCCTTGAGACATTGAGACTCTCGAGTGAGCTGTGGGTGTTTGCCAGGAGGGCACTCCAACTAAATAGTACTTCTCTCATGAAAGGCTTGAATGAAGAGGCCCATGCAAAAGAAAACAACAGAAGAAGATTTGATGGACAATAGAAGCCTGCCAGAGAGGCTTTTTGAACGGACTCTGGGCATAGGTGGTTTCACAAGAGGTTTCCGTGTGATTGTATAGACTAGGTGTTAGAAGACTGTTTGTTTTGCTGACATTGTCTAGTATAAGCAGAATAAAATCCATTTTCTGTGGAAGAGTACCCCCTTTTCACCTCAGAGCATTGATGAGGGTCACCACTGTTTCACCTGAACATACAAAATGTATAGGAGCCCTAAAATGTTACTAAATAATTTTAGGATTTGCTTTTTGCTCAGGGTTGTAGACAATTATTATTTCATTTGTAATAGTGGTCGCTACTTTCTCCCGTTGTCTATATGTTCTTAATAACGTGTTTTCTAGTGTTTTTTTTAAACATGACGTTGTCATTTATGGGTGGGATTGATTTTCTCTACTCAATTGACTTCTGCACCCGCTTCCCAACCTATGTCTTTTCCTACTACTGCTTCTTTGCACTCTTTTCACCCTTTTCCTGAACATGGGCAGGTTAAAAGATCAGAATTCGTAAGCAATTCTTTTGTACAGCTTCTGCATCGACACTAGTTAGTAGTAAACATCACTAATTGTTGGGGGTGTGATCTTATGCCACCTAGATAGAGGTATTCCTTATTTTGTCCTGCCATATGTGGCCTTTGTGCTACTACATGTGTAAGGAGACGTGTCCCGTGAGAGTCGCTAAGTAATAGGATGATGCTACAGCAACATCTCCATGACTTCATGTCTGTAGACCTGGACTCGGATTGATGAGAGTATAGTTATTGCCTATGTAAGGGCAACAGGAGGGTCTGTCGTACTTTAAAATTTGGGACCGCGTAGGAGGCAGGGCCCTACCCCTGTCTATCCCGGTATTAGTGAACCGCGAATGGTTAATGCGGTATGTACAAGTGCTTTGTGTAACGTTTTAGCTATGAATGCACTGTGTATACGCTATTATACATCACTACGTGGGTTCCATTTTAGAGCGGTGGCCATCTTATGGTTGCCCTCAAATAGGCTATATAGCATGAAGCGAATACGGGCCTTTTAGAGCACACGTGCCTTTCTTTGACTTTTCCGTGACCTGGGCAGCTTGGCTCCGCTGCCCCAGGTCAAACTGGTCCCACGAGTTCCCCGTCCTCTGGCCACCTGTAATTAGCATCAGGGCTTGACACACCATAAAGTCTTTTCATCCTACACGAGCCTCCAGCTAATCTCTTTCTCACCTGACTGTTCCTGCTTTATGGCTTGTTTTACAAACAGGAGGTGCCCGTGTTTATTGGGGCCTGCTGATATCTAATGAGGGATCTGAGCCTTGCTGGGTAAATAATTGCGGGCTGGCTGAACTGAAATGTGGGATTGTAATCATGACTCTGCTTGTTCTTTGAAGTAAAATATGTGAATGACCAACTGCAAGAGAAGGGCGGTGTTGCCCAGAGCGTAACATTCTCCATAAAAGGGAAGACTGGTTTCTGTTCTGGAGACTGCCTCGTTCAGTTGCTAAGGCTTCTGTGCGACGTAGTCTCACTCATTTGAGTTTAATAAAGATGTCTTTTCATATTTCAGCTTCTGTTGCCAAGTTCTTTGTGATATTATCAAGATATGCAGAATTCTATAATACCACATCAGGAAGTACTCGAAGTCATAGGGTGCTACCCCTAGCACCTCTGGGGTCTCAAAAATTGGAGTACTTCACTGCTTGTCCTTTTTGTCAAGGTTGGCTGCCTCCTTGGTGCCGCTGGTGACTTCTGCTACCAGGGTGTTGGTTCGTCCGGTCCTTGGTTGTGTCCCTGTTGATCTGGCCCTGGTTTGCGTGTGTGTGGTTGCCTTGGGTCTTTTTCTGTGTGTGGCCTCTTCGCTGTTCTTCTGTTGAGGGCTGTCTCTAGTGCTTCCTTGGCGAGTGCTCCTCCTCTGTTGTTGGTTCGGGGTGTCCCTGGTGTGGGTTGGCTGCCCTCTGGGTGGCGGCGCCATGGGTTGGTGACTTTTTTGTTCGCCTTGGTCGTCTCCTGCTTGTTCTGGGGAGTGCTGCCCTGTTGTTGATTTGGGAGCGTTGCAGGCTGTGTACTCCTGCCTGTGTTTTCCTGTGGTTCTCCCGGTTGCTTCACTTGGGATGCTGCTTTTAGATGTGGTGTCCTGGTTGTTTTTAGAAGTTTGGAAGGCCGGGTATCTGGCTTCGGTATGCTCCATAAGTAAGGAATGTTACGAGGACTGGAGGGACCTGGGGGTAATGCCCTATTACTTACCAGTGATCTTCATTACTCCTAGTCCCGTTGCCCTTGTCCCATTCCTTACGGCCCTCCCTCCCTTCCTGTTGGTGGCTTGGTAGTTTAGGCAGAATGCTCGTTAGGTACTGGTTATGTACTCCCAATGAGGGGGTGGTTAGGGGTCCCAGCATTCCTATACCAAAGGAAGTTCTAGTGTGCACAGAGTCTAGGGAGTCCCCAGAAATATAGCAGAGGCTAAATTAGGTAAGTACTAACAGCTCTCTTTGTGGTAATGTGGGCGAGCAGTTAGGCTTATCCAGTGGATGTGTTAAGCATTTATTTTATTCACTCAATGAAGACTCAAGGCACTCACTCAGAGACTGAATCCAGACGAATTTGGGAAGTATAAAAAAGGTTTACTTGTGTTTTATTTCTAGAACCAAGCAAGACTTGGTACGACTAGGTAAAATATACTTTCAATAGACCATTCCAAGAAGCGCAATTGGGAATGGATTTGCAATCATTACAGGTTTGTATTGGTTCAAAAAGCAGTTTAAATTACACAGTAATTACTTTTGAAATACTTGTAGAATACATTTGGATTACATCGAATACTTGTGGTGGTATGCCTAGATACCACATCGGGGATCTCACAATACAAGGTAAGTAAGACTTCTTAGAGTTTGCAGGTTAGTTACTTTTTCTTTCATACAAAGTCAGTTCAGCGCAACATTTTTGGAACAAAAATTCGTAACATTGGTTCCTATGGGAGAAAAATGGTTATCGGTTTCACAGGAAAGTAAACATCTTACGAGTGGGAGCTTTGGGGGTTAGGACCAAGGTTCCCCAAGGTCTAGGTAGGCACTCAAGTTGCACCACCAGTGGCACTAGGGCAGCACTGGGACAGCACTGGGGCGGTCGGGTGCAAAGTGCAGGGGCCCAATGTTAGCCGATGGTGCTATGGGGGCCTCCGGTCAGGGACTGCTAACAAGCAGGACACTTGGCTGGGGAAGCAACGCTCCTGGGGTAGAGAGCACTGCAGGGGTCAACAATCAGCACAGGAGCTGCATGTCACTCTCGTGCCAATCTTACTTGTGCAAGGCCCAATGTTGCCAAACATCCACGGGAGCGATGAACAGGATCTCTGATCTCCCCTAGAGTATAGACATCCACAGGAAGTCTAACTACTGTTAGATGAATATTACTCCAAGGAAGATCCGGGACCAGGAAGAAGGGCGTCAGGTAACCCCACCAGGGAAGAGGAACTCTCTCACAGCGAAGATGCAGAAAAGTAAAAGGCAGTGCTGCAGAATATAAAATAATAAACGGGATGAGAAAACAAAAGACACAGTTACTCCCAGTGAGTGCTAATGTACAGAAATGTACCCTTATACTGAGGATAGTAAGAGTGTGTCTAAGAAGAGAGTGTACCTCCCCAACCTTCTCCAGAGCAACACAGGATGAGTCCTATGAGATATCTCTTGATGGCTGTAGAACTCAATCTCCCACGATCCAGTGGGCAAAAATCAATAAAGTTCAAGATTCAATATGACTACTCCAAACAAGGCGCTTGTAGCTTTAAGGAAGGCAGAAGCATGAAAAAGTCCTCCAATACTTCGTGAACGTAAGGTGAAAATAAAGGGCACACTCTGTGCTAAAGTACGCAATCTTTTGAGAATCGCTTCTTCTTGTGGAAGTCTCTGTGAGATAACTGTTCGCTGTGCGATAGCAACAGGTCCTGACAATAAAGTTCCGTAAATAAAAAAAAAACAACAAACAAGGAAACACGCTAACAGCGCGTGCGACGTACCAAGGGCCACGGGTGTTGCAGACGCCGTGCTGTCAAGGACACTCCGCTCCGAAGAACCAGATGAGGGAGGAGATCCAGGTACGGGAGATGGTGCAGAGCGGTAAGGGAAAGGGAACAGCAGGCGCGAGACACAGACGCTCTCGCTAGGGGAGGGGCTCCAACTCCGCTCGGCGTAGGAAGGAATTAGGACAACACCAGGATGATCATCAAAGTAAAATGCTTAGGTATCAAGGGAACCTTTTTGGACACGGCAGGCGAGATCTGGTTCAAAGAAAGACTCGAAGGAGCGATCTCTTGATCCTTCAAGTCCATTAGTTTTCCGAGGCAGTAGAAGAACTAGTATGCAGGGGAGCCGACTTGACAGAGACTTTTGGTTTTACGGGACACTCTCGTGCGTAATGCCCCCCTTTACCACAATACAAACACAAATTGAGTTTTCGGCGTTTCTCTTTTTCCGTACTAGTCAATGGACCTCGGAGGCCCCCAATCTGCATAGGTTCCCCTAACTCTTTTTGGTCCTTTTTCTCCGTTCTACTTATCAGAAAGCGAGGATACTCGCCTTTGGTCTTTTCACCTCTTCTTTCGTTTAACCTGTGCTCTAATTTGACCACTAATTCTATGAACGAGGCACAGTCCTCCGGAGGATCCATGATTTGTGAAAGAATATCTTTCAGGTCATCTTTCAGACCTCTATAGAACAAAGAAGTTCTTTTTTCTTCAGGCCACTGGGTCTCCGTGACCAGTCGATTAAAAGTAGTGATGTACGTTACAAGGTCTTTTGATCCCTGTTTTAGGTTCAGTAATTCGTTATCACTAGCTTGCATGTAGGAATGTCTTGCAAACAGATTTCGCATTTTATCCTTGAACATTGTCAGGTTATATAAGATGGGGTCGTCATTTTCCACTAGCGATACAGCCCATAATGCTGCATTGCCAGTGAGGTAAGAGATGATGAAAGCCACTTTAGCGGCGTCGTCTGGAAATGAAGCGGCTCGACAAAGAAATTGAAGGTGACACTGATTTATAAACACCCCGTACTTACTGCTGTCTCCATTAAACCTTTCTGGCACAGCCAATGGTGTGGGAGACGGGGTGACTACAGTAACATTCACTGGAGGATCTCTACTAGTGTGACTAACTGGCTCAGTGAGGACCGGTGTATGTGAGACACCCTGAAAGAGGGCAGGCCTTATATAACTTCTCTTTGATTTGACTGATATGTCTTCTACTCTGGTGCTAACACTTTGTTGTGTCTTTATGTGGTCTAGTTCTGTAACTAATCTTTGGTTCTCCATTCTTAACTGCCTAAGTTCTGCTTGTAGAGTTATCACAGCAGAAGCTAATTCGTTCATGGTTGTTTCAGGGGTGACATCAGACATTTTGGCGTCCATGTGTAACAGATCCCTCTTCGCTCAGGGGATGTATGTATTCGTGGGCTTGGCTTTCTGTCACTCTCGTGCCAATCTTACTTGTGCAAGGCCCAATGTTGCCAAACATCCACGGGAGCGATGAACAGGATCTCTGATCTCCCCTAGAGTATAGACATCCACAGGAAGTCTAACTACTGTTAGATGAATATTACTCCAAGGAAGATCCGGGACCAGGAAGAAGGGCGTCAGGTAACCCCACCAGGGAAGAGGAACTCTCTCACAGCGAAGATGCAGAAAAGTAAAAGGCAGTGCTGCAGAATATAAAATAATAAACGGGATGAGAAAACAAAAGACACAGTTACTCCCAGTGAGTGCTAATGTACAGAAATGTACCCTTATACTGAGGATAGTAAGAGTGTGTCTAAGAAGAGAGTGTACCTCCCCAACCTTCTCCAGAGCAACACAGGATGAGTCCTATGAGATATCTCTTGATGGCTGTAGAACTCAATCTCCCACGATCCAGTGGGCAAAAATCAATAAAGTTCAAGATTCAATATGACTACTCCAAACAAGGCGCTTGTAGCTTTAAGGAAGGCAGAAGCATGAAAAAGTCCTCCAATACTTCGTGAACGTAAGGTGAAAATAAAGGGCACACTCTGTGCTAAAGTACGCAATCTTTTGAGAATCGCTTCTTCTTGTGGAAGTCTCTGTGAGATAACTGTTCGCTGTGCGATAGCAACAGGTCCTGACAATAAAGTTCCGTAAATAAAAAAAAAACAACAAACAAGGAAACACGCTAACAGCGCGTGCGACGTACCAAGGGCCACGGGTGTTGCAGACGCCGTGCTGTCAAGGACACTCCGCTCCGAAGAACCAGATGAGGGAGGAGATCCAGGTACGGGAGATGGTGCAGAGCGGTAAGGGAAAGGGAACAGCAGGCGCGAGACACAGACGCTCTCGCTAGGGGAGGGGCTCCAACTCCGCTCGGCGTAGGAAGGAATTAGGCGTCCTTAGACGGCGTGCGAGGAACAAGACAGGAACGTCTTCGGAGAGCACCGGAGTGGAAAACCCCAGCAATCCAGGGAGACACGAAGAAGAATCTAGGCAAGGTCCAAGGCAACAAGGTATCCAGGCAAAGTCCGGGGAAACAAGAATCCAGCGAGGTTTACAACACGAAAGCTTCGTAAGCCAAGCGCTGATATCAAGGCGGGGCTTCTATTTAAACAAATTCTCCTCCCATGTGATCTTATAGACCAATGATATCTCCAGAGAAGAACAGGGAGGTACACTAGGCTAGCTACCTTAATGATGCATTCTGGGAATGGTAGTGTGTGAGGAGGGCTTTAGAATAGTACAGGTAGAGGAGCGTGTAACAGTTCGCCCCCCTAAAGGCCTACTCACTGGGCGAGGCTTGTCTGGGTGTAAGGCATGAAACCTTCGTACTAGACGAGGCGCATGTACTTGATCTGCGGGTTCCCAAGACCTATCCTCAGGACTGTATCCCACCCAATCAATAAGATATTGCAGCTTACCACGATGTCGTCGGGAATCTATTATTCTCTTGACTTCGTATTCTAGTTGCCCTTCTACAGAAATCGGAGGAGGAGGAATTTCAGGACGAGTGGGGGGTATGTATTTCTTGAGTAAAGAAACATGAAAGACTGGGTGTATCTGATACTCGGGAGGCAACTCAAGTTTAAGGGCCACTGGATTAATGATGCGTGTGACAGGAAAAGGCCCGATGTATCTAGGTTGAAGTTTTCGAGGCCCAGCTAATCTAAGATTGGTTGTGGCTAACCACACTTTCTCACCCACTACATAAGTAGGTGCGGGACGTCTATGTTTATCTGCTTGTGCTTTCATATGAGTTTTGGCTTCTTGTAGTTTTTGCTTAGCCAACTCCCATATAGCAGTGAGGCGTGCATGGTGTTCTGTTACCTTAGGTATGTTGGTGAGCGTGGGAGGGAGGTGTACCGGTAGGCACAAGGGATGGAAACCATGTAAAAAGTAAAACGGGGATATCTGGGTAGCTGAATGACAGGAGTTATTGTAGGCAAACTCGGCTAAAGGGAGGGCTTGCACCCAATCACTCGTGACAGTCCCTAATAAACACCTTAAGTATTGTTCTAAGGTTTGATTTGTTCGTTCTGTCTGCCCGTCAGTTTGGGGATGATATGCTGACGACAGACGGTGGTCAATGTGGAGGACAGTGCACAATCCTTGCCAGAATTTTGATATAAACTGGGAGCCTCTATCTGACACTATAGTGGAGGGTAGACCATGTAATCGTACGATCTGTTGGATGAATACGTCTATCAACTCTTTGGACGTAGGTAACTTTGACAGAGGTATGAAATGAGCCATTTTGGACAATAAGTCCACTACTACTAGGATGGAGTGGTACCCTCTGGTGACAGGCAAATCAGTGATGAAATCCATACTAATGGATGACCAAGGAGTATGGGGGATGGGCATCGGCTGTAGTAGTCCTGCTGGAGCACAATGTAATGCCTTTTGTCTGGCACAGGTGGGACAAGCCTTAACATATTCTGAAATATCCTGTGTCATCCCTTTCCACCAAAACCATCTTTGACAATTGTGCAAAGTCTTGTCTGTTCCATGATGACCTGCCAAAGGGGAAGCATGACACCAATCCATGACCAGACTACGGAGTTCTGTAGAAGGGATATATAAACGACTCTGGTGATAATATAAGCCGTCAATTATCGTGTTTGTGGAATCCCTTAACCAGTCATCAGAGTTAAGAGAAGCACATTCCGTGACAAGGGATTTGAGAAAATTGTTCTCGTCCTCCTTGTTTGTGATGGCCGCTATCTTGTTCTCTGGAATGATAAATGGGGGTAGTTCTTCAGTGTATTTGGTTTCTTTCCCTAATCTGGACAATGCGTCAGCCTTGCCATGTTTGGAACCTGGTTGGAAGTGTATAACAAAATCATATTCACTGAAAAAGGAGACCCACCGCATTTGCCTGGGAGTAAGGGCCTTTGCCGATTTAAAAAATTGTAAATTGCGGTGATCAGAAAATATCGTTATAGTGTGAGGGGAGCCCAACAAATAATGCCTCCATTCTTGGAATGCGAGTTTGATGGCTAACAACTCTCTTTCCCCAATAGTGTAATTTTGTTCAGCAGCAGAGAGTGTCTTAGAAAAATACGCCACAGGATGCATGGTTCCCTGTATAGGATGTCTCTGTGATAGAATCCCCCCCGACCGCGTATTGTGATGCGTCGGCTTCCAAATAAAATGGTTGTGAGGTATCAGGATGACGAAGAACAGGGGCGGTGGTGAATTTCTTTTTCAGTGTCTGAAAAGCCTGTTCTGCAGTGTCATCCCATTTAAACACTACTCCCTTTTTAAGGAGTCTTGTAATGGGAGTAATGAGATCGGAAAACCTCTCGATAAATCGTCTGTAAAAATTGGCGAAACCCAGAAAGGATTGTATTTCCTTTACAGACGAGGGACTGGACCAATTGCTTATGGCAGCCACTTTGGCAGAATCCATGTGTATCCCTTCAGGGGAAATAACAAACCCCCAAAAATCCACTTTAGTGGCATGAAACAGACATTTATCTAATTTTGCAAAGAGATGGTTATCTTGTAGTTTTTTCAAAACTAATGTTACATGTTGCACATGCTCTTCTTCTGTTTGTGAGAAAACTAAAATGTCGTCAATATAGACGATTACAAAGATGTCTAGGTACTCACGGAGGATTTCATTGATAAAAAACTGAAAGGCTGCTGGCGCATTACATAACCCAAAAGGCATTACGCAATATTCGAATAGACCGAATTTAGTGCGAAATGCCGTCTTCCACTCATCCCCTTCTCGGACACGAATCAAATGATATGCACCCCGAAGATCTAATTTGGTGAAAATCTTAGCGTTTCTCACTTGGTCCAGAAGGGTGGAGATGAGAGGAAGAGGGTATTTGTTCTTTATCGTGACTTTATTGAGAGCTCTATAATCCAGGCAAGCTCTCAATCCTCCTTCTCGTTTGGGAATAAAAAAAAGGGGAGAAGATACTGGTGATGTCGAATGGCGAATAAAACCCTTTTTTAGCATGTCTTGTAGATAGTCAAACAGATAGGCGTTTTCGGGTTCTGTGAGCGCGTATATTCTGCTGACAGGCAACACTGCTCCCGGCTGTAAATCTATCCTACAATCATAGGATCTATGGGGTGGTAAAGCAATAGCTTTTTCCTTGTCAAACACATCTTTATACGCTCTATATTGCACTGGCAGATCAAGAGTATCAGTAGTTTCCATGGCACAACATAAGGACTCATGCCATGTGGGTGTTTCTTGGTAGCAATGTACTAAACAGTAGAGAGACCGTAGAGTAACCTTTCTGGAAACCCAATCAATCAGGGGATTATGCACCTGTAACCAGGGCACTCCCAGTATTGCTCCAAAATTGGGCGTGTCTATTAAATCAAATTGTAGAAACTCAGAGTGTCCGTTTTCACACACCATGAGTAAGTGGGGAGTTTGAAAGGTGATTAAACCTGAGGACAACTCAGTGCCATCAACTGCTCTAACCTTTTCAGGGTGAATCTTGGATATGAATTCTATACCTAGGGATCTGGCTAAAGTGATATCCATAAAGTTACCGGTAGCTCCAGAATCCAAAAGTATGGGCATGGTCTTACGATATTGGGAGGACAACACCAGGATGATCATCAAAGTAAAATGCTTAGGTATCAAGGGAACCTTTTTGGACACGGCAGGCAAGATCTGGTTCAAAGAAAGACTCGAAGGAGCGATCTCTTGATCCTTCAAGTCCATTAGTTTTCCGAGGCAGTAGAAGAACTAGTATGCAGGGGAGCCGACTTGACAGAGACTTTTGGTTTTACGGGACACTCTCGTGCGTAATGCCCCCCTTTACCACAATACAAACACAAATTGAGTTTTCGGCGTTTCTCTTTTTCCGTACTAGTCAATGGACCTCGGAGGCCCCCAATCTGCATAGGTTCCCCTAACTCTTTTTGGTCCTTTTTCTCCGTTCTACTTATCAGAAAGCGAGGATACTCGCCTTTGGTCTTTTCACCTCTTCTTTCGTTTAACCTGTGCTCTAATTTGACCACTAATTCTATGAACGAGGCACAGTCCTCCGGAGGATCCATGATTTGTGAAAGAATATCTTTCAGGTCATCTTTCAGACCTCTATAGAACAAAGAAGTTCTTTTTTCTTCAGGCCACTGGGTCTCCGTGACCAGTCGATTAAAAGTAGTGATGTACGTTACAAGGTCTTTTGATCCCTGTTTTAGGTTCAGTAATTCGTTATCACTAGCTTGCATGTAGGAATGTCTTGCAAACAGATTTCGCATTTTATCCTTGAACATTGTCAGGTTATATAAGATGGGGTCGTCATTTTCCACTAGCGATACAGCCCATAATGCTGCATTGCCAGTGAGGTAAGAGATGATGAAAGCCACTTTAGCGGCGTCGTCTGGAAATGAAGCGGCTCGACAAAGAAATTGAAGGTGACACTGATTTATAAACACCCCGTACTTACTGCTGTCTCCATTAAACCTTTCTGGCACAGCCAATGGTGTGGGAGACGGGGTGACTACAGTAACATTCACTGGAGGATCTCTACTAGTGTGACTAACTGGCTCAGTGAGGACCGGTGTATGTGAGACACCCTGAAAGAGGGCAGGCCTTATATAACTTCTCTTTGATTTGACTGATATGTCTTCTACTCTGGTGCTAACACTTTGTTGTGTCTTTATGTGGTCTAGTTCTGTAACTAATCTTTGGTTCTCCATTCTTAACTGCCTAAGTTCTGCTTGTAGAGTTATCACAGCAGAAGCTAATTCGTTCATGGTTGTTTCAGGGGTGACATCAGACATTTTGGCGTCCATGTGTAACAGATCCCTCTTCGCTCAGGGGATGTATGTATTCGTGGGCTTGGCTTTCTGTCACTCTCGTGCCAATCTTACTTGTGCAAGGCCCAATGTTGCCAAACATCCACGGGAGCGATGAACAGGATCTCTGATCTCCCCTAGAGTATAGACATCCACAGGAAGTCTAACTACTGTTAGATGAATATTACTCCAAGGAAGATCCGGGACCAGGAAGAAGGGCGTCAGGTAACCCCACCAGGGAAGAGGAACTCTCTCACAGCGAAGATGCAGAAAAGTAAAAGGCAGTGCTGCAGAATATAAAATAATAAACGGGATGAGAAAACAAAAGACACAGTTACTCCCAGTGAGTGCTAATGTACAGAAATGTACCCTTATACTGAGGATAGTAAGAGTGTGTCTAAGAAGAGAGTGTACCTCCCCAACCTTCTCCAGAGCAACACAGGATGAGTCCTATGAGATATCTCTTGATGGCTGTAGAACTCAATCTCCCACGATCCAGTGGGCAAAAATCAATAAAGTTCAAGATTCAATATGACTACTCCAAACAAGGCGCTTGTAGCTTTAAGGAAGGCAGAAGCATGAAAAAGTCCTCCAATACTTCGTGAACGTAAGGTGAAAATAAAGGGCACACTCTGTGCTAAAGTACGCAATCTTTTGAGAATCGCTTCTTCTTGTGGAAGTCTCTGTGAGATAACTGTTCGCTGTGCGATAGCAACAGGTCCTGACAATAAAGTTCCGTAAATAAAAAAAAAACAACAAACAAGGAAACACGCTAACAGCGCGTGCGACGTACCAAGGGCCACGGGTGTTGCAGACGCCGTGCTGTCAAGGACACTCCGCTCCGAAGAACCAGATGAGGGAGGAGATCCAGGTACGGGAGATGGTGCAGAGCGGTAAGGGAAAGGGAACAGCAGGCGCGAGACACAGACGCTCTCGCTAGGGGAGGGGCTCCAACTCCGCTCGGCGTAGGAAGGAATTAGGCGTCCTTAGACGGCGTGCGAGGAACAAGACAGGAACGTCTTCGGAGAGCACCGGAGTGGAAAACCCCAGCAATCCAGGGAGACACGAAGAAGAATCTAGGCAAGGTCCAAGGCAACAAGGTATCCAGGCAAAGTCCGGGGAAACAAGAATCCAGCGAGGTTTACAACACGAAAGCTTCGTAAGCCAAGCGCTGATATCAAGGCGGGGCTTCTATTTAAACAAATTCTCCTCCCATGTGATCTTATAGACCAATGATATCTCCAGAGAAGAACAGGGAGGTACACTAGGCTAGCTACCTTAATGATGCATTCTGGGAATGGTAGTGTGTGAGGAGGGCTTTAGAATAGTACAGGTAGAGGAGCGTGTAACACTGCACCACCTGCGGGCCAGGGGCGACCAGGTGCAGTGTGCCACGGCGACATTCAGCGCTCTGTGGATTTCAATGAAGATCTCCAGTTCCGTAAAGTAGCTGCAGGTTTGGGCAGGGAGGCTTGCTGGAGGCCACCACTGGCTGGAGAGGTAAGAGGGATCTTGGGGGATGCCTGAACACCATTGGCTGGGCCATCAAAGGCCCTGGGGCATCAGGTGCAGGGGTGTCTTTTGGTGTCGGGTTCTTCTTACCAGCTCTGGTCGAGGTCGTGGGGACCCTTCAGATTGAGGCTGCAGACGTCGGCTGGAAGCTTGAGAGAGGTTGGAGATCACCAGGTCCCAGGTCAGGATCACTGGGGACACCTCCTTGTGGTGTCGGGCCACTCGAACTCGGGCTGTGGGCGTCGGGTGCAGAGTGGTGCAAAACCGCAGAGCCACCTGGATTCTGTGGGCGAGTCTTGATTGAGCAAATCCAGTCCGCACGGGAGACAGAGTCTTAAAGAGGGTTGCAGGGCAGGTCATCTGGGCTCTGGGGAGCTGCTGGCTGCTGGACATGCTGGGGTTTTGCTGTTGTCAGGTCGGAGTCGGTACAGGCCGATAGGGTTGGAGCCAAAGCAGTTTGTGTACTCTGCTTCCTGGGTCTTCTGTCCTTCTTTTTCCTTCCTCAAATCTGAGGAGGCAAGGGTCAGGGTCGCCCCTAAATACAAACTTTAGGGGCGTTAAAAGGGGTCTGCAGGTTGGGATCAATGGGTCCATTCCTTAGGGTGGGTACGCCCCCTATTATGCCACCCTCCAGTGGGAGGAGGGCATTAGCCTCTTCCAAATTGGCTGGGTCCCCTCTCCTCCTAGCTTGGTTTCACTGCCAATTCTCCCGCCCAATGTGGGGGGTAGGACCGGTGGGAGCCAGTTGCTGGGGGCAGCAAAAGGCAGGGACAGCCGACAAAGGCAGCAGGGACATCCGACAAAGGCGGCAGAGACAGCTGACAAAGGCGGCAGGTCTTTGAAGCTTCCCCTTCGTAGACCCAGCTCATCCTGGGGGAGGAGGCCTGACACCTCTGCCCAGAATGTACTTTGTTTCTGGACCAGAGAGTGGAGACTTGCTATCCAGGGGTCCAGAAAACTGTCTGGTGGTGGCAAATGGCAGGTAGCCATTCAGGAACCACTCGAGGGCTGGTCGTTTCCAGGGGCATCTCTAAGATGCCCTCTAAGTGCATTCTACATTACATCCCACACTGGCATCAGTGTGGGTTTAATGTGCTGAAAAGTTTGCTACCAAACTTCCCAGGTTTTAGTAAAGTCACAATGGAGCTGTGCAGTTCGTAATGACCAAGTACCAGACCATATACTCTTTATGGGTTTCCTACACTTACAATATCTGAGAATGCACTTAGACACTGTAGGGGTACAAGGCTCATGCCACTGTACCCTCACCTGAGGGCTAGTGCACCCTGCTGAAGGGGTGATTTGCCTAGGCCCCAGGCAGTGGGTTGCAGGCATGGCACACAGGGATGTATTCCATGTCCACTCTTCACTTTTCTCTGCACCTAAACATGCAACCTGCAATGGCAGTGTGTGGGTGTCAAGGTACAGGCCTCTAAGAGTGGCACAATAGGTGCTGCAACCCCTAGAGGCCTTCCCTAGTCACAGTGCGCTTATTACCCATGGTACCTTTTTACAATGGGCTTACCTGTGGCTAGAGATGTGCCAATTGTGGGTACGAAGGTACAGTTTTGGGAAAGAACACAGGCCCTGGGAATCTGATTGGCAGGGACCCAGGGCACATCAAATCAAGTGGCATCAGGAGTCGGGCAAAAAGCGGGGTGTAACCATGCAGAAAGGGGCACCTTCTTACAGGAGAAGATTGCTCTGTTCACTATCGAACTGAAAATGTATAATTTCTCAAAATTGTATTTGAATACAATTATTTAATGTTCCTTTCATGTGTGTTATAAAATGTTCAGGAATCATATTTTCTCCTTCCTTAAAGCAACGAGGGTTTCTACTGGAACTATTTTATATTTTTATGGTGCATCAAGAGAGATTTTTAACTTGTTGAAAGGATCTCTTGTAAAATTCCCATTAGTGTCCTGCGTTTGTTTCCGTATAAATAGTAAACATTGTAGCTGTCCCTGCTTCTCAGCATACATTAAATTCCCCTTGCCAAGCACAGACTTCCGTCCATGTGCTTTTTATTCATCTTTTAAAGGTGTCTGCGTGTCAGGGGTGACAGTGTCGTGGGTAGCTATGGTCATGGCATATATTACGGCAGCAGGGGGCGGTGTTTGGGTCATTATCAGGCCCTTGATCTAGATTCTTTTGCCACTAAATGTTTTCCATTAAGGTTTTCTTTCTTTGGTTTCCATAATATCCAGCAAGTCTTGCTCCTTTGCTACTCAGCACTGGGGAGGGTCAGTGTCTGGGAGTTTTCCTTCCTATTTCCACATATTGTTTTGTCTGGATCTTTTCATCTACTGGCCCTTTCCCGTGGAGGCTTTTTGCCCATTGGGTTTTACCCCCTTGCATCCAGCTGGCCCCCAAACAAAGGACCACCAGGCCTGCTTTTCTTCAAGTATCCTTCTGGGTGGGAGCCATCTGGAGCCTAACACCTAGACTCTAGTGCAATGGAAGGAAATGAAGGCGCACAGCGTATTATCACCTCACAGGTACTTAAGAGAAACTATTGAAGGCAGGTTTGTAACTTTGTTCAACTTTCTGTGTAAGAGATGTGCTTGCACTGTAAGAATACAAAATGTATCTGTTTGTATAAGTAATTACACAAATATTGATTTGTTTCAAATTATTTTTATTGATTTGTAAAATCAACACATAGAAATAGCACATTTGCAACATTTTCCATATAAGCCAAGAGTAACAGATAGCACATGAAGGTTACAGCTTATTCACAAGACCTTTGGCAAGCCAGGCCTCCATGCAGGCGCGGTTGTTGCATGTCACAATTGGTATCCTGCAACATTTCTTTTACTATACCTCTGAGCAGAGGAACAAAAGATAAGAAAAAAGGAAACCTAATAGAACCAAGAGAAACAATATAACATTGATGTCTTGATGCATATGTTGGTTTGTTGGTCAGGAGAGGAGAGCGTCCGACCCAATGAAGAGACCACTTCCTAGAAGTAGGTCCCTGTCTGCTCCCCGTAAGGTCATATATGAAACAAATGGAGGGGTCTCAGCCACGGAGCGCAGGCCGCCAACTGGAGCCCTTCCGATAAATAAACCACCAGCGGAGACCAAATATACTCCAACCCTTTCCTCGAATTTTCCACAAATATTGATTTGAATGGCACCTACTATTCATTTTTAATGTAATTCCTCTATATCGCTATTCATCCCAGTGTAGGGTGTCAGAGCACTTTATGTCACTCACAAAGGCACAATTATTCATACAAGTGCATAAATCAATGTACAGAAAATGTTACATACGACAATAAGGGTCATAAGATGTAGGAATCACATATCATCCATACTTGTAGACATCATATGTTAAGAGTTAAGGGGTAGGAGAAACACAAAGTCAGAACATAAAATGTGATGCAGGGTTTGAGGTTCTCTGTACTAACAAGATTATATTATTTGCAATCTTAGAATAACAACAGATTGAGAATAAACAAGAAGGATCTAAACCCATGACTTACAGTTTGCACGTAGCTCCTTGAAGCTGGTAATAGTTTGCTGTGCTACATTAAAAGGTTTGCAACAGAGGAAATGGAAAGTACAAAATGATATCAATTTCAAAAGCAGCAGTCCACTTACCTATCCAAATAAAAGGGTCATCTGTATGTAACACGATGTGCTGTGGAGCAGGCACATAACCTCTGTATGCTCGTTTATGAATCAAAACACAGAGCTCTCGTAGAACTCTGTTAACCACTAGAGGTATCTTACAGCTAGTATAATCCCCTCAAAATTGCTGGGCACACAATGATCTCTGCAGGAGGTGTCTTAACCCTGTAAAATGTTTTAAATTGCAGCCTCTCTGTGACCAATAAAGTAATCTAG
Organism: Triturus cristatus; assembly: GCF_964204655.1. Taxonomy (NCBI): domain Eukaryota; kingdom Metazoa; phylum Chordata; class Amphibia; order Caudata; family Salamandridae; genus Triturus; species Triturus cristatus. The sequence continues at coordinate 1,248,006,750 of NC_140582.1, forward strand.
AACATATTTACTGTCTCTTATGTCCTTGTTGCCAATTTGTTGCAGATTTCTTTTTTTTAATTCCAGCATAAGGGATGTCCCAGGTCACTTGTTTTGGGCAATTAGCTGCTTCCTGATACACAAATTGTGTAATGGTCTATCACGTAGAGGTGCTTTAAGGATAACTGTGTCCCTCATAATATTCTAAAGCACATGTTTAGAGGAATATGATTGTAAATTATTTAATATTTAATTGTTCTTACATTGCAGGCCTCGAGAAATCCTGACTTAAATAATTCAATCGACCTAATTATAATGCCCTTGACCCATAAACTGGTTTCAAATGGTGTGATCCTGGGCAAGTATTTCAATTCGCTGAGATGTATTTTGTTCTTTATCACATATGAGAGCACCTTCAAATACGCGGGTTCAGCAGGTCTGCTATACAGAAAACTCTTGTGTTTTTTTTAATAGACTGCATTTTTGCTCCATATATGATACAAATCTAGTCACATATAGGATACACATGACCCCTGACTTGCCTCAGTTCATTAAACACAATGTCATCAGGGTGGGGTCAGGAATGTTTCTCAAATCATGTTTTAAAACTGTCACTTTTAATAAATACCTAAGTAAAGCATCAAATAGCAGCACACAGCCATTTACAATCTGCAGATTTGACATTGAAATGGCCACAGAATGTCCCACTGACGTGGTTTTAAAACTATATAGTGTACAATGTCCGGAAATCGAGTTTCTTCAGATATTTGTCATTTGCCCATCACCAAGTAAAGTGTTCTGATTTCTTTTGCTCCTATATTAACCTTTGTTTGCATCACACTTCTGAATTACAAAAAAAAGTGATTTCATAATTCCTGATATGTTTTGAAACTCTTGTACCATTAATTTACAAGCTGGTTAAATGTTGTGTTAGAAAATAAACCTGACATTTTACAGCCTTTTGTTTCACAATTATTGTCAGATAACTCTCTGGACAAAAAGAACTAACTATAATAAGAGAACGAAAATTAAACACCATTTTCCAGGAACACATAACAACAATTAGTAAAGACAAACTGGCATTTCACCTCTGTCCTTGAACAGACAACAAATGTGTCAAGACAAAAACAAGATTCAAAGGCATCCAGCATGGACGAGTGAATGCTAAAAATAGCTCGACCTGATAAAATCTCACGCTATTGTGAGTGGGCGAGTGGATTTTTCGAGGCTTTCATTTCAGTAGACTAAAAAGAATACCCTTACTTTAGTGGTATTTCCTGGCAAGTGACTACAAAATGGTGGCCGGCTACATATATATATTTGGACTTGGGTAACAATGGTTTTTAAAGTTGTATGTTTTGGAGTGCGTTTTTAAAACTGAATTCTAACGTAACAGAACACATTTTCTTTTAAACAAGCTTTTATTTGATACTTTTCATTACAGGCAAAATAACATAGCCATTTTGTATTCGGTAATGTTCGGCGATATAACTAAACAATATGTTATGTTATTTTATAAGGTTTTATAGAGCGCTACAGATGCCTCACCTAAGAGGCGTCCCGGCGCTAAGCAACAAAAGAGCAAGACGCACAAAACGCTGAAGGCCTACAGGGAAGGGAACAAGAATGTCTTAATGGCTTGCCTAAAGTGGAAATAATTAGTAAGCCCACGAATGTGGGCCGGCAAAGAGTTCCACAAAATGGCAGCTCTATTACGAAAAGACTCTTCTCACCCGGGGGATCACTACCAAACATTGTCCCATGGATCGAAGTGATCGTGTACGAGTGTAAGGTAGAAGAAGGTCAGACAGAATTTGGGGGGATGAGAATTTGGGGGGATGCCAGTTTCAGAATTTTAAAGGCAATACACAATGCTTCAAACTCAATTCGCCTGGCTACAGGCAACCAATGAAGGCGATGAATAGCACTCGTCACTGAACAAGTTCTGCGCAAGCCCAAAAGAGATCTTGCGGCCGCGTTCTGGACTCTCTGTAGCCTCTAAATTTCGGATTTATTCACTCCCAAATACAGCGAGCAAGCATAATCAAGCCTAGACAAGATCGGTTCTAGACAATAAGGTAGGACTACATGTTCATTATCTTACTACATATGCACGTTGGCCAGAAACGTAACAGTAGACCTGGAACACTGAAACTATTTCTGGTGCTCCGAGGGTACGCCTGTCATGCAAGAGAAGGAATCTTGCGCTGCTGTTGAGCATCCTATACCTGTTGTGTGTGAGGGGGATTCTTGCATCGATGCTCCCAGGGCACCCTTGTTGTGCAAGAGAAGAAATCATGCAATATTGTTGCACATGCTGTACCTGTTATGTGCGAGAGGGAATCTTACACTGATGGTCCCAGGCTACGCCTGCTATAGGAGAGAATGAATCATACACTGCTATTGCACATGCTGTACCTGTAGCGTGAGAGAAGGAATCTTGTATTGAAACTTCTAGGTTACGCTTGTTCTGCGGGAGAATTAATCTTGCACTGCTGTTGCACATGCTGTACCTGTAGCGTGAGAGAAGGAATCTTACACTGATGCGTTCAGGGTACACCTCTTGTTTGAGAGAGGCAGTAGTGCACTGCTGTTGCACATGCTGTACCTGTAGCGTGAGAGAAGGAATCTTACACTGATACATTCAGGGTACACCTCTTGTTTGAGAGAGGCAGTAGTGCACTGCTGTTGCACATGCTGTACCTGTAGCGTGAGAGAAGGAATCTTACACTGATGCATTCAGGGTACACCTCTTGTTTGAGAGAGGCAGTAGTGCACTGCTGTTGCACATGCTGTACCTGTAGCGTGAGAGAAGGAATCTTACACTGATGCATTCAGGGTACACCTCTTGTTTGAGAGAGGCAGTAGTGCACTGCTGTTGCACATGCTGTACCTGTAGCGTGAGAGAAGGAATCTTACACTGATGCATTCAGGTGTGGTAAATAATTTAATTACCGGGACTTAATTTGATACAGAAAAATAATAAATATAGCTCAGTAAAATAAGAGGCAGAATCCGTGATATTAGAGGTTCGGAATGGGCTTTATTCCAATGGACGATTCGAATCGTTGACTCCAGGTTCCATCACCACGGAGGTTCAGGAAGTGAAGTACATATTTTATTGATAAGTAATCACTTTTATACAATAGGCATTACAGTGAAACAAATGCAGGAGGCGTAACAATTGATAGTGAAGATAAAACATACATGCGTAGCAAAAGTAGGCGTAACTGGGTGTAACTAAAGAACGTCATCAGGTATGATGTCATAATGGGGTGGTTCCATGAAAGAATTTCGCAATGTCAGCAGAAATACTTGACAGAAATGCGCGCGCAGCAGCATGACGTATGATTGACGTGCGACTAGGGGGTGAAGGGGATTTTGACATTTAACTCTACATGTGGCGACAGATGTCTGGAGGGTCAAGTCAACCTAATCCCAAATCATATCTAACATCCTATGTTTAAAGAACTATGTTATCCAAAAGAGAGGTCTCTTAGAGTAGAATCTTATTCTATACTGACTATACTGACTGTTAGTGCGTGTACAAGCGTCTAAGTGTCTACACTAGATGCGAGGGCAGAAGTCTTCCATAATAATAGGGCTATGAATTACTTGCATAAAGACAGAGAAGCCGGGCCTCTGCTCGGTAGCTGGAAGAATGTTTACTTAAACTACCAGACAGGAATGCATTGGGCAGGGAGCGGAGCAGATAATTTCGAAGGTGAAATACAGTTTTTGGCAGGCTACAAGCTGATGTCAGGCACCGTTAGCTGCACAGAGAATGAGGACAAAGTTCATGGATACAGATGCAGGCTCAGACTGGAGCTCTCAGAGGCAGAAGGCAGGAAAAGCTTGATGGCAGAATCAGGGCCTACTTGCCTGGACTGTAAAATGGCATAAGTGAACCATATAAAGCCGGTGGCCTTTCGTACTTAGGAATGGAATATCCAGCCCATTCATGGCGGATCTGAAAGAGGACATGTTAACGGTGGACGCACATGTATTTGCGTCTTCATAACTGGAACTGGAGGGAACATACATGTACTTGTGATTTATACATGAAACCGTTGGGGTCCAAGATAGGGGACATAACTGATCATAAAAATCCATATTTCCACATTCCCTCCTTGTCCCCTACTTGCCCGTCAAGAGATATCAATCTTCATCAATCCATTGATCTGTTCATATAGCATCATTTGTTCTTCTTTTTTCTTCTGGGACGAACAAAATCTTGGTGGTGGAATACACGATGTGGCACACAGACCACAGATCGCTGGTCCACATTGTAGACATAGACAGCAACTGAATAGTATAAGAAAGCCAATACCTAGGAAGGATAGGACCCTCCATCCAAAGGTAGATAATACACTCCAAAACCAACCGGACCAAGTCCAGGTGCCTGGATTCTGATGTATCTGGCTTACAATCTTATGAAGGCGAGTTATGGCTTTATATACAGATGGCGAATTTTCTGGTATGAAAATGCAACAACTTGATCCGATGACCCTACAAGCTCCGCCCCTATCGGCCAGGATGACGTCAAGGACAAGACGATTTTGAAGCACAACAATCCGCATAGCAGACTGTTCTTCTGTTAAATTGCCTAAGGCGGAAATAGTTTCGTTCACTACTGCTTCAAGGGTTCTAGTTAATCTACGTATCAGCTTACTATTAGTAACGGTACCTATATAGGGAAAGAGACCTTTATTGAAATCTGTGTATTTTTCCCATGCTGTTTCAGTGTAATCGACTATTGGGAGATCTCTCCTTTCTCTATTGTGTACTAAATGAGTATTTCTGTGATAATCAGGAGGAGCTAGAAAAACAGGTGGCAAAAGGAATCCGATGTAGCAGGTACCATCCCAATCTAGAGGCAGGCGTATATATGCCGTCTGACCACATATAAAATAGGAATGGCGGGAAGCTCTAGATGTCGACTTGCCTTGATCACTAAATTCTATTACAGTGGTGCATCTACTATGGCCCATATGTATGGAACCATTCTTTCTTACACATAATTCACCTTTTACTGGAAATACTGACATGGCGGGCAAAATTGGAGTAGCTTCGGATTCGACATTTAGGATCATAAGATTAAGCGTAAAATTACCTAATCCATACACTTCGTTTTCTAGATCCGTTCCTGTTCTTTTGGGAAGTCCCTCCTTGTTGGGGTGGCAGACTTTAAGTAAAACTAAGTTCAGATTTCCCCATACCCCGTTGTCTTGATAAACTGCGGAGTTCGAATCTTGGGAATTAATTAAACTAAACCATGCTCCACAGGAGCCGTTGTGTGTGAACGGGTATGGAAAGAGAGGTAGAATTCCTTTATAATTCTGATAGGGAGGGAGTCGGCCACATATCCAACAATTTGTAGCATTGCTAACCTGATGGGAATGATGTAACATACTAATAAAAGTGTTATTGCGCAGCGCAAATCTATATGACAATTCATGCGGAGGTAATTCACTAAAAGAATGTTCAGCAGTAACATTATAAACATGTCTAGAAATAGGATAATATATGTGCAACAATATACTTGCAGTAATTATTAAAAGGCTTAAGAAAAACAGAATTAATAACGTCACTGTGCAATGACTACGCAGTGATTTATAGTACGCATGTCGTTTCAGCTTTATCCTTTTGTTTCTTTCTCTGTACAGGTCTAAGGGATACATGTCAGAGACAAATTCGACCGCTTCACCTTGGAGAGGACTTAAACAATCAAATTGCCTGACTGGTTAGACCTGAGTTTTAGTTTATATAGTTCACGACTATTCAATTCAACCAAAGGAAGTTTAGAGTCACTCGGGGAAGACACGCAAGGTGTGTCGTTTACATCTGATGGTAGTCCATGAAATTTCTTGATATGACTTGAATGTATCCAGCCTTTTCGACCCTCGATCTTCACGGCTGTCCTCGTCGTTAGTAATACGAGCTGAGGCGACCTCCACCTAGGATCCAGCTGAGACTTCCGATCAAAGTTCCTCACTAAGACCAAGTCTCCTGGAATTACGTCATGGGGTTTCACCTCAGTGTTGTCGGGAAAAGCTGCAGCTACCTGTGAACGACAAGATTGTAGTGCAGACATCAAGGAAGCCAAGTAATCTGTCAGCATGTTACAGTCAATATCAGTTATTTTGCGTGGTATAGGCGTCCCCCACATATTTGGTGGTCTGCCAAAGATCGCCTCATACGGGGATAGCCCTGTTCGAGAGTGTGCTACCATTCTCATGTAAAAGAGTGCAACTGGTAAAGCTACTACCCAGTCGACACCTTTCTGTCTACAAATTTTGGACAATCTAATTTTCAGGGTCTGATTATGTCTTTCCACGAGACCTGCTGCCTCGGGGTGTCGGACACAGTGAACCTTCCACTGATAACCTAACAAAAGTGAAACGTGTTTCATTAGTTCGGATGAGAACGGCTGGCCGTTATCTGAGTAGACAACACGTGGTAAACCGTACCGTGGGAAGAATTCTCGAACTAACTGTTTGGCAGTAGTCGGGGCAGTGTAATCTGAAACCGGGTATGCCTCTGTCCAACGGGAAAGAGCACAGACAACTACGAGAACATATTTGAATCCTCGACATCGTTCCATCTGGATATAATCCATCTGGAGGACTTCAAAAGGGTGATCAGGAGGCTGAAATCCACCCTGTTCTACGGGAATGCTTTTTCCTGGGTTAAACTGACAACAGATCATACAGGTACGGACTTTTTGTTTAGCTGCTGCTCGTAAATATTTGTTGAACCAAATGTGTTGGATGCTGTCTAGCATAGCTTTTTCTCCTAGATGTGCTGGACTATGTACAGTGTTAATAATGACTTGGACCATTGAATCAGGAAGGAACCACACAGATTTTTCCTTCGTCATCCATCCTTGATCCGTTTGGATCCCTCCTAATTCAGTCCATTTCTTTATTTCGTCTGGAGTAGCATGTGTCTGTATGTCAATTACGTCAAGAGCGGGATCCTTAACTGTCATACAATGTGTTGGCGTCGGGGCTATTGTCTTTGTCATGTCGGATGTTCGAGTTTGAGCAGTCTGTTTAGCTGTTCTGTCAGCTAGATCATTGCCTTGAGAAATGATATCAGTAACTTTCGTATGAGCTTTACATTTCATAATTGATATGGCAGTGGGTAGATGTATTGCATCTAATAAGGCATGAATGAGGGGTCCGTGCTGAATGTGGGCACCGTGAGAAGTTAAATAACCTCTCTCTCGCCACAGCACGCCGAAGTCATGTACAACTCCGAATGCATAACGTGAATCAGTGTATATGTTGACTTTTTTATTTGTGGCTTGAATACAGGCTTGTGTCAGAGCGATGAGCTCTGCTGCTTGAGCGGACAAGGTATTTATACAATTTGCTTCAATGATTTCAGTGTCTGTTGTGACTGCATAAGCGGCCACTAACTCTCCTGTACCTGTTCTCATACATGAACCATCTACATACAACGTCAGGTCTGGGTCTGACAATGGAACGTCTGTCAAGTCTTGTCTAGGTTTCGTCGTGATAGTGATAACTTCAATACAATCATGTGCAAGTGGGTCTGTTCCGTTTACTGGTAACAGTGTGGCAGGATTCAATGTACTACAACGTCTGATTTCTATATGTGGCTGAAACAATGTTAATTCGTAACCGGTGAGTCGTGCTATAGTCAAGTGTTGTGTTTGTGTGCGGTTCAAGAGAACCTCTACTGCATGTGGTACTTGTACTGTCAATGGATGTCCTAATACTATGGCATCGCTTTGTCTGATTGCTAAAGCTGTTGCTGCCACTGATTTTAGGCATGCAGGCAAAGCCTGAGCTACGGGATCTAATGTACTAGAAAAATAAGCACACGGTTTGTGTGATCCTGCTTGTTCCTGAGTGAGTACTGACAAAGCAGTACCTTCGCGTTCTGTAACAAAGAGTGTAAACTGTTTATTGTAACATGGTGTTGCTAGGACAGGTGCTTGACATAAAGCTTTCTTTAAACTTTCAAAAACGTGTGTATGTTCCTGAGTCCAAGGGAGGACAGTCGATGTGGCTGCCTCCTGTGTTGTCAATTGAATGAGTGGTTTTTCTAGAAATGCATACTGAGGGATCCACTGCCTACAATATGAAGTGAGGCCTATGAAAGCCCGCACCTCCTTTTGTGTCTTGGGTATTGGCATATTTGCAATTAGCTGGATGCGATCTGGTGTAAGCTGCCTTCCCTCCTTGGACAGCGAGTGACCAAGGTAAACAACTCGCTGGACACAGAATTGCAGCTTAGAAGGGGACACCTTGTGCCCCTTTTCGGCCAAAAATTGTAATACCGTCAGTGATGCTTTCTCACATTCAGGTTCGTTTCTAGCGGTGATCAGCAGATCATCGACATATTGAAGCAGGGCAGTGTTGACTGGCATGTGGATACTGTCGAGTTCTCGTTTCAGTGCTTGGCTATAGATGCTGGGGCTTTCTGTAAATCCTTGAGGTGCGCGTGTGAATTTAAAGCTACGTCCATTTAAACTAAATCCGAACAAGTATTGGCTTTCCGGATCTATTGGGACGCTGAAAAAGGCATTCTTGAGATCAATTACAGTAAAGAATGTTGCTCCGGAATCAATAGCTGTCAGTAATGACGAGATATCTGGGACCACAGGGAATTGTGGCACAATGCATTTGTTCAATTCGCGCAGATCAATAACCAATCGATACACTGGCGGGGCCTTTGGATCTGTTCGTTTAAGAATCGGAATTATCGGGGAATTACATACATTGGAGTCTGTTTCCACAACCACTCCTTGGACAATGAGCTCGTCAATAATTTGCAGTAAAGCCACTACAGCATCTGGTGGTAACTTATATTGTCGCATTCGTGGTAGTACCACTCCTGCCTTTAGTGTAACTCGGTATGGTGTAATATTCATGCAACCAACATCAGTAGGGCCTTGTGCCCATAAATGTGTAGGTAAAGTCTGCAGTCGCCAAATCCATGTCTCGAGACACATAGTGACCTTTGAAATCACGTAAAAACAATCTTACTCCTTCCGGAGAACAACATATTATAGCTCCTAGAGCTTTCAGTGTTTTTATACCTAACAGGTTTTCTGGACATGATTTAGTAAGCAATAAATCTGTAGTTCGGGTCAAGGGTCCTATCGTAAGTGGAAGAGGCTGTGATACTTCATTAACAATAGGTTTTCCTGAAAAACCAAGGGAAATATTCTGTGAGCCTGAGAGGGGTGCCCCCGGAACTTCACTACGTTTTATAGTTGTTCGACTTGCCCCTGTATCAAGTAAAAATTTTCTATCTTGGCCTAATAGTTTACTATGTACATAAGGTCCTTCTTGGTCTACGGGGACCTCGATAAGGGGTAAGTCAACTTCCCTCTCTAGGCTGGTTCATGCGTATCGTTGATAATCAGGATAGTCATACTGTGCGGTCTGGTACAGCTGTCGTGTCGTGGTTTGTGTGGCAGCAACAGGCAACGCTGGTGCGGCTGGCACAAACTGTATAGACTGTTGTGGAGCTGGCATGGACTGTGCATGCTGCGGTGCTCCTTGTTCATTCTGATCCTGTCTAGGTGGCCGTGGTCTTTCTTGTGTTTTACCTGTGGCGATATTACGCTTCAGGACTGGGCAATCGTGTATGTAATGACCTGGTTGTTTGCAATAGTTGCATGTCCCTTTTACAGGTCCTGCTGAATCACCGGACTGTGTCGTACCCTTTTTATGACCTTCAGCTGGAACTGTCTGTGAGACTAGCATTTTCATTTTTGTGTCTTTCATGCGTTTCTGTTCATGTTCTTGTTCCTCTCTAATTCTATTGTAATGGTACTGTAACATTTGTAACATTTGTGATGGGGTATTACCTTGCCAGGTACTCTCGAATTTTAATACTCTGTTCTTCACCTGGGGCAAGGAATTTTCAACTAATTTTGTCACAAACAGATGTGGGTATGACTCGCTACTTGCTTTTATACCGCTATTTATACCAAAACATTTTTCGAATCGGGCATAGAAATCACTAGTGTCTTCATCTTGCTTTTGTTTACAGGCTGAGATTGCACCCCAGTCTTCCTTTTTCGTGGTTAATAAACGTGGCAGTACCTGTACTAGTAAACCTGGTAGTGCTTTAGTTTTATCCCCAAGCCCCGAACCTGGACCTCGGGCCTTTTCTTCATTTTCTAATGCTGTCCAGTCTATCTTTTGGTCTCCCACCTCCCACTCTTTTTCCTTGAGTTTTTCATAAATGCCAGCAGGCATTAATACCTTTAATATTGTCATAATGTCGGGATAGGTATACTCTCCCATGAGTAACATGTCTTTAATTTCTCGGTGAAAACCCGCTGGGTCTTTGTCATGACTGGGTACCACTTTCTTCATTTCTAACAATTCTATTTTCGATATGGGCGTATATACATATACACGTTTAAACTGATTGTCCTCGCCCTTTATTGGGTGTACTTCTCGTAAGGGATTCTGTCTGTCCATGTAATACGTCGTTCTTTCCTTGATGGGCAGTGAGACATGTTCTGGGCATACAAAAAGAATGTACTGCTTTCTTGATTCTAGTATATCTCTAATTAACTTAGTACCTGAACCTCTCCATCTATTCGTTAGTAATTCAGTCAATATATCAGGTAAAGGACCAGGATCGGAATGTTGACTTTGATAAAGTATAAGAAGTTGTTGAATCATATAAATCCCAGCTAAACGCTGTTCATCTGGGGTGAGGTTCAAAAATGTGTGTGCTACTGTATCATCACCATATTTTCCGGGACTGTCAACCCAATGAACGGCTGACCTGGCTAATTCTTGTTCATCCATAGAATCGAGTAAATGATAACCCCTTCGTTCTCGGAGTAATTTATCAGCGGCTTGGAACGAATGCTCGGGGGACCTTATATTCATTATAGGTGTTTGGAAATTCCTGTTATTATCTGAACATATCGGACGTATCGGGTCAGTGAAACATCTAGTACTATTACAAGATCTTCCTCTACCTACATAGGCTATGGTTTCTGACTGTCCTGTGGGCAGTCCTGATCCTTCCTCCTCCTCATTTTGTTCAAACTGATCTACCGCTAATCTCTCTTCGTGTAAGCGTTCTATTTCTTTACGGATCTTTTGGCACATGGCTATTATACATTTTTGCCTGTCATGTCTCCCCTCTGATATATTCTGGCTCCATCTGGTAAGAGTTTGCATTATTTCCGGATCTACCCCCGGTCGGTCTTGATTTCTGATCACACAGTTTATGAGGAAACGTAACAGTTCCCCCTGTATCTCCACTTTCTGGTATTCCATAGCTCTGTTAATACATTCAGAATCTCGCCCTGTTTGGACAAAATGATATATATTGTCTAGATGCATAGTCATTCCTGGTAGCTTTCCTAAATACACCGCAGCTCGTCTGATACGTAATGATGCCAGGATCATTTCGTCCTCTTTTCCGGGCACAGGGTCATATCTACAATCTACAAGAAGTTCCTTAAGCGTGCGGGAATTTATGAGTTTGGGGGTACGTGGATGTGCTGATTCTTGAAAAGTAAGTTTATTTATTCTGGGTGGCGTAGAAAAAATGTTGGTAGCACCTCCGGTAGCCCCGTCTGGGGTATCGGGCGTGAAAGGATTCGTTGAACACGATACAGCAACTATAGGTGTGGACACAGCTGTAGAAGCAGCTGTAGGAACAGATGTGGAAACAGATGTGCTTGCCGGAACTTGTGTCAGGATTTGATGCTGTAGGGATACAGATACTGGATCTTGGCGTTGAACCTCCCCGGCAGACGGTCTATGTGGGGCGGAGTTAGCATACTCGGGAGCTGCGTCATCTAAATATGAGGAAAGAAAAACATCTTCTGCTGTTCTAGGATGCCCCTTAGGATGCATTTTTATTGGGAATAATGGGGGTGGCAAGTCTTTTGGTATCTCCGGAGTAGCCTTAGGTAATCCCTCGGCCAGAAGGGGATACATACCATTCATAAGGGCATTTCTTTGTCTGTCTACTTGTTCTGATTTCACTCGTGTACCTTCTTCAATTAATAGATTTTCTCGGACTTTATTTGAATTTTCCTTACTCTTCTCTTCCTGTCTACGTGCTTTTTCTGTGCGTCTATACGATTCTTTACGCCATAATTCAATGGCGTCTTTCTGTGACTGTCTGGCTTTCCTTTTCCATAATTCTTCCTCTACTTTCACGATGCAATCTGCATCCCAGGTCCCAGCTGCGGGCCACCTCTGACTTTCTGGTAATTCCTTAGTGTAGTCTACCCATAGATCAAGAAATAATATGGCGTCTAGGCCATGTTTATGATACATGAAGTACCCTGGAGTGTCCCTAGGAGGAATGGGAACAGCTTCTTCGAGTACCCCTTTTCTAGTTGTGATCTGTCTTAGTTTCGAAAAGAGCGGCATATTGAGAACTGATCTGATACTTGGTCTTGAACAAACTTAATACAATAAACACAATAATGAACAGTCATTCACACCACAATATGCAGGACGTATTAACACATTTAACATTTAACGTTTAAATGAGCAACAATGATGATGACGATCTAAGAAAACTTAATCACAAGACATAATCCTCGGCATTAACTGAATTATTCTGAATTTATATACTTGATACACTAGATATACTGCTAAACAGTACAGATACACTGCTAAAACAGTGCAGACCGGATTTGTGTACCCAAACCCGTCTGGACCGGCACAACTTATGTGCACGCCAGAACGCCTCCCCAGTAATGGTACTCACCGGGAAGCTCGGAACGGAAGGCCTCGGAACGGAACTGAACTGAACTGGACTGGACTCGACTTGAAAACTTCGGAAACTTCGGAACATCGGAAACCTCGGAAACTTCGGAACTTGGTGGGCCTCTGTATACCTCGGATCTTGCTCTCTCAGCTAGGCTCTGGTCGGGATACTTCGCACTTCTCACCGCCTCGTCTGGGTGTTGATCGCAGCCTCAGTCGCCCCCGCTTGACCGGAGGGAGATACAGGAAATCCTGCTGGTACGCGTTGTTGTCCGTCCAGCTGTGGCAGGAGACCGGGCCTGCAACGCACCGCCGGCGCGTGAGATGAGAAAGTGTCCCTATTCGGGCGCCATTCATGTGGTAAATAATTTAATTACCGGGACTTAATTTGATACAGAAAAATAATAAATATAGCTCAGTAAAATAAGAGGCAGAATCCGTGATATTAGAGGTTCGGAATGGGCTTTATTCCAATGGACGATTCGAATCGTTGACTCCAGGTTCCATCACCACGGAGGTTCAGGAAGTGAAGTACATATTTTATTGATAAGTAATCACTTTTATACAATAGGCATTACAGTGAAACAAATGCAGGAGGCGTAACAATTGATAGTGAAGATAAAACATACATGCGTAGCAAAAGTAGGCGTAACTGGGTGTAACTAAAGAACGTCATCAGGTATGATGTCATAATGGGGTGGTTCCATGAAAGAATTTCGCAATGTCAGCAGAAATACTTGACAGAAATGCGCGCGCAGCAGCATGAAGTATGATTGACGTGCGACTAGGGGGTGAAGGGGATTTTGACATTTAACTCTACATGTGGCGACAGATGTCTGGAGGGTCAAGTCAACCTAATCCCAAATCATATCTAACATCCTATGTTTAAAGAACTATGTTATCCAAAAGAGAGGTCTCTTAGAGTAGAATCTTATTCTATACTGACTATACTGACTGTTAGTGCGTGTACAAGCGTCTAAGTGTCTACACTAGATGCGAGGGCAGAAGTCTTCCATAATAATAGGGCTATGAATTACTTGCATAAAGACAGAGAAGCCGGGCCTCTGCTCGGTAGCTGGAAGAATGTTTACTTAAACTACCAGACAGGAATGCATTGGGCAGGGAGCGGAGCAGATAATTTCGAAGGTGAAATACAGTTTTTGGCAGGCTACAAGCTGATGTCAGGCACCGTTAGCTGCGCAGAGAATGAGGACAAAGTTCATGGATACAGAGGCAGGCTCAGACTGGAGCTCTCAGAGGCAGAAGGCAGGAAAAGCTTGATGGCAGAATCAGGGCCTACTTGCCTGGACTGTAAAATGGCATAAGTGAACCATATAAAGCCGGTGGCCTTTCGTACTTAGGAATGGAATATCCAGCCCATTCATGGCGGATCTGAAAGAGGACATGTTAACGGTGGACGCACATGTATTTGCGTCTTCATAACTGGAACTGGAGGGAACATACATGTACTTGTGATTTATACATGAAACCGTTGGGGTCCAAGATAGGGGACATAACTGATCATAAAAATCCATATTTCCACACAGGGTACACCTCTTGTTTGAGAGAGGCAGTAGTGCACTGCTGTTGCACATGCTGTACCTGTAGCGTGAGAGAAGGAATCTTACACTGATGCATTCAGGGTACACCTCTTGTTTGAGAGAGGCAGTAGTGCACTGCTGTTGCACATGCTGTACCTGTAGCGTGAGAGAAGGAATCTTACACTGATGCATTCAGGGTACACCTCTTGTTTGAGAGAGGCAGTAGTGCACTGCTGTTGCACATGCTGTACCTGTTGTGTGAGAGAAGAAATCTTGTATTGATACTTCTAGGTTACGCTTGTTCTGCGAGAGAATTAATCTTGCACTGCTGTTGCACATGCTGTACCTGTAGCGTGAGAGAAGGAATCTTACACTGATGCGTTCAGGGTACGCCTCTTGTATGAGAGAGGCAGTAGTGCACTGCTGTTGCACATGCTGTACCTGTTGTGTGAGTGAAAGAATCTTGCACTGAAGTTCTCAGGATACACCTGTTGTGTGTGAGAGCGCGAATCTTGCACTACTGTTCCCCATGTTGCATGTGTTGTGTGAGAGAGGGAATCTGGCAATGATGGTCACAGGCTACGCCTGTTGTGTAAGAGAAGGAATCTTACACTGCAGTTGCACACGCTGTACTTGTTGTGTGAGAGAAGGAAACATACACTGCTGCTGTACATACACATGTTGTGTGAGAGAAGGAATCTTGCATTGATGGTGTTAGGTCACACCTGTGCAAAAGAACAAATATTGCCCTGCTGTTGCACATGGTGTACTTGTTGTGTGAGAGAGTAAATCCTGCACTGATACTCCCAGGGTCCCCTTCTTGTGTGAGAGAGGGAGTAGTGCCCTGCTGTTGCACATGCTGTACCTGTTGTGTGCGAGATTAAATCCTGCACTGATGCGTTCAGGGTACGCCTCTTGTGTGAGAGGGGGAATAGTACACTGCTGTCGCACATGCTGTACCTGTTGTGTGAGAGAACAAATCTTGCACTGCTGTTGCACATGCTGTACCTGATCTTGCACTGCTGTTGCACACGCTCTACCTGTTGTGTGAGAGAGGGAATCTTGCACTGAAGGTCCCAGGTTGTGCCTGTTGTGCGAGAAAAGGAATGCTGCACTGCTGTTGCACATTCTCTACCTGTTGTGTGAGAGAGGGAATCTTGCACTGAAGCTCCCAGGATACTTGTGTTGTGCGCGAGGTAGGAATCTTGCACTGCTGTTGCACATGCTGTACCTGTAGTGTGAGAGAAGGAAGCTTGCACTGCTTGCTCCCAAGATACGTGTGTTGTGCGAGAGAAGGAACCTTACACTGCTGTAGAGTACACTGTACCTGTAGTGTGATGCTTTCAGGGTACGCCTCTTATGTGAGAGAGGGAGTAGTGCACTGCTGTTCCACATGCTGGACCTGTAGTGTCAGAGAAGGAATCTTGCATTGATGCTCCCAAGATATGTGTGTTGTGTGAGAGAAGGAGTCTTGCACTGATGCTTTCAGGGTACGCCTCTTATGTGAGAGAGGGAGTAGTGCACTGCTGTTGCACATGCTGTACCTGTAGTGTGAGAGAAGGAATCTTGCACCGATGCTTCTAAAGTACGCCTCTTTTGTGAGAGGCAGTAGTGCACTCCTGTTGCACATGCTCTACCTGTAGTGTGAGGGTATTTAAAGCTTTGGAAAGTTCATTAAGGGAAAGGTCGTTTTCAAGATCAAGAATATTAAGATGGGAAGTAGAGGGAGTAGGAAGTTTATCAAGATAAGTCTGAATGAGAGAAGGAGTGGGGGGAGAGTCTGGTGTGTAAAGGTTTTGATAAAAAAGTTTTAATTCATCAAGTATTTCCTGATCTTTATGTAAAAGGGAGTTATCGGAAGAGTAAATAGAATCTATAAGAGTGCGCTCCATACGTGTTTTGAGGTAATTAGCTAGAAGTTTTCCTGTCTTATTGCGACCACCATAATAACGAGCGCTACTGCAAAGGAGTATTGATGATGCATTGTCAGTAGTAGCTTTATTAAACTCAAGCTTAGCTCGTATGAGTTCCGGTGAAATGGATTTATTTGAGGAAATGTAAAATTCATGCGCCAAAAGCTTAATATGAGCCAATGTAGATTTCCGTTTCTGAAGAAAACGTTTCTTTTTCTTAGAGACAAAATCTATAATGAAACCTCTTGCCGTTGCTTTAAAAGAATCCCAAATAATGTGGGGGAGGTGCTGGAGTCACAATTAAGCACAAAGAATTCATTAGCGAAGGAGCGAAAGGAGGAGGAGAAAAGAGGATCAGTAAGAAGGGAGTCATTAAAACGCCATCAGGAAGATTTTGGTTTGGGGGGGAGTAAATCAAGGTCCGTTACAATTGGGGCGTGATCCGAGATAACTATGGGTTCGATAGAAGAAGACAGTAGATTTTGAGAGAAAGATTGAGAGAGAAAGATATAGTCTAGGCGAGAAAGAGATGCATGAGGAGGAGAGAAAAAAGAGTAGTCAAGAGTATCAGGGAGAGAAAGTCTCCAAGAGTCAATAAAATGTGCTTGAGAGATAGTGTCAAGGAATTGCTTGCGGGTCTTATGGGAATTAAAACGGACTGTAGACTTGCGATCAAGAAACGCGTCTACAATCTGGTTGCAATCACCACCTAGAATAAACAAATCATCTCGAACTTGAATACCTTTTTGCGTAATCAAAGGCCAAAAAGAACAGTCAGGTTGTGTAGGACCATAGATATTAAAAACAGTTAAAAGCACAGAATTAATTGACAACTTGGCTAATATCCATCTACCTTCAGCGCCATTTTCTTGCGATATGACTTTACATTTCAAATTCTTATGACATTGAATAACAACACCATTTTTTAAATTTTAGATGGTGAGAATAAAACCGTACCCACCCAGCTTCTTTTTAACTTAGGTGATTCAGCTTCTGTAAGATGGGTCTCCTGTAAAAGAACTATGTCAAGGTTATACGAAGCAAGGTGGGAAAGGATTCTCTGTCGTTTAATAGGATTAATAAAACCCTTTACATTCCAGGAGATAACTCTGAATGTAAAAACAATAAAAATGTTAAGGAAACAAAAGCTACAATTATAAAGAGATAAAGGAGAATGCCAATAAGTAGAAGAAAAAGAGGATGATAAAGAAGGAGGAGCAGAGAGAAGGAGATGAAGAAGTATGAAGAAAAATAGATTAAAACTTTATATGTAGAAGAGGAGGAAACAGATATAGGAAGAAGAAAGAAGAATAGAACCATTAGGAAGAAGGGAGAGAGAAGGAAAAGGGGGAGAGGGAAAAAGAGGAGAAATATAAGAAGAGACAGTACATATCCAACAAGCATTTGCAATGCAATAGGTCTCGCAACTGCGAGTTTTGGATCTATTGGTATTGTAAATGGTATTGTAAATGACAATGCCTTTAATTTATTCACAAGCATCAGGCATCAGACATCCACAAGCATCAGACATCAGGCATAAGACATCCACAAGCATCAGGCATCAGACATCAGTCATGAGACATCAGGCATCAGACATCCACAAGCATCAGACATCAGTCATCAGGCATCAGACATCCACAAGCATCAGACATCAGGCATCAGGAATCAGACATCAGACATCCACAAGCATCAGGCATCAGACATCCACAAGCATCAAACATCAGGCATCAGACATCCACAAGCATCAGACATCAGGAATCAGACATCAGGTATCACACATCAGACATCAGGCATAAGACATCAGGCATCAGACATCAGGCATCAGACATCCACAAGTATCAGACATCTACAAGCATCAGACATTAGACATCAGGCATCAGACATCAGGCATCAGACATAATGCATCAGACATCCACAAACATCAGGCACCAGGCATCAGACATCAGGCATCAGACATCAACAAGCATCAGACATCAGGCATCAGACATCCACAAGCATCAGGCATCAGACATCAGGCATCAGACATCAGGCATCAGACATCATGCATGAGACATCCACAAGCATTAGACATCAGGCATCAGACATCCACAAGCATCAGACATCAGGCATAAGACATCCACAAGCATCAGGCATCAGACATCCGCAAGCGTCAGGCATCAGACAGTGTGCTCAGTTGTATTATGTCCGCTGGAATAATAGCAAAGTAAACAAAGCAAAGTACTAACTTGTACTACAAAAAGTATGTGCGCTGCTATTAATATAAAGCTTAGAGTGCAGCACAGTTATGTGCTCATGGCAACCTAAAAACAAACAAAAAAGTAAAAAGACCGCGCTCTGTTGGCATTAAATAATGTTAAAGATGTACATCGTAAAGCCCTTCGCTCTGAAAATAAAGAAACCCATTTCGAAAATGCAGGCTTTTGTAAGCACATGATAACGTGAATGTTTAAAAAGACGAACAAGACAAGCCCGGCGGAGAGTGGCGCGCGCGCTTGGCGGGGGCGGGGGAGCGCATTCCAGGCGGGTGAGCGGACCCTTTGAAGTACGATGCCAAACGGATTGCATGGCGGCACGATGCACGTGATTGTGCGCGTGCTCGCCATGCAATCCGCTTTTGGGAGCTCTTTTAGGAGCCTCTTACTAGAGTCTCGCTGAGCGATCACGTACGCGATAGCCAGGTGAGACCTAAAAAGGATGACTGAGAATAACATACCTGAGGGGAACTAAGAAAGGACAATGGGGCAGTGACGACACACGACAAGACGAACCACCCGAGACTGGGAATCCGGACCGCATCAGGACGAGAAGGAAATAGAAAGGGAACCATATGGGTTGAAGGGACATAAACAGATCTGTATGAATAAACAAAATAGATGATTAACATTAGGATAATACATAAGGAAAAATACAATCAGTTAACATGCAACGAGAAATATGATAAACCTGAGGAACTTAGGTTGCTTTAGATAAGCAATTACAAAAAGAAGTAAACAATAAAGAGAACCTTGCTAAATCTATATAAGGAACATCAAAAGGCAAAACTACTTTATAACAGATAAAAAGAAGAGAAAAACAAAATGTGGATATATCAACAAGAACGCTGTAAGGAAAAAAGAAAGGTTAAATGGTCAACCACTAGGAGAATTAGTAGTATCCATGCCGTTGGTAGTATGGATATGGATAAAGTTCCGCAGGATCTTGAAAAGTCCATGTTTGGTTTTGGTATGTCACTTTGAAAATACATGGGTGAAATAAACCATATCTAGCACCAAGAGTTCGAAGAGGAGCACGAAGCTCAGGAACTCTTTTCTTCTAGACGCAGTAGCATTGGAAACATCTTGAGACAGGAACACCTTCTTGAAAAGTTATACCACACTGCACTGGAAACAGGCTCCCTGCCCCTTACTACAAGACAAGCTTTGGTAACATCTCTACAGAAGCCGGGCAGATATCCAACATATATGACGGGATACAGACCCCTCTCTTTACTGAATACAGATTATAAAATTCTTAGTAACATAGTGTCCCGCAGACTACAACAGTACTTACCGCGACTGATCCACATTGATCAATGTGGCTTTGTTCCGGGCGGAAGCACCTCCCTAAACATTAGGCGCTTACACCAGATAATAACATCGATACCTACGGATAACACTAGAGCAGGCTTCGATACCCTTCACTGGGATTACATGCTACGAGCCCTCTCTTTAGCTGGCAATCCACCGGAATATATAGAATGGATCTGTCTACTATACACGGACCCCACAGCCCGGGCCCGGACAGGTGCTCATATTTCCCAGCCTTATGCAGTGGCCAGGGGAACGAGACAGGGATGACCATTATCGCCCCTACTGTTTGTATTGGTGTTAGAACCACTTGCCATCAAGATACGAACAGTTGTGGGAGATAGGGGTATCAAGATGGGGACCACCACCCATATTATATCTGCTTACGCAGATGACATCATTCTTTATCTTAACAATTTCCGGGACCCCAACGACCCCCCTCCTGCGGTGTTTCGGCAATTCCAAATACTGTCTTGCCTGGCTATAAATTAATCCAAATCTAACGCCTATTACTTTAAGGACAGTGCATATGCTGAACCGGTGGACTTCGGACACTGGTCATTTGCTGTTGCGCCTGTTACTTTTAAATATTTGGTTATACAAATATATAGACAACCACAGGACTTGTTGGAAGGAAATGTGGACCGAGCCATTAAAATGCTCAGATATCAGATTTCCTTTTGGATTTCGTTACCGCTCCTGGTGGCAGGGAGGGTGGCCATATCCAAAATGGTTGTGCTCCCTAGACTGCTTTATTTTTTCACTAATCTGCCGGTAATAGTTCCGACCCACATATTCAAAACACTCAACACACTACTAATTGAATTAATTTGGGGTAACGGGCGACGGCGAATAGGGCTCTCGAAATTACAGCTTGGAACAGACAAGGGAGGCCTGGGAGTCCCTGACTTTCAGGCATACTGTTATGCCAGTCAGCCTCAATGGCTGTCCTACTGGATACAAAAAATCAAAAAGGGGGGAGAATGAACCACTTGTCCTGTGTACCAGGGTCAGGTTCATTATTGTTCCATCTAAAAAAACCCTCATTCACGTACACAAGATTTGGGCGGTATATCTTGGTTCTCCGCCTTAACGGAACGTGACAGCATCATAGGGTTTATTTTGAGAATTTGCTGACCTCCACCTGGAGGAAGACTAACTGGTATTGAAGTAGGGTCCGAACCAGGACACTTATGCATACAGCCAATTGGCACAGTCGTCACTCTGAGAGCTCTGTGGATGTCTCATTACTGGGATAACTACGCATTGCATGTCAGGATAAAGATGCACTGTGAGAGCTCCGTGGCTGTCTCGTTACTAGGATAACTGCGCATAGTATGTCAGAATAGCAGCACATCGTGAGAGCTCTGTGGATGTCTCGTTACTGGGATACCTGCGCATATTATTTCAGGATAGAGGCGCATTGAGAGCTCTTTGGATGTCTCGTTACTGGGATAACTGCGCATAGTATGCCAGGATAGAGACGCATTGTGGGAGCTCCGTGGATGTCTTGTTACTGGGATAGCTGCGCATAGTATTTCAGGATAGAGGCGCATCGTGAGAGCTCCATGGATATCTCGTTACTGGGATAACTGCGCATAGTATGCCAGGATAGAGGCGCATTGTGAGAGCTCCGCGGATGTCTCGTTACTGGGATAGCTGTGCATAGTATGCCAGGATAGGGGCGCATTGAGAGCTCTTTGGATGTCTCATTACTGGGATAACTGCGCATAGCATGTCAGGATAAAGACGCATTGTGAGAGCTCCGCGGATGTCTCGTTACTGGGATAGCTGCGCATAGTAAGCCAGGATAGAGGCGCATCTTGAGCACTCTGCGGATGTCTCATTACTGGGATAACTGCGCATAGTATGCCAGGGTAGAGGCGCATTGAGAGCGCTTTGGATGTCTTGTTACTGGGACAGTGGTGCATAACAGGTCTGGGTAGAGGTCCACTTTGCCAATCCTAACAGTGCCAATGTTTTCTAAAAGACTTCCAGTGTACTGGAAAAAAAGGTTACTTAATTCCACCAACACATGGTGTGAACAGCAACAGGCTTTTGCTCTTCGACATGACTGCGCACCGCGCACTCGCAGTGTCTTTGCACAGCCCACCTTTATCTTGGCAGCTATTCCTAGTTTTTGGCTTGAGCCACGCGCTCAGGCACCACTTCTCGGGAAGCAAAATCACTACTTTCAATCCATAGTACCCCCAGGGGCACCCCGCTGTCCCCCCTCCCCCTTAGTAGGTTACCCAAATGACACACACAAGACAGTAGTGTTGGGTAACAATGCTGCAGGTTTATTACATAATTCCAGAATATGTAATGGGTGGGTTATCTTACGGGCGATCCAAGGGCAGGCAACCAACTGGGTCGCCTGCCTGCCTGATGAGCCGGGCAGCGCGGGAGCGATGCCCGCCGTTGCTGCCCTCCAGGGGATTCTTTCTACGATCACGTGCCGTTGGTAACTTCTACTCACGCCCCCCCTCTCGGGGCGGAGCGTCGCTTAGCAAGCCCCCGGTTGTTCAGGCCCACAACCGCCCACAGGACTAGTGGGGCGCCGACACGGCTTCCGGGACCCTCCCATGAGGCTCCTTGGTTTTGGCTCAGGCACCCCCTATGGTGCCGCGCAGAGGTACCCTTTGTACCGGCCTGCTTCCAGATCGCCCTGTAACTCCGCCACAGCCCTGGAGGCGGCTCACCGTCGCAGCCAGGGCCCCCCACCAACCCGCTATAGTCTTACCTGCAACCTCTCCTGTGTAGGGCTTCCTGCACTAGCTGGAAGGGAACCATCCCTGCAGAAGGAGAGTTTGAAATGTAGCCACCTTATGACACTTTGCAGCGCTGGCGGGACTCAAACCTTGTCCTGTGAGATCCTTTACAACCTCAGGCACAAGACTTACCAGTGAGCTGTAGCTCCTGGTGTTGTAGATGGCCCCATCTACGTCCCCAAAGCCCTAGACGCTATCCTGGGTCGGATAGGGTCTGCTGAGATAAAGGACCCGTTGGGCCTGCGAAGAATGACATTGCGCGTCACTTCCGGCCAGCCCGAGGAGGGGGGCTCTGGTCGGCGTCCCTGCCCCCTCCCTGTGGGAGGGGGTGGGGAGGGGTGACCGGTGCCCCGGGGGCACTAAGGCGCCGACCGCTGATTGGCCCCCTGCGGGGGCCCCGGTCAGCGGCATTCCTAAAGTACTTAGGGAAATGTAAACTTTCTCCAGAATATTCCAAGACTCCATTTTGAATGGAAAATGCGCCTCCCGGAACATTTTGGAGGACATTTCACTTCCTCCAAATATTCTAGCATGGAGTTAGAATAGTAACGGCCATGTTTGTCATCATATCATGCCCCGCAGCACAGCAGGCCTCCTTCCTCTGTTGTTGCTTGGTCGTGAAGGGGCAGGAATGCAACGCACCGCACTTTATAATATGGCGCAGTCCTGCTTTTCCCAGCGCTGGTGCACCATGTGCTGCCGTGCACCAACGCAGGCGCCCTTGCACCATGGTGCACGATTGCATGGCTTGTTAGCAGGATTGCATGCGTAGGAGGGGTCACCGTCCTGCACAAAAAACAATCCCCTGAAGCATGTCCCCCTTTTTACAGCACATAGAAGGAGCAAAAACCCGTTAGCCTCACCTGGGGAGGGGCAGCAGTTTTTGGTGCATTCCCAGGTCTACCAGTTATGGCAAATAGGAGAATGCACCAAAGTACATGGGTTTTGCGTGGGAACATCCACGTGCCCCCGTGGAACGGCTCCCAGGGGCAGAGTAACCCAATGCAGCGAGTTTGGACTTTTCAAGCCATCCAGGGCCACGTAAGGTGGCCTTGTGTGGCTCGATACGTCGCATCTCAAGGATTGCGTCGTTTTTGCACCCCGTTGCGTGGCGCAAAAGGGACACAACCCTTCATAAATGTGGCCCAAATGTTGCCGATCTTTAAATATGTCTGGATCGATGCCCCACACCGCTCAACGTTCATTTGAACTATGGTGGCGCATGTCTGAACGATGACGTCAGGTTACTCATAGACTCCTCCTCTCGTCATCACATTCCTCGCAGTTTGTGAGGTAAATTTAGCATTCAGTGTTTGCTCTGCCGCCCACCAGCGAAGAAAAGCACTCGAGAGCTTTTAAAAACCGAAAGTAAATAAAGGAGGGAAGCAGGACACTGACGTCGAGCAGACGTCAGATAAAAGGTGCTGATAGCCACCAAGGGACGCCGGCTGGTCTGCAAAGAAGAGCTTTGGCGCCAGGAGCATCATGGGAGCGAGAAACCAGGAACACTGCGGTGTTTTATGACGCGAGGGTTTATTTTAGATGCCTCACACGAACCTGACATCTGAAGTAAGGACACATTTGGTTCCATCTATGAAGCCAACACGAACAATGCTCTGTGAACCCTTCTCCAGCCCCGAACACGGAGGACGCCCCAACAGTGCCATCCATGGCTGGCATTTGAGCACAAGGCGGCCAACTTCCATGTCACAGAACCCTTGGCAAGTACAGAGACACTGTGCATACTCAGAAGCCTTTTGGAAACACTTTGCGTGCACGGAAACACTTTACGTGCATGGTAGCACTTTGCGTGCTCAAACACTTTGCATGCCCGGAAACACTACGCATGCACGGAAATATTACGTGCATGGAAACACTATGAATGCCCGAAAACACTAGGTTCACTCAAACACTTATCATGCACGGAAACACTCAGTGCATGGAAACACCTTGCATGCACAGAAAACACTTTACATGCACAGAAAACTCTTTACATGCACAGAATTCTTTGCCTGCACGTAAACACTTTGTGTGCATGTAAACACTTTACGTGCACGGAAATACTTTTGCTTGCACAGAAACACATTACATGCATGGGAATACTTTTGCTTCCAAACAAACACATTTGCTTGCATGGAAACACTTTATATGCACAGAAACACTTTGCGTGCATGGAAACACTTTATATGCACAGAAACACTTTGCGTGCATGGAAACACTTTGCACTTTACATGCACGGACAGACTATATGCACAGAAACACTTCGGGCCTCATTTATGAGAAGTGACGCATCGCTGCGTGAAAGCAGCGATGCATCACTTCTCAGTGCGCCCTCCTTGCGACATGATGGATGCGTCATATTTACAGTATAACGCATCATGTCGCAAGGAGCTACAGATACGTCAGGATTTCTGAGGTATCTGTAGGCGCAAAAGTGACGCATTGCTGGAGTGTGTCACACAAGTGACGCAACTCCAGCAATGTGTCCTTTCACATGGGGCAAGCCCCATGTGAAAGGGCCTGCGTCAGTCTTACGCCTGCTGTGAGGCAGGCGTAAGATATTGACGCATTTGCACCCTAGAAGTGGTGCAGTGAAATCTTGTAGATTTCACTGCGTCACTTCTCGATGCTTACTTACGTGGGAATGCCCCCCCTGCATACATTATACCTGACGCAGGTATATTGTAGCGCAGGGGTTTACAAAGTGACGCATCACACTAGATGCGTCACTTTATAAATCTGGTGCAAGGTCCAATTTTTACGCCGCTGGTGCGTCACAAAAAGTGACGCACCAGCGGCGCCAAAGTGATGCAAGGAATCATCAAATAAGCCCCTTCATGTACTGAAACACTGCGTGCACATAAGCAATATGTGCATGGAAACACTTTAGCTGGCACTGAAACACTTTATATGCACAGAAACACTGTGCGTGCAAGGAAACACTTTCACTTTTGTTCGCACTGTAACACTGCGTGTTGAGGATGCTGGTGAGTTGTGTGCTTATTGGGTTTATTGCTAGGTTGTAGAGGTGGTGGGGGCAGGGGTCGGTGTGCGACCCAGAGTTGATGGAAGACATGGTGGCTGAGGTGGTCAGGGCGGTGGGCAGTGACCAGGTGGTGATGGTTTTGCTGGTGATTCCTGGTTGGTTGAGCTCTTCGGGGTTGATGGTGGACGGTTGAATGTTGAAATTGTAGTAGATGTTGATGATCTTGCTGTTGAAGTAGGATGAGAGGGTGTTGTAGATTTCTTGGGAGGGGTGGATGGTGTTCTCTGTCGGCACAGTCAGTGATCCAGGCAGCAAAGTTCTGGACGGCCTGGTTAAGGTCTGTTGAGGCGTTGGGTTGGGAGGTGGTGAGGGTCTGTGACCACTGAGTTTCGGTGACCTTGCTCCAGCTGCGGTGGTAGGAGATCTGATGCCTAGTGATGGTGCGCTAGGTGTCGGTGACGGTGTAGTGTTTGATGGTGTAGTAATTCCAGGTGTGTTCTGTGGTGTGGCTGAAATTGATTCTGTCGCTGGTGTTGAGTCTGTGTCCGGCTTTGTGCATGGGTTCGGTGACCAGTTGGGTGAGGCTGATATTGTTCAGTTTCTCCAGGAGCGTGATGGAGTTGGCGTTGTTGGGGTCGTCGATGTGGAAGTTGAGGTGGTAGGTAGGGGTGTGAGTCGATTGCTAGGGGTGTGATGAGGTTGGGGATCGCAGCGCAGAATGTTGCTCGGGGTCCTGGAGGTCTGTAGGCAATGGTGCCTCTTATTGTGGTCTTTGCATCAGTTTGTGATAGTAATTTGAGGTGTTCCATGAGTGGTGTGGGGTCTTCGTTAGCGATGGTGCATCTGATGGTGTCCTTGAAGATGATGGCAATGCCTCTGCCTTGCTTGTTGGTGCAGTCACGGTGTATTATCTTGTAGCCTTTGGGAGTGGCAGTGTGTTGGAGGGAGGACCACCGGGTAGTCGGAGGGACTATTCCGGGGCACCTTCCTACCGCAAAGTTGTAGCTGAGCGCCGCTGAGAAGCCCCCTCGGGGAGGTCTTTCTCCTAGGATCGTACTAGGCCCAGTAACACCACCACACAGGACTCAATATCAGTTGCGTGACTTGGTTCTTTATCAGCAGTAGTACGTTCAATATTTACAGTGGGATCGAGGGATCCTATAAGAGTCTCAATGTCTGTTAGAGGGATAGGGTAGCGGGACAGTCTTAGTACCAGCCAGGTACGGGAGGGCTCTGCGCCAGACCTTGAGTGCGGGTCTCAGAGCGGCTCGGACGTGGGGAGCCGCGACGGCGTCTGCAGGGCTCGGGTGGTAGTTCCGCTTAGGCTGAGCCGCGACACAGTCAGCAGGGCTCCGGCGGTAGGTCAGCTTCGGTCGAGCCGCGACGAGGTCAGCTGGGCTCTGATGGTAATGTTCAACAAGGTCGGGCCGCGACAGCGTCAGCAGGGCTCCAAAGGTTCGTGAAGGTCTTTAAGCACGGTGGAGCCGCGACGTCGTCAGCAGGGCTCAGAGGGTGGGTTCAAGGTGAGTCTTCTTCCGTAGGGTCAGCCGCGATCCGATCAGCAGGGCTCTTGACTCCAGGATACAACTACTGTCACCCCAGATATAGGACTGGAGCCCTTTGATGTCCGGACCCTTGCGCCCGGAGGGGGCGGAGAGGCCGAGTAGGGAGCGGCCAGATGCCCAGCAGGAGAGGCGCCAGGCCCCAGAGAGCTGTGGGGCGATCGCACCTAGGTGTGGAAGGACGGTTGGGGGTACCATCGATACTGCCCTCCGCCGGGAGTGGGAAGGGTTCCCGTAGTATCCCCCGGGCCAGGGGTTGGCGCCTTGATGTCGGGCCTCGCTGGGACAGAGGCCGGGTGAAGCGGGGTCACGCAGGTGGTCACATGGAGTGACGTATAATCCAAAATGGAGGAGCCCCGAGGTGCATGGGACCTCGTGCGGCTTAGCGCGGGGAAACAGGACCACGCCACGAGCCGGCTCCCACATGCGTCCCCCCAGCTGAAGGCAGGGAGAGTCACCCATCTCCTTGGGGGTTCTCCTCGCCGAGGCGGAAGAATCGGGACAGGCCGTCAGCATTGGCGTGGTCGTTGCCGGGCCGGTGTTCCACAGTGAAGTCCATCCCTTGCAGCGAGATGGGCCAGCGCAACAGCTTGGGGTTCTCGCCCCGCATTTGCATGAGCCACCGCAAGGGCCGGTGGTCAGTCTGGACCCTGAAGTGGGTGCCGAAAAGGTAGGGCCGGAGCTTCTTGAGAGCCCATACCACAGCGAAGGCCTCCCGCTCGATGGTGCTCCACCTCTGTTCTCGCGGCAGCAGTCGGCGGCTGATAAAGGCCACCGGTCGGTCGAGGCCCTTGGCGTCCAGCTGTGAGAGGACCGCCCCGACCCCGTACTCCGAGGCATCGGTCTGGACTACGTATTCCTTGCTGTAGTCGGGGGCCTGTAGCACGGGGGCAGCGCACATGGCCGCCTTGAGAGCATCAAACGCGGTCTGACAGCGGGGCGTCCAGTGCACCGCCTTGGGCTGTTTCTTTGAAGTGAGTTCCGTAAGGGGGCCCACAATGCTGCCATAATCCTTGATGAATCGTCGGTAGTAGCCTGTTAAGCCTAGGAAGGCCCGGACAGCGGTTTGGGTTGCGGGGGGCTCCCACGCCTGGATGGCGTCGATTTTTAACTGGAGGGGCGCCACCTGGCCACTCCCCACCTGGTGGCCCAGATAGGTCACAGATCCTTGACCGATCTGGCATTTACTGGCCTTAATGGTGAGCACGGCCCTTTGGAGAGCGGCCAGGACTTCCCCAAGGTGCCCTAGGTGCGCGGCCCAGTGGTCGCTGAAGACAGCAATGTTGTCGAGGTAGGCCGCGCTGAAGGCTTCTAGTCCGGCCAGGACCTTGTTTACTAGCCTCTGAAAGGTCGCTGGGGCGTTCTTCATACCGAAGCGCATTACCCGAAAGTGGTAGTGCCCATCGGGGGTGGAAAAGGCTGATCGTTCTTGGGCGCCGGGAGTGAGCTTGATCTGCCAGTACCCGGCGGTGAGATCAAAGGTGCTTAGGTAGCGGGCGGCCCCTAAGCGATCGATCAGCTCGTCTGCTCGTGGCAAGGGGTGGGCATCGGTCTTGGTGACTGCGTTACGGCCCCGGTAGTCGACACAAAATCTGAGTTCGGGGGCAGTGCCGGGGGCGGCGGCCTTCGCCACCAAGACTACCGGGCTGGCCCACGGGCTGTCGGAAGGCTCGATGACTCTGAGGGCGAGCATCTTGGCGACCTCGGTCTGTATGCAGGCTCGGACTCGGTCAGGTACTCTATAAGCGCGGTGTCGTACAGGGGGGCTGTCCCCCGTGTCCACGTCGTGGACGCACCAGGGGGTCACCCCGGGCGTGAGAGAGAAGAGGGCAGCGAAAGGTTGCAGCAGCTTCTGGCAATCATGACGCTGTTCTGGTGTCAGGGTGGCAGAGAGGCGGACGCCCTCCAAGGAGCCGTCTTGGCCCGAGGACCCCAGGAGGTCTGGTAGGGGCTCGGAGTCACTTTCGCCCCCATCGTCGGTAGCCAGCAGTAGGCTTAGTTCAGTTCGGGCAAAGTGGGGCTTGAGCCGGTTGGCGTGCAGGACCCGGAGGGGGTTCCTCGGGGACTCCATGTCGACCAGGTAGGTGACGGGGCTCTTCCTCTCAACTACCTTGAAGGGCCCGGTCCACTTGTCCTGCAGGGCGCAGGGGTCCACGGGTGACATGACCCAGACTTGCTGGCCCGGCTCGAACTCGATGGCTGAGGCATTTTCGTCATACCAGCGTTTCATGTCTTCTTGGCTGGCTTCGAGGTTGGCTTCTGCCAGGGCCCGGAACTTCTGAGTCTGGTTCCGCAGGGCCAGGAGGTACCGGTAGACGTCGGGGGGGGCATCTTGGACGTTCGCTTCCCAGCCCTCCTTGACCAGGCTGAGGGGCCCTCGGACGGGGTGCCCATACAACAGTTCGAAGGGGCTGAAGCCCAGGGATTTCTGTGGTACCTCCCGATAGGCGAACAGGAGGCAGGGCAGCAGGACATCCCATCTCCTCCTCAGGGGCTCTTCCAGGCCCTTGATAATCCCCTTCAGGGTTCTGTTGAACCGCTCGACCAGTCCGTTCCCCTGGGGGTGGTAAGGGGTGGTGAATCTATAGGTGACCCCACATTGTTGCCAGAGGGATCTCATGTACTTCGAAATAAAGTTCGTACCCCTGTCGCTCACCACTTCTCGGGGGAACCCCACCCTGGAGAAGATGCCCATCAGGGCCCGGCCCACCACTGGAGCTGTCACAGTTCGGAGGGGGACGGCCTCTGGGTACCGGGTGGCGTGGTCGACCAGTACCAGGATGAAGCGGTGCCCCAGGGCGGTTCGGGGGTCGAGGGGCCCCACGATGTCGATTCCCACCCATTCGAACGGGGTGTGGACGGCGGGAAATGGTTGGAGGGGGGCTTTCACTCGTCCCCCAGTCTTCCCGCTAGCTTGGCAGGTCGGGCAGGACCGGTAGTGCTGGTCCACGTCTCTTCTCATTCGGGGCCAATAGAAATGGGTCGCTAGGCGGCTGTAAGTCTTGTCCCGCCCGAGGTGTCCGGCGAGGGGCACGTCATGTGCCAGGTTCAGGAGGAACTCTCGAAATCGGAGGGGGACCACCAGCACCCGGCCGGCCCCTAGTTCGGCGGCTTTCTGCTCGCTATACAATAAGTCATTGTCCCAATAGACCCAGTGGGTTCCCGTAGGGTCCCCCGCAGCCTGGGCGGCCGCTTGCTGTCGGGCCCCCTCGAGGGACGGGCAGGCCTTCTGCTCTTGCTGGAATAGTTCGCGGGTGGGGCCCCCGTCGTGGCGCCACTGGGCCAGCTCGGGGATCTCGCTGAGGGGGGCGGCCCCGTTGGGAGAAAGTTCGGATGGCCCGGCCTCCTCGTCAGGTTCCTCCGTGCCGGAGGAGGGTGATAGTTCGGGGCCCGTCGGCTGGTCGGGGGCCGTGGCAGCGGCTGGTTGGGCGGTCATGGACCGAGTGGTGGCGCAGGCCCACTCGGGTAGTCCTAGCATCCCCAGATGCTCTCGGCGTTCCACCTGTGCCCAGGGTGAGCTCTCTAGGTCGTTCCCCAGGAGGCAGTCCACCGGGGCGTCGTCGCGGACAGTTACTTTTAGGGTGCCGGACACTCCTCCCCACTCGAAGGGGATCCTGGCCATCCGGCACATGCTCTCGGTGTTGTCTGCGGTCCGGACAGGGCATAGGACATGCGGCAGGATTTGTTCGGGGGTCACCAGGTGGCAGCGGACAGCGGTCACACTGGCCCCAGTGTCCCGGAGGGCCTCGGCCCGTCGCCCATTGATGGTGACCCACTGTTGGTACTTCTGGGTGTTGCTTGGGATGGCGGCACCATTTCTCGGGAGCCCAAGCATACAAGCGACATGGCAGCTGGTTCCCACTCGGGGGACCCGTCGTCGTGGTTTTCCTCCTCGTCTTCTCCCTCTCCCAGGGCTGCGGTGGCTATTTGTCGGGGAGGGGGCCCAGTGGTCCCGTTCCGTCGGTTCACGGGGCAGGCCGGGTCACTCGCATAGTGGCCGGTCTGCTGACAGCCGAAGCAGGTCACTGTCGGTCGTGGTCCAGGCCGTGCGATAGGGGTCCCCCTTCGGCCCTGGGTCGGGGAAGTGTGGTTGGTGGCTTGACCCCGTGGCGGGCTTCTGGGCGGCCCGGCCGGGAATTCTCGACTGCGGTGGGACCCCCCTCCGCCGCCTCGCTGGCGGGGAGGTCCCGTGGTACTCCGTGTGTAGTCCCCCACAGGGTTCCGGGGGACCCGGGTGTTGACCCATCGGTCCGCTTCGGCGGCGAGCTTCCGGGGCTCGGTCAGTTTACTGTGCAGGAGGTGTTGCCTTAGTTCAACAAAGCAGTTGTTGGCGAGGTGCTCCCAGACAATGAGGTCGAACAGTTCATTATATGAGGTGACCTTGCTTCCTTTGATCCATCCTTCCAACGCTCGGCTGAAGAAGTCCACGTATTCGACCCAAGTGGTACCGGGGAGCTTCTTGCAGTACCAGAAGCGTTGCCGGTACATCTCGGCTGATAGTCCGTAGCGTGTGAGTAGGGCTTCTTTCATGTGGTCGTATGAGGTCATCACCGCGTCGGGGAGTTGCAGCAGGGTATCCCGGCCCTCGCTGAGGAACCTCCCCCATAGGCCGGAACCCCAATCCTTCCGGGGTACCCGATGGGAGGTCATTGCTACTTCGTACGCTCGGAACCATTGCTGGATGTCGTCATTTTTATAGTACTCCTTGACGACATCCTTGGGGATGTGAACCTTTGGCTCGGTCAGGGGCAGAGCGTCCCGGGCTCCGGGGTTGCTGGTCTCCCCTGTTTTCGCTTTTAGTTCAAGTTCCTTAAGGCTCCTCTCGTGCTCGAGGGTTAGCCGTTTCTCCTCTAGTTCCCGATGCCGTTTCTTTTCCTCGATTTCCTCTTGCAGCCGTAGTTGCTCCAAGGCTATCTTCTTCTCCGCCAGTAGGAGCTCACCGTCCAGCCGGAGTCGGGCGAGGTCCATTTCGTGTGTCCGGACCCTTTCCCGTTCTCGTATTTCTTCGTGGGAAAGGCTGGTTTCTGGTACGGTTCGCTCCCCATCTGTCGGGGTTGGGGTCGCAGGTTTCCGTCCCGGGCCGAGGTCCCTTCGGCTCGGGGTGGAGTGGTCTCGGGTTCTGCCCAGGCTTTCAGGCCTTTCTGCATTTCCTCCTTGGTGCCCAATCCTGTGGTTGGGATCCCTTTGTCCTTGCAGAATTGTTTGAGTTCTTTGTGGGTGTATTCTTCCAGTTTTTCCAACTGGAAGGTTGCGGCCACGGTTGCTTCTTGGCCGTCCATGGTTCCCTTTTTCTTTTTCCGTCTGGTCAGGTAGTGGGTGCGTTACTTGCCTGTACGATTGCGTCTGGCTCGGATCCCGTCGCTGGCCACCAAATGTTGGAGGGAGGACCACCGGGTAGTCGGAGGGACTATTCCGGGGCACCTTCCTACCGCAAAGTTGTAGCCGAGCGCCGCTGAGAAGCCCCCTCGGGGAGGTCTTTCTCCTAGGATCCTACTAGGCCCAGTAACACCACCACACAGGACTCAATATCAGTTGCGTGACTTGGTTCTTTATCAGCAGTAGTACGTTCAGTATTTACAGTGGGATCGAGGGATCCTATAAGAGTCTCAATGTCTGTTAGAGGGATAGGGTAGCGGGACAGTCTTAGTACCAGCCAGGTACGGGAGGGCTCTGCGCCAGACCTTGAGTGCGGGTCTCAGAGCGGCTCGGACGTGGGGAGCCGCGACGGCGTCTGCAGGGCTCGGGTGGTAGTTCCGCTTAGGCTGAGCCGCGACACAGTCAGCAGGGCTCCGGAGGTAGGTCAGCTTCGGTCGAGCCGCGACGAGGTCAGCTGGGCTCTGATGGGAATGTTCAACAAGGTCGGGCCGCGACAGCGTCAGCAGGGCTCCAAAGGTTCGTGAAGGTCTTTAAGCACGGTGGAGCCGCGACGTCGTCAGCAGGGCTCAGAGGGTGGGTTCAAGGTGAGTCTTCTTCCGTAGGGTCAGCCGCGATCCGATCAGCAGGGCTCTTGACTCCAGGATACAACTACTGTCCTGTTGTCGGGTCGCCCCAGATATAGGACTGGAGCCCTTTGATGTCCGGACCCTTGCGCCCGGAGGGGGCGGAGAGGCCGAGTAGGGAGCGGCCAGACGCCCAGCAGGAGAGGCGCCAGGCCCCAGAGAGCTGTGGGGCGATCGCACCTAGGTGTGGAAGGACGGTTGGGGGTCCCATCGATACTGCCCTCCGCCGGGAGTGGGAAGGGTTCCCGTAGTATCCCCCGGGCCAGGGGTTGGCGCCTTGATGTCGGGCCTCGCTGGGACAGAGGCCGGGTGAAGCGGGGTCATGCAGGTGGTCACGTGGAGTGATGTATAATCCAAAATGGAGGAGCCCCGAGGTGCATGGGACCTCGTGCGGCTTAGCGCGGGGAAACAGGACCACGCCACGAGGCCGGCTCCCACACAGTGGTGGTGGGGTTCGAGGAGAGGTTGAGCCATGTTTCAGTGATGAAAGCAACGCCAAGGAGAGGGTGGTGATGGTGTCCCAGATTTCCGTGGCGTATTTACAGAGTGAGTGGGCATTGAGCAGGATACAATGGAGCGATCGAAGGGTTGTCTTGGTCTTGTGGTCCATGGTGGTGCAGGATCTTTTGTAGGTTGTGTCGCAGGAGAAGTGGCAGTGTCGGCAGGTGAATGGTCCTTTGGTGGATCGTGGGGAGGAGGAGACACCGCTGTTTCGACGTCCGGGGTCCAGGTCCATGAGTTGCTTGGCGGTGTACCGTCAGGTAGCCAGAAGGCATGGGGTCCTGGTGCTGGACATTGTATGACCAGCAGTGCGTTGGCAGCGCACCTATCCGCGGCGTGCTGCAGCCTCCATTAGTGGTCCTGGTGGTGGTCCTAGTGCAGGCAGTGTAGTGTCAGTGGTCAGTGGGAGGGCAGGGCCAAGGACAACGGGCAGCGCAGGGACAGCAGGTAGCACAGGGACAGCAGGCATTGCAGGGCCAGAGACTTCAGGCAGTGCAGGGCCAGAGACACAGGCACTGCAGGGCCAGGGAGAGCAGGCAGCGCAGGGACAGCAGGCTGCGGAGGGCCAGGGACAGCAGGCAGCGAAGGGCCAGAGACAGGAGGCAATGCAGGGCCAGGGACGGCAGGTAGCAAAGGGGCAGCAGCCAGCATAGGGCTAGGGAGAGTAGGCAGCACTGGGACAGCAGGCAGCACAGAGGCAGCACACAGCACAGGGCCAGCAGGCAGCACAGGGCCAGGGCCAGCAGGCAGCACAGGGGCAGCAGGCAGCGCAGGGGCAGCAGGCAGCACAGAGACAGGGCCAGCAGGCATCGTAGGGCAGAGCGGGCAGCACTGGGCCAGTAGGCAGCACAGCGCAGGGACTGCAGACAGCACTGGGCCAACAGGCAGCACAGGGGCAGCAGGCAGCACAGAGACAGGGACAGCAGGCAGCGCAGGGCAAGCAGCACAGGTTCAGGGTCAGCAGGCAGCACAGGGCCAGCAGGCAGTGCAGAGCCAGTAGGCAGGACGGCTCAGGGACAGCAGGCAGCACAAGGCCAGCTGGCAGCACAGGGAAATGGACAGGGTGGTACAGTACCTTGAGCTAGGGTCAGGCGAAAAGAGGTATTCCCAGCTGGCCCCGCCTCTGGGGCTGCTGGGAAATGTAGTGTGGTCGCACAGTTCGGTCACGGCTGCCTGGCGTAGTCGAAAGTAGGGAAGGGTCTTCAGTAGGGGTGGGCAGCAAACTCCGCTCCGTTAGCGGAGCGGAGTTAGCGAGCCACACCCCACCCCCTGGCCTGGTCCCTGCTTCTGAACCCAGCCAGGTTGGGTGAGATTGCCCTGGCCCCGATGGACCCACGTCCCCAGCACCCGAAACCTCAGATGGCTTGCAGGACGGGGAGCTACCGCACCCCAGGGCCCACCAGACCACCAGACGGAGCTCAAGCCCCGGGCCCAGTCCCAGCTTCCGATCCCTAGCGAGGCCGGGGAGAGCCTCCCCAGGCCCTCATGGGCCCCTGTCCCCAGTGCCCGGACCCTCGGCTGACTTGCAGTACAGGGGCTCCTGCACCCCGGGGACCGCCAGACGGAGCTCAAGCCCCGGGCCCGGTCCCAGCTTCCGAACCCTAACCAGGCTAGGGAGAGCCTCCCCGGACCCTGATGGACTCCGACCCCAGTGCCCGGACCCTTGGCTGGCTTGCAGGACGGGGGGCTCCCGCACCCCGGGGCCTGCCGGACGGAGCTCAAGCCCCGGGCCTGGTCCCAGCTTCCAAACCCTAGCCAGGCCGGGGAGAGCCTTTCAAGGCCCCGATGGACCACCTGTCCCCAGCGCCCAGACCCTCGGCTGGCTTGCAGGACGGGGGGCTCCCGCACCCCGGGGCCCGCCTTTCGGAGGTCAAGCCTTGTGCCCGGTGCCAGGTACCGAACCCTAGCCAGGCCGGGGAGATCCTCCCTGGGCACCGATGGACCCCCTGTCCCGAGTGCCCGGACCCTTGGCTGGCTTGCAGGAAAGGAGGCTCCCGCACCCTGGGGCCCGCCGGATGGATATCAAGCCCCTGGCCCGGTCCCAGCTTCTGAACCCTAACCAGGTTAGAGAGAGCCTCCCCAGACCCCAATCGACCCCCGTTTCCAGCACAGCAGGGCGCCCGGTTTCGCGGGCCCGGGGAGGCTTACCCTGCCCCTCTAGGCCCGGGAGCCCCAGCTGGGTCCACGGACCCCGCTGGGTCGGGTGATCCAGCCTTGGGCTTCATCCCCCGGCTTACCCCTCTGCCAAAGGTCTGAGACGGGGTTCCGTCGTGCCTGGGGAGCCCCCCTTGCTGGGGTGGGTTCAGGAGCTCTGTCCGCCCCACCCCAGGCTCCGTTCTCGGGCCTGCCGTTTGGCAGGGTGGCCAGGACGAGGTCCCACTGGCCCATGGTCGCTTCCCCTGCGCCTCTGGGTCCGGGAGACCCGATGGGGTCCAGGGGCCTCACCTGGCCCCGGGTCGGGTGCTCCAGCCCTGGGCCCCATCCTCTGGCCTGCCGTTCCACCAAGGGTCCAGGATGGGGGTCTATCGATTCCATGCAGACCTCCCCCGCTTCGCCTGCTCGTCAAGATATCCGCGGTCCCCAGGTCGGAGTGCCCGTCGGCTCCCTCCTCGCAGCCCCATGTCTGAGGCCCAGCTGGGGCCCCGGGCCTCCAGCCCCCCATGCCTCAGTGCCCGCTCGCCTTTTTGTTAGGGCACAGAGGGACCAGATGGCCGCCCTTTGAGCCCGGCCATCTGGTCACGCCTTTCCCCTTGGCCATCTGATCGCACCTATCCCCTTGGCCATCTGGTCGCGCGCAATGCTTTCCAATGGGGAGACCAGATGGTCGGGCTTCCAAGGAAGTCCCGATGAGGGCTTATTTGCCTCCCCGATCCCAGCTAGGGCTCCAGGAGGTCGGGCACGTTTACGCCTTGGGTCCCCTCCATCACCCTGTGTGCACGGATTACAAGAAAGGTTTTTTTTTTCCCTAGAGATTACTAGGGAGATGGTCAGTCAGACCTCTGTGAGGTCCGGTGAATCCTAGACAGGGAAGGCAGGACCTAGGCCCGCCCACCCGGGGTCCCCAGAGGCCCAGGTCTGCGTCTGCCTTTCAGCCCCTTCCCTATGGGCCTTGCCTCCAAGCCTGCTCGCCCTGGGAGCAGGCATGGACACAAAGCCCGCATCCCCTGCACAGGGCGGCCTGCCAGGGGAGGCCCCGGTCATACTCCGATCGATTGGGCACTCTCTGTCTGTTTAGGGATAGACTACTTGGCCAGGCTCAGCTGTTGTTTCAAGAAAAGAGCTTCCCACCCGCATGGACCGTCCGACTCGAGGGCCTGACGCCTGGCGGGAGGCCCTTCTCCCTACCCAGCAGAGCAAAGGCTGAGTGTCCCCTGCAGCTCGTGCCCCCCAGTGGTCCGACCCCAGCGGAGCGGGTCGAGTGGCACCAGGCCCTCGGACGCTGCTACCCGGCAGGTCCGTAGGCCCCATGCACCACTCCGTCACCCCTCTCAGCCAAGCACATTTCCGCAGCAGCTTGGAACGACCGTTCTGAGGGGTGCCGTCCCTGCCAGGCTTAGGCACCCTTGTGTCTCACTCAGGCTGCGCCTTGGCCTACCTCTCCCTTCCGGGGGAGACGGCTGGGCTCACCGGTGCCCGTGCGACTGTACCTCTCCACCCCTCCAGCGAGCCCTACCACCCAGGCGGGCAGGTTCCTTCCCCTAGCAGGCTCCCAAGAGGGAGGGGTGTGTGAAGCTTGCCGGTTGGGGGCGAGCACGCGGCTCCCAAACCCACCCCGTCAGCAGGTGCGGCTACCTGGTTGATCCTGCCAGTAGCATGTGCTTGTCTCAAAGATTAAGCCATGCACATCTAAGTACACACGGCCGGTACAGTGAAACTGCGAATAGTTCATTAAATCAGTTATGGTTCCTTTGATCCGTCCATCTGTTACTCGGATAACTGTGGTAATTCTAGAGCTAATACATGCCGACGAGAGCTGACCTCCCGGTATGCATGCATTTATCAGACCAAGACCAATCCGGGCTC
Organism: Triturus cristatus; assembly: GCF_964204655.1. Lineage (NCBI taxonomy): Eukaryota > Metazoa > Chordata > Amphibia > Caudata > Salamandridae > Triturus > Triturus cristatus. The sequence continues at coordinate 1,248,044,331 of NC_140582.1, forward strand.
GCCTGGCCGCTTTGGTGACTCTAGATAACCTCTGGCCGATCGCATGTCCCCGTGACGGCGATGATACATTCGGATGTCTACCCTATCAACTTTCAATGGTACTTTCTGTGCCTACCATGGTGACCATGGGTAACGGCGAATCAGGGTTCGATTCCGGAAAGGGAGCCTGAGAAACGGCTACCACATCCAAGGAAGGCAGCAGGCGCGCTTATTACCCACTCCCGACTCGGGCAGTAGTGACAAAAAATAACAATACCGGACTCTTTCGAGGCCCTGTAATTGGAATGAGTACACTTTAAATCCTTTCCATTGGAGGGCAAGTCTGGTGCCAGCAGCCGCGGTAATTCCAGCTCCAATAGCGTATATTAAAGTTGCTGCAGTTAAAAAGCTCATAGTTGGATCTTGGGATCGAGCTGGCGGTCCGCCGCGAGGCGAGCTACCGCCTGTCCCAGCCCCTGCCTCTTGGTGCCCCCTTGATGCTCTTGGCTGAGTGTCCTGGGGGTCCGAAGCGTTTACTTTGAAAAAATTAGAGTGTTCAAAGCAGGCCGGTCGCCTGAATACTTCAGCTAAGAATAATGGAATAGGACTCCGGTTCTATTTTGTCAGACTGCAAGGGCGACTGGGTCCACCTGCCTTGGGCCATCTGGGCGCTGGACCATCCCGGGCAATCTGGTCGCCTGGATGCGCGACCACATGGCCCTGTGGGCTGGGCAACACATGGCCCTGCAGGCTGGGCGACCAGATGGCCCTGCGGGCCGGGCAACCAGATGGCCCTGCGGGCCGGGCGACCTGATAGCCCTGCTGGCCATGTGATCAGATGGCCCTGCAAGCTGGGAGACCAGATGGCCGACATGCCAGCCGGCCGGGCTGACTCCAACTTTTGTCCTTCCCCAGGGTTCTGTAAGCCCCCACTGTGTCGGGGCTTAATAGGTGAGGAAAATGGGCATCCCGGGCAGGCCGTCGGGGAGAGGATAAGGCCTGGGCTTAACCCTCCTTGGTTCCTGCCCCCCGGGCTCCGGGAAAGTGGAAGACACACCCACCGGAGTCAGCACCCTGACGCCCAAGGGTCTGGGTGTGGAGGTGTGGCAGTCAGTAGCCAGGGCAGGGCGGCTGCAGAGCAGGGAGGCAGCCTTGCTCCCCGCTGTCTCTGGGGCGAGGAGCGGCAGGAGGCCAGCCCTGCATGAAAGGGGGACCGAGCCAGAGCTGGAGCCCCTGGAGAGCTTGGAGAAACCCTGAGCAGGGGACACCTGGGCCCGGTCTGGGATGGCAGCGACTTGCAGATGTCCCGTGCCACCAAGGGGGTCCCCCGGGGCCCGGGGAGGCTCTCCCCGGCATGGCTGGGTTCGGTAGCAGGTACCAGGCCCAGGGCTTGATATCCGTCCGGGGGCCCTGGGGTGCGGGACCCCCCGGTCCTGCAAGCCAGCCAAGGGTCCGGGCGCTGGGGACGGTGGCCATTGATGCCCCGGGAGGCTCTCTGAGGACGGAACCCGGGGTGGGAAGGCCGCACTCACGGGCCCTGGACGGAGCTTCTGAACCCAGCCAAACAGGGGGAGGCTCTCCGGGCACGACATAACCCTGTCTCAGGCCTTTGGCAGAGCGGCAGGCCAGGGGACGGTGCACAGGGCTGGAGCACCCAACCCAGGGCCCAGCGGGGCCCCTGGACCCAGCTGAGGCTCCTGGGCCTAGAGGCACAGGGGAAGCCTTCCCGGGCCCGTGGGACCCTGTCCCGGGCACCCTGTCACGCGGCTGTTCCAAGGACGGAGTCCGGGGTGGGGAGGCCACCCACCCCAGAACCCTCAGGGGCCCCGGCCGGAGCTCCTGAACCCAGCCAAGCAGGGGAAGGCTCCCCGGGCACAACGGAATGCCGTCTCAGGCCTTTGGCAGAGTGGCGGGCCAGGAGACGGGGCCCAGGGCTGGAGCACCTGACCCGGGGCCCCTGGACCCAGTCAAGCAGGGGGAGGCTTCGAGGGCACAACGGAAGTTCTTTCCGGGCCCCTGGCAGAGCGGTAGACCGGGCGACAAGGAGAAAGAGCCTAGGGCTGGAGCACCCGGGTCGGGCGGGGCCACTGGACCCAGCTGGTACTCCCGGGCCAAGAGGCGCAGGGGAAGCCTCCCCGGGCTCACGGTACCCCATCCCGGGCACCCTGCCACGTGGCAGGCCCAAGGTCGGAGCCCGGGGTGGGGAGGCCGCCCGCCCCAGAGTCCTCAGAGGCCCCGGCTGGAGCTCCTGAACCCAGCCAAGCAGGGGGAGGCTCCCCAGACTCAAAGGAACCCCGTCTCTGGCCATTGGCAGAGCAGCAGGCTGGGGGACGGGGCCCGGCGGGGCCCCTGGACCCAGCCAAGCAGTGGGTGGCTTCCCAGGCACAACGGAACCCCGTTCCAGGCCCTTGGTGGAGCGGTACACCGGGAGATGGAGCCCAGGGTGGGAGCACCCTCCCTGGGGCCCGGCAGGGCCCCTGGCCCCCATCAGGGCTCCCGTGCCCAGAGGTGCAGTGTGGGAGCTCCCCTGGCCCGCAGGACCCCATCCCAGGCACCCTGGCAAGGGGCAGGTCCGAGGACGGAGCCCGGGTGGTGAGGCTGCCCTCCCCAGGGTCCTCAGGGGCCCCGGCCAGATCTACTGAACCCAGCCAGGAAGGGGGAGGCACCCCGAGCACTATGGAACCCCATCCCGGGACCCTGGCGGAGCGGCAGACCGAGAGATGGAGCCCAGGGCGGGAGCGCCCACCTGGGTTTGGCAGGGCCCGTGGACCCTGTCAAGGCTCCCGTGCCCAGAGGCACAGTGTGGGGCCTATCCAGGCCCGCAGGACCCTGTCCCGGGTGCCCTGCCAAGCGGCAGGCCCGAGGGCGGACCCAGGGGTCGGTAGGGTGCCCTCTCCAGGGCCTTCAGGGGGTGGCCCTTCAGAGCTCTTGTATCCAGTCAAGCAGGGGCAGGCTCCCTGGGCCCGGCAGAACCCCGTCTCGGGCCCCTGGCGGAGCAGCAGGACAGGAGACTGAGCCTGTCAGGGCTCTTAGGCAGAGGTGAGGCCTCCCCGGGGCCACAGGCCCCCATCCTGGGCACTATGCCACATGTTGGGCCGGGAGTCAGAGCCCCGGGCTGGGGGGAGTGTCTTGGCCCGTCTGGCTGCCGACTGAGGACTGCTAGGCCAAGAGGGGTTTTAGAGTACCCTGTCCCTAGTAATCCAGAGGAAGGGTATCCCCCTTTCTGGTAAACTGTGCACACCACAAGACTGAGGGGACCCGAGGCATGGCACGGCCGACCTCCTGGTGCACTGGCTGGGATCAGGGAGGCAAACGAGCCCTCATTGGGACTTCCAGGGCAGCCCGGCCATCTGGTCGCCCCGTTGGAAAGCATTGCATGCGACCAGATGGCCAATGGGGAAGGCGCGACCAGATGGCTGGGCCCGAAGGATGCCAATCTGCCCGCCTGAGCCTTCGCGGGATGGGGTCCGGTTCCCTGGGCCCGGCTGGAGGTCCCGGGCCGGCACGCGCAGGAGATGCCTCCCCAAGGCCGCCGCCGGTCCCGGGCGCCTTGCCACGCGGCAGGCCGAGGACGGAGCTCGGTATGGGGAGGACATCCTCCACTCCAGGGCCACCAAGAGCCCCTGCCGGAGCTCCTGAACCCAAGCCGAGCTGGGGAAAGCCCGACGGGCCCCAGGCCCAGAGCGGAGCGGAGGACAGCGCCCAGTGTAGGGAGCGCCCGGCCAGAGCTCTCGGGCCCAGACACCCAAGGGAGGACTGCCCAGGCCTGATGGAGCCCAGCCTGGGCACTTTGCCACACGGAGGACAGGAGGACGGAGGCCTGGACAGGAGGGGAGGTTTTTGCCTCAGCCCTAGCCAATCTGGTCACCGGCTGAGAGCCCCCAGCCCACGAAGGGTTCCGGCGTACCCTATCCCTAGTAATCAAGAGGAAGGGTACCCTCATTTCTGGTAACACGTGCACACCGCAAGACTGAGGGGACCCAAGGTGCGGATGCGCCCGACCTCCTGGAGCCCTGCTGGGATCAGGGAGGTAAACAAGCTCTCATCTGGACTTCCAGGGTAGCCCGCCCATCTGGTTGCCCCATTGGAAAGCATTGCGCACAACCAGGTGGCCGAGGGGGAAGGCACGACCAGATGGCTGGGCCCGAAGGAAGCCAATCCGCCCTCCACGAGTGTTTGCGAGAGGGCTCGGGGGCTCTGAGTCCCAGGAGCTCAGAGACCCCGGCTGGGCCTCGGGCTGTAGTTGGGTGTCCCCGACAGACCTCCGTCCTGGGTCCCCCAGGCACCTTGACAGGCGGGTGAAGCAGGAGGGAGGCCTGCCCGGGCCCGACAGACCCCATTCTGGGAACATGGCGGAGCAGGTCCCCTGGGCCCGGCCAGAGGTCCCCGGCCGGCATGCACAGGGGAGGCATCCCCAAGGCCCGCATCCCAGGCGCCCTGCCACGCGGGAGGCCCGAGGACAAAGCCCGGGGTGGGGAGGGCACCCCCCACCCCAGGGCCACCAAGGGCCCCTGCCGGAGCTCCTGAACCCAAGTCGATCTGGGGAATACCCGACGGGGCCCAGGCCCATGGTGGAGCAGAGGACGGAGCCCAGTGTAGGGAGCGTCCTGCCAGAGCTCTCGGGCCCGGATGCACAAGGGGTTTACCCGGCCCTAGCCCATCTGGTCGCCGGCTGCGAGCCTCCAGCCCGTGAGGGGTTCCGGCGTACCCTGTCCCTAGTAATCCGGAGGAAGGGTACCCCCTTTTCTGGTAACCCGTGCGCACCGCGAGACTGAGGGGACCCACGGCGCTGACATGCACGACCTGCTGGGATCGGGGAGGCAAACGAGCCCTCATTGGGACTTCCAGGGCAGCCCCGCCATCTGGTCGCACTGTTGGAAAGCATTGCACATGACCAGATGGCCGAGGGGAAAGGCGCGGTCTGGCCGGGCCTGAAGGACACCAATCTGCCCGCCCCAAGCCTTCGCGGGATGGCACCCGTCTGCCCTTTATAGGGTTTGGGGGCTCTGCTTCCCGGGGGCTCATCAGAACCCTTACCTGGGTCTCAGGCACGAGGCTGCGAGGGGCAGGGACCCTGACGGAACTCTGACGCGAGGCCCGCAGGCACCTAGACACGCAGGTGAAGCGGGGGAGGCCTGCCCTGGCCCGATGGAACCCCGTGACAGGCACCCGGACCCTCGACTGGCCACAGGACGTAGGCTCCTGCACCCAGGGCCCGCCAGAGCCCAGGCCCCGGAATTGGTCCCCGCTTATGAACCCAGCCAGGCATGGGAGGGGGGGCCTCCCTGGGCACCAGGGACCCCCGTCCCAGGCAGACGGACCCTTGGCAGGCCACAGGACGGGGGCTCCCACACCCCAGGCCCTGCCCGAAGCCCAGGCCCCGGTCCCTGCTTCTCAACCCAGCCAGGCCGGGGGGATCTGGGATTCTGCCCGGGCACGAGGGACCCCCGTCCCGGGAAGACGGACCCTCGGCTGGCCGCAGTACGTGGGCTCCCGTTCCACCTACTACAAGAATGCAGAAGGCGGCTTCCCGCGATTAGGGAGCCGCAGGCATCCTATATCGCTGAAGTTCCAAAATGAGTCCATGATTAATGTAACAATGAACAATTATGAGCTTCGTCTGAAGACGATCTAATGCCATGTGACACAGAACAGCCCTAGGAACCCAAATTATCTATACCACAAACTGTCAAAAAGTTCACCTAGTGTATATCGCAGCTAGAAACTTATTGATAAATCATAGCAAGAGAAATAAATAGAAATTAAAAAAACATAGTTGTAATTTTCACATTTACTCGTAGATGTAGACTATTTAGTGAATATGAATGATATTTTTGCCTTCAATGTTTTTTTATATTTTCATTTTGATTTATGATCCTTTGCCGGGAACTATCACTCGCGCGAAGCACAGAGCTGACGGCTTTTTCAAACACATCATGTTTCATAGTATTCATGATAACGAAACCTCGTAATAACTTCCTGAAAAATGTGTTTGGTTTCCAGGTCACATTTTTATTTAATCAGAAGAGTGCACGTTGCACTGCTGACTTTATTTATTTTACAAAACCTAAAACATAATGTCCCAGTATCAGCTGAAGCAGAAAGTAAACAGTGCAAGACACCGTTGCCTTCTGCTGTTGCAGTGGCTGCTGTGAACTTTTGAAGTGGTGGGGCACTATACTCTCTCCTCTGAGCCTGACCTCTTACAGGCAGGGCGCGGGGTTGGGGGGTGGGATGGTGCCCTTTAAGCACACTTTTCAGATACAGTCGCTAAAAAGCCACAGGCCCTGAGAGAGCACTCGTTAAATAATCAGATCCTTTCATGGTGTGCCAGGCCATTGAAACCCAGAAGTCAACCCCATTTGTTTCAGAGTGTGATATGGGTGCCCTCACATGTCGAAAACTATTTCTATGGTGCCGGGGCCCAGCATTGCTTCATGAATCTCCCTTATGCCATGACATTCCCCTTTAGTCTGATTAATGCATACAATATGCAAGGCAACTATGAACAGTGAAACCATGTGTAAGAAATAGTATAATTATTTGGGGTGAATGACTACCCACCTCAAAGAATAATCACAATCCCTGTCAGGGTGAACCCTCAAAGTCACTAAATTAAACTTAGCTCAGGCCCCTGGCAGCCTGGCACAGAGCAGACATGCTTAACTTAGAGGCAATGGGTACATTATATATGCTCCACCAAAACAGTAATACATTTAAAATGTAGAACAATAAAGGTCCCAAGCCGAATTAGTAAAATTGACAAAATGACAAAAATCCAATAAGGGGAACTACAGATGTGAAGTTTTAAAGTTTTAAGTGAAAATAGTCAAGGGTTGCGGTAGACTGGGACACAGTTGCAATTTAAGGCTGACTGTGATGGAGCGATTGTTGGATACACTAACCAGGTTAGTCCTGGTCAAAGAATTTACCTTATGACTTAGTTCTTTGGGTCCCAAACCAGCACATGAGTATCCTTCTAAAGCTCACCAGGACCCCTGGGGAAGCGTGCAGAAACTCACAGGGGGGTCAGGCAGAGGCAATAGCAGGGTCAGGTCCAGGGCCAGTTGCCACTGGTCAGCTGGACATTTGCAGGAAATGCATCCTTGATGCATCCCTGTAGCTTGAACAGGAGGTCCGCCTTATGATCCTTCGAGTCCACTTCTTTGTCCTAGGTACAAGATGGAGCAGGTCCAGTCCTTCAGGGATCCTCCAGGTGACAGACAGCAGGTCCAGTCCTCTTCTGTTCTTCCTCAGGTACAGCAGCATCATTAAGTGGGAGCCTGGAGATGCCATATTTATGCCTGGCATGAGCTGGTGGGTGGGGCTGACTCCTGGGCATGCCCTAACCAATAGGGTAAAAATTTCCAGGGCACACCCTACCCACTTTGGGCATTTTCAAGATGGTGAAAATCTTCAGCCACTCTAAACTTGGGCTGAGTGTCTGTGGGGGGGAGTGTACTATGGTATTTCTAGTATCCGTCCACATCTAACACCAGCATCCGGTTTGAAGTAGCCATAGTATCCACAATAGACCCAGAGACAGACGTCTGGTAGAATAAAAGCATGGTTTTCCAGCAACCAAACAAATGATGCACAAGAATTGTCTTAGTATGCTGTTTCCCTTCCTTTCAAGTGCACCCCCAGTTATATGTAAACCAACAGATCTGTCAAACTGGATTTGACACTTAAGTAGGTTTTGATACTGTAATGTCAAAAAGGATGCTCATAGCCCCCACCTTTCTGCTGAGCTCAGAGTAGTCACCTCTTCCCATTCAGTTTGACCTGTCAATCACACTGGTCCTATTGTGTAGCTCCTGGGATGCATTTCACACCTTTTTCACACCTACTTAATACTAATCCCAGGTAGGGAGTGGTTGGAGAGCAAACACAAATTAGCCTCCAGGAACTTTAGGCAGAGAAAAGCTACTTTCTAAAAGTTACTTTCCCCTAAAATGTATAAAAACATCTGACTGCACCATTGAAATGGATTTAAATAACTATCAAAATCAATCAATCAATCAAATAATCTTTATTTTCGATCATTTAGATCATCAAAGATATAAATACATAGCAATTTTAAAATTGTAAAATTTTCGTTATTTTAGCATTTACATGTAAACAATGGCTTTCGAAAATGTCATAATACAACCATTAAAAGCATGAAAAAGTATTCTAAAATCTTTTGGCATTATACAACCCCCCCCCCCTCTTTTAAAAGGCGGATTCGAACATGCCACATAGCCATTAAATACTTTGCCACTGCAAAAACAATCGGAGGTGACAGATCAGTTTTTAGAATTCTGAACGCAGGCAAATATTTCCTGAATCCCATGTTTTTAAGAATGGGTACGAGCCAATACTTCCTCGCTCTTTGGTAGGCTTTACAAAAAAGGGCCACATGTAAATCACTTTCCTGTGGATATGCACAGGCTGGGCATTGCTCTGTTGTTGGGGGCTGGGACCAAGAGCTGGTAAAGGCCCTCAGAGGTAGAGAACCATATCTCCACTGCAAATAGAGCTTTCTTGCCATCACAGGAGCCATACCATCCAAAACACTTTCCATTAGGTAAGAATCTTTCAATTGTATGAATGTATTAGACAATGAACCGACCCGCATACTGTCTAAAGCAGTGGTCAGCTTTGACTGGTAGTAGAGTTGTGAAAGTACCTTTCGAGGGGTCCTCCTGCTTGAGTTTACAGGGTCGGTCCATAGATCCACTAGACCTAAACTCTCACATGATCTTTTTATATATCTTAACCATGGGATGTTACTGATGTTTGGTAAGGTTAGGAAGTCCTGCAGCTCGCTTCTGTAGTCACTAAGTTCCTGGCTACTCCAAAGTCATTGCCAAAAGGTTAAAGGTTTTAAACCAAGTTCCTCGGAGATTGGCCTGAGGCCTAGGTCCAATCTCAGAGGAAGCAACGGCGTACTCGGGGGGAGGGCCACCAACTGCCTGAGAAATTTGTTCTCTGTGCTTGTTAGGTTTTTAACAGGAGTATGACCCCATAGTTCACCCCCGTATGTAACTGAGCCCCGAGCTTGAGATTTACAGATCTGTATCAAGGGGCCCAGCGGACGATATATAGATTTGCCCACCATTCTAATGATACCACCCACTTTCTGTGATAGTTTCATATTTGCCTTGATCATATGTGTCCCCCATGTCATTTTCTCGTTCAGGGTTACCCCCAAATATTCGAATGTGGAAACCCTCTCCAATCGCACTGTACCTAACAAGGGGTTAGGACGTGTTGAGGGGGTATGGTTCAAAATCATATATTTTGTCTTGGAGGCATTAATTTCGAGGCCCCTCTCGGTGCAAAATTGCAAGAACCCATCCACTATCCCATGGGGGATTTAGACAGCAGCAGGGTGTCGTCTGCAAACATTATGGCGGGCACCCTGCTGCCATTCAGTTTAGGCGCGTCGATGTCTTCTATCCTGGTCAGGTGGGCGATTACCCCGTTGACAAAGAGGCAAAACAGGGTGGGTGCGAGCACACATCCCTGCCTCACCCTCCTGTCAACGGGAATCTTTCTGTTAAACTCCCCATCCTGACCCGCGCAAAGTTATCCTGGTGTAATTTAATCAGAATAGCCAGAATATCTGGCGGGACTCCCAGGTCATCAAGGACGCTCCAGAGTTTGGATCTCGGCACCAAATCGAAGGCGGCACGCAAGTCCACGAACACCGTGTACAAGCTTCCCCCCTCGATAAGTGCCGTCCTCCAATAAATAAGGTTAAGGCGGAAAATTTGGTCCGTAGTAGATACCCCCTTTCTGAACCCAGCCTGGTATGAGCTCATGGTGGCAGTTTCCTCTATCCAGCTTTGGAGACGATCTAGAATGAGCCTTCCAAAAAGTTTTTGCGACACATCTATCAGGCTAATGGGCCTGTAGTTGGATGGGAGCAGAGGCGAGCCTTTCTTAAAAATCAGAACCACTTCTGCGCCCAGCCAAGTACAGGGCACCTCCATACCCTTCAGAACTGCATTAAATAGTACCAGCAAATAAGGGGCCCATATATCTGGCTCCTGTTTAAAAAGGTCACCCGGGAGACCATCCAACCCGGGTGCCTTGCCAGTTGACAAGCCTGATATAGCAGCCCGGACCTCCTTTTCAGTAAATGGATCCCCTTCCAGATAGTTATATACAGGTGGGGTTGTACAACCTCCATGCCCTGCTTCCACTGTATAAAGAGACTGGAAGTGCTCCTGCCATATCTTGGAAGAAATGTTTGGTTCTATTGCCGGAACAAGTTCCTCGGACCCTGTATTAGCAATTCGCCAAAACTTACGGGAGTCCATGGTGGCTAGGGAGCTAGTGAGTTCTTCCCATTTATTCTGGTCCCACTCAATCTTGGCATTAACAACCAGCTTCTTATATTCACGTCTCCTGGCTTGTATCTCAGGCCTACTTTTGCGATTCTTGATGCTCGACAAGAGATCCCTCCTTGCCTTGCGGCAAGCTGCATTATACCATGTGCACTGGTTCTTTCCACCCCCCTCCTTGGTCCATTATTAAGTAAATCTGCAGTCAGAGTCTTAACGACTTCTTCATGCGTCAACCAAATTTGTTTGTTTTTCTCCCCTGAACTGGGTTCATCACTTAAAGTGCCTATTTTTTCCAGTTTAAGAATGAGATTATTATAAAACCGAGGGAGCTTATCTGCGCTTGCAACTAATTTCTCCCACTTAATTCTCCTCCTATTGTTTTCAAGGGCTAGACCCGGATTTGTCTTAGGCGGTTCTACTTCCCCATGATCCCGACCAGGAAGGAGAAAGTCCAATTCCAGGGCGTTATGATCGCTGTCTTCTCTATCTATTACCCTAAAGTCAATGACATGCGACCACGAAGATAATTGCACTAAAATATAGTCTAATCTTGACTCCCTTCCCTTCCGGTTATACGTGGGTTTACTCGGGATATCAGATTTAACACGCCCGTTACATGCCCTCACCCCATGTTTCAGAGTTAGGGCGGTAATCTGGAGTGCTAATGGGGTCCAAGCTTTAGGCGATGTAGATACTGTCGGTGGTACTAGCCATCTTGCATCTTCCTCTAAGGAAGCCCCATCTAAGAGACCAGCTAGGGGCTCAAAATGTGAGTTCAGATCCCCGCCCACTACAAATGGGATCCCCTTGGGGAGTTCACCAAGAAGATCCGACAGTTCGTGAATGGTGGAGGACTCCTGCGAAATGGTAACCGGCCTTGAATATACATTTACCACTGCTAATCTGCAGCAGATGGACCATTCCAGCAGAACCACAAGTATGTCCTCTGAGGCCACTGGGAGACGCGTGGCCTGACATCCCAAGTGGACTGCGACCCAGGTTGCAAGGCCTCCCGATGGGCGCCCTCTGCCCCCCCATTTCGCGGGAATGGAGAATACTGCAAAACCCTGCCTCGAATGTTCCTCCCTCTCCCAAGTTTCCTGGAACAGGCATAAATCTTTAGAATCAGTATATTCAAACCATTCCTGCCATTCAAACTTGTTTCCCAGGCCTGCCACATTCCATGACAGTATTTTTAGTGGCGGAGGTCTATTGTTCGAAATAGTAGTGTGAGTGGAGACATTCCCTTTTTCACTAACCATGGTCACTGGATGTGTTAGAGGGTGACTTATTGCTTCCCCCACGTTATTTCGTGGCTCACCAATAGAATTACCCAGATCTCCATGATGTAATAGGACATCGGGCAACTCAGTCTCTAAGCTATTTCCATCCACACCCTCGCATGGTACAAAGTTGTACTTCCTGCTTGTACGTGTGAACAGTCAATCTACCATGTCTAGCTGACTATACCTGTTCGAAGTAGGAAGGTAAAATGGCTGGAGAAATCTCCGGGGATAGTAGTCTTGCTCACTAGCCCCCCAGTTGCCTCCCCTCCTATGACAAATTTCCCATCCCTCATCATCCATATTTGTCGTGTAATGTGTTTGCTGCTGCCTTCTGTAGTTGGGGAATTCGCTCCATCCTCTTGCCAAGCCCCCACCCACTCTCTCTGGATAGGTGCCCTGTGCATTAATTTCAGGGTGCCCTTGGTATTGGCTTCTGGGATGATAGAAGTCTCCCCTTCTTCTGCTGTCTCCCCACCCACCCGGTCTTTGCGTCCGAGCCCCCCAACTCTCATCCTCTCTACCATGTACCAAAGGGGGATAGAAGAAGGAAAGGGGTAAAGATTGGATGGTAGTCCCCTCATCCTCTGAGAACCATCCGCATATGTGCGTGACGGTCCTATGGTCTTTAAAGCTGACTATAACACAATCACCATTAATGGATTTGTTTGAGCTACCCAGCCAGGGCACCCTTCGTACCATAAGGACTGTGCTCAATATGCCTTCCGGGAGCGGTCTGTACGTACATAGCCAATTTATCACCTTATTCTTAAGAGAGTCGGTGGATTCATTGGAGGTAACGTTCAGTTCTGGTACCCCTGCTAAAACTACAGTGTATGGAGCTGCCTCCGGAGGGAGGTGTACTGGTCTAGGCTTCTTCCTCTTGTTAACAGCCTCGGTCATTAATTCCCCAGTGTTCGGTGGTTTATTAGGAGCAGGATCGTTTTCCCTGACTTGCTTTGCACTAGTTGGGGGGGAGGATGGATGAGTATGCTGTTCTGCAGGGTTTTTGGGAGCATTTGCCTTCGGGTGTGTGTTATTACTTTTAGACGGGGTAGGTTTTGCCTGCTGCACTATGGGTATAGCGCTTTTAACCTGATTGGTAGCCTGGGATGGTCCCTTTTTTGCCTCTCTATCGGCAACCTTGGTCCCACCATTACTAGTTGCTTTAAAACTGTCAGCTAGTTGTACTGTCGACTTTTCTATGGACACTAACCTAGCTTCAATTTTGATTAACCTTGCTTCCAGGGGGCTTAAAAGGTTTCTTATAAGGGCACCTATATCAGCGAGGGTGGCGTCCTCCTCGGTGGACTCGGGTGGATTTGGATTGGCGTGGATACTTGTCTCCGCCGGAAGATTGTCTAAGGGCATGGCCTCAGCTCTATCAATTTGCGTGTTTTCCCTAGTGTTTAAACAAGAGCTGTTTAATGCCGGGCAAGGGGAAGATTTTGAGGTGTTCGGCTTTCGTCCACCCTCGTTCATGGGCCCTCCTCTCTTTATCGGGATTGCTCCTTCTCTAGTCCCCTTTAACTTGTTCACTTCTGGGCCTGCGAGGTTAACAATGTCGGGATCAGGGTTAAGAGTGGTAGTAGATATAGGGTAGGGTTGAGCAGGCGGGAGAGTTAACATACTAAGGTCTACATAATCGCTAAGGTCCTTCGTGCTTAACTGGGAGGTACAATTTGAAATATCCAAAGTCCCAGAGGGGTCACTTGTGCCGGCTACCCCCATGTCCAACACAATGGGTTCTGGCCTTACCTCAGGAGAGGGACCCATAGACGATCTCCTCACCCAGTCTAGTTCCTGTGAAATTCGCCTCTCCAGGAGCGTAATATCCTCTATTAGTAGGGACCCAGCTTTCACAAAGTAGTTGTCCAATGTTCCCTTTGCTGCAGCAGCGGCAGCCGATACGCTTTTACTCCTTGTTTCCCTGGTCGTCATCTCTGATGGCAAAAACGTCAGGTACCCTATGAATCCAGATGAATGGAGTGGGCCAAGGGGGATAGCCCAGGCCCAGCCTCTCCCGTCCTCTAACGGCCTCAAACGGCCCGCCCTTTGCCCGGGCTTCGCCCTGGGCGCTCCCCCGCGCGCTCCCGCGCAGCGGAGATGGAAGTCACAAATATAGTAAGTGTGCCGTACAGGGGGCGGGGCTGACAGGGAGAGCGGGCCAGGTGATTCCAATCGGCCTGGCAGGGACTCCTGGTACACGGAGTCCCTGCAGCAACGCTCGCAGCCCTGCCCAAGTACCCCAAGACACCACAAACTTCACAGGCACTGCGCCCGGATTCCAAAGTCAAGACACGAGGGACGGCAAAAGGGCTTCCAGTTCAACAGATTATCAAAATAGTTTCTAATTATTTTTCTAGCTAGTCCGATTCCAGAGATACAGCATTACAATTTTAATCTGTACTCTGGTTTTCTGCATAGGCTGGCTAGACCTGCAACAGTAAAAAACAACTTTTGGGTACTGGTCACTGTACGGACAAGTTAACATTACATTTCTACATGCCTGACTTTTAAATACCATGCAACTTAGTACTACATAGTGGTGACCCATTAATATTTAACGGGAGGTTTTGACCTGTCAAACTTTTTTTTTTGGCAGGTCAAATTGCAATTTTTTATACTGCTTCAGTGAGGCAGCACAAGGTAAACCTGAAGCCAGGTTAGCACTACCACTGTCGTGAATGGTACAATAGGTTCTGCAGCCCACCAGTAGCATTCAACCTCCAGGCCCTGGGTATACCTTGTACCATGCTAAGGTGGACCACAGCCATTTTACCAGTGGTTACCATGGGTAAAGTGCATGGAGTTTTAAAGCCAGCAAAAGTGTAGGTTTCAGAAAAAGGCAAAAGAATTGGGGTGACCATGCATAAAAGGGGGATTTCTTACACCATGTATGCACGCGGACAGATCCTAACCATATCTAACAAAACAATAGCCGAGTTTTGGGAAGGGACGTGAAAACAAATGAAATAGTTGTATACCCCGATTGAGGAAATTGTCAATTGTATCTGTTATCTGTTGAAATCTATACATATAGAATAGGAGTAGTTGAATTGGCCACAAAAAATGTTGCTCTGAAGAAGTTCTTGCTTGTAGTGTTGGTTGCAGGCTGCAAGCTATTTTAACACTGCTGACCCACGCACACAAGGCTTTATACCACCAAGGACCCCCCCACCCCCCTCATTAACCACCACTTGAATTTTACCCAACCGTCGAGAAGAATACGCTCCTCCTCCCTTTCACTTGCCCATACTCCCCGCATCTACCGAGGCAGAAGTGGAGGATGCTCCTTCTCCCACATCACAGCACAGACCTGGAACAGTGTATTCTCCCCGCATCCACCGAAGCAGAAGTGGAGGAGGCTCTTTCTCCCACATCACAGCAAAGACCTGGAACAGCCCATACTCCCGGCCTCTACTGAAGCAGAAGTGGAGGATGCTCCTTCTCCCACATCACAGCAAAGACCTGGAACAGCCCATACTCCCGTCATCTACTGAAGCAGAAGTGGAGGAGGCTCCTTCTCTCACATCACAGTAAAGACCTGGAATGGCCATACTGCCCGAATCTACTGAAGCAGAAGTGGAGGAGGCTCCTTCTCCCACATCGCAGCAAAGACCTGGAACAGCCCATACTCCCCGCATCTACTGAAGCAGAAGTGGAGGATGCTCCTTCTCCCACATCACAGCAAAGATGTGGAACAGCCCATACTCCCCGCATCCACCGAAGCAGATGTGGAGGATGCTCCATCTCCCACATCGCAGCAAAGACCTGGAACAGCCCATACTCCCCTCATCTACTGAAGCAGAAGTGGAGGATGCTCCTTCGCCCACACCACACCACAGCAAAGATGTGGAACAGCCCATACTCCCCGCATTCACTGAAGCAGAAGTGGAGGATGCTCCTTCTCCCACATCGCAGCAAAGACCTGGAACAGCCGATACTTCCCGCATCTACCGAAGCAGAAGTGGAGGACGCTCCTTCTCCCTCAACGCAGCAAAGACCGGGAACAGCCCATACTCCCTGCATCTACTGAAGCAGAAGTGGAGGACGCTCCTTCTCCCACATCACAGCACAGACTTGGAACAGTCTACACTCCCCGCATCTACCGAAGCAGAAGTGGAGGATGCTCCTTCTCCCACATCGCAACAAAGACCTGGAACAGCCTATACTCCCCGCATCCACCGAAGCAGACATGGAGGATGCTCCTTCTCCCACATCACAGCAAAGACATGGAGCAGCCTATACTCCCCGCATCTACTGAAGCAGAAGTGGAGAATGCTCCTTCTCCCACATCACAGTCAAGACCTAGAACAGCCTATACTCCCAGCAACCACCGAAGCAGACGTGGAGGATGCTCCTTCTCCCACATCACAGCAAAGACGTGGAACAGCCTAAACTCCCGCATCTACTGAAGTAGAAGTGGAGGATGCTCCTTCTCCCACATCGTAGCAAAGACCTGGAACAGCCCATATGCCCGGCCTCTACTGAAGCAGAAGTGGAGGGTCCTCCTTCTCC
This sequence comes from Triturus cristatus, assembly GCF_964204655.1. NCBI lineage: Eukaryota > Metazoa > Chordata > Amphibia > Caudata > Salamandridae > Triturus > Triturus cristatus. The sequence goes on from NC_140582.1 coordinate 1,248,060,451, forward strand.
CACATCACAGCAAAGACCTGGAGCAGCCCATACTCCCTGCATCTACTGAAGCAGAAGTGGAGGATGCTCCTTCTCACACAACACAGCAAAGACCTGGAACAGCCGATAGTCCCCGCATCTACCGAAGCAGTATTGGAGGATGCTCCTTCTCCCACATCACTTCAAAGACCTGGAACAGCCCATACTCCCGCATCTACCGAAGCAGAAGTGGAGGAGGCTCCTTCTCCCACATCACAGCACAGACTTGGAACAGCCTATACTCCCCGCATCTACTGAAGCAGAAGAGGAGGATGCTCCTTCTCCCACATCACAGCACAGACTTGGAACAGCCTATACTCCCCGCATCTACCGAAGCAGAAGTGAAGGAGGCTCCTTCTCCCACATCACAGCAAAGACCTGGAACAGCCCATACTCCCCGCATCCACCAAAGCAGAAGTGAAGGAGGATCCTTCTCCCACATCACAGTAAAGACCTGGAACAGCCCATACTCCCCTCATCTACTGAAGCAGAAGTGGAGGATGCTCCTTCTCCCACACCACACCACAGCAAAGATGTGGAACAGCCCATACTCCCCGCATTCACTGAAGCAGAAGTGGAGGATGCTCCTTCTCCCACATCGCAGCAAAGACCTGGAACAGCCCATACTCCCCGCATCTACTGAAGCAGAAGTGGAGGATGCTCCTTCTCTCTCAACGCAGCAAAGATCGGGAACAGCCCATACTCCCTGCATCTACTGAAGCAGAAGTGGAGGACGCTCCTTCTCCCACATCACAGCACAGACTTGGAACAGTCTACACTCCCCGCATCTACCGAAGCAGAAGTGGAGGATGCTCCTTCTCCCACATCACAGCAAAGACATGGAGCAGCCTATACTCCCCGCATCTACTGAAGCAGAAGTGGAGAATGCTCCTTCTCCCACATCACAGTCAAGACCTAGAACAGCCTATACTCCCAGCAACCACCGAAGCAGACGTGGAGGATGCTCCTTCTCCCACATCACAGCAAAGACGTGGAGCAGCCCATACTCCCCGGATCTACCGAAGCAGAAGTGAAGGATGCTCCTTCTCCCACATTACTGCAAAGACCTGGAACAGCCCATACTCCCCGCATCTACTGAAGCAGAAGTGGAGGATGCTCCTTCTCCCACATCGTAGCAAAGACCTGGAACAGCCCATACGCCCGGCCTCTACTGAAGCAGAAGTGGAGGGTCCTCCTTCTCCCACATCACAGCAAAGACCTGGAGCAGCCCATACTCCCTGCATCTACCGAAGCAGAAGTGGAGGATGCTCCTTCTCCCACATCACAGCACAGACCTGGAACAGCCTATACTCCCTGCATCTACTGAAGCGGAAATGGAGGATGCTCCTTTTCCCACATCACTGCAAAGACCTGGAACAGCCCATACTCCCCGCATCTACTGAAGCAGAAGTGGAGGATGCTCCTTCTCCCACATTACAGCAAAGACCTGGAACAGCCCATACTCCCCGCATCTACCGAAGCAGAAGTGGAGGAGGCTCCTTCTTCCACATCACAGCAAAGACCTGGAACAGCCCATACTCCCGGCCTCTACTGAAGCAGAAGTGGAGGATGCTCCTTCTCCCACATCGTAGCAAAGACCTGGAACAGCCCATACGCCCGGCCTCTACCGAAGCAGAAGTGGAGGATGCTCCTTCTCCCACATTACAGCAAAGACCTGGAACAGCCCATACTCCCGGCCTCTACTGAAGCAGAAGTGGAGGATGCTCCTTCTCCCACATCACAGCAAAGACGTGGAGCAGCCCATACTCCCCGCATCTACCGAAGCAGAAGTGGAGGATGCTCCTTCTCCCACATCGCAGCAAAGACCGGGTACAGCCTCCCCAAGCATCTCCGGGTCATCACTTCACTTCAAGTTCTGGCTGTTTGAATAAGCCTCTGGGACCTGAAAGCGCCTCGATACCCTATTGGGTGATTAGCCGCGCTTTATAAATCCTGATTGGTTGATTGATTGATTGATTGATTGATCGATTGATTGAATACTCTCTACCAATAACTGTATGATCAAGGAATAAATAAAGAAATTACAATAATCAAACAAATAGACTGATATCATGATATGTGTGTACCTGACAATACTGGAATTGATTCTCTTTGGAAAATAACCACAGACATTTTTCTGAGGGTGCTGATTATAGGTGTGTAGAAGATATATGCAGTTTTTAGATCGAGTGTTCATATTTTTAGGGGGGGCAACTGGTTAGAAAAATGTGTTAAAGAAAGGGGTGTGAACAACTTGCATGTATCAGGCAGGGAATCAACAATATGTGGGGGGAGGGAGGAGCCTAGCGCGCAACCAAGATGGCCGCGTAGGTGCGAGGCTCCCGAGGACCTCCGCAACCTCCTACATTTATCCTGAATTCATCCTGCCTCGCTTGAGGGGACTGTGTTGGTGAGCCTGAGCTGAGGTGGTACCCGTTTTCCGTTCTCGAATCGGACCTCGGGTGCCGGAGTGAGCACCGATTGAAGTTTGCGGCCTTCTTCTCGCCGAACCCCGGATTTGCGTTGGGGGGTGACCCAGTGGCAAAGTGAACAACAACGGCGGTGGTAAATAATTTAATTACCGGGACTTAATTTGATACAGAAACATAATAAAAATAGCTCAATAAATAAGAGGCAGAATCCGTGGTATTAGAGGTTCGGAATGGGCTATATTCCAATGGACGATTCGAATCGGTTGCTCCAAGTTCCATCACCACGAAGGTTCAGGAAGTGAAGTACATACATTATTGATAATTAATCACTTTTATACAATAGGCATTACAGTGAAGCAAATGCAAGAGGCGTAACAATTGATAGTGTAGATAAGACATACATACGTAGCAAAAGTAGGTGTAACTGGGTGTGACTAAAGAACGTCATCAGGTGTGATGTCATAATAGGGTGGTTCCATGAAAGAATTTCGCAATGTCAGCAGAAATACTTGGCAGAAATGCGCGCACAGCAGCATGACGTGTGATTGACGTGCAACTAGGGGGTGAAGGGGACTTGACATTTAGCTCTACATGTGGCGACAGAAGTCTGGAGGGTCAAGTCAACCTAATCCCAAATCATATCTAACATCCTATGTTTAAAGAACTATGTTATCCAAAAGAGAGGTCTCTTAGAGTAGAATCTTATTCTATACTGACTATACTGACTGTTAGTGCGTGTACAAGCGTCTAAGTGTCTACACTAGATGCGAGGGCAGAAGTCTTCCATAATAATAAGGCTATGAATTACTTGCATAAAGACAGAGAAGCCGGGCCTTTGCTCGGTAGCTGGAAGAATGTTTACTTAAACTACTAGACAGGAATGCATTGGGCAGGGAGCGGAGCAGATAATTTCGAAGGTGAAATACAGTTTTTGGCAGGCAACAGGCTGATGTCAGGCTTCGTGAGCCGCGCAGGGAATGAGACAAAGTTCATGGTCACAGATGCAGGCTCAGACTGGAGCTTCAGAGGCAGAAAGAAAGAAAAGCTTGATGACAGAATCAGGGCCTACTTGCCTGGACTGTAAAATGGCATAAGTGAACCATATAAAGCCGGTGGCCTTTCGTACTTAGGAATGGAATATCCGGCCCATTCATGGCTGATCTGAAAGAGGACATGTTGACGGTGGACGCACATGTGTTTGCGTCTTCATAACTGGAACTGGAGGGAACATACATGTACTTGTGGTTCATACATGAAACCGTTGGGGTCCAAGATAGGGGACATAACTGATCAGAAAAATCCATATTTCCACATTCCCTCCTTGTCCCCTACTTGCCCGTCAAGAGATATCAATCTTCATCAATCCATTGATCTGTTCATATAGCATCATTTGTTCTTCTTTTTTCTTCTGGGACGAATGAAATCTTGGTGATGGAATACACGATGTGGCACACAGACCACAAATCGCTGGTCCACATTGTAGGCATAGACAGCAACTGAATAGTATGAGAAAGCCAATACCTAGGAAGGATAGGACCTTCCATCCAAAGGTAGATAATACACTCCAAAACCAACCGGACCAAGTCCAGGTGCCTGGATTCTGGTGTATCTGGCTTACAATCTTATGAAGGCGAGTTATGGCTTTATATACAGATGGCGAATTTTCTGGTATGAAAATGCAACAACTTGATCCGATGACCCTACAAGCTCCGCCCCTATCGGCCAGGATGACGTCAAGGACAAGACGATTTTGAAGCACAACAATCCGCATAGCAGACTGTTCTTCTGTTAAATTGCCTAAGGCGGAAATAGTTTCGTTCACTACTGCTTCAAGGGTTCTAGTTAATCTACGTATCAGCTTACTATTAGTAACGGTACCTATATAGGGAAAGAGACCTTTATTGAAATCTGTGTATTTTTCCCATGCTGTTTCAGTGTAATCGACAATTGGGAGATCTCTCCTTTCTCTATTGTGTACTAAATGAGTATTTCTGTGATAATCGGGAGGAGCTAGGAAAACAGGTGGCAAAAGGAATCCAATGTAGCAGGTACCATCCCAATCTAGAGGCAAACGTACATATGCCGTCTGACCACATATAAAATAGGAATGGCGGGAAGCTCTAAATGTCGACTTGCCTTGATCACTGAATTCTATTACAGTGGTGCATCTACTATGGCCCATATGTATGGAACCATTCTTTCTTACACATAATTCACCTTTTACTGGAAATACTGACATGGCGGGCAAAATTGGAGTAGCTTCGGATTCGACATTTAGGATCATAAGATTAAGCGTAAAATTACCTAATCCATATACTTCATTTTCTAGATCAGTTCCTGTTCTCTTGGGAAGTCCCTCCTTGTTAGGGTAGCAGACTTTAAGTAAAACTAAGTTTAAATTTCCCCATACCCAGTTGTCTTGATAAACTGCAGAATTTGAATCTAGGGGATTAATTAAACTAAACCATGCTCCACAGGAGCCGTTGTGTGTGAATGGGTATGGAAAGAGAGGTAGAATTCCTTTATAATTCTGATAGGGAGGGAGTCGGCCACATATCCAACAATTTGTAGCATTGCTAACCTGATGGGAATGATGTAACATACTAATAAACGTGTTATTGCGCAGCGCAAATCTATAACACAACTCATGCGGAGGTAATTCACTAAAAGAATGTTCAGCAGTAACATTATAAACATGTCTAGAAATAGGATAATATATGTGCAACAATATACTTGCAGTAATTATTAAAAGACTTAAGAAAAACAAAATTAATAACGTCACTGTGCAATGACTACGCAGTGATTTACAGTATGCATGTCGTTTCAACATTTTTCGGGTGTTTTCTCTATTCAGATCTAAGGGATACATGTCAGAGACAAATTCAACCGCTTCACCTTGGAGAGGACTTAAACAATCAAATTTCCCGACTGGTTAGATCTGAGTTTTAGTTTATATTGTTCGTGACTACTTGATTCAACAAAAGGAAGTTTTGAGTCAATGGGTGAAGACACACGAGGTGTGGTATTTACATCCGATGGTAGTCCATGAAATTTCTTGATATGACTTGAATGTATCCAGCCTTTTCTGCCTTCGATCTTCACGGCTGTCCTTGTGGTGAGCAAGACCAGTTGCGGTGACTTCCACCTAGGATCCAGCTGAGTCTTTCGATCAAAGTTCCTCACGAGGACCAGGTCCCCCGGAATTATATCATGGGGTTTCACCTCAGTGTTGTCGGGAAAGGCTGCAGCTACCTGTGAACGACAAGATTGTAGTGCAGACATCAAGGAAGCCAAATAATCTGTCAGCATATTACAGTCAATATCAGTTATTTTTCGTGGTATAGGCGTCCCCCACATATTTGGTGGTCTGCCAAAGATCACCTCATACGGGGATAGCCCTGTTCGAGAGTGTGCTACCATTCTCATGTAAAAGAGTGCAACTGGTAACGCTACTACCCAGTCGACACCTTTCTCTCTGCATATTTTGGACAATCTGATTTTCAGGATCTGATTATGTCTTTCTACGAGACCTGCTGCCTCGGGGTGTCGGACACAGTGGAATTTCCACTGATAGCCTAACAAAAGTGAAACGTGTTTCATTAGTTCGGATGAGAACGGCTGGCCGTTATCTGAGTAGACAACACGTGGTAAACCGTATCGTGGGAAGAATTCTCGAACTAACTGTTTGGCAGTAGTCGGGGCAGTGTAATCTGAAACCGGGTATGCCTCTGTCCAACGGGAAAGAGCACAGACACCTACGAGAACATATTTGAATCCTCGACATCGTTCCATCTGGATATAATCCATCTGGAGCACTTCAAAAGGGTGATCAGGAGGCTGAAATCCACCCTGTTCTACGGGAACGCTTTTTCCTGGGTTGAACTGACAACAGATCATACAGGTACGAACTTTTTGCTTGGCTGCTGCTCGTAAATGTTTATTGAACCAAATGTGTTGGATGCTGTCTAGCATAGCTTTTTCTCCTAGATGCGCTGGACTATGTATAGTGTTAATAATAACTTGGACCATTGAATCAGGAAGGAACCACACAGATTTTTCCTTCGTCATCCATCCTTGATCCGTTTGGATCCCTCCTAATTCAGTCCATTTCTTTATTTCGTCTGGTGTAGCATGCGTCTGTATGTCAATTACGTCAAGAGCGGGATCTTTAATCGTCATACAATGTGTTGGCGTCGGGACTTTTGTCTTTGTCATGTCGGATGTTTGAGTTTGAGCAGTCTGTTTAGCTGTTCTGTCAGCTAGATCATTGCCTTGAGAAATGATATCAATAACTTTCGTATGAGCTTTACATTTCATAATTGATATTGCAGTGGGTAGATGTATTGCATCTAATAAGGCATGAATGAGGGGTCCGTGCTGAATGTGGGCACCGTGAGAAGTTAAATAACCTCTCTCTCGCCACAGCACGCCGAAGTCATGTACAACTCCGAATGCATAACGTGAATCAGTGTATATGTTGACTTTTTTATTTGTGCCTTGAATACAGGCTTGTGTCAGAGCGATGAGCTCTGCGGCTTGAGCTGACAAGGTATTTATGCAATTTGTTTCGATGACTTCAGTGTCTGTTGTGACTGCGGAAGCGGCCACTAACTCTCCTGTACTTGTTCTCATACATGAACCATCTACATACAACGTTAGGTCTGGGTCTGACAATGGGACATCTGTCAAGTCTTGTCTGGGTTTCGTCGTGATTGTAATAACATCAATACAATCATGAGCTAGTGGGTCTGTTCCGATTACGGGTAAAAGTGTGGCAGGATTCAATGTGTTACAACGTCTGATTTCTATATGTGGCTGAAACAATGTTAATTCATACCCTGTAAGTCGCGCTATAGTCAAGTGCTGTGTTTGCGTTCTATTCACAAGAACTTCTACTGCATGTGGTACTTGAACTGTCAATGGATGTCCTAACACTATGGCATCGCTTTGTCTTATTGCTAAAGCTGTTGCTGCCACCGATTTCAGGCATGCAGGCAAAGCCTGAGCTACGGGATCTAATGTACTAGAAAAATAAGCACATGGTTTGTGGGATCCTGCCTGTTCCTGTGTGAGTACTGACAAGGCAGTACCTTCGCGTTCTGTAACAAAGAGTGTAAACTGTTTATTGTAACATGGTGTTGCTAAAACCGGTGCTTGGCATAAGGCTTTCTTTAGGTTTTCAAAAGCTTGTGTATGTTCCTGAGTCCAAGGGAGAACAGTCGATGTGGCTGCCTCCTGTGTTGTCAATTGAATGAGTGGTTTTGCTAGAAATGCATACTGAGGGATCCACTGCCTACAATATGAAGTGAGGCCTATAAAAGCCCGCACCTCCTTTTGTGTCTTGGGTATTGGCATGTTAGCTATTAACTGAATGCGGTCGGGTGTAAGCTGCCTTCCCTCCTTGGACAGCGAGTGTCCAAGATAAACAACTCGCTGGACACAGAATTGCAGCTTAGAAGGGGACACCTTGTGCCCTTTTTCGGCTAGAAATTGTAAAACTGTCAGTGATGCTTTCTCACATTCGTGTTCGCTTCTAGCGGTGATCAGCAGATCATCGACATATTGAAGCAGGGCAGTGTTTACTGGCATGTGGATACTGTCGAGTTCTCGTTTCAGTGCTTGGCTATAGATGCTGGGGCTTTCTGTAAATCCTTGAGGTGCGCGTGAGAATTTAAAGCTACGTCCATTTAAACTAAATCCGAACAAGTATTGGCTTTCCGGATCTATAGGGACGCTGAAAAAGGCATTCTTGAGATCAATTACAGTAAAGAATGTTGCTTCAGAATCAATAGCTGTCAGTAATGACGAGATATCTGGGACCACAGGGAATTGTGGCACAATGCACTTGTTTAATTCGCGCAGATCAATAACCAATCGATATACTGGCGGGGCCTTCGGATCTGTTCGTTTAAGAATCGGAATTATCGGTGAATTACATACATTGGAGTCTGTTTCCACAACCACTCCTTGGGCAATGAGCTCGTCAATGATTTGTAGTAAAGCCACTACAGCATCTGGTGGTAACTTGTATTGTCGCATTCGTGGTAGTACCACTCCTGCCTTTAGTGTAACTCGATATGGTGTAATATTCATGCAACCAACATCAGTAGGGCCTTGTGCCCATAGATGTGTAGGTAAAGTCTGCAGTCGGGGATCCCAAGGATCGCCAAGGAGGGAATCCATGTCTCGAGACACATAGTGACCTTTGAAATCACGTAAAAACAATCTTACTCCTTCCGGAGAACAACATATTATAGCTCCTAGAGCTTTCAGTGTTTTTATACCTAACAAGTTTTCTGGACATGATTTAGTAAGCAATAAATCTGTAGTTCTGGTCAAGGGTCCTATCGTAAGTGGAAGAGGCTGTGATACTTCATTAACAATAGGTTTTCCTGAAAAACCAAGGGAAATATTCTGTGAGCCTGAGAGGGGTGCCCCTGGAACTTCACTACGTTTTATGGTTGTTCGACTTGCCCCTGTATCAAGTAAAATTTTTCTATCTTGGCCTAATAATTCACTATGTACATAAGGTCCTTCTTGGTCTACTGGGACCTCGATAAGGGGTAAGTCAACTTCCCTCTCTAGGCTGGTTCATGCGTATCGTTGATAATCAGGATAGTCGTACTGTGCGGTCTGGTACAGCTGTCGTGTCGTGGTTTGTGTGGCAGCAACAGGCAGCGCTGGTGCAGCTGGCACAAACTGTATAGACTGTTGTGGAGCTGGCATGGACTGTGCATGCTGCGGGGCTCCTTGTTCATTCTGATCCTGTCTAAGTGGCCGTGGTCTTTCTTTTGTAATACCTGTGGCGATATTACGCTTCAGGACTGGGCAATCGTGTATATAATGACCTGGTTGTTTACAATAGTTGCATGTCCCTTTTACAGGTCCTGCTGAATCACCGGAATGTGTCGTACCCTTTTTATGTCCTTCAGCTGGAACTGTCTGGGAGACTAGCATTTTCATTTTCGTGTCTTTCATGCGTCTTTGTTCATGTTCTTGTTCCTCTCTAATTCTATTGTAATGGTACTGTAACATTTGTAACATTTGTGATGGGGTATTACCTTGCCAGGTACTCTCGAATTTTAATACTCTATTCTTCACTTGGGGCAAGGAATTTTCAACTAATTTTGTCACAAACAGATGTGGGTATGATTCGCTACTTGCTTTTATGCCACTATTTATACCAAAACATTTTTCAAATCGTGCATAGAAATCACTAGTGTCTTCATCTTGCTTTTGTTTACAGGCTGAAATTGCACCCCAGTCTTCCTTTTTCGTAGTTAATAAACGTGGCAGTACCTGTACTAGTAAACCTGGTAGTGCTTTAGTTTTGTCCCCAAGCCCCGAACCTGGACCTCGGGCCTTTTCTTCATTTTCTAATGCTGTCCAGTCTATCTTTTGGTCTCCCACCTCCCACTCTTTTTCCTTGAGTTTTTCATAAATGCCAGCAGGCATCAATACCTTTAATATTGTCATAATGTCGGGATAGGTATACTCTCCCATGAGTAACATGTCTTTAATTTCTCGGTGGAAACCCGCTGGGTCTTTGTCATGACTGGGTACCACTTTCTTCATTTCTAACAATTCTATTTTCGATATGGGCGTATATACAAATACACGTTTAAACTGATTGTCCTCGCCCTTTATTGGGTGTACTTCTCGTAAGGGATTCTGTCTGTCCATGTAATACATCGGTCTTTCCTTGATGGGCAGTGAGACATGTTCTGGGCATACAAAAAGAATGTACTGCTTTCTTGATTCTAGTATTTCTTTAATTAGCTTAGTACCTGAACCTCTCCATCTATTCGTGAGTAATTCAGTCAATATATCAGGTAAAGGACCAGGATCTGAATGTTGGCTTTTATATAGTATAAGAAGTTGTTGAATCATATAAATCCCAGCTAAACGCTGTTCATCTGGGGTGAGGTTCAAAAATGTGTGTGCTACTGTATCATCACCATATTTTCCGGGACTGTCAACCCAATGAACGGCTGACCTGGCTAATTCTTGTTCATCCATAGAATCGAGTAAATGATAACCCCTTCGTTCTCGCAGTAATTTGTCAGCGGCTTGGAACGAATGCTCGGGGGACCTTATATTTATTATAGGTGTTTGGAAATTCCTGTTATTATCTGGACATATCGGACGTATCGGGTCAGTAAAACATCTAGTACTATTACAAGATCTTCCTCTACCTACATAGGCTATGGTGTCTGACTGTCCTGTGGGCAGTCCTGATCCTTCCTCCTCGCTTTGTTCGAACTGGTCTACCGCTAATCTCTCTTCGTGTAGGCGTTCTATTTCTTTACGGATCTTTCGGCACATGGCTATTATACAGTTTTGCTTATCATGTCTCCCTTCTGATATATTCTGGCTCCATCTGGTAAGAGTTTGCATTGCTTCCGGGTCTACCCCCGGTCGGTCTTGATTTCTGATTACGCAATTTATGAGGAAACGTAACAGTTCCCCCTGTATCTCCACTTTCTGGTATTCCATAGCTCTGTTAATACATTCAGAATCTCGCCCTGTTTGGACAAAATGGTATATATTATCTAGATGCATAGTCATTCCTGGTAACTTCCCTAAATACACCGCGGCTCGTCTGATACGTAATGATGCCATGATCATTTCGTCCTCTTTGCCGGGCACAGGGTCATATCTACAATCTATAAGAAGTTCCTTAAGCGTACGGGCATTTATGAGTTTGGGGGTACGTGGATGTGCTGATTCTTGAAAGGTAAGTTTATTTACTCTGGGTGGCGTAGAAAAAATATTGGTAGCACCTCCGGTAGCCCCGTCTGGGGTATCGGGCGTGAAAGGATTCGTTGAACGCGATACAGCAACTATAGGTGTGGACACAGCTATAGAAGTAGCTGTAGGAACAGATGTGGAAACAGATGTGCTTGCCGGAACTTGTGTCAGGATTTGTTGTTGTAGAGATACAGATACAGGATCTTGGCGTTGAACCTCCCCGGCCGACGGTCTATGTGGGGCGGGGTTAGCATACTCGGGAGCTGCGTCATCTAAATATGAGGAAAGAAAAACATCTTCTGCGGTTCTAGGATGCCCCTTAGGATGTACTTTTATTGGAAATAATGGGGGTGGCAAGTCTTTTGGTATCCCCGGAGTAGCCTTAGGTAATCCCTCGGCCAGAAGGGGATACATACCCTTCATAAGGGCATTTCTTTGTCTGTCTACTTGTTCTGATTTCACTCGTGTACCTTCTTCAATTAATAGATTTTCTCGGACTCTATTTGAATTCTCCTTATTTTTCTCTTCCTGTCGGAGTGCTTTTTCTGTACGTCTATGAGATTCTTTACGCCATAACTCAACGGCGTCTTTCTGTGACTGTCTGACTTTCCTTTTCCATAACTCTTCCTCTACTTTCATGATGCACTCTGCATCCCAGGTCCCAGCTGCGGGCCACCTCTGACTTTCTGGTAATTCCTTGGTGTAGTCTACCCATAAATCAAGAAATAATATAGCGTCTAAGCCGTGTTTATGATACATGAAGTACCCTGGAGTGTCCCTAGGAGGAATAGGAACAGCTTCTTCGAGTACCCCTTTTCTAGTTGTGATCTGTCTTAATTTCGAAAAGAGCGGCATATTGAGAACTGATCTGATACTTGATCTTGAACAAACTTAATACAATAAACACGATAATGAACAGTCATTCATACCACAATATGCAGAACGTATTAACACATTTAACATTTAACATTTAAATGAGCAAACAATGATGATGACGATCTAAGGAAAACTTAATCACTAAACATAATACTCGGCATTATCTGGATTATTCTGAATTTATATACTTGATATACTAGATATACTGCTAAACAGTACAGATACACTGCTGAAACAGTGCAGACCGGATTTGTGTACCCAAACCCGTCTTGACCGGCACAACCTATGTGCACGTCAGAACGCCTCCCCAGTAATGGTACTCACCGGGTAGCTCGGAACGGAAGGCCTCGGAACGGAACTGAACTGGACCGGACTGGACTCGACTCGAAAACTTCGGACACTTCTGAGCTTCGGAAACCTGGTGGGCCTCTGTATACCTCGGATCTTGCTCTCTCAGCTAGGCTCTGGTCGGGATACTTCGCACTTCTCACCGCCTCGTCTGGGTGTTGATCGCAGCCTCAGTCGCCCCCGCTTGACCGGAGGGAGATACAGGAAATCCTGCTGGTACGCGTTGTTGTCCGTCCAGCTGTGGCAGGAGACCGGGCCTGCAACGCACCGCCGGCGCGTGAGATGAGAAAGTGTCCCTGTTCGGGCGCCATTCATGTGGTAAATAATTTAATTACCGGGACTTAATTTGATACAGAAACATAATAAAAATAGCTCAATAAATAAGAGGCAGAATCCGTGGTATTAGAGGTTCGGAATGGGCTTTATTCCAATGGACGATTCGAATCGGTTGCTCCAAGTTCCATCACCACGAAGGTTCAGGAAGTGAAGTACATACATTATTGATAATTAATCACTTTTATACAATAGGCATTACAGTGAAGCAAATGCAAGAGGCGTAACAATTGATAGTGTAGATAAGACATACATACGTAGCAAAAGTAGGTGTAACTGGGTGTGACTAAAGAACGTCATCAGGTGTGATGTCATAATAGGGTGGTTCCATGAAAGAATTTCGCAATGTCAGCAGAAATACTTGGCAGAAATGCGCGCACAGCAGCATGACGTGTGATTGACGTGCAACTAGGGGGTGAAGGGGACTTGACATTTAGCTCTACATGTGGCGACAGAAGTCTGGAGGGTCAAGTCAACCTAATCCCAAATCATATCTAACATCCTATGTTTAAAGAACTATGTTATCCAAAAGAGAGGTCTCTTAGAGTAGAATCTTATTCTATACTGACTATACTGACTGTTAGTGCGTGTACAAGCGTCTAAGTGTCTACACTAGATGCGAGGGCAGAAGTCTTCCATAATAATAAGGCTATGAATTACTTGCATAAAGACAGAGAAGCCGGGCCTTTGCTCGGTAGCTGGAAGAATGTTTACTTAAACTACTAGACAGGAATGCATTGGGCAGGGAGCGGAGCAGATAATTTCGAAGGTGAAATACAGTTTTTGGCAGGCAACAGGCTGATGTCAGGCTTCGTGAGCCGCGCAGGGAATGAGACAAAGTTCATGGTCACAGATGCAGGCTCAGACTGGAGCTTCAGAGGCAGAAAGAAAGAAAAGCTTGATGACAGAATCAGGGCCTACTTGCCTGGACTGTAAAATGGCATAAGTGAACCATATAAAGCCGGTGGCCTTTCGTACTTAGGAATGGAATATCCGGCCCATTCATGGCTGATCTGAAAGAGGACATGTTGACGGTGGACGCACATGTGTTTGCGTCTTCATAACTGGAACTGGAGGGAACATACATGTACTTGTGATTCATACATGAAACCGTTGGGGTCCAAGATAGGGGACATAACTGATCAGAAAAATCCATATTTCCACACGGGCCTGGCGAGTCGCGTACCCCGCACTTTCGCTTTCGCACCGTCTCTGCAAGTGAGATCGCGGAGCTTTTTGTGTTGGTGTGGCCTCGCTGGGGGACCCTGCCTGCCTGCCGGCTGTGACCCACCCCGCCGATCTGGGGTGGCCCCCCCGGAGCTCGTGGCCCTGATTGCCTGCCCTCTACGGCGTTGCTGGTGCGATTGTGGGACCAGCGGCGATGGCCACGAAACAGGATGGAGATCGGTCAAAGACCAAGTCGACCCGGCGTGGCACCGTCCATCAGGCCAACAGCATGGACCGCTATACCCTCCAGAGGGGATCTCCCGGCGGACCGCACGAGTCCCCTGAGGGCCCTTCTGATGCCCCGGACTTGCCCACGGATCTGACTCTCCACGACGTCATGGGCGCCATTTCCGAGATGAAGGCCTCGGTGGGCCAGCGGTTCGACACCCTGGCACAGAAGATCGACGCGGTTCTTGTGGATGTTGGCCTGGTGAGGGCCGATCTTTACAAGACCAACGATCGAGTGGATTCTTTGGCCCAATCCGCGTCGGGCCTTACGACTGAGGTGGCGGCACTACAACTGGAGGTACGCCGGCTAAGTCAGGCGAGCGCACTTATGGATCGGCGCCTTGAGGATTCCGAGAGTCGGGCCCGGAGGAATAACATCCGCATCATCGGAGTACCTGAGGGACGGGAGGAAGCGGCGGCGGATCTATTTGTGGAAGACCTGGTCGCTACCCATCTCCAGCCTCGGGGACTGAGTAAATTCTTTGCTGTTGAGAGGGCCCACAGGGTTCCCGGGGGAAGGCCGAAGGTCGGAGCCCCTCCGCGACCTCTCATAGCCCGGATTTTTAACTTTCGGGACAGGGACGCGATCCTGCAAGCTTCCAGACTACATGGGCCGGTTAAGCTGGAAAATATGGAGGTGAACTTTTACCCTGATTTCACCCAAGCGGTCCAGAAGCAAAGACTGAGCTTCCTGGGCGTCAAACGCCGACTCCGGGACCTGAACTTAAAGTACGCCATGCTCTTCCCGGCCAAGCTGCGAGTGGAGGTGGATGGTCGCACGCACTTTTTTGATCGTCCCGAAGCGGCCGGGGACTGGCTGGACACTCTGTCTGGGGATCATGATCGAGATGGCGGGGGGGGGGCGGCGGGAGGAGACGGCCCACTGGATCGGGACTGAGGGGTCACTATTGGGTCTCACTCTGGACGAATACGATGCTATTTTCGATCAAGCGTCTGTCTTTGTACATTCCCCTCCTATGGAGGTTGTGTGGGGTCTAGAAGGGGTACTCTTTCCTCCTCTAGGGGGTCTAGCTAGTTTCATTCTATAGGGGCGACAGGCACACTGCAAGTTGGGGGGGCTGTCCGGGCTCATGCAGGGGTGCAGGGAGGGGGGAGTTTTGTTGGAGGGGGTGGGTTGGGGTGGGGTGTTGTTCGTTTACACCACAAGGCAAACGTGTTATTGTGTTATCTCTACAGTGCTCTCTGGGGGACGAGTGATGACTTCTGTTTACGATGGGGGGTAGGGGACTGAGTTTGTTGTCCTGGAATGTTAATGGACTGGGGGACAGGATAAAACGAGGTGTGGTCCTGCAGTTCTTGAAGCGAATTTCGCCCGATATAGTTTTTCTGCAGGAGACGCACCTCATTGGCAACTCCTTTCGCGCTATGAATCGACGGGGCTACCGCCTTGTGGCCCATTCGGGCTTCACGTCTGGTTCCAGGGGTGTGGGTATTATGGTTAAAAACTCGCTCCCGTTGGAGATTGATGAGGTGCGCCATGACGATAGGGGACGTTACACGGTTTTGGTGGGCAGAATGGAGGGCAGAGTGGTCGTTTTTGTGTCAGTATATGTCCCACCGGGGCTGCAGACGACCACCTTTGCGGACCTGGGGCGCCTCCTCCTTGGCCTTCCGGAGGGGATTCTAGTGGTGGGGGGGGATTTCAATGCTGTAGTTTCCGGAACTGTGGATCGTCACCCCCCTAGGGATCTCCCCCGGGCCCAAGAGTGGTTATCTGGCCTCTTGGATACCCTGGGGCTGGTGGATTGTTGGCGTTTAAAACATCCCACGCAGCTACAGTACACCTTCCATTCAGGGGCTCATGGTAGTCTCTCACGGCTGGATTATGTCCTGGTCTCAGCGGCTTATGTGGGGAGGGTGGGAGAGGTGCGCCATTTGGCACGGGGTATTTCGGACCACTCCCCGCTCTTGTTGCACTTTGATATTTTGCCGAGGGGAGAGGGTAGAGTGGTCCCGATCAATCCCTGGTACCTGCGTGACCCCACTATTCGCGCAGCGCTGATTAAATCCCTTAAGCGCTATTTTGACGAGAATGTGGGTTCTGTGTCATCGGCGGTCTCACTGTGGGAGGCGTTCAAGACAGTACTCCGAGGAGAGGCCCTGTCCCTTATTTCCCACTCCCGGAGGCGCGAGCGGGAGGAGGTGACCCGTGTTGAAGCTGAGATAACCGAGTTGGAGGGTGATCTAGAATGTGGGGTGACGGATGATAAATTGCATGTTCTCCAACTCAAGCAAGCGGCCTATAGGGCCCTAGTCACGGAGGCGGCCAGGGGCCTCAGTAGAGAGCAACAGGGGAGACTGTATGATGTGGGTGATAAGGCGGGTAAATTGATTGCGTGGCTGGATAAAAAAGAGAGAGTGAGTCGAGTTGTCCCGTTGATTGAGAAAACGAATGGTGTGTGTGTCACTGAACCGGAGGAAATTGTCTCCTGCTTCGCGGACCATTTCCGTGGGGTGTATTCCCCAGTGTCTTCCCGCTCGGAGGAGGATTCCCATGCCCTGCTCAGAGATATCGCGCTGCCTTCCCTTTCGGAGGAGGACAGAGTGTCGTTGGACGCCGCTCCAACCTCCGAAGAAATTGCCCTCGCCATACGCTCGGTCGCTTTCGGCAAGGCCATGGGTCCTAATGGCCTTCCCATCGAGTTGTATAAGCTGAGACCGGATACGCTGGCGCCGCATCTCCGTTCTATGTTCCTTGCGGCCCACTCGGTGGGTTCCCTCCCGCTAGACCAGCGTCTGGCTACCATCGTGGTTATCCACAAGGAGGGGAGGCCACGGGACCGGGTCACATCCTATCGACCCATTTCGTTATTGAATGCGGAGCCCAAAATTCTCGCCAAGGTTTTGGCCAATCGGTTGGTCGGCGTGGTGTGTGACTTGGTCCACCAGGACCAGTCCGGCTTTATTCCCCATCGTAACACAGCGCTTAACCTGCGGCGCTTGCATGGGGTGCTCGCACGTGTCCCGTTCATACGGGAGCCGCCCATCTTGGCATCCTTGGACGCCACTATGGCGTTTGACACACTTGAATGGCCATATATTTGGGCGACGCTCGCGAAATTTGGGTTTGGCCCAGGGTTTATCAGCTGGGTTAAATTGTTGTACTCTGGCCCACTGGCGCAGGTGGTTGTGAACGGTAGAGTGTCGGCTCCGTTTGAGTTGGGCAGGGGCACGCGGCAGGGCTGCCCGTTATCGCCGCTCCTTTTTGCGCTTGCCTTGGAGCCCCTGGCGGAGTGGCTGAGGTGGGAACCTTCTATTTGTGGTCTCCGCTGGACCCCCGAGTATGAGGACCGCGTGTCTCTATACGCTGACGATATTCTCCTGTACCTGGCTTCCCCACGTAAATCACTGATAGTACTGGTTGATGTATTGCAATCATTTGGTCGTAACTCCGGCCTTGTCATCAACTGGGCTAAATCGTGCGTGTATGTTCTCTCTGGGGAGGCTCCTATCCTTCCGCGGGGCTGTCCTATCCAGATCGCCCCGCAGGGATTTAGGTACCTGGGTATCTTCATCACCCTGGACGCGGAGGCCCGGTATGATCGAAACCTCCTTCCCCCCCTCCAGCGCCTGAAGGAGGATGTCGCGCGTTGGCGGCGTTTGCCGCTCTCGCCGCTCGGCCGGGCGGCATTGTTTAAGATGATGTCGCTGCCGCGTTTCCTGTACGCTCTGCAGAATACAATGGACCTCGTCCCGGCGCGCTACTTCCGCGAGGTGGAGAGTTTGCAACGCCGCCTGTTCTGGGACGGGAGACCACGTATCGCCCTGGCGAAGCTGACGCTCCCGTGATATGACGGGGGGATTGCCCTCCCGGATATTAAACGGTATTATTGGGCCTCCCAGCTGGCTGCGATTAATCACGGCCTCTACGGGCCCGCCCTAAACCCGGCCTTTGAAATGGATAAGATGCTACTGCCGGGTGGTGACTATAATCGAGCGCTCTACTCCAGCTCGCTCGACGCACGTCTGACGGGCCCCACGCGTGTCATGGTACGAGTGTGGCACGCGGCTAATGTAGCGATGGGGTGGAAGGATCGTTTGACCCGGGCGTCACCACTGTACGCATCTGAGCAATTGGGCTCCCTGTGGACCTCGAAGGGCTTCGAGAAGTGGGACATGATAGGCATTAGCAGGGTGGGGGATCTCTGGACGAGGGGGGGATTCAAAACGTTCGAGATGCTGCAGACGGAATTCCAGTTGCAAGACAGGGAGTACTTTCGGTATATGCAGATCCGTCATGCACTACGCTCCGCCTTCCCGGACGTCGCCTCCATCCCGGAGTACTCCCCTCTGGAGGATAGAGTGCTGGATGGACATGTACCGGAAAGCACGATCTCGTTGATCTATAAAAAACTGATTAATGACTGCTCGGGATTGCTGCTTGATCTTCGCGAGGCTTGGGTGGCCGATGGATTGGAGCTGGACGACGAGGACTGGGTCTCTGCGGTGGCCTCCCCGAAAGAGGTGGCCATACCGGCCCGCCTTCGCTTCGTCCAGCTCAAGATACTCCACAGGGTCTACATAACGGGGCCAAGGCTACTGCGTATGGGCTATGCTGTGGACGGGTTGTGTAAGCGTGGGTGTGGTTCTTTGGGGACCTTTCTTCATATTTTGTGGGAATGCCCAGAGGTGGAGCGATTCTGGCGTGGTGTGCATGAGGTCCTGCGGGTGGTTACGCGTGTGCCGCTGTTGCCCGAAGCGAGGAGATGCCTGTTGAACGTGTGGGAACCAGCTGACTATTCGGCGCCACAGACGTGGTGGGTGACTCTGGGATATATGGTGGCCAAGCGCGATATTGCTCAACTGTGGGGTTCCCAGAGGTCCCCGACTGTTTCGGCCTGGAAGGAAAATATGGACTGGTGCATGTTTCGTGAAAAGGTGATGTATGTAGCGAGAGGTAAGCCTGGGACATGGGTGAAAGTGTGGGGCCCCTGGAACGCCTACCGCGGGGGAATCTGTGCCCCGCCGCTATTGCCCGATCTATCGCCTGCCCCGTCCCCTTAGCCGGTTTAGCTCTCCGGTACCGGGCACTGAGTCCACCCAGTCCTTGTTCTGACCTTCTCCCCCCCCTTGATACTCCTATGGATTGGTAGGGTCCCCCCTTTAGGGGAGCACATGCTGCTGTTTTCGATCGTGGGTTGCCTTGTGGTTTGATTTTGTCTGTTGCTATTTATGTTAAAAAGAAACCGTCATGTGGGGTCCGGATGGTGTGGCCATCAACGCGGCTAACTCCTGTACGTTTCCCTTTGCCTCAGCCTGCGTTCTACTGTGTGTATCTTATGCTCCTTTTGGTTGCTAGCGGCCGGCCTGAAGGTTGTAGGCCCATCTTTGTATATTCTTTGAACTTTGTAATAAACGGTTTCAAAAAAAAAAAAAACAATATGTGGGGGAGCAGCCAACATGGAAAATCAGGGACACATTCATGCTCAGCATGTGAACGCCACGCAGTATGCTAAAAGTGGGGTATTAATGAAATTGAATACATGTTTGGCGGTATGGACTGGCGACGTCAGTCTGTAGGTGTAAGTGAGCCAAAGTATGGCTGAGGAAGGACATATAGTGTGAGAATAGGGAATATTTGGTGGAGTATGGACTCAGGACCTGTGAAATGTGGGTAGTTAAAGTGTCCTGTGCATGTACATTCATACACACACCAAACAAATGTTGGTGTGTGCTACTCCAGCAGTGGGCTTTATGGGACGTATAGGGGGTGTTTGGTATCAGGTTTAGGGGACCCTACAGATATTACCTAACGATGCACGCAGGCAGCAGCTGTAGAATGTTCTTTTAGCATGAGTTGATCAAGCTATTGTGTTGTGGTTTTAGGGTTGATCAGTGTACGCAAGTTGTTGTTTCTGCATTAGCAAGTAGTAGTTGGATGTACTGTGAATAAAGTACCTTTATGTTAGATACCTAAGGGTGTCGCTGCTGTAATGATGTGTTACAATCTGATGCACCCAAAAATTCGGAAATCTGCACCCATAGGTTTACGACCTCGCAGAGTTGTAGATTTCCAAATCCTTGGAATTCTGAAAGGATCCCAAAATTACTTGAGGAAATCTGCAACGGTTTACTTCTGGAAATCTTTAGTGAATTTGAACTTGCGACTGGGGAGAGGCATGGCTGCACACTTACACATGTGGAAATTGCATCACACCACATGGCACTTAAATATGTTCTCCTTTAAGGGGAATATATATCCCATCAATTTTGGGTCTGTTCCAACCTTCAAAAGTGAATTTCTCCTGCCCGTAATAGGCATAAGCCTCCTAGCACTACACAGTAGGGTGACCAACTGCCATGGAGGCAAATTCTGGACATGACTGTAAAACATTCAGGACAAAGGGCCGAAATTCAGGACAAAAACTCTGGACAAAAGGTAAGTTTTACAGACACATTGAAGGAGAGGCCCTCTCCCGCTATTTTATCAATGCATTTATTTACTATTTTCTACACTCTACTATATATTTACTATGGTCTTTATGTGATTGCCTCCAGGTATGCTACATTCAGGTGGTACATTATGTTCCCCCCACTCCCACCCAGGCCCACCCCTGCCCTTCACCGCCCCACCGTGTTCACCTGTGCCGGCCACCGCTGATTATATTGTAAAACTCTCACTGTCCGGTAACTACACATAAAATAATGCGCATCTTAACTGAAAAATAAATAAGAGTTAAACTAATCAGTAGAACATGTTAGTACAAATATCCTTCCACAGCAATGGGTAGCTCACTTTGAGAAGCTTTATAATCATACCGAGGCTTGCAAACAAGAAGGGGAATGGGTTGGTAATAGGAATAAGGCTCAGGACTTTACACTCACCGAGATTGTGCAAGCAATTAACGGTTTGACACCAAATAAAGCTCCTGGACCTGATGGCACTCCCCCAGATTTGTACAGAAGCAATGTTGACTTGTGGGCACCAATTTTAATGAGAGTGCTAAATGCAGCTGTCAAAACAGGCCTCCCGAGGTCATGGTCCACTGCTCTAATAGTTCCTATTTTTAAAAAAGGAAATAAGGACAACCCCCAGTGCTATAGACCTATATCATTAATTGATGTTTCGGCTAAAATACTGGTCCTAAATCGCTTAATGGCCTGGACTGAAGAGCAGCACACAATCGTTGACACCCAGTATGGCTTTAGAGCAGGAAAGTCGACTAGCGATCAATGCCTAAACTTATATTTCCTGGTCGCTAAATACACTATTGCAAGTAATGGGACCATTTACATGGGATTCATGGACCTAGCAGCTGCTTTTGATAATGTGAATAGAAGTAAGCTTTGGGAAATGATGACCTCCCTGGGGATTGACCAGGGACTGATAAACATCTTGAGAGAGTTACACTGGAACACCACAGCGAGGGTTCGATATAGTATGGAGGGGGGGCAAACTGACTCCTTCCAATGTTCCAGTGGCGTAAGGCAGGGGTGCATTCTTGCCCCCTTCCTATTCTCATTATACATAAATGACCTGGAGTCAACCCTCGTAGCCAAGGCAGCCGATTGTCCTAGGGTAGGAAAGCGCCATATACCAGTCCTCCTTTATGCGGACGACGCAGTTCTCCTTGCCCGGACACCGCGTAGTCTCCAAATACTGATCAATGGATTTGTAGATTTTATGAAAAAAATTAGATCTGTCAGTCAATCTGACTAAATCCTTTGCGCTGATCGCAGGCAAAAAAACGATCAAAAAACCGACATTTAACATTGGGACCCATGCTATGGAAATAGTAACCACCTTCCCGTATTTAGGTCTACTGTTTGACTGCAAAATTCAGTTTGATAAGTTGTTGGAGGAACGCTGCACTAAATTAGCTTCGTCATGTGGTGCAATCATGAATTTTGCACAAAGATTAGGCTACTGGTCCCCTGAGCAAGTAATGACCTTATACAATTCAATTAGTATAGCCAAAGCGGCATATGGAGCAGAGGTCTGGGGCTTCAGGGATGTTAAACAGCTGCAACTGGAAGAAAATAAATTCATCCGTAGAATTCTGAAGATCCCACACGCGATACCAGCAGAAATTGCACACTCTGAACTCGGTATCCCATACATTGCCGATTTGGTTAAAACTAAGCCAGTTTTGGCGTGGCTCAGCATATGGGCTAACCCGGATGCTGAACTAAGCAAGGAAATTATTAATGATTGTTTACAAAGGGACAAAGGAATGTCAATCCCATGGCTGAAATATGTTAAAGCAACCTTAGAATCTGTAGGCCAACACGCACTTTTTAGTACCCCTACTTTAATTACAAGAAATAGTAAAATGCAAATTAAAAGATTGTTGCTGGACAAAATGGAATCCCATAGGGAAACTAAAGCTCTCACATCAAAACGCTCAGTGGTAGCCCACTGTTTAGCTAAAGAGGCAGTGGGTATGGAACCCTATCTATTCTTGCTGCATAATCAACAAGAGAGATTTTTAATGTGTCGTTTTAGGCTCAATTTGTTGCATAATATTTTATCTTATCCATCGGGTTTTTCTGCGACTATTGAGCAGAAGGGGGCCTGCGGCTGCGACAATATGTCTCCGCAGGACACCCTTCATTTTGTATTATTGTGCCCATTTTATTGTCTCCCTAGAAGCATGTTTTTAATTAATATTTTAAAATGTGGGAAATTTCGACATGCGAAGGTAGCTTTGTTGTTCCTTCAAAGAGCAAATGATATGTATACTCTATGCTCAGTAATAAGCTTTTTGAAAGCTGCTGTAAGACTAAGGAACACTAGAGATTAGCTTACTTTTCGTATTGTGATAAAGTATAACAGTTCAGTTGATGGTCATTTTTTAATGAATTGTATGATTATATGTGTTGTTGTGTTTTTAACATGTACTTTTTATGATGATTCTTTAACCATCGAAATAAAGAATTTGAACTGAACAGTAGAACATGTCCTATTGTATGTTATGGAACCTCCGTTTGGTTGATGCATTCATGTCTATGTGTGACACCAGAGGTCCGCAGAACTTAATCCTGTTTGGTGTAGTACGGAAAAGTGACTTGTGTATTTTTTAGTGCTAGGAGAGCCCTGAAAGCACTGTGAATGTTTAAATCATTATTTTAAATGAACATTGTACACAGTATAATATAGGCTGACACTAAATGCACATATAAATTTAGGTTAAGATAAAAAGTGCTTCTAAATTACAGATTTCAGTACTTTCCAGATTTTACCTCGTGCCATGGATGTCGATTCACCAAAATACCACGTCCTTTGACCCCAGTGACATCACAGGAAGTCACATCATATGGTCTTTAATGTCTTCCCGGCAGTGATGCCATGTGACTTTTGATCCTGGTGATGTCATAGGAAGCACATTACTAAAGTATAAATTCTATAATTAGTTCAGCATTAATAAAATAGATGTACATTTCATACCTTTGTCATATCATCCCATGTCTTTTCCATTACTATTGTTCACATATTTCCCATCATATCTCCCTCTTATTCTCTCAATTGTCCTTTAGGCGATTTGGTGGGTACGAGCGGGCACGATTGCACCAAAGACCTGCAGGCGATCAATGCAGGCATATAGTGCGCAATTTACAAATATTGGCAATGATAATGGTGTTTCCCTCATCAGTGTGACATTAACCCGTATTTCCAGAAACGGGGCTTGCCAATCCCGACTTATTTCCTGACAAGTTGCCATCTATTACAAAACGTGATGTTTTTTTCTCTTAGCCATATTATAACAATAAAAAACAGCATCAAAAACAAAAGTGGAAATATTAATTCTCTGAAGTCCTTGAGTGTATGTTCTAGATTGCAAAAACCATATATATATTCTTGCATAACACAAAGAATGAGAAAGATAAACGAAGTGCTGTAAAAAGCTCTCACAAACAGCTTTTGGGTTATCAATGTTGCCATTCCGATCCTTAGAGACACCACAGACTCAGACGTATGTGAGAGGGCTATAGTCATAGACAATGAACACGCGCAGAGATCTTCACACAGAAGGGGGAGAGGCCATGTATGCAACATACCTGATACAGTGATCCCTTGATGCGTAACACTTTGTAAGTCCTCAACGGGCCATCCGTGAAGGACGTCACAATAGATTTCAAAACCCCCGCCGACGTCATCGAATACTCTCGAGCGCCCATGTTGCTGGCCGCTGCTAGAGGTGCAGGACTGGGCAAAGGGAACAGCTTGTTCTCTACACTACACATGGCCCCTTTAAGACAAGAGGATGGCGGAGTCCTGAGGTGACGGGTACATAGTGAGAGAGGCCTGCATCGGAAATCAATGGGCGGAAATTGACGTTGCCCCATTAAAAGAACAACGCAGCTGCACTTTACTTCGCCAACACCTGTAGCAGACTCCACTTGTTTCTCGGTGCACTCAAATACACATTCGAGCCATGTCAGTGAGAGATCGGAAGAGCCGTCCTGCAGGTATGCCACTCGGGTGTTGCTATAGACCTCGGTTTTAGGAGTAAATAAAGTAAAGCTCGGTTAGGCAAAAACAGCGCGTGAGGCGGTGAAGCAAAGGTGACGATTAATGTTTCTGTATCATGCACTTACGCCACATTTTTAATTCAGAGACCAAAATAATTACACCCAACGCAAATAACTACCGGGAGAAAGATTTTTAAATAACGTGTTTCCGTTTTTATGGGTCACTCAGCCGGTGTGTCCGGCCATTTCACACAAAATGTAGCGCGCCTTGCAGTGATGACGCACAGCCTTTCAAAGCGCCCTCTATTGTTTATCAGAGAGGGAACGGGCTGGCGCTTCGAGGATAGGGAGAGGACAAGCAGCGCGGTCTTGGAGAAAATCTCTTTTACCTGTGAATATTATATGAATGTTAGACCCTCGGGAATTCATGGCTCACTGAAATTCCAAGCCATCTTAAAGTTATGGGCTCGCGCATAGCAGATAATGCCTGTTATCAGGAAGTGTGAAGTGACTCCATCAGTTTAAACCAATACTGGCTCCAAAGCAGTCTTTACATTTGCTGACTGCCCACATCTGCATTTCTTTGGCGTAGCAGACGCTCTAACAAGAAGGCTTCTTTCTTCTTAGCCGTCCGCCCCCCCACCCCCCCCCCCCTCCTCCAGAAGGCAGCACAGGAGACTCCCTCCCTTCAGCTGGGAATCACAATTGTGGGAATTAACTTTAGTCTTTCAGTGGAGAGGCTAAAATCACAGAAAAGGCCTGTCCATTAAGGCTTCTATCACAGACGATGGACTTTAGGGCCAATTTACGGACAGTCTGTGAAAATTAAGGACGGCTGCTCACCCTACTACACGGTATGAGTAAATTGAAATAAAAGTTAGCACATAATCAGGAACTCTGAGATTTGTGTGTGTTCCTAAACTTTCCAACATCCCTGCTCTCAAACGCCTACTGCCCATCAAAGAATTTACTCATGTAACTGTGGCGTAATATTTCACAAGTAAAATGGGTTTACAAATGGATGGCCATCGTTTGCATAAACCTTGTACTCAAAAATCAGTCTATTTGCGCTTGTAAGTTCAACTGAGGATTGGGCTGTGAGGGTTTTGTGGTGTGGTTTAAGTAGCAGGCTCTCCGGTGTAATCTGTTCATTGTTAGGCATGGACAAGGTGTGGGCAGAACTGTTATCCCTTTAGCATCTGGGCTTTCTACGGCTGCTAAATATACCGCTAAAGCTTTCTAGGTGTTCCTGAATGGTAGCGTTTTTAGGTCTCGCCTAGTGAACCCAGCGCATGCGCTGCTTCGCCTTGGCGAGACTATTGTTGTCGGTTTGGTGCGCGAAGGGAGACAAACCATGTGCGCGCACTGACAGGTGATGTGCAAGCGCATGGCATCTCCTCTCTGCCGCACACGCTCCCACCATGCGCTCACACGCTCCCACCACGCGCTTGTTAAGCAAAGTCACCAGTGTGGCAACGCCAGCGATCTCCATGACAAACGTGTCTGGGAATACCAATCTGCCAGACAAAACTGTTATTGTAAGAGAGTGGTCGTCAATGCCTAATGGTCCACTTAGACTTTTGAAGAAAGATGTTTTCCTTGCACTGCACATGAACGGGAATCTTTGTAGATTCGCAGTCTTTGCCTTTCACCCCGGGCGCGATGGACACGGTGCTTCTCTGCGTGCCCGGGACTCTAGGTCAGTTCGGCCCAGTCCCTGCCGATGGACACAGCTGGACCTGTGAAGCTAAACGCCTGTGTATTGACCCCAGCTGCTGGAACAGCTCAGCGACTGAAACACCCATACACATCGATGCTGTATTCTATCAAACCGCCTTTTGGGCTCGTAATGAACCCGCAGACGGACGTCATCAGGAAAACTTTCATTTTATACAAATTGGATGTCTCGTTTAGACTCAAGCAGGTGGCAGGCCTCGTGGTACACAAAAAAGAGGCGCGTTCATAGTTTCTAATGGGGTTCGGAGCACTCTCCATTGTTTTAAAATACAGGCCAGGAAGCCAGCTCTTTTAGCTGTTCATTTGAAATTGGTCCCCTGGCCACCAGGCCTGCCAGGTTGGCCACATCATCTGTGGGATGCTCAGCAAGTCTTGGCTTTTCAGCCAACCCACACTTTTAGATCAGGGTCTTTTAGACCCGTACTTAAAATGGGAAAAGTGGATGGGGCAGTGTTAGAATGGTAGGTGCTGCTGGACACCAAGGCAGGGGGGGCTGAAGGTGTCACACACTGAAGGGTCTCTCTGCAGTCAGGAAAGTAAGCAAGTACCGTATGTTTGTCCAATGCTTATAAACACTGTTAACCGGCTACAATTAGTTCACTATGCAAAACCCAAATCTTTTGAAACAGAGACGTTAGCTCCATCTGTTTTTAGGTCTCGCCTGACCCAGCGCATGCGCTGGTCTGGCAAAACTTATTGAGAGGGCTCCAAAAAGTGATACCAGGCCAGCCTAGATCTACACTGCAAGTTCGCGGGCGGGCGCGCCGCGCTTGACCGCGATTACAGCCGCACGGCCACTTTGATGTTTGATCGCGATCACTTTCGCGGCCGCATGTCGCTTGGCATAGCCAATAGGTCTCGCTTTTGGGACCTTATAAGTATTTAGTTATGCAACTGTTGCATGGCTAAACACTTAAAAGGTCCCAAAGGCGAGACCTATTGGCTATGCCAATGCTTGTTTAGGTTGAGCCTGAGCAGCGCATGAGCTGCTCTGCGAGGCATGCTGTCTTCAGGCAGGGACTTGATGCTCCGCCCATGTCCCACCCATCTTTTCAATTGGCTCCTGTTACTGTCCTTTCTAAATCGTTGCTTTTCATTCATGAATTTAGTAGTCCCTTCTTGATACTGCCTTGTCTGCATTTGTAACCTCCCATGAGGATTGGACTTTTTACTTGTGTTGTTACACGGTAGGCTTTATCTAGTCTGTGAGCACTATTTTCTTCAATGATTTTCTCCTATTGCACCCACTACGTGCTTTCCTACAAGCAGCACGCTGCCCACTTTTATTTTATTTAATAAACTTGTTTCTTTATTTATTTACTTTAGCAGTGCGGTCTGCTTTAAGTATACCGGGCGTGCTTATTTATTTATATAATTTGGCAGCGTGGTCCACTTTAACAGGCACGGGTGGCACTGTTATTTTTAAAACTGGCCCCAGATACTCTCACACTGTTTTGTATTGTAAACTTTTTAAGGGCTGCATTCAGACTAAGGAACACAAGGGGTAATGGTAACCTGTAGCTTCTCTGTTATAATTACCTATTGTTTTACGAATGATCCTCATAACTAGAGATGAATTGGTCGGATACGTGACAAGGGTTTTTTTAACGCTCAGATGGAAATTGTATTATATGGTTTGAAAAAAGAGGGAATTTATTAACTTTTAACTTGTACCTGTAACCGGCTTTGATAAATTTGGTTGCTTTTATGGTATTTTTATATATCGAATAAAGTTCTATGAATGAATGGAATGAAGTTTAGCAGCTGTGCTACGAATAATTTGTTTTTCAGTGAAAGCCCTCATATCATACTTTCACTTACATAGTGGCCACGCCCCTTTCTTTAGACATTGCTACCGTATTCAGGTTACAGCGACCACGTCTACCGAAAGGGGCATGCACACCATTGGATGTTGAGGCCAAGTTGTGCTGTTGTGGTTACCTCATTGTCTGTCTTCTCTAGGCAGATGGGCATGGGAGCGCATGGCCAGGTTGTCTGCAAGGTCCAGGTCACTGAGCTGTGCCCAGTGTGTTCACTGGCTCCCATTTCCTCTCCTTGCTGTGGATGTTTTCATGATTCAGTCTGTGGCCGGCAGGAAGAGAAAAGGCGAGAACAAACAACCCTGACGGACTCGGGTCCTCACTTGGATGGCTTCCTTGAGTTGTCCTCCATGGATTATCCTGCAGGTCATTCCCTCATAAGAGTTCCTGATGATTCATATGAGTTTAAACTCCTACGCCACTGTGGTGGTGTAGGAGTTTCTAGAGGGTCTCTCAGTCCACGCTATCAAATGCCTTTTCATACTCCATGAAGTTGAGTTAGAGGGGGGGGATTCTATTCCATCGACTGCTCAATGATGATGCACCAAGTTCCAATCTGGTCTGTGCATGATCTATTTTTGCGGACGCCAGCTTGCTAGTCTTACAACTGAGCGTCGACTTATTTGTTTATTCTGTTCAGGATGACTCTGTTGAACACTTTGCCTGCCGTTGATTCAAGAGTTCTCCCTCTGTAGCTTGTGCAGTTACTCAAGTCACCTTCTCTGGGATCTTGATGAGATGTCCCTCCTTACAGTCTGATGGCACCTTTTCCTCCTCCTAGATCCTTCCAAACATGGGGTAGAGCGTGAGTACTGATGTTTCAATGTCTGCCTTTCTTGCCTCTACAGGAATGTTTTCAGGTCCTGCTGCCGGCCATTAAGTAGGTTGGTGCTTGCCTAAATATATGCATTTTAAGATGGAAAGACCTGTGGAGAGAAAGGAGTCTGCTTAGCCCTGTAGGAGGAGAAACTGTCCAGGAGGAACGTCCCAGCATTCTCCTGGCCGAGGAACACCCAGAGGAAGGAGAATGCCTGAGAGAGCGTAGAGAGGAGGGACCCGTGCTGCAGAGGGTCTCTCTCCACAGTTCATGGGAGAAACACACCAACCCATTCTGTGTGGCAACTACTGTGCTACATAGTTCTCCACCTGGTTATGCAGGGCTGCAACTATTGTAGGCATCGGCCCATGAGTTCGGCTGCAAACTACCATGCTACAAGAATCCTGCATTTGTCTTGGATGACCTAATCTAGGACACCCCCGCGCCGCACGGCAACGAGCTGTCGCGTGTGCCCCTCGCCTGCCACTGCTCTCAGCCTCGCTGAGCCTTCCTTCCTCCTGGCCACGCCCCCCGCCGTCGCTCGTTGCTCTCCCGCTTTTCCTTGCTGTTCTGTTTTATTGTAATTGTATTGTACTGTAAATTGTATTGTAAATTGCTCTTATTCCCATTTTCGTTCCTTTTTTGACCTGTTTTCCCCCCCTGTGCAGTTTCCCCTGCAGTGCGCCCACCCGCCCGCTTCCCGCCGCCGGGAGTGTGGACACGCCCCCTTTCCTTCTGTACCCTCCACGCTCCCGCCTCCCAGCTGCTCCTCCCTCCCTGCACTTGGCCATAAATGGCGACCGTGCGGCACAGGTGAGTGTGACCTAATCTAGGACACCCCCGCGCCGCACGGCCACCAGCTGTCGCGTGTGCCCCTCGCCTGCCACTGCTCTCAGCCTCGCTGAGCCTTCCTTCCTCCTGGCCACGCCCCCCGCCGTCGCTCGTTGCTCTCCCGCTTTTCCTTGCTGTTCTGTTTTATTGTAATTGTATTGTACTGTAAATTGTATTGTAAATTGCTCTTATTCCCATTTTCGTTCCTTTTTTGACCTGTTTTCCCCCCCTGTGCAGTTTCCCCTGCAGTGCGCCCACCAGCCCCGCTTCCCGCCGCCGGGAGTGTGGACACGCCCCCTTTCCTTCTGTACCCTCCACGCTCCCGCCTCCCAGCTGTTCCTCCCTCCCTGCACTTCGCCATAAATGGCGACCGTGCGCACGCGCAGCGTTGACGCGCAGCGGGCGCGCCGACTGTGCGCCGAAGGCATGCCAAAGGTAAGCCCGTCTGTGCCCGTCCGCGCCTGGACCGCGCCCAGTGCCAGGACCCCTGGATCCCGCCGTCACCAGCCCACCCGCCGTACCTACGACGCCACCGACCTCTACGCACTCAACGCCGGTCGAATCCCGGGCTGCCAGCAAGCCACCCGAGACGCACCCACGGACCCTTCTGCTGCCACTCCTGCAAGTTCACCTGCACCACACCAGCACCGACCAAGCCAAGCACCAGTAGCAACCACCTGAAGTGCATCCTGCTCAACACCCGCTCCATCCACAGACACGCCGTCGAGCTCTGGAACCTGCTCGACACCACAGCCCCAGACGTCGCCTTCCTCACGGAAACCTGGATGAACGCCTCCTCAGCAACCGACATCGCCATCGCCATCCCGGATGGCTACAAGATCACCCGGAGGGACCGCGCCAACCAGACAGGAGGAGGCTACGCCATCATCCACAGGAACACCATCCGCATCACGACCAACACCGACGACACCCTCGCACCCGCCGAACTCCTGCACTTCCAGATCCACATCAACCCCAAGACCACCCTCAGAGGCACCCTCATCTACAGACCCCCGGGACCACGCACACAATTCAGCGAAGACATCGCCGACTTCATCAGCCCGCACGCCCTCCTCTCCGCTGACTACATCCTCCTCGGGGACCTCAACTTCCACCTGGAGAACAACAACGACCGCAACACCACCACCCTGCTGGACAACCTCGCCAACCTCGGTCTCAAGCAGCTGGTGACCACCCCCACCCACTACGCCGGACACACACTCGACCCCGTGTTCTCATCCAGCAAGGACATCACCTTCAGCCACGCCACCGGGCTCCACTGGACGGACCACAGCTGCGTCCACTTCAGCTTCAGAAGGACCACGATCCACCACCACCAGAAACAGGTTGCACGCAGAAGCTGGAACAAGGTCACAGCCGACCAGCTCGCTGCATCCCTGAGCCAGAACCCCCCTGCCAGCTCAGCGAACCCCACCCAGGCGGCCACCAACCTCGCGAAGTGGATCAGCAACTGCGCAGACGACCTCGCCCCTCTGAAGACCCCGCCTAGCAGACCCGGCAGCAAGAAAGCCCCATGGTTCACCGACGAACTCAAGAGCTCCAAGAAGAACTGCCGAGCACTCGAGAAAGCCTGGCGCAGAGACTCAACACCGAGCAACATGACTGCCCTCAAGCTCGCCACCCGAAAACACCACCAACTGATCCACGCCACCAAGAAAAACGCATTCAAGGAACGACTGGACAACAACGCACACAACAGCAAGGAACTCTTCAACATCGTTAAAGAGCTCTCCAACCCCAACGCCGGAAACAACGACATCACCCCTTCGCAAGACCTCTGCAACTCCCTCGCCTCCTACTTCCACAACAAGATCGCGGACATACACAACAGCTTCAGCACTCAACCGACGCACACCATGACTGAACCACCTCCCACCACCACCACCCTACGCGCCTGGACCCCGATCAGCACCGAAGACACCATCCGCACGATGAACTCCATCCACTCCGGATCTCCGACCGACCCCTGCCCTCACCACGTCTTCAACAAGGCCGACGCTGTCATCGCACCCCACCTGCGGGACATCATCAACACCTCCTTCGACACCGCTACCTTCCCGGAGAGCTGGAAGCACGCCGAACTCAGCGCTCTACTAAAGAAGCCATCAGCCGACCCCACCGACCTCAAGAACTACCGCCCCATCTCGCTGCTCCCGTTTCCTGCAAAAGTCATTGAGAAGACCGTCAACAAGCAGCTGGCCGCCTTCCTCGAGACGAACGGATCCCTCGACCTCTCGCAGTCTGGCTTCCGGGCCAACCACAGCACCGAGACCGCCCTGATCGCAGCCACCGATGACATCCGAGCCCTGCTCGACAACGGAGAAACAGCGGCCCTCATCCTCCTAGACCTCTCCGCGGCCTTCGACTCTGTCTGCCACCGTACCCTAGTGCGGCGCCTCAGCAACGTCGGAATCCAGGAGAAGGCACTGGAATGGATCATCTCGTTCCTCGCCGGAAGGACACAGAGAGTCCGCCTCCCCCCGTTCAGATCAGAAGCCACCGAAGTCATCTGCGGCGTTCCTCAAGGCTCCTCGCTTAGCCCAACCCTCTTCAACGTCTACATGAGCCCCCTCGCAGACATCGCACGCCAACACAACCTCAACATCATCTCCTACGCTGACAACACCCAGCTGATCCTCTCCCTCACCAACGACCCCGCCACCGCCAGAGCCAACCTACACGAAGGGATGTCAGACGTAGCCAAGTGGATGATGAACAGCCGCCTGAAACTGAACTCAGACAAGACGGAAGTCCTCATCCTGGGATCCTCACCCTCCACCTGGGACGACTCCTGGTGGCCCCCCGCCCTGGGCAGCGCACCCAAACCAACAGACCACGCACGCAACCTGGGCTTCATCCTGGACTCCTCCCTCTCCATGACCAGACAAGTCAACGCCGTCTCCTCGTCGTGCTTCAACATCCTGCGCATGCTACGTAAGATCTTCCGGTGGATCCCCACCGAGACCAGGAAGACGGTCACCCAGGCCCTCGTCACCAGCCATCTGGACTACGGCAACTCCCTCTACGCCGGAACCACCGCCAAACTCCAGAAGAGACTCCAGCGGATTCAGAACGCCTCAGCTCGACTCATCCTGGACATCCCCCGTCGCAGCCACATCTCCGGACACCTGAGAGATCTGCACTGGCTCCCGGTCAACAAGAGAATCACCTTCCGTCTCCTCACCCACGCACACAAAGCCCTACACAACCAAGGCCCAGGATACCTCAACAGCCGCCTCAACTTCTACGCCCCCACACGCCTGCTTCGATCGACCGGCCACGCCCTCGTCGCCGTCCCCCGCATCCGAAGAGCCACCACAGGAGGAAGGTCCTTCTCCTACCTGGCCGCCAAGACTTGGAACTCCCTCCCGACCCACCTCCGCCTGACCCAGGACCACCTTGCCTTCAGGAAGCAGATCAAGACCTGGCTATTCGAGCAGTAGCGGACCCCCCTCCCCTAGCGCCTTGAGACCCTCCGGGTGAGTAATGCGCTATATATAAATGCTTTGATTGATTGAAAACTGCCTACTGCTTGAATCTCCGTCCATCATCCCTTTTGGTTTTGCTTTGAATCTGCATTGGCCCATGTCAGTCTGCAATGTCCATGCTACATGATTTTACACTGGCTCCAGTTGGATTGCTACTGCCATACTGCGTTATTCCTCCACCGGCCTGAGGCGGGCTGCACCTCCTGTGGTGTGTATTCGTCAGCATCTACCCAGAATCAGGTCGCATCTGCTAAGGACTCTAAGGGCACCGAGTGGTCGACGTCAACAGGTCATGCTCGTTGTAGATGCATTGTGCTGAGATGAGTGCACGGACCTGACACTGTGTCAATTCCCGCTATAACATCAGGGGTAAGGAAAATACTGAACTGGTTGCACATTTGAGCTGTGGGTAAGGAAATAGGCACCTCTACCTCATTCATGTTCATGTTCTCATATGTATTGTATTTGTACTTACAGAAGAATCCCCCTAGTTGCGCAGAGATAAAAAACTGTTTTTCATTGGTCCTGAGGAAGGTGTTACCAAATAATAGTTCACCGAAACGTACGTAGACCAGCTACATCATAACTGGAAAATAAATCCTATAAGGATCAACCAAAGCAGAGCAAAGGAGGAAATACTAATTGACGTTACATCTGTTATAGTCAATTTTGGGAAACAACCAAATAATTATATCCTAGTTGATCTATCCAGTTGTATATTTTATTGTTTCATAACTAAGCTTTTTCCTTTTTTCCTGTGTGGTATGTCTGTTGGAATGCAAGAACAGTATGCGAGGTGAGAATGTAGAATTTATGGTGCCATTTGGGGGTTTCTTATCTGTCCAATAACTGTGATCTGATAATAATGTGTATTATGTTCACACCAATGATTGTATGTACACATATGTTTTATGATTAATTGCAAATTAAAAGTGAAAATACAGAAATGAAATACTAATATGTTTTGATATTTTTGATAAATAAAAAAACAAAAGATGAAAAGAAAAACTTTTTTGTAGACAATGAGTTTATTGTTTATGGGGAATTATTGATGCACTTAAAATAAGGTTTTTGTGAGTACTTACTGGCGATAAAAGAGAGATAGGTCGGTTAAGAGGTTTAAACTTTATACACTTCGCTGAGGATCTGTCCAGATAGAGTTAGCTGACTGGGACAGGAGAACAGAGGGAAAGGGGAGGGAAATGCCTGTAGGAAGGTGGCTCTGTATAGACTATACCAAAGTGAGGTGTAGTGTGCACAGGAGTCCAGTGGATCCCCAAAGGCTCACAGAGGTTTAAGTAGATAATACCTTGCTCTTTATTTTTGGTAGTGTGGGCGAGCAGTAAGGCTTTATCAGAGGACAATGTTAAGCATTTATTGTACCCACTCAGGCAAGAAAGGGTTTCACACACTCAAGACTTAACTCTGACCAATTTGTTTCGTATAAACATATTTCTTAGTTGTATTTTATTCCTAGAACCAAGTAGGACCTAGTACAGGTAAGTATAATAGTACTTTGCGAGGATAATGCAGTTGAATGCAGTTGAATGCCATTGGTTTTGTTACAGGTAGGTCAAATGTTCAAATACAGTTTTAATTACTGTGCAGTTACTTTGTAAATA
The DNA here is from genome assembly GCF_964204655.1 of Triturus cristatus. Lineage (NCBI taxonomy): Eukaryota > Metazoa > Chordata > Amphibia > Caudata > Salamandridae > Triturus > Triturus cristatus. The sequence continues at coordinate 1,248,095,434 of NC_140582.1, forward strand.
TTTGTAAGATTACTTTTCAGATTACTTTTCTTGTGTGGTATACCTAGATACTACACAGGGACATTTCCTGGCTAAAGGTAAGTAAAGCAATTTGTTATCAGAACACACTTATTTGGGTTTTGGTACAGTTCTTCAACTCCACACTTAGAACTTTTTTTCAAAGAAAAGCAGTCAATGCAATCCTATGGGAGGAAATGAAGTTATCGGTTTAAAGTTAGGTAATCAGTCTTGGGGGTTGAGTTTCTAGGGTTAGAACAGGGGTTCCCCCAGGGTCAAGGATGCACTCAAAAATCACCCTCAGCGGCAAAGGGCGGCCGGGTGCAGAGTGCTGAGGCCCAATGGGATTCAATAGGGGATAGGGGGATCTGTTTGGTGGCTGCTCATGGGCAGGCCACAAGGTTGAGGGAGCAAAGCTCTTAGGGTTAAGCTCAGGGCAAAGGGGCATTTGAGTTAACACACAAGGAGCACCTACAGCGGCACAGGGGCGGTCGGGTGCAGAGTGCTGATTTTGCATCGGGTGCCCTGTTGTTTTCAATGGGAGTTGATGGTTTTGGCTGCAGGCTTGGTCCAGGAAGTCTTCCAGGAGGAACCAACAGCTGGGCAGGTAAGTTGGAGAGCTCGGAGATGTAGGTGTACCCCATGTCCTCTTCTCCAGAGTGCAGGATGCCAGGGTGCCTTTTGCGGTTGGATTTTACCTTACCGGGCCACTGGCGTTTGGGTGGGGGCTCTGTGCAGAGGTTGCAGGTGATGTCAGGGAGTCCTAAATGGGTCAACCCACTGTGGACTCGGACTCTGGAGCGCTGGGGGACCTCGCTGGTACCAGTGGGCCACTCAGACTACGGCCGTAGGCATCGGGTGCAGTGATGGTTTCAGGCATCTGGTTTCTTTGTCCTCAGCAGGCTCGGAGTCTTTCTTTGGTGATTCTTTTGAACAGAGCTGATGTTCACAAGAGATCCAGTCTTTGTTGAAGGTAGTCAGTCCTCTCCGGGGTTCTGGAGGTCGCTGCCTGCAGGATAAGGTGACTTTTGGCGCAGGATCTCTGGAAACTGGAGACGGCCCAAGTCAGTTCTTCTCTGCGGTCTCCTCTGCTGTGCGTCTTCTTTCGTCATTCTTCGAAGGTTGCGGGAATCTGTCTTCGAGGTTCGGGGCTGCCCCCTAAATACTGTATTTTAGAGGGACTTTAGGGGTCTTGAGGTAGTAGCCAATGGGCTACTGACCTTAGGGTGACTGCACCCTTGGGGTGCTCACCCCACATTGGGGAGTGGGCACCATCCCATATCCTGATTGGAGAGTGTCTGCCATCTGAGGAGTGGGTTTGGCAGAGGAGGGCACACCTCCTGGGCTGTTATATTTTTTTCCACCTATCCTCCCGCCAAAAGGGGTGTGAGACAGGAAGGGGCCTGCTCCTGATAGGAGGAGAGTCTGGGGTCGCGTGGCAAAGGCGGCAAGGCCTATAAAGCTCCCCTGCCACAGATGGCTCTTCCTGACCTAGGGGAGGTGTGAACACGTCCGACCAGGAGGGGCTTTGTTTTTGGCTCCTGGAGAGAAGGCTCCCACCCCAGGGGTCCAGAGACTTGTCTCGTGGTGGCAGGCTGGTGTTTACCAGTCAGGGAACCCACCAGAGTCTGGTCTTTATTCAGGGGGCATCTCAAAGATGCCCTCTGAGTGCATTGTATAAAAAATCCCACAATGGCATCAGTATGGGTTTATTATGCTGAGAAGCTTGTTACCAAACTTCCCAGAATTCAGTAAAGCCATTATGGTGCTGTGGAGTTCGTAATGACAAACTCCCCGAACATATACTCTTTTATAGCTTTACTGCACTTACAATGTCTAATAATGAATTTAGACACTGTAGGGTTACAGTGCTCATACAACTGTACCCTCACCAGTGGTATAGTGCACCCATCTAGAGGGGTGGCTTAGTTATACCATAGGCAGTGGGTTGCAGGCATGGCACACAGGTATGTGTTATCCACAACTGGGAGCCAAGGGGGTAGGAAAAGAACAGGTCGCCCCCCACTCAATAACTTCACCTCAACAAAGGACCTGTTCCATCTGCTTGTGTGGATGAATACCAACGTCCACCACGTAATTTTAGAGAGGACACACAACTTTATGTGTCACGGCAGTGAATCAAAATCTTACATCTGCCATACAGTGACCTAAATCACTACTTTAACCCCTTCAGTGCCACGCCCTTTCCCCCTCCTGTGCCGGGCGTTGCATTAGTGGGTGGGGTTCATGACGAGATAGTCTCGTCATGGGCACAGCGCAACCGTGCTCCATGACGAGACTATCTCCTCATGGGCACAGAAGAGGTTAAACTATGATATGTGGTGCTGTATGGTGCTGTCTGCTTGTTCAAACTCTCCCACCAGTGTGATTTAGGTCACTGTATGGAAGATTTTGATTCACTGCTGTGACACATAAAGTTGTTTGTCCTCTCTGAAATTACATGGTGGACGTTGGTATTCGTCCACACAATCAGATGGAACAGGTCCTTTGTTGAGGTGAAACACAGGTATGTGTGCCATGTTGACTCCTCATTTTTCTCTGCACCAAAACACACGGCCTGCAATGGCAGTGTGTGTGTGTGTTAAGGTACAGGACCTCTAAGGGTGGCACAATATGTGCTGCAGCCCTTAGAAGCCTTCCTGGGTCACAGTGCCCTCTGTACCCATGGTACCTTTTACAAGGGACTTACATGTGGCCAGAAAGGTGCTAATTGGGGGTACAAATGTACAGTTTTGGAAAAGAACACAGGCCCTGAGAACCTGATTGGCAGGGACCCAGGGCACCTCAAGTCAAAGTGCATCAGAAATCTAGCAAAACGTGGGGGAGTTTACTGCAACAGAAACCCTGCTTCCTACAAATGCCCACGAGGAATCGTGGCCAGGGGTATATTACCCTGCATACTTCAATTGAATTGTGTAGTATTTGGTTTTGGTCTATGATTAACAGTACTTTCTTTCCAGAGACAAGCACTGAGCTGGACAGTGGCGGCTGGTCTTAAGGGGCGTATGGGGAGTTGCCCCCACCTACCAGCATCGGGGGGAAACTAAAGGGAGAGAATGAACTCAACTCACCATGGAGCAGTTTTAAGAAGTGCTCACACTGCTTGGTGCTCCCCCGTGAGGCTATGTGAAATCTTTTTTTTGTGCTCGTCGTCTCGAAGAGTCTTTCTGCTCCGCATGTGCAAAGCTGGGCGAGGGCTATTCCTCGCCCTCGAGGCACAAGCGAGGAGGCGGGTGAGTGGTGACATCAGCCTTGAGGGAGTGGCCACATAAAGCGGCAGTAAATGGATTACAAATGGGGCGCTAAGGAATTGGCCCAGGGCACGGTCAGTGGAGCGCCATTCACAATAATGGGAAGTGGCAGGGCTGGCGCACAGTGCAGGGGGTGGTAACAAATGCAGCAAGCTGTAACGTTGTCAGTAATCACTCGAGGCACGTGTGGTTTTACCGCTATCTTTATTTAGTGTACATATGTAGTTATTCCGAGGAGCGCCGGCCGGCACTCTGCTTACTCTCGGATCTCGGCGCGCTAATGCCTGCGCGCGCACCCCGGCGCCAACATGGCCGCCTACGTCACGTCAACGTGACGCGACAACAACTAGACCGCTACATATCTCCCCCTTTTTACCAAACCAAAGATCAGTCACTTACAGTTCGCAGTCCAGTTCAAAGTCTTGGAACCTGGAAGGCCTTACAACTTGTCTTCCGCTCCTGGTCACCTTACCAATGTTCCCTCGAGCCCCTTGGCTCTGCGTTTCCTCGATTTCAGTTCCTCCATTCATCGCTCCTTCGCTGTTCATATTGCCTCTCGGCCTATCCATCTCTACCACTGGGGTCTCACCCCCTAACTCACCTTCTTGCTCCTCTCCCGCACCTGCTTCTTCCATTTTTCCACTTCCGCCCACCTTATTCTCTTCATCCACGTCTTCCATGTCTTCACCTTCCGGACGCCACTGTTCCCATCTCAATATCTTGTTGCACCGGGCCATGCGGTCCTGCGACCACACGTTCCCATCACTGAGCAGGGCCGCTCGATCATAAACTTCCTTAACCTGCATCGGCTTGCTGTACTTGCTGTCTCCTTTTCTTTGTAGGGTAGCCAGCTTTACTCTCACCCATTCTCCTCTCTCTAAATGAGTGTCCTTCACATTCCTCCTCTTATTGTAGTTATTGGTGTAGATGGCTTGTGCTCTCTCCAGATTTGCTCTTACTACCGCCGGAGACCATTCGCTGGTCACCACCTTCTCCTTCCAGATTCTGTTGTCGTGCGTGAAGGGTTCTCGTCCTCTCAATATTTGAAACGGGCTGTACCCCGTGCTTGTGGGCGTTATTCTGTAGGCCCATACCATGTTCTCCAACGCTTTCTTCCAGTCTTTATTACAGGTGATGGCCGCTTGTATGGCCCCCATCACCACTCTGTTAAATCGTTCCACCAGACCGTTACCTGCCGGATGGTATATGGCCGTGTGCTTTACAGAGATGCCATTTCTCCCCATGAATTGTTTCCATCTTTCTGATGTGAACTGTGGTCCATTGTCACTTAAGATGGACTTGGGAATTCCTTCTCGGGTGAATGTCTCCGATAGAAACTCCAGGATGTTCTCCGTGTCCATGGACTCGCTCACTTTTATTTCTGGCCATTTGGAATAACGGTCGATGAGGACACACACATATTTCTGTATGCTCTGGTCATCCAGCACCGGTCCTAGAATGTCTATTGACAACTCCTCCCACGGGTTTGAGGGAGTGTCGAATTTTCCAAGTGCTGGACGTAATGGTCTCAATGTTTTGTCGGCCCCTTGACATTGGGGACACTCTCTGACATGCCTCTCTGCTCTCATGTCCATACCTGGCCACCAGTAGTTCTGTTTCGATCTGGCCTTGAGTTTCCCTATGCCAAGGTGGCCTTCGTGTAATAAGTCCAGCAGCTTGTTGATGAGGCTCGTGGGGGGGATTACTCTGTCTCCCCGGTAGATGAATATGCCCTTGTCTCCTACAGTCAGCTCTTCTTTCACGTCATAAAATGGTTTGAGGTTGGCTTTCACCTTTTTCTTATCCGGCCACCCTTGTGTGATGTGCGTTTTTACTTCCATAAGGTCAGAATCTTCTTCATAGGCTTCGGTCCACTCTTGTATGCTGATTATCTTTTCTTGGTCCTCTATGAGAGCTACCATCTCTCCTCTGTCCGCTGGGTCTTCTTCTCCCGGCTCCATGGCCGCCGCTCGACTCAAGTAGTCCGCCACTCGGTTCTTGTTTCCAGGGATGTACTCCACATCATATCTGAATTCCAACAGTTTTAAGGACATCTTCGATATCCGGGGTGTGGCGCTGGCGTGCCCGCACGATGTTAATACCTTCACTAACGGCTTGTGGTCCGTCTTGAGCAGAAATCGGGTACCCCATAGGAACTGCCGGAACCTCGTCATGGCCCACACTACCGCTAACATCTCCTTCTCGATGACGCTGTACTTGCCTTCTGTCTCCGTCAATGCTCTGGAGGCGAAGCTGATCGTCTCCGTGTCCCCTCTTCCTCGGTCTTGCATGAGTACAGCGCCTAACCCCTTGTCGCTGGCGTCGGTGATGAGTATGGTGGCGCCTTGTGGGTCGTACCCCTTGAGTGGTATGGCTTCCATGATTCCCTTTTTGATGACTTCAAATTCCGCTTGGGCTTCCGGTGTCCACTGGAACACCGTGCTCTCTCTGGTCAGTCTCCTCATGTTGTAGGTCCTGGATGCGAAATGTACCACGAACTTGCTATAGTACTCCGCCATCCCCAGGAACGATCTGACTTCCTCCTTGTTCTTGGGGGGCGGTGCTTCAACAATGGCTTTCACGTTCTCCGTCTTGGGTGTGATCCCCTGTCGCCCTATTTCATGGCCTAAATAGGTTACCGATTGCAGTCCCAACCGACATTTCGACCATTCTGCCGTGAGACCTTTGGCTTCCAGTGTTCGTAGTACTTCCTCTAGTTTCCGGTCATGATCTCTCCTATCTCTCCCCATCACTAAGATATCGTCCTGGAAGTACTGTACACCTTTGCAGTCTCTGAACAATTGGTGCATCATCTTCTGAAATACGGCTGCCGCCGAGGCTAGCCCGAACGGCATGCGACAAAATCTGTAGCACCCAAACGGGGTGATGAACGATGTGAGGCTTTTGCTGTCCGGGTGTAGAGCTACCTGGTGGTAAGCTGATGTAAGGTCAATGGTGGAGTACCACTGAACTCCTCTGGTTTTTGCCAACATCTCCTCTATCTTGGGAAGGGGAAATTTCTCCACCACTATGTTCTTATTAAGTTCTCTCAGGTCCACACAGAGCCTGACCTTCCCGTTGGGTTTCATCACGACCACCAATGGCGCCAGCCATTCGGCGCAGGTGATGGGTTCTATGATGCCCTTCTTCTCCAGATCTTGGAGTTCTGTCTGGACGGCTTCCCTCACCGCAATGGGCACATTCCTCACTTTATGTGCTATTGGTGTGGCTCCTTCCTTAAGCACTATTTTATGTTGAAATTTCTCCATTTTCCCTACAGTGCCCCCAAACACTTTTGGGTAGTTCTTCTTCCATCTGTTCATGTCCGGCCATTCCTCCTGTTCTGTGAGCAGAATTTGTTCCTTCCCTCCTGGGTCGAGTTTTATGCCTAGGTCGCCCTGGTCTAACCATCCTAGGACAGAGGGTCCTTTCTCGGCCACATACAGTTTGCACCACGCTGATCGGCCTCTGAACTCGAACAGTAGACGTCGGAAGCCTAGCATGGGAATGCGATCCCCATTATAGGTTACTGGTCGTATGTCTAGTTTCTCCAGATCAGGGCCCAACTTGGTTTGGAAATGTTCTTCCCACACTGCTCTCTGTATAATGGTAAATGGGGATCCGGTGTCTGCCACTACTGAAATGGTGATGCCACCCATGGACATCTCTAGGACTGGTTTGGTTGACCTCTTGTCGTCTACGCTCAATACCTAATCGTATATACATAAGACGGTGACCACCTCTTCCTCCGTGGCTTCTTCCAGGTCTTCCGCGCTTTGGTCAACATATTTCACCACTCCCTTCTGTTGTTTCTTCCGACACACCTTCTCGTAGTGACCCATGATACCGCAGTGCAGGCATTTGGCTCGGAATGCCGGGCAACGTCTGTCGTGGGCTTCGTGGGACCAACTCCCGCACCTGTAGCACGTTTTCTTGTTCTCACTGTCCGTTTGTTTCCCTTGCGATCTGCTGGTCCCTTTGGCTATGGGTAGTTTGTTTTTCTGGTCCCTGCGGTGATCTCCCTCCTGTATCCTGTTCACCATGGTTGGGGTGACCGTCTCTTTTCTGGCAGCATCGGCGCACCTCTTCGAGAGTTCTGCCCTCTTCACTATGACCATTACTTCTTTGAGTGTGGTGTCCCCACTCGCCCACAACTTGTCTTGCACATTTGCACTAGTGGTGTGCATGATCACCTGGTCTTTTATGAATTCATCTTCCCACAGTGCGTACTTACACGGGGCTGCTAGCTTCCTCAGCGCCGCTACATACTCTTCGATGGATTCCCCCACCTTTTGTTTCCTTTGCTGGAAGTTATATCTATCCACTGAAACACAGATGGTGGGGCGGTATCGCTCATCTAAGTCCTCCACTGCATGCGCATACACATCGTCGTCTGTGTCTTCTCTCTTCGTTGGTACTAGACTCTTGTATATTCTCAGTCCTTCTGGCCCCAGATTTAGTAGCAGGATGCGTTTTTTCCTCTGAGGGGTGAATTTCTCTTCATTTTCGTCCTCCAAGACCCCTATGAAATTGTCTATATATTCCTTCCAGTCCTCCCATTTCATCAGTGGGTCTCCGGGTTTCGTTAGGAATTGCACGGGTGCGATCGCATACCCTGCCGGGGTACTCATCTTCACTTCCTTGGTGCTCGTTCCGTCGGCGGCTTTGCTCGGGGGGCTGCCTGGGGTGTTGTCGTTGTTTCCTGTGTGCTTGATTCTCTGGGGGCTCTTGTCACTGGACCCCACTTCCTCCTCTTTGGTAGCCAGCGCAGCGCTCTCTGCACGTGGTTACGTGTGAAGGTGGCGCGTGTGCTCTTGGCGTTTGTGGATAGCGTCGTCCCTGTGGCCTATATGCAGCTCGTGTGCTGTTCCGTGGCACTGCCGCGCTCCTCGGTTGCTCCGTACCTTGGGTCGTCCAACGTGGTTGACTAGGACGTTTCCCGTGACTCCACCGCTCCAGGCAGGCCTGTCCGGTGTTCCGTTTTGGGCCTGCTGACCTGCTTGCGTGTCTTCCTTCGCCTCGTGGGGGCCACGTGGAGTGTTGCCCTCTCCTGTGCTCCCGCGTCGGTCTGGTCTCCGTCCCGACCTCGTCGCCACTGTAACGTTGTCAGTAATCACTCGAGGCACGTGTGGTTTTACCGCTATCTTTATTTAGTGTACATATGTAGTTATTCCGAGGAGCGCCGGCCGGCACTCTGCTTACTCTCGGATCTCGGCGCGCTAATGCCTGCGCGCGCACCCCGGCGCCAACATGGCCGCCTACGTCACGTCAACGTGACGCGACAACAACTAGACCGCTACACAAGCCTTTCGCCGCCTCGTGAATAAGGCTTCCTAATTGGGTAAGTAAGGCTGAGGCGACCTTAGGGGAGTGGCTGGCTATGCATTAGTTTGGCAGCTCCTATTTCCGGGACACAGTTGCTGGAATTGGAAAAAGAAAGGCGCATGCAGCCGTTACTTTCAAATGAGCGCGCAGCAGGTTGGTTTACTTTTAGCAAGTTATCGAGAGCTGAATTGGGGCTCGGGGCTGCCATTAATTTTAACAAATGTACCTGCTTGATTATTTGTGATGTGATGACCTCCTTTGTTTCCCACAGTAATTAGGCTACAACCTTCGCGCCCCCGCCTTTTACAGCTCCCACCGGATGCTATGCATTATGTTTTAATCTTCCACCTCCCCAACCCGAGCTAGATGTCCCGGAACCCAGCACAAAGACTGATTGCCTCCCTCCCCGAGCTGGATATTTTATTTTCTATGCCCCTGGTGCAACATTGGCCGTAAAACGACGAGGGGCAGGGCGAGGTGGCGGACTGACTGAGAGAGAGTAACTTAATCTACTCTCTCCCAGTCTCTCCATTACACAAAACGAAATCGCTAATTAATTTGGCAGAGCTGTACAGCTGTGTTTAAACTGCATTCCTGCCCACGCGGCTGATCGAGGATTTGAGGGGAATGAAGTGAAATAGTAAAGTGTTGAACTCCCGCCAGACAGAGAACTGTGAGGTATTTTTACAACCAGAGTCTGGGAACTGATTGTCAGATGTCAGGTTTGTGTGCTTAGCCTGACCTCAACGCACCGTCCGGCAGGGCCTCACATGTCAGTGTGAGGGATTTGAGGAGAAGACAGACGGGGAGGCGCAGGGAGAGGAGGATGGGAAAGGGGTAGAAGAGGTGAAGAGGGCAGAAGAAGATCACAGGGCAGAAGGGTGGCAGAGCGTAGACGGGGTGCATCAGAGTGTAGAAGAGGAGCATAAGGCGCGGAGGATCAGAGGGCTGAGGAGGTACGTAAAGCTGAGGAGGTACGCAAGACAGAGGATGCAAGGAGGGTAGAAGAGGCACGGAAAGCAGAGGAGGCGCGGAGGGCAGAGGAGGCGCAGAGGGCAGAGGAGGCGCAGAGGGCAGAGGAGGCGCAGAGGAGACACGTAAGGCAGAGGTGGCACGGAGGGTAGAAGAGGCACGGAAAGCAGAGGAGGCGCGGAGGGCAGAGGAGGCGCAGAGGGCAGAGGAGGCGCAGAGGAGACACGTAATGCAGAGGTGGCACGGAGGGTAGAAGAGGCACGTAGAGCGGAGGAGGCTCGTTTAGTGCTGTAATATGGGGTATTTTGTAATGTATTTGCATATTTCAAGTCTACACCTTCAGAATTGCTTTATAAACATTCTTGCCCTCTCAAATTTGCTGTAAAATGCTCCATTTGCACACACTTTGCAAGTCCCTCTCCCCTCGAATCCCTCCAATGATAGTCGGCTCGCTCGCTATCGACATAACACTTATCCTCAACTTTTACGCCGCACCAATTTCAAATGTCACCAGCCGCCCCTGGAGCTGGACATTGATTTATTGTGTCTGTTGGTTGACTGTTGAGTTCTGAGCTTGTACCGAACCCCCCCATCCCCCCCACAATACCTCAATGAGAAGTCTCTGACTGCCTATCTCTTCAATCCTGAGAGTCACGTATGTGGCCCGGTTTACAGGACCGTAGCAGGACAGACCCCAGGACACCGGTGGCAAACAACCTCACCATTATGGTTGGGACCCAGTAGCTCCTGCTGCCCTGTGGGCCTCGAAATGGGACTGATGACAGAATTTACAGTTATGAGGTATTTACTAAAGGTTACCTAGTAGCCACAAATCTATTTACTCCTGTATAAATGTATACAATGATTGCATATCATTATGTAGATGAACGTCCCACACAAAGGATGGGAAGAGAGGGGATAAAGACGTGATTCGTCTTGTGCTTCTGGGACATTCACAAGTTCCTCTCTGGCCTTACCGTAACCTGGAAATGGTTGGAGTTTTAGCTCCTGCAAAAAGCTGAGATAAATACTCTTTTAAGATGGGGAAGGGAAACTGAATACCGTCAAGCAAAAATGTTTTCTCTGTGGAGAAAAGAATAACATAATAATGTATTTGTAGATCAGGCTACTTTTTCCATATGTCGAGTTGATGGCTTCACGATTTCACGAGGGTTTTGAAGAGCTATATAAATAATGCATTCAAACCACCTAGAAAGCTCTCTTGGAACAAAGGGGTGTCAAAAGTGATATAAATATCATTTCAAAACACTACAATAAAATACCCTACACACAGTTCTGCATAATTAGCAATGCCAAAAATGCCACCACATTCCCAATAGTGCGTCTTGAAACCTACAACTGGCACAGCTGTCCAGGCGATCTACTGGGATTTCCTGACACAATATCCTTGTAAAAAATATCGATGTTCAATATATCGACAAAAAATATAGACAGCAAAAATATTGACTCCTATACCCAAATAGGTACGTACAAAAATATAGACTCAAAAATATTGATGTAAAAAACATAGATGTATAAAATATCGACTTTTAAATAAATAGTAATATAAAATAATATATTAAATACATTAAATATTAAATATAATATTAACAAAATAAAATTAATTGAATATACATTTTAATAAAATATAACAAATACAATTAACAATTAATAAAAAATGATAAACACACAAATATAATAATTTATACATATATATTTACTTTAAAACAATTTAGAAGAAAATACCATCCTCGACCCCTCCCAATCCGGATTTCGCAGCAACCACAGCACCAAGACCACCCTACTCGCCGCCACAGGCGACATCTATACCCTTCTCGACTAAGGGCACACCGCGGCCCTGATCCTATTCGACCTCGCAGCAGCTTTCGACACTGTCTCCCACTGCACACTCACCGCCAGACACCGCGAGGCCGGCATACAGGGAACCGCCCTCAACTGGATCCGCTCCTTCCTCACTGGCAGAACCCAAAGGATCAGCCTACTTCTCCGAACCCACAGACATCAGCTGCGGAGTACCCCAAGGATCGTCGCTCAGCCCCACGCTCTTCAACATATACATGGCCCCCCTCGCCACCACTATCAGACAGCACGAACTCAGCATAGTATTCTTCACCGAAGACACCCAGCTCATCCTCTCCCGCACCAAGGACCCCGTCACCACCAGCCTTAACTTCTAGGAAGGAATGAAGGACTTCGCATCCTGGATGAGCAGCAGCTGCCTGAAGCTCAACTCAGAGAAGACAGAGGTCCTCATCCTCGGACCCTCCCCCTCTGCATGGGACAACACCTGGTGGCCCACCGCCTTTGGCAGCCCCCCACCCCCACGGACCATGTCCGAAACCTTGACATCATTCTCGACTCCTCCCTCTCCATGACCCGACAATTCAACACTGTCGCCTCAAGCTGCTTTCACACCCACTGCATCCTCTGATCGACCTTCAAATGGATCACCCCCGAATCAAAGAAGTCAGTCACCCATGCACTCATAACCAGCAGACTGCACTACGGAAATGCCCTCTATGCTGGGATCAACAAGTATCTGCTCCACAAGCTCCAGACCATACAGAACACTGCAGCCAGACTCGTCCTCAGCATCCCTCGGCACGAACACATCACCCAACACCGGCGGGACCTCCACTGGCTCCCCATTGAGAAAAGAGTTACTTTCAAGATACTCACCCACACCTACAAATGCTTCCACAACACCGGACCCTGATACCTCAATGAGAGAATCTCCTTCCACGCACCCAAGAGAAACCTCTGATACACCAACCTCGCCCTCGCCGACACCCCGCGCATCCGCAGGGCCAGAACAGGTGGAACAGCCTTCTCCTACATCGCGGCCAAGACCTGGAACGAGCTCCCGATTGACATCAGACACACCCCCACCCTGAACATCTTCAGGAAGACATTCAAGACCTGGCTTTTCGACTGAGCGTAGCTACAACCCACCCCCACCCTCCCAGCGCCTTGAGATCCTCACAGGTGAGTAGCGCGCTTACCAATTCCTTGATTGATTGATTGAGTGTTGGATAGCGGCGGGGTAACATTTTTTATTCCCCCTCCAGTGAGTGCAACTGTAGGGAACATTTTTGATGGCGGAGGGGTAAAAATTACTAATCCTACTGCAGAAAGTGCAACAGTAAGGAAAGTGTTGGATAGCGGAAAAACAAAAATGACTGTTCACACTCAAACACTTAAAAAAATTAAAAAAGATTAAAAATAAAAAAACAATATTTAAAAAACAAAAATTAAATATATTAAACATATAAAAATAACACATATTATAATATTAATTGCATATAACAAAAACCTACAAATATATAAAATTAAATAATAAATAATTTATAAAATAATTCTTTTAATCTAGAAAATATTTACAAACAAAAAGTTAATTAAAACATAATTGTATTAATTGTATTTCCTACCCTAAACACACCAATAACAAAACACTTCAAATGTTAATCACATTTATTTCCTTAATTAACATAATTAATAATCAATTAAAAAATTGTTCTTAATTACAAAAAGAATAAACATTAAATAACTACACACACTTTAACACTATAATATCCACAACACACACCTAAATTAAACTATAAAATAATAAAACACAATTAAAACATATTTTTAAATAAAACAATATTACTATTAACAACTAATATTTAAATAATTAAAACATATTGAACACCCACACTTTACCCCTTAACCCCTTCCATGCTCATGACGGAGCGGTTCCGCCATGAGCCACGGTGGGCGTGTGCTCATGACGGAACCGCTCCGTCATGGCACCCACCCGTGGGGGAAGCGCTGGCGCTCCCCCCATGGGCAGCCCAACAACTTCCCACAAAGGGGGATTGCAGCGGAAGAGTTTCTGCTGTCGCCCCCAAACCCCACATGGGAATCCCATGATGTCAGCACGCACAGCGCGCGCCGACATCATCAGGAAGCCTCGGGCGCCCTGGAAGCCATTCACTTCCAGGCTTCTGACGGAGGAGGTAGCTTTCCTTGCTCCTGGGGGGGTCCTTGCACACACAGAGGCATCAGCGGAGAGGAAAGAATTTTTCCTCCCCCCTGATGTCTCTGTGCAGGACATTTATGCTTCAGGACAGCGCACAGCATCGTGGTCGTGCCGCAGAATTGCCCCTATTAGGCACCAGAGATTCATTTTGGAGTAATGGAAGCGACCCCTTGGGCAAGGGTCGCTTCCAAAGAGCTCAATATTAGGTATGGTTTTTCTGCTGCCCCTGGGGGCAGATCGGCCTGTTTTTTTTTTAGCCTTACTGCCCCCCGGGAGGGGGTGACAGAAAACTCCACTAGACACCAGGGATTTTACTTTGAATGTAATGGAAGCGACCCCTTGGGCAAGGGCTATACATTTTTTGCATGTTTTTTCTGCCCCCCTGCCCCAGGGGGGCAGAAATCCCCACTAGACACCAGGGATTTTATTTTATATGTAATGGAAGGGACCCCTTGGGCAAGGATCGCTTCCAATGGGGTGATTTTTTGTGCATGTTTTTTCTGCTCGCCCCCGGGGAGCAATCAGCCCATTTTTGTGGCCTTATGCCCCCAGGGGAGGCAGAAAACCCCATTAGGCACCAGTTTTTTTTTTTAAATTGCAGATGGAAGCGACCCAGTGGGCGAGGGTCGCTTCCAAGGGGGCAAATTAAGTTTATGTTTTTTCTGCACCCCCGCCCCTCTGGGGGCAGAGTGGCTTGTTTTTGGCCTTTCTGCCCCCCCCCCCCCCCCCGGGGGGGAGAAACTCCTCTAGGCACCAGGAATTCTTTTTTATTGTCGATGGAAATGGACCCTTGGCCAAGGGTCGCTTCCAAGGGGGTTAAATTATGTTTATGTATTTTCTGCTCCCTGGGGACAGATCTGCCCTTTTTTGTCCTTTCTGCCCCTAGGAGGAAGGGGGGAGGCAGAAAACCCTACTAGGTACCAGGGATCTATTTCTTTTGCAAAGAGGGGCAAATTTCTATCTGCTGTTTTCGGCCCCTCATAAGGTACAGATCGGCCTGGCAGAAAACCCTACCCGATCCCTTGGGCAAGATCACCCCAAATTTTTCTCAGCCCTATTTGAAGGCCCATCTAGCAGATTGACCATTTGGGTAGTGACATAGCGTGAAATAATGTTAATTGTTTTATTTTTGTGAATTGCAATTGTAATGTTTTATTTCTCCCTTTTTATTCTAGTTCAAGGCTTTTGCTCTTTAGACTGTTCCAGGTTGCAGTTTAGTTACTGATGGTTCTGCAGTTTGTGTAGTTGCATGTTTTTGGGAAGATAATTTTTTTTGTACAATGCAAATGAGTTTAATTTCCCTGCATGAATGTGTTTTTTGCAAATGGTGTAATGATAGTAGTATGTTTGGCTTCTGTTTTTTCAGTGTCAAAATCTTTTTGCATTTGTGCTCGATGTGTATTTTGTTGTCTTGTGAGTAATTGGTTTTGTTTCTTCTTTCTAGTTGGATATCGTTGCTTTTTGCTGTGTCCTTGCAGAGTAGGTGCAGTGAGTGTAGCTATCTTTGCCAAGTGAGTCATATTGTTTTTGAGTATATAGATCTTTGTGCTAAAGCCACACTTTGTTTATTACGTATTTTTCACAGTGTTTGTTTTTCTTGACTTATTTGTGAAGTCTCCTTTCCTTGTAAGGACTATGGCTAGCCGCAGGATTACTGCTCAGCAGGTTGTTGGTATGCTTTTTGAGTCTTTCTCTGACCATGGTCCAGAGACAGACTCTGCATCTGAGGCAGAGGAGGCAGTGTGGGCAGTGGAAGATTCTGGCAGTGAGTTTTCTGTCCACGAGGAATCATCGGATGATGAAGCCACTCTTAGTGCAGATGAAGTGCCTGTCTTAGAGGAGGACATTGATGTACAAGAGGCATCTGGGTTGCAGCCTAGGGCTGCAAGGTCTCCCATTGGAAGTTCTGACCTCTGGGTTGCCCCAGGCATGGTGCAGCTGACATCACCAGACTTTACTGGTGTTCCAGGGTGTAGAGTGGATACTGAAAACTTTTTGCCTATACATTTTTTTCAGTTGTTCATGGACGATGTATTTTTGACAGAGATTGTTGAGCAGACTAATTTGTATGCCGAACAGTTTTGAGGGACAACAGTGCCAGCCTTAGGCCCCACTCTAGAGCTACCTGGTGGACTCCCACAAATCTGGAAGAGATGAAGAAGTTCTTGGGTTTAACTTTTTTGATGGGCTTGCTAAGGAAGCCATCGATTTCTTCATATTGGTCTACTAGTCCCATGATGGCAACGGCTATATTTCCGGCAGTCATGGGTCGTGATAGGTAGTTGCTTCTGCTTCGGATGCTGCGTTTTGTTGATAATGGTTTAGCGTTGCTACGAGATCACCCTGATTGTGACCGTCTTTTAAAGAGTCTGCCTGTCATTGATCACTTTGTAGATCGATCTTCTGAGATCTATGCTCCAGGGAAAGAAATGGCAGTGGATGAGTCTTTGGTCTTGTTCAAGGGCCGCTTGGTTTTTAGGCAATACATTCCTAGTAAGAGGGCACGCTATTTTTTATTTTTGCAGAGTTTTATATAGCGCGAACTTGACCCGAATCCAATCAGGTATCAGAGTGCTTTACATAGCACCAGTTACGTTACACGAGGACACACGTTCATTCTTTGTTAGGCACAGGGAGATTACATGATTTGGCCAGAATCACAGGATGTTTAGCGTCATTACCGAGACTCGAACCCAGTTCCCCAGGTCCGAGGTCGAGCGCCCTAGCCGTTAGGCCAACTCCTCTCCCCAGCTATGAAATTAAGATGTATATGTGGTGTGGCAGCAGGGCAGGATATGTCTCTAATCTCAGGGTGTACACCGGTAAGGATTCCAGGATTGACCCCCCTGGTTGTCCGTCCACTTTGAGTGACTGAGAAAATTGTGTGGGAACTTGGTAGAGGACTTTTTAACAAAGGTCACCATTTATATGTAGATAACTTCTACACTGCTATGCAGTTGTTCAGGGAATTGGCCAAAGTGGACACTGTTGCTTGTGGCACAATTCACTCTAACTGTAAAGGTTTCCCAAAAGAAATTATTTGTCAAAAGCTTGTGTGGGGACAGTGCAGTGCGTTGCATTGCGAGAAGCTTCTAGCTGTGAAGTTTTCAGACAGGAGAGATGTCTACATGCTGACTACCATCCATGATGAAAGCACTGCACCTGTGACTGTTTGGGGTCAGGTCGCTGAAGCGCGCAAACCTGTGTGCATTTTAGACTATAATAGGCACATGGGTGGTGTTGATAGAGTAGATCAGAGGTTGGAACCTTACACTGCTCTTTGTAAGGCTTACATTTGGTACAAGAAGTTGGCTATCCATCTTTTCCACTTGGCAACCTTTAATGCTTTTGTTGTGTTCAAGGATTCTTGTCCTGAGTCAAAGATGACTTTTGCTAAGTTTCAGGAGTCTGTAATAAGCAGCCTTGTTGCAGTGGAACAGGCAAGTGTTCCTAGAGTTGCAGTGGTGGAGGATGTGGCCAGATTGAAAGATCGCCACTTTCCTGATCACATTCCTCCCACGCCCTCAAAAGACTTTCCCAGTAGGAGATGTAGAGTCTGTTGGCGAAGAGGTACTCGGAAAGAGACTTGTATGTACTGCCCGAGTGTCCTTCTAACACTGCGCTGTGTGTGCCTGCTTGTTTTAGAATGTACCACACGCTAATTTTTGGGAGCATCCATGAGTGATAAAGTGAACTCCCTGGTCTGTATTGTTTAAACATGTTGGTTCAGTTTCGAGGTTGGCATTAGTGCAATGTATGTAGTTTCAGATTTTGTGTTAGCAGAATTGTATCTATTTACAATTAGTTTGTGTTCTCTTTTTTGTATAAAAAACCTCTAAATTGGGGTGGGGTGTGTAGGCTGGCACTTGGCTGGCAGTGTGCGTAGGCTGGTGTTTGGCAGGCGGTGTGCGTGGACTGGTGCTTGGCAGGCGGTGTACGTGGACTGGCGCTTGGCTGACGGTGTGTGTGGACTGGCGCTTGGCTGGGTGTGTGCGTGGACTAGCGCTTAGCAGGTGGTGTGCGTGGACTAGCACTTGGCTGGCGGTGTGCATGGACTGGCCCTTGGCAGGTGGCGTGTGTGGACTGGTGCTTGGCAGGCGGTGTGCGTGGACTGGCGAATTGCTGGCGGTGTGCTTGGACTTGCACTTGGCTGGGTGTGTGCATGAACTGGCGCTTGACAGGCAGTGTGCATGGACTGGCGCTTGGCTGGCAGTGTGCGTGGACTAGCACTTGGCAGGCGGTGTGCGTGGACTCCCGTTTGGTTGGCGGCATGTGAGTAGTGACTTGCTGCTGGTCACTACACACACTGGTAGCCAAGCGTTAGTCCACGCAATCCATCCGCTGGTGTGTTTGCTGTGTCAGGCATGTGGGCGTGTGAAAGTGATGGGCCCTTGAATGGCGCTGTGTGTAGATGTGAGTGTTTTGATGTGATGGGTCCGCGACTGGGGGTGTGAATGGTTTTGAATGTGTCACACGTATGAAAGGTGTATGAATGGCCTTTAAAGAGGTTGGTGCCTTGTCGTGGCTTTAGAGCTCACAAGCTGCGAGTCAATGGTTAAGTTTCTTGTCCTTTCAATTATTACCAGTGAATTTCATTTTTGTGAAATCTCTTGTTAATAACCTTTTATACAGTGAACCATCACTCATCCTCGTGCCAAATCCAACCAGTATGTGTGTGTGCTTGGGGAATAGACGGTTGTGCAATAATATTTGTCTTTTCTGTCTTTCTCGGCCTAGGTGTACATTGAATCTAAGATAAACCTACCAACTCTAGATATTCTCGTAAACTAAACACCCACGCGAGTGCATGGTGATGTCTCTCTCATGGATCCCAACAAGTTATCTCACCCACAATGTCCTGCAAACCTCAATGTGCGACTGTCACGTATTCCTTGTATTACTGTGTCATAATTTTCACGCTTCAGAAAGAAACAACAAATTTCCTACCATCCAGCATTGTTCCAAGTCTCCCAAAAAAAAGGGTACCTCGCCTGTGTGGGTGGGCCAAGTACCTGCATCAGGGAAGGGCCCAAAACGTATTTTGGAGACATCAAAATTTCCTATTTTGAAACAACCTGGTTTTGCAAGAGGCGTCACTTGAGTTTTTGGCCCTGGGCTCGGCCGCCATCAAGAGAAACCTACCAACCGAAAACGTTGGGTGAGCCACGCAAGTCATACCTCGCTGGACTCCCCCTAGTTTTGTAGTTTGCCAAGATGGCCACCGAGCCCGCGGCCAAAAACCCAGGTTACCCCCCTTGCAAAAACAGGTTGTTTTGTGATAGGTAAATTTGAAGTCTCCTCAATACGTTTTGGGCGCTTTCCTGTCTCAGGTACTTGACCCACCCAGGCGAGTGAGGTACCATTTTATTTGGCGACCTGGGGGAACGCTGGGCGGTAGGAAATTTGTGCCAGCCTGGTGATCCTACCTCTTTCCCACACAAACATTTGAGAAAAAGGAAACATTTCCAGCAAACTTTGAGATTTGCAGGCGATTCTGGGTAGGGAATCCTTGGGGGAGCCATGCAAGCCATACCTCACTGGACTCCCCAGGATGTCTAGTTTTCAGAAATATGTGGGTTTGGTAGGTTGCCCTAGATGGCCGCTGAGCCCGCAGCCAAAAACCCAGGTAACCCCCCTTGCAAAACCAGGTTGTTTTGTGATAGGTAATTTTGATGTCGCCTCAATAGGTTTGGGGCCCTTGCCTGTCGCGGGTACTTGACCCACCCACACAAGTAAGGTACCATTTTTATTGGGAGACCTGGGGGAATGCTGGGTGGTAGGAAATTTGTTTCAGCCCGGTGATACTACAACTTTCCCACACAAACATTTGAGAAACGTGATTTTTACAGCAAAATTTGAGGTTTGCCAGGGATTCTGGGTAACAGAACCTGGTGAGAGGCAGACACCCCACCCTGGATTCCCCTGGGTGTCTAGTTTTAAACAATGTATAGGTTTGCTAGGTTCCCTAGGTGCCGGCAGAGCTAGGCTTCAAAATCTACAGCCAGGCACTTTGCAAAAAAAAAGGGTCAGTTTTCACTGTAAAAATGTGGTGTGTCCACGTTACGTTTTGGGCCGTTTGCTGTCGCGGGCACTAGTCCTACCCACACATGTGAAGTACCATTTTTATCGGAAGACTTTGGCGGATGCGGAGTGGGTGGAATTTTGTGGATGTTCTGCCTTGAATATTACAATGCCTGGGTGCCTAAGGCATGAGAAAAGAGAGATGGCTGTAATTTACAGACTTACATGGCACCCCATATCAGTCCCTTAGATCACTCTTCCACACTGTGTTATGTGCCTTTCTGAAACCAGGATCCTGGCAATAAATGAGCCTTGCGCACATCCAACCAGTAAACAAGGTGAAAGGTCCTGGCCGAGACCGTCAGCACGTATACATTATTGGTGGGGCTCAAGCCCTGCTAACCTAGCCCCTGCATGAAAGGCCAGCGCTGACTGTAGGTAATGTAATGATTCACAATTCAAACGGAATGTACCAATGGTTGATGACTCAGGGGATGTGAAAACCTAATGTTTATCTTTGTTATGCTGAGTGGAAGCCGCGGAAGCGCAAGCTTAGTTTCCAAGTAGGGCAGCCTTAGCGCTTTACTTGAACAAAACGTGACCATCAAAGTTTCCAGGACAGTTCCCGTTTTTCACTATCCCAGCTAATTTCAGAGGATTTAGCACATGTTCTGGTATTCAGAGATGGTCGACAGAACACGGAGGGAGGCAAGTTTTCATGTGTTTAGTGCCGAGTTAGTGAGTAGTTCTTATAAGAAAGCAATTTAATTTTACAAAGATTACACTGTATATAAAAGATGCATTTAATTCCCCCTAGTACCATACTGTTTGTGTTTTCTATGTTGGTGAGCATTATCAATGAAGTCATTCTTCGCCCCACTGTGGCTGCAAATGTGTAGTCCTACTTCTATGTTTGTGGAATATCCTAGTTTTTGGCTTTATAAATCTGGTCGCCCTGTCATTATTACACAGCCTAAAAATAAAGGTCAGAGTCAGACTCCATAGAGAAAGGTAACCTATGCAAAAGAATTTTGCGGAGAATTGATAACTACGCATTTCATTGAAAACACGAAATTCGTTATGCAATGGAGTTACCTACTTTACTCACAAGCCTTTGGTAAAGCAACTTTACATGCTCAAAAGCATATAACCAATTCACAAAACTGAACTTTAAAAAACATCAGGCAATGAGAGAGGTGATGATTTTGGGGTCACCCCTTTCCTAGGAGGAGGGCACGCAGATGCCTTGAACAAAAAGAGCATATCACGCTGAATGATTCAGTGGTGGTCTCATCCTCCTATGACCACCCCAAGCAAAGTTATGGGCAAAAATACAATGCGAGCCAAAGGCCCAGCAAAGCATTATGGGGCGAGATTCTAGAGTGCAGTGAATATTATAGTATTAGCTCTCAGCTGAGCCCGAGAGCCTGCCCCTTGAGGAATGTTTTGATATTGGATACTATAATGCCCACGCATGCTCATTTCTGAGGAAGAAGTCGACGATAGAGCAGGAAGAGGGAGCCCCAGGACGCCACAGCTCAGGTAAGTCATTTTAATTACTTTTAACATGCTTTTAAACATTGTAAGGGATTTTAAAAGAGGGCGGGAGGGAGGCGGGCGGCGCGTAGTGGGACTACGCGGAGTGCGCGGTGTGTGCGTAGATTTGCCCCCACTCCGTGATGCTCCGCATAGTCCCACTACGCCCACTACGCCCAGGGTTAATGGAGACACAAATCAGATAATGGGTGTACTGAGATTGGTATATAGGTAAAGAGAGGGGAAAAGGGTAAAAAGAGAGATGAGGTGTGGAGACAAACAGGTAAAGTAAAGAGACAAAGGTGAGTTAAAGGAAGACCGGTGAGGTTGAGACAGAGGTAGAGAAAGAGAGGTAGAGAGAGTTGTGAGGTAGAGAGTTAAAAACAGCTGAGGTATGGAGAACTTTAAAGAGAAAGAGGCAGAGAGAGGTGAGGCAAAGAGTGTGATTTCAAATAGAGAAAGGGTGCTGAGATGAGGGGGAAGGTAACGATAGATACAGCACAGGATGTAGCTCTAGAGAAAGAGAGGTAGTAAGAAGTAAAGGAGAGGAGGTAGAGGGAACAGTGGTAGAGAGGGAAAGTAGAGAAAGGGTTGTGAGCATATATTCCTCCTTTCCAAGCGGTTATATATGTCTGTCAATAGGCTAATTCCTTATTTGGATGTAACACAAGACACATAGGTTGGAGTGAAAGTAGTTCTTTTTATCTGTCACTTGATCGAATCCATTTCACTCATTAGAGATTTTTCATAAGGAACGTTGTAAAAGAAAGAGAACAGCCAACACGTGTTTCGCCCTGTGTGGCGAGTAAAGGCAGGGCTTTCTCAAGGCTGTTTATAGGAGAGAAAGAAGTGTAAATCTTGGGGCACATTGCTCCCAAACGGGAAGGGGGACACCAGCCAAGTGTTGGGGTGAGGAGAAAGCGGTGGACAGTGTTGTTATGGTGTTAACGTTTTATTACTAAGTGACAAGAGTGCCACGAGTGAGAGGCTAAAGGAGCGGCAAAGCAGTTACCTTAAGCCAAAGGTGTAAAAGGAAAGACAGGAAAATTGTGCCAGAAAAGGAATCATAAGGTCGTACATTTCCAGAGGTTATGACGTAACATTGTTAAACATCCAAATCTGTAAAAACAAGTATATGTTTTGGCTCCTATTTGATAATTACGGTAAGAGGCGATGATCTGTCATAACCATTGGAAATGTACAAATTAAACGTTGACATCTTGCTTTTCCGGAACAATAACAATAGGCACTGTATACCTATTTACCGAGTTCCCACTCTCATTAAGCATGCTTTGACCCTGCATGACCCGTCAAACACTGCATGCCTCAAGACCACAACGCGATTAGTCTGTTTTTTCGCTATTCCCACTATACTCGTGAATTAGTGCCACAGGAAAATTCTGTAGTATGCTATATGCCAGCACTCCCTTTCTTTCGCTGCCTGCAACCAAGTATTTGTTTCAAGTTGCGTATTATCCAAATGGACTTGCGACCTTATGATTCCTTTTCTGGCACAATTTTTCCTTTCTTTCCTTTTACACCTTTGGCTTAAGGTAACTGCTTTGCCGCTCCTTTAGCCTCTCACTCGTGGCACTCTTGTCACTTAGTAATAAAACTTTAACACCATAGCAACACGGTCCACCGCTGTCTCCTCACCCCAACACTTGGCTGGTGTCCCCCTTCCCGTTTGGGAGCAATGTGCCCCAAGATTTACACTTCTTTCTCTTCTATAAACAGCCTTGAGAAAGCCCTGGCTTTACTCGCCACACAGGGCGAAACACGTGTTGGCTGTTCTCTTTCTTTTACAACGTTCCTTATGAAAAATCTCTAATGAGTGAAATGGATTCGATCAAGTGACAAATAAAAAGAACTATTTTTACTCCAACCTATGTGTCTTGTGTTACATCCAAATAAGGAATTAGCCTATTGACACACATATATAACCACTTGGAAAGGAGGAATATATGCTCACAACCCTTTCTCTACTTGTCCTCTTGAGGCTGAAAAGGTCCAGAGCCTTGAGCAAAATTCCTCCAGAACCCTGGGGATTCATACCCAGATTCAGGACCTCTGGACCGGCCCTCCTTTATACCCTTACCAGTGGTAGACAGGGAGCGTGGGATAGTGGAAAGCTAAAGAGGTTTAGTAAATAGAGAGAGAAGGCTGAGAGTGATTGATCCGAGGTACAGAGTTGAGATGGAAACAGGGAAGTGAGGTTCAGTGAGAGGGGTGAGGTAGTAAGAGAGTTGAGGCAGAGAATGTAACGGCAGGCTCATAGAGTGGTGGAGAGAGCGGCGGAGTCAAAGAGAGGTATACTGAGAGAGAGGTGCCGCTCTCAGATTGAATAAGAATGTGTGCGAACTGTGGTTGCTATAGTGTTTCTGACTGTCCCAATCATTGTACCAGGACACCCCTTGAAAGGTGGGGCCCTGGGCAATTGCCCACTTTGCCCATGGCTCAAAATGGCTGCAACACTCGGCATGATTTCTGGAGTGTTGTGGAGCACAGCACACTGTATGTGACCCTGAAGTACAGTGGAGCACAGCACACTGTGTGTGACCGTGAAGTACAGTGGAGCACAGCACACTGTATGTGACCCTGAAGTACAGTGGAACACAGCACACTGTGTGACCCTGAAGTACAGTGGAGCACAGCACACTGTATGTGACCCTGAGGTACAGTGAAGCACAGCACACTGTATGTGACCCTGAAGTACAGTGGAACACAGCACACTGTGTGTGACCCTGAAGTACAGTGGAGCACAGCACACTGTATGTGACCCTGAGGTACAGTGGAGCACAGCACACTGTATGTGACCCTGAGGTACAGTGGAGCACAGCACACTGTATGTGACCCTGAGGTACAGTGGAGCACAACACACTGTATGTGACCCTGAAGTACAGTGGAGCACAGCACACTGTATGTGACCCTGAAGTACAGTGGAACACAGCACACTGTGTGTGACCCTGAAGTACAGTGGAGCACAGCACACTGCACTGGGGCACTGGAACGCCAGATTCCTTCACAGATGCTGAGAGCAAATGTATCCAAGTCTGGACATTCTCCTGTCCTGTCTGCTGGGTGTGTCTCCAACACGCGTACTCTCCTCTACACAACTCCCAAACACAGACACCAAACTGGGAAGATAGTATAACAAGACATAACCGTTGTCTTGCCACAGGCATGTCATGAGGTAATATAGAATGCACCCCACTGCCCCTGTGTCTCGCACCCATGTCCCCACATTTCCCCAATTGATTTGCTTGCCCACTGACCAGCGTTCTGCATCCATTTGGCTGTGCTCTAAAAATGCTTCTGTTAAGTCCTTTTTAAACGTTTCCTAACATTTTATGGTTTCAATCTTTTTTTGATTTTCAAACAAGAGACAAAAAGACCCTCAGCTCCCTGAGGACAGTGCAGTAAAGACAACAAGTGTCGCAATAGATAACATGACTAAAGTAAGACGAGCGGAGCGGGTCTACGGGAAGAAACAATAAGTGGGTGTGGGAAAAAACAGAACAAACATTTAGAACCCAACTCTACCTCCCTCCACCCTCCCACCCCTCCCCCCCTCGTCCACTAAAAAAGAAAAAAAAAGGTGAAAATTGAGTGCTCAGGAGATCAGCGTGGCCGCTTGGAATTACGCGAAGAGCTAGCTTGCGGGATTTGTGTATCAGCAAGACGAAGAAGTCTGAGGTATCGGGGGCATGTCAATTCTCGGAATTCAGCTGTGAGCAAGGTCAAAAAGAGTCGCCATAGCTCTGGGAATTCAGACCTTTTGCCAGCTAGGGTGAGGGTGAGCTTTTCCATCCCCAGTACCTGCCAAAGCCTCTGTAGCCATCCAGAGTGTGTTGGTGGCTGGGTGGAGCGCCAGTGCACAAGGATATTCTGAGTGGCTGCGCTCAGTGCGATAGCAATCAACCGGCCCCTCTTAGACTTTAGGGGATATGTTATAGGATTGGACAATCCCAGGAGGATGTATGCGGGGAATCGCGGGAGTTGTGTGTCGAAGTGGCTATCTACCTCATCTAGTATGTGAGACCAATATGGCTGGATGCGGTTGCAATCACAGAGAAGATGCGTAAGGGTGCCCACTTCCCCACAGCCTCTCCAACATAAGGCACTCTGTCGAGCATCGAAGCGGTGAAGGCGTTCCGGTGTGTAGTACCAATAGGTGGCTACCTTAGTCAGTGTCTCTGTGAGTCCCGTGTGATATGCTGAGTGCCACGCCCTATAATAGATGCCATCCCACTCCTTATGGGTAAGTGTTCGTCCCAGTTCCCGCTCCCATCGCATTCGACCAGCGTTGTAGGTGAGGGTAGAAGTCAGTAGTAACTGTTTATATAGGTCGGAGATTATTTTTTTATCGGAGGTGCGGGTGATGAGCCATTTTTCATAAGGGGTTAAAAGGCGCTGGGCACCTGGTTTGATGTGCAGCTGAAGTGCCCAGTGCCTGAGTTGGAGGTAGGGTAGGCATTCCGATTCAGGGATGCCGTAGTGTGTCTTGAGTTGTGGGAATGGAATAATCCCTTCCAGGTCGAAGAGATTGCCGAGGGATCGACACTTGGTGGGACACCATGCTGCGAAGGCCTTGGGGTCTATGCCAGGATGAAATTCTGGATTATTAAATAAAGGCGTCAGGGGGAAGGGAAAGGAGGTCAGATCGAGGGTGGTGTTGGTGCGATCCCAAACCTCCATGATCGTGCCCGTGATATATGACGCCTAGAGATTGGGTGGCCTATGTGTCTTACGAAGGAAGGGAATGCCCTGGAGGGGCATAGCAGCCACGGCCTGGTCTTGAAACAACCAGTTTTTCTCCGACTCAAGGCGATGCCATTCTACCAGATATCGAAGTTGTGAGGCATAAAAGTAGAGCTGTAGGCCCGGGATCCCGACTCCCCCCTTCTCCGATGGGAATGCCGCGACTGCATGCTTGAACCGGGGCTTACGCCCATGCCTAATGAAGTTCGCTAAGTCAGTTTGTGTTTGCTGTATCCAGCCTGGGGGGGGGCGAAGGGGAAGGGTCTGAAAAAGATACAGGATCTGGGGAAGTACGGTCATCTTAGTGGCTGCTATTCTGCCTAACCAGGATAGAGTGTGGTGCTTCCATTGCACCAGTTCCTTGCGAATGTGTGCACGGAGTTTGGAGTAGTTGATGTCAATAGTGGCTGGTATGGTGGGCCCTAGCTCAATTCCCAGATAGGGGATCGAAGAGGTCGACCACTGGAGAGTATGTACGTCCTGCAGATGAGCTAACATGGTAGAGGGGAGAGAAATGTCTAGAGCAATGGACTTATCTATGTTAACCTTAAAGCCGGAAGCTTGTGCAATGCAGTGCAGCTCTATGAAGAGGGCGTGCATCGTGGAGATCGGGCTAGAGAGGGAGAGCAGTATATCATCAGCGTAAAGGCCGATGGGATGGATATCCCCTTCAAATTTAATTCCCGTGATGAGGGGGTGGCGTCTGACCCGTAGAGCAAGCGGCTCCATATAGAGCGCGAATGGAAGGGGAGAGAAAGGGCACCCCTGCCTAGTGCCTCTGCCTATAGAGAAGCATGAGGACGTTTGGCCATTCACCCGAACAGTCGCTTTGGGTAAGCGGTAACAGTTGACGATCCGAGTGCGTAATTTTTCACCAAGGCCGAATCGTTGCAGAACCTGCTCCAGATAGGGCCAATGTAGCCTTTGGAAGGCTTTTTCGGCGTCAATGGCCAGCAACGTGTACTCCCCCATTGTACGTGACGCTTTCTCTATCAGGTGGAGGATTCTCTTAGTGCTATCGCTCGTTTGCCGTTGCGTAATAAAGCCGGCCTGGTCTGGTTCTACCAATTGGGTCATATATGGTGTGAGACGGGTAACGAGGATACTAGTGTAAAGTTTAATGTCTATATTCAAGAGGGAGATCGGCCTATACATGCTACAGTGCGTTCTATCTTTTCTGGGTTTTGGGATGACCACAAGTGATGCTTCTAGCATCTCCTCTGGGATGGCCCTAGCCTGTGCAAAGGTGTTAAATAAATCACGCAATATCGGAGCTACTTGAGTGCAAAAAGTTTTATAAAAGGCCGCTGTATAGCCATCTGGCCCAGGTGATTTGCCAGGCTTAAGGCGAGAAATCGCTGCTATAACCTCTTCCGTACCTATGTGCCTGTCCAGATTGTCGGCCTGTGCTTTGTTAAGAGCGGGTATTTGCGCTGCCGCTAAGTAGTCATTGCTGTATGGAGTATCTAAAGTGTCACCTGAGTAAAGCGTGGCGTAGAAGTCTCGGAAGGCTTCCGCAATTGCCGCGTCATCTGTGGTGAGCTCTCCCCCAGTAGTGCGAATGGCCTGCACGCCCTGTCGCTGCCTGTTTTCCCACAGTTTGTGGGCTTAGAGGCGACCACATTTATCGTCCCCGGTGTAATAGGAGTGGGGGGACGGAAAGCCGCATATACGGCCTGGTCCTGGTCCAGTGCCGCAAGCTGTTTCCGTTCCACACAAAGTTGATGCCAGGCTCTGGCAGCTCCAGTGCGCTGGTGCATCTGCTCTAGCTCAGTGACACGTTGAGTAAGCTCGTCTCGTTTGCGACTACGCTCTAGGTTTTCGGCTGTGGATATGGCTATAAATTCCCCCCGTAACACCGCCTTGAGAGCTGTCCATTGTGTCGCTAAAGAGGTGTCTGGAGTAGCGTTGAGGGCAAGGTAATTCGTGATAGCGGCCTTAACATGGTCAACTGTGGAGGCCCGGTGCAGCAATGTGTCGCGCAGTCAGCAGTGTCTCAATGGCTGTCGTGTGGGAGGGAATTGAAAGGAGGCAATGACTGGGGAGTGATCTGAGAGGGACGCCGTCAAGATCTCGGAGTCAGTCGCAAGCGCTTGTAGTGGGGCGGAGCTAAGGAGATAGTCTAGTCTGGCATATGTTTTGTGAGCTCCTGAGTAGAAAGTGTAGGCTCGGCTGTGGAGGTGGAAGTGGCGCCATAGATCGACAATGCCTAGTTCTTGGAGACGAGCCAACCCTTTTGGGGAAAGAGCACCAGCCTGGCTCGTTCACTGACTCGAGCGGTCGTGGATATTATCAAATACTAAATTCATGTCCCCACCCAGCAGTAGGCGTCGCTTCGAATTAGCCCCCGCCTCAGTAAGTGCGTCGTGAATTTTTTTTTCTTGTCCTTCATTAGAGGCATATATGGATCCTGCTATGAAGGAAACTCCAGCTGCAAGAAACTGATACGTGAGCAGGCGGCCCCTGATCTCTGCTACTTTCTGGAGCACCTTACCTTGGAAGGATCGGGAAACCAGAATGGCAACCCCGGCTGATTTCGTGGAAATGAAGGAGAACATCTGTGTGGGAAAGGTGCGTGATTTCATCCTATGGTGGTCTTTGGGAATAAGATGTGTCTGCTGTAGGAGGCATATGTCGGCTTTGGATTGTTCCAAGTTGTTGGACTTGGCCCTTTTTGCAGGGTCATCCCTAAACGTTTTGCCTTCCTCCTGTATTTTTCTGACCTGTTGTTGGCTGTTTTATGACTCTGGGCACCTTACCACTGCTGACCAGTGCTAAGGTGCATATGCTCTCCCTATGGTAAAATGTATACATTGATTGGTGTCCATGTTTGGCTTATTCGGTTTACTATCAGCCCCTGTGCACCAGGAGTGCCAGGGCTTGTAAATACAAATGCTGCTGGTGGGTTTGCAGCACGGGTTGTGCCACCCACATAAGCGGCCTAGTAAAATGTGTCTAGGGTCTGCCATTGCAGAACCTGCGCGTGGTCTGGTACTGTCATGCTGACTGCGCAAGTGCCCCTACTTGCCAGTCCCTAAACCTTCCCTTAACTACATATTAGTCACCCCTCTGGTAAGCCCAAGGGCAGGGTGCATTGTAGGCATAAGGTAGGACATGCCCTGATGTGTGTGGTATGTCTTAATAGTGAATTACAGCCATTTTCGTTTTTCACTATTGAAGGCTACCTGCTTTCCATAGGCCAGAATGGGCTGCTGGAATTACTACACGCTGTAATCCCAGTGGACTCATAGAGCATGGTAGAAAGTCAAGATTTAGTTGGCCTGAACTACTTCTTTTAGTAAAGTTTATTTTAATATCCTGTGTTTGTAAATGCTACTTGTAGAAAGTTAGTATTTTACTGGCTTAGCCATTTCAGTCCGCCTCTGCTGCGTGTGTGTGTTCTGCCTAGCAACAGTAAGGAGCAGGGTTGGGGAATCCCCAGAGACAGGCTGGCTGCCAGGTGGTGGGTAGAGAGATTACACCAGGATGGGTGGGAGGAGTACACCTTGACTCTGAATAGACCTGTGCTCTGCCAGCACAAAGCCGGCGCCGCCCCCTGTGGAGCGGCTGATGTCCCTGCCCTGCTGCTGAAAGGAAAGAGCAGAGTCACCACAACAAAGTGCTCCAAAACCGGGCCCCCTGGCGACAAAGAACAAAAGAATTGCTGTATAAAAGAAGGAGCCCTGCTCCTAAGAAATCAGATCCTGTTTGCGCCAAGAAGAAACTCTGCCTGAAGAGAAGGACCTGGGAAAGCTGCATGGAGGAGTACTGTCTCTAAGCCTGAGAGACTGGCCTGCGGTGGGTGCCTTGCTGCTGGAAGGAGAGGAAAAGACTGAAGAAAAGACTTTTTATTCAACTTGTGCTTTACAAACAATCTCCAAGGTCTTGCGTGTGAACTTGCCCCCTGAACTGCGCCCCAGGAACAGTGGGCGCTACCTTTCCCTGGAAGAAGAGGAAGCTGCTGTGGGTGGCCCTGCAACGCTGACCCCAGAGAACCTGTGTGCCCCATCTCACTGAGCACCGCGACTTCTGGCTGCCCAGGCTGCTGTGAGCACCGTGAAGACCAGCCCGCCTGGCCTGACCAAAGCAACCAACTGCCCCCTCGAGCCGTAGCTCACAACGTGAAGGGAGACTACCTTCGTCCAAGCGCCGAGCCTCTGCGACCCTGAGCCGCCGAGATCACTGTGAGGACCCAAGGAGCACTATTCGCCGTTCCTGGTATATGCCGACAGCGCGACACGCTGAGAATCACCCCCGAGCTGCCCCTCCTGCTTCTGCCCTCCGTGGTGTGCTGAGACGTCCCAGAGCACCCCACGCCGCAGCGCCGTCCACTGAAGAGCCGGGAGTGCAACGCGACATGGGACGCCCTTTGCGGGACTGCTGAGGCCGCCACGAACTTCCTACAAAGATCCAAGGTACTGTGAGCTGAAAGCGCCTTCATACGACCCGTATGTTTTTGGGTCAGGTCCGTACCACGCTGACGAACTGCTACGCCGCTCACGCGGGAAGCGTGAGGCTTGGCGCGGTACGTACCCAACTCGTACGGCGCGTCCCTGCACCGGTACGGCCCGTACCGCGTTAAATATATAGGCGGTGCTCACGCGGGAAGCGTGAGGATCGGCAGGAGGCGTACCAGACTTGTACGACGCGTACCTACGAAGGTACGGTCCGTGCGGCTTAAGTCCTCGTACGCGTGCTCATGCGAGAAGCGGGAGAAACGGCACAACACGTCCAAATAGCGGTACGAAGCGTACGGAAAGTGCTACGAAGCGCACAGACCTCACAGAAGCGTATTTTGAACCAAGAATTGCCATTTTAAGAACTGTGGACTCCTGAGAAGTCATTACAAGTAACTGGAACCTGATTTAAAGTGAAGAACTGTATTTTTAAAGCCTGCTTGAAGAAACCTTTTATATAAAGAGTTTATTTTTACAGAATACAGTCTTGTGTGGTGGGTTGGTGGTTGCTGTGTGGGACATCTTGAATGCTTAACCTAATGCCCTCTGGAATCTAGCTTGACTGCTCGCGCCACGTTACCTAGAGGGTGAGCAGGGGTTATTTTCCCAGAGTAATCCTTCGCCCTGACTTAGAGGAAAGGGTCCCTGCTTGTCGCAAGTGCATACCTGCGCCAACCAGAGACCCTGGATTCTAACACAAGTAGTGAAGAACTGCCCTGCGTTTAATTGGGTTGTTTAAACGCGTACGTTAAGTGTTAGAATTCTAATAGGTTTGTGTGGCATCAAGGCTAACAGGGAGTGCAAGCTGTGTCACATCATGAGCGGTGGTACTGTGGTAAATAATTTAATTACCGGGACTTAATTTGATACAGAACATAATAAGAATAGCTCAATAAATAAGAGGCAGAATCCGTGGTATTAGAGGTTCAGAATGGGCTTTATTCTAATGGACGATTTCGAAATCGTGGCCTCCAAGTTCCATCACCACGGAGGTTCAGGAAGTGAAGTACATACATTATTGATAATTATTCACTTTTATACAATAGGCATTACAGTGGAGCAAATGCGAGAGGCGTAACAATTGATAAGGAAGATAACATTATTCATGCGTAATCAAAAATGGGCGTGATTGGGCGTAACAAAGGAACGTCATCAGGCATGATGTCATAATGGGGTGGTTCCATGAAAGAGTTTCGTAATGTCAGCAGAAATACTTGGCAGAGATGCGCGCGCAGCAGCATGACGTGTGATTGACGTGCAGCTAGGGGGTGAAGGGGACTTGACATTTAGCTCTACATGTGGCGACAGATGTCTGGAGGGTCAAGTCAACCTAATCCCAAATCATATCTAACATCCTATGTTTAAAGAACTATGTTATCCAAAAGAGAGGCCTTCTTGGAGTAGTATCTTATTCTATACTGACTATACTGACTGTTAGTGCGTGTACAAGCGTCTAAGTGTCTACACTAGATGCGAGGGCAGGAATCTTCCATAGTAACAGGACTATGAATTACTTGTATAAAGACAGGGAAGCCGGGCCTTTGCTCAATAGCCGGCAGAATGTTTACTTAAGCTACTAGACAGGAATGCATTGGGCAGGGAGCGGAACAGATAATTTCCGAAGGTGAAATACAGTTCTTGGCAGGCAGCAAGCTGATGTCAGGCATCGTGAGCCGCGCAGAGGATGAGACAAAGTTCATGGTCACAGATGCAGGCTCGGACTGGAGCTTCAGAGACAGAAAGCAAGAAAAGCTTGATGACAGAATCAGGGCCTACTTGCCTGGACTGTAAAATGGCATAAGTGAACCATATAAAGGCGGTGGCCTTTCGTACTTAGGAATGGAATATCCGGCCCATTCATGGCGGATCAACAGAGGACATGTTAATGGTGGACGCACATGTATTTGCGCCTTCATAACTGGAACTGGAGGGAACATATATGTACTTGTAACATGCACATAGAACCGTTGGGGTCCAAGATAGGGGACATAACTGACCAGAAAAATCCATATTTCCACATTCCCTCCTTGTCCCCTACTTGCCCGTCAAGAGATATCAATCTTCATTAATCCATTGATCTGTTCATATAACATCATTTGTTCTTCTTTCTTCTTCCGGGATCTTGAATGAAAATCTTGATGTGGAATGCACGATGTGGCACACAGACCACAAATCGCTGGTCCACATTGCAGGCATAAGCAGCAACTGAATAGTATGAGAAGGCCAATACCTAGGAAGGATAGAACTCTCCATCCCCAGGCTGATAACACGCTCCAAAACCAACCGGACCAAGTCCAGGTGCCTGGATTCTGGTGTATCTGGCTCACAATCTTATGAAGGCGGGTTATAGCTTTATATACAGATGGCGAATTTTCTGGTATGAAAATGCAACAGCTTGATCCGATGACCCTACAAGCTCCGCCCCTATCGGCCAGGATGACGTCAAGGACAAGACGATTTTGAAGCACGACAATCCGCATAGCAGACTGCTCTTCTGTTAAATTGCCTAAGGCGGAAATAGTTTCGTTCACTACTGCTTCAAGGGTTCTAGTCAATCTACGTATCAGTTTACTATTAGTAACGGTACCTATATAGGGAAAGAGACCTTTATTGAAATCTGTGTATTTTTCCCATGCTGTTTCAGTGTAATCGACTATTGGGAGATCTCTCCTTTCTCTATTGTGTACTAAATGAGTATTTCTGTGATAATCAGGAGGAGCTAGAAAAACAGGTGGTAAAAGGAATCCAATGTAGCAGGTACCATCCCAATCTAGAGGCAAACGTACATATGCTGTCTGACCACATATAAAATAGGAATGGCGGGAAGCTCTGAATGTCGACTTGCCTTGATCACTGAATTCTATTACAGTGGTGCATCTACTATGGCCCATATGTATGGATCCATTCTTTCTTACACATAATTCACCTTTTACTTGAAATACTGGCATGGCGGGCAAACTTGGAGTGACTTCGGATTCGACATTCAAGATCAAGAGATTAAGCGTAAAATTACCTAATCCATATACTTCATTTTCGAGATCAGTTCCTGTTCTTTTGGGAAGTCCCTCCTTGTTGGGGTGGCAGACTTTAAGTAAAACTAAGTTCAGATTTCCCCATACCCAGTTGTCTTGATAAACTGCAGAATTTGAATCTAGGGAATTAATTAAACTAAACCATGCTCCACAGGAGCCGTTGTGTGTGAACGGGTATGGAAAAAGAGGTAGAATTCCTTTATAGTTCTGATAGGGAGGGAGTCGGCCACATATCCAACAATTTGTAGCATTGCTAACCTGATGGGAATGATGTAACATACTAATAAAAGTGTTATTGTGCAGCGCAAATCTGTATGACAATTCATGCGGAGGTAATTCACTAAAAGAATGTTCAGCAGTAACATTATAAACATGTCTAGAAATAGGATAATATATGTGCAAAAATATACTTGCAATAATTATTAAAAGACTTAAGAA
The DNA here is from genome assembly GCF_964204655.1 of Triturus cristatus. Taxonomy (NCBI): domain Eukaryota; kingdom Metazoa; phylum Chordata; class Amphibia; order Caudata; family Salamandridae; genus Triturus; species Triturus cristatus. Next base: position 1,248,129,287 of record NC_140582.1, read on the forward strand.
AAACAAAATTGATAACGTCACTGTGCAATGACTACGCAGTGATTTACAGTATGCATGTCGTTTCAACATTTTTCGGGTTTTTTCTCTATTCTGATCTAAGGGATACATGTCGGAGACAAATTCAACCGCTTCACCTTGGAGAGGACTTAAACAATCAAATTTCCCGACTGATTAGATCTGAGTTTTAGTTTATAATGTTCGTGACTACTTGAGTCAACCAAAGGAAGTTTTGAGTCAATGGGTGAGGACACACGAGGTGTAGTTTTTATATCCGATGGTAGTCCATAAAATTTCTTGATATGACTTGAATGTACCCAGCCTTTTCTGCCTTCGATCTTCACGGCTGTCCTTGTGGTGAGCAAGACCAATTGAGGCGACCTCCACCTAGGATCCAGCTGAGTCTTTCGATCAAAGTTCCTCACTAAAACGAGATCCCCTGGAATTACGTCATGGGGTTTCACCTCAGTGTTGTCAGGAAAAGCTGCAGCTACCTGTGAACGACAAGATTGTAGTGCAGACATCAAGGAAGCCAAATAATCTGTCAGCATATTACAGTCAATATCAGTTATTTTACGTGGTATAGGCGTCCCCCACATATTTGGTGGTCTGCCAAAGATCACCTCATACGGGGATAGCCCTGTTCGAGAGTGTGCTACCATTCTCATGTAAAAGAGTGCAACTGGTAATGCTACTACCCAGTCGACACCTTTCTCCCTGCATATTTTGGACAATCTGATTTTCAAAGTTTGATTATGTCGTTCCACGAGACCTGCTGCCTCGGGGTGTCGGACACAATGAAACTTCCACTGATATCCTAACAAAAGTGAAACGTGTTTCATTAGTTCGGATGAGAACGGCTGGCCGTTATCTGAGTAGACAGCACGTGGTAAACCGTACCGTGGGAAAAATTCTCGAACTAACTGTTTGGCAGTAGTCGGGGCAGTGTAATCTGAAACCGGGTACGCTTCGGTCCAACGGGAAAGAGCACAAACAACTACGAGAACATATTTGAATCCTCGACATCGTTCCATCTGGATGTAATCCATCTGGAGGATTTCAAAAGGGTGATCAGGAGGCTGAAATCCACCCTGCTCTACGGGGATGCTTTTTCCTGGGTTGAACTGACAACAGATCATACAGGTACGAACTTTTTGTTTCGCTGCTGCTCGTAAATGTTTGTTGAACCAAATATGTTGAATGCTGTCTAGCATAGCTTTCTCTCCTAGATGCGCTGGACTATGGACAGTGTTAATAATGACTTGGACCATTGAATCAGGAAGGAACCATACAGATTTTTCCTTCGTCATCCATCCTTGATCCGTTTGGATCCCTCCTAATTCAGTCCATTTCCCTATTTCGTCTGGAGTAGCATGTGTCTGTATGTCAATTACATCAAGAGCGGGATCCTTAACCATCATGCAATGTGTTGGTGTCTGGACTATTGTCTTTATCATATCGGATGTTTGAGTTTGAGCAGTCTGTTTAGCTGTTCTGTCAGCTAGATCATTGCCTTGAGAAATGATATCAGTGATTTTCGTATGAGCTTTGCATTTCATAATCGATATTGCACTGGGTAAATGTATTGCATCTAATAAGGCATGAATGAGGGGTCCGTGCTGAATGTGGGCACCATGGGAAGTTAAATAACCTCTCTCTCGCCACAACACGCCGAAGTCATGTACAACTCCGAATGCATAACGTGAATCAGTGTATATGTTGACTCTTTTATTTGTGGCTTGAATACAGGCTTGTGTCAGAGCGACGAGCTCTGCTGCTTGAGCGGACAAGGTATTTATACACTTGGTTTCAATAATTTCAGTGTCTGTTGTGACTGCATAAGCGGCCACTAATTCTCCTGTACCTGTTCTCATACATGAACCATCTACATACAACGTCAAGTCTGGATCTGACAATGGGACATCTGTCAAGTCTTGTCTGGGTTTCGTCGTTATTGTAATAACATCAATACAATCATGAGCTAGTGGGTCTGTTCCATTTACAGGTAAAAGTGTGGCAGGATTCAATGTGTTACAACGTCTGATTTCTATATGTGGCTGAAACAATGTTAATTCGTAACCTGTAAGTCGCGCTATAGTCAAGTGTTGTGTTTGCGTTCGATTCACAAGAACCTCTACTGCGTGTGGTACTTGTACTGTCAATGGATGTCCTAACACTATGGCATCGCTTTGTCTGATTGCTAAAGCTGTCGCTGCCACTGATTTCAGGCACGCAGGCAGAGCCTGAGCTACGGGATCTAATGTACTAGAAAAATAAGCACACGGTTTGTGTGATCCTGCTTGTTCCTGTGTGAGTACTGACAAGGCAGTACCTTCTCGTTCTGTAACAAAGAGTGTAAAATGTTTCCTGTAACATGGTGTTGCTAAAACAGGTGCTTGGCATAGAGCTTTCTTTAAGCTTTCAAAAGCTAGTGTGTGTTCCTGAGTCCAAGGGAGGACAGTCGATGTGGCTGCCTCCTGTGTTGTTAATTGAATGAGTGGTTTTGCTAGAAATGCATACTGAGGGATCCACTGCCTACAATATGAAGTGAGGCCTATGAAAGCCCGCACCTCCTTTTGTGTCTTGGGTGTTGGCATATTTGCAATTAGCTGGATACGATCTGGTGTAAGCTGCCTTCCCTCCTTGGACAGCGAGTGACCAAGGTAAATAACTCGCTGGACACAGAATTGCAGCTTAGAAGGGGACACCTTGTGCCCCTTTTCGGCTAGAAATTGTAAAACCGTCAGTGATGCTTTTTCACATTCAGGTTCGCTTCGGGCGGTGATCAGCAGATCATCGACATATTGAAGCAGAGCAGTGTTGACGGGCATGTGTATACTGTCAAGTTCTCGTTTCAGTGCTTGGCTATAGATGCTGGGGCTTTCTGTAAATCCTTGAGGTGCGCGTGTGAATTTAAAGCTACGTCCATTTAAACTAAATCCGAACAAGTATTGGCTTTCCGGATCTATTGGGACGCTGAAAAAGGCGTTCTTGAGATCAATTACAGTAAAAAATGTTGCTTCGGAATCAATAGCTGTCAGTAATGAAGAGATGTCTGGAACTACGGGGTATTGTGGTACAATACATTTATTTAATTCGCGCAGATCAATAACCAATCGATATACTGGGGGAGCCTTCGGATCAGTTCGTTTAAGAATCGGAATTATCGGTGAATTACATACATTGGAGTCGGTCTCCACAACCACTCCCTGGCCAATAAGCTCGTCAATGATTTGCAGTAAAGCCATTACAGCATCTGGGGGTAACTTGTATTGTCGCATTCGTGGTAGTACCACTCCTGCCTTTAGTGTGACTCGATAGGGTGTAATGTTCATGCAACCAACATCTGTAGGGCCTTGTGCCCATAAATGTGTCGGTAAAGTCTGCAGTCGGGAATCCATATCTCGAGACACATAGTGACCTTTGAAATCACGTAAAAACAATCTTACTCCTTCCGGAGAACAACATATTATGGCTCCTAAAGCTTTCAGTGTTTTTATACCTAACAAGTTTTCTGGACATGATTTAGTAAGCAATAAATCTGTAGTTCTGGTCAAGGGTCCTATCGTAAGTGGAAGAGGCTGTGATACTTCATTAACAATAGGTTTTCCTGAAAAACCAAGGGAAATATTCTGTGAGCCTGAGAGGGGTGCCCCTGGAACTTCACTACGTTTTATAGTTGTTCGACTTGCCCCTGTATCTAGTAAAAATTTTCTATCTTGGCCTAATAATTCACTATGTACATAAGGTCCTTCTTGGTCTACAGGGACCTCGATAAGGGGTAAGTCAACTTCCCTCTCTAGGCTGGTTCATGCATATCGTTGATAATCAGGATAGTCATACTGTGCGGTCTGGTACAGCTGTCGTGTCGTAGTTTGTGTGGCAGCAGCAGGCAACGCTGGTGCGGCTGGCACAAACTGTATAGACTGTTGTGGAGCTGGCATGGCCTGTGCATGCTGCGGTGCTCCTTGTTCATTCTGATCCTGTCTAGGTGGCCGTGGTCTTTCTTTTGTAATACCTGTGGCGATATTACGCTTCAGGACTGGGCAATCGTGTATGTAATGTCCTGGCTGTTTACAATAGTTGCATGTCCCTTTTACAGGTCCCGCTGAATCACCGGAATGTGTCGTACCCTTTTTATGACCTTCAGCTGGAACTGTCTGAGAGACTAGCATTTTCATTTTCGTGTCTTTCATGCGTCTTTGTTCATGTTCTTGTTCCTCTCTAATTCTATTGTAATGGTACTGTAACATTTGTAACATTTGTGATGGGGTATTACCTTGCCAGGTACTCTCGAATTTTAATACTCTATTCTTCACTTGGGGCAAAGAATTTTCAACTAATTTTGTCACAAACAGATGTGGGTATGACTCGCTACTTGCTTTTATACCACTATTTATACCAAAACATTTTTCGAATCGGGCATAGAAATCACTAGTGTCTTCATCTTGCTTTTGTTTACAGGCTGAGATTGCACCCCAGTCTTCCTTTTTCGTGGTTAATAAACGTGGCAGTACCTGTACTAGTAAACCTGGCAGTGCTTTAGTTTTGTCCCCAAGCCCCGAACCTGGACCTCGGGCCTTTTCTTCATTTTCTAATGCTGTCCAATCTATCTTTTGGTCACCTACCTCCCACTCTTTTTCCTTGAGTTTTTCATAAATGCCAGCAGGCATTAATACCTTTAATATTGTCATAATGTCGGGATAGGTATACTCTCCCATGAGTAACATGTCTTTAATTTCTCGGTGGAAACCCGCTGGGTCTTTGTCATGACTGGGTACCACTTTCTTCATTTCTAACAATTCTATTTTTGATATGGGCGTATATACATATACACGTTTAAACTGATTGTCCTCGCCCTTTATTGGGTGTACTTCTCGTAAGGGATTCTGTCTGTCCATGTAATACATCGGTCTTTCCTTGATGGGCAGTGAAACATGTTCTGGACATACAAAAAGAATGTACTGCCTTCTGGATTCTAGTATTTCCTTAATTAACTTAGTACCTGAACCTTTCCATCTATTCGTGAGTAATTCAGTCAATATATCAGGTAAGGGACCAGGATCTGAATGTTGGCTTTTATATTGTATAAGAAGTTGTTGAATCATATAAATCCCAGCTAAACGCTGTTCATCTGGGGTGAGATTCAAAAATGTGTGCGCTACTGTATCATCCTCATACTTTCCGGGACTGTCAATCCAATGAACGGCTGACCTGGCTAATTCTTGTTCATCCATAGAATCAAGAAAATGATAACCCCTTCGTTCTCGCAGTAATTTGTCAGCGGCTTGGAACGAATGCTCGGGGGACCTCATATTTATTATAGGTGCTTGGAAATTCCTGTTATTATCTGGACATATCGGACGTATCGGGTCAGTAAAGTATCTAGTACTATTACAAGATCTTCCTCTACCTACATAGGCTAAGGTTTCTGACTGTCCTGTGGACAGTCCTGATCCTTCCTCCTCCTCGTTTTGTTCAAACTGGTCTACCGCTAATCTTTCTTCGTGTAGGCGTTCTATTTCTTTACGGATCTTTCTGCACATGGCTATTATACATTTTTGCTTATCATGTCTCCCTTCTGATATATTCTGGCTCCATCTGGTAAGAGTTTCCATTGTTTCCGGGTCTACCCCCGGTCGGTCTTGATTTCTGATCACACAATTTATGAGGAAACGTAACAGTTCCCCCTGTATCTCCACTTTCTAGTATTCCATAGCTCTGTTAATACTTTCAGAATCTCGCCCTGTTTGGACAAAATGATATATATTATCTAGATGCATAGTCATTCCTGGTAACTTCCCTAAATACACCGCGGCTCGTCTGATACGTAATGATGCCAGGATAATTTCGTCCTCTTTGCCGGGCACAGGGTCATATCTACAATCTATAAGAAGTTCCTTAAGCGTGCGGGAATTTATGAGTTTGGGGGTACGTGGGTGTGCTGACTCTTGAAAGGTAAGTTTATTTATTCTTGGTGGCGTAGAAAAAATATTGGTAGCGCCTCCGGTAGCCCCATCTGGAGTATCGGGCGTGAAAGGATTCGTAGAACGCGATACAGCAACTATAGGTGTGGACACAGCTATAGAAGTAGCTGTAGGAACAGATGTGGAAACGGACGTGCTTGCCGGAACTTGTGTCAGGATTTGATGCTGTAAGGATACAGATACAGGATCTTGGCGTTGAACCTCCCCGGCCGACGGTCTGTGTGGGGCGGGGTTAGCATACTCGGGAGCTGCGTCATCTAAATATGAGGAAAGAAAAACATCTTCTGCGGTTCTAGGATGCCCCTTAGGATGTACCTTTATTGGAAATAATGTGGGTGGCAAGTCTTTTGGTATCCCCGCAGTAGCCTTAGGTAATCCCTCGGCCAGAAGGGGATACATACCCTTCATAAGGGCATGTCTTTGTCTGTCTATTTGTTCTGATTTCACTCGTGTACCTTCTTCAATTAATAGATTTTCTTGAACTTTATTTGAATTCTCTTTACTCTTCTCTTCCTGTCTACGTGCTTTTTCTGTACGTCTATACGATTCTTTACGCCATAATTCAATGGCGTCTTTCTGTGACTGTCTGGCTTTCCTTTTCCATAATTCTTCCTCTACTTTCACGATGCACTCTGCATCCCAGGTCCCCGCTGCGGGCCACCTCTGGCTTTCTGGTAATTCCTTAGTGTAGTCTACCCATAGATCAAGAAATAATATAGCGTCTAGGCCGTGTTTATGATACATGAAGTACCCTGGAGTGTCCCTAGGAGGAATAGGAACAGCTTCTTCGAGTACCCCTTTTCTAGTTGTGATCTGTCTTAGTTTTGAAAAGAGCGGCATATTGAGAACTGATCTGATACTTGATCTTGAACAAACTTAATACAATAAAACACAATAATGAACAATCATTCATACCACAATATGCAGGACATATCAATACATTTAACATTTAACATTTAAATGAGCAATCGATGATGATGACGATGATCTAAGAAAACTTAATCACTAAACATAATACTCGGCATTTAACTGAATTATTCTGAATTTATATACTTGATATACTAGGTATACTGCTAAACAGTACAGATACACTGCTGGAACAGTGCAGACCGGATTTGTGTACCCAAACCCGTCTGGACCGGCACAACTTATGTGCACGCCAGAACGCCTCCCCAGTAATGGTACTCACCGGGTAGCTCGGAACGGAAGGCCTCGGAACGGAACTGAACTGAACTGGACCGGACTGGACTCGACAAGACTTGACTCGACAACTTCGGACACTTCAGGACATCGGAAACCTGGTGGGCCTCTGCATACCTCGGATCTTGCTCTCTCAGCTAGGCTCTGGTCGGGATACTTCGCACTTCTCACCGCCTCGTCTGGGTGTTGATCGCAGCCTCAGTCGCCCCCGCTTGACCGGAGGAGATACAGGCAATCCTGCTGGTACGCGTTGTTGTCCGTCCAGCTGTGGCAGGAGACCGGGCCTGCAACGCACCTCCGGCGCGTGAGATGAGAAAGTGTCCCTGTTCGGGCGCCATTTATGTGGTAAATAATTTAATTACCGGGACTTAATTTGATACAGAACATAATAAGAATAGCTCAATAAATAAGAGGCAGAATCCGTGGTATTAGAGGTTCAGAATGGGCTTTATTCTAATGGACGATTTCGAAATCGTGGCCTCCAAGTTCCATCACCACGGAGGTTCAGGAAGTGAAGTACATACATTATTGATAATTATTCACTTTTATACAATAGGCATTACAGTGGAGCAAATGCGAGAGGCGTAACAATTGATAAGGAAGATAACATTATTCATGCGTAATCAAAAATGGGCGTGATTGGGCGTAACAAAGGAACGTCATCAGGCATGATGTCATAATGGGGTGGTTCCATGAAAGAGTTTCGTAATGTCAGCAGAAATACTTGGCAGAGATGCGCGCGCAGCAGCATGACGTGTGATTGACGTGCAGCTAGGGGGTGAAGGGGACTTGACATTTAGCTCTACATGTGGCGACAGATGTCTGGAGGGTCAAGTCAACCTAATCCCAAATCATATCTAACATCCTATGTTTAAAGAACTATGTTATCCAAAAGAGAGGCCTTCTTGGAGTAGTATCTTATTCTATACTGACTATACTGACTGTTAGTGCGTGTACAAGCGTCTAAGTGTCTACACTAGATGCGAGGGCAGGAATCTTCCATAGTAACAGGACTATGAATTACTTGTATAAAGACAGGGAAGCCGGGCCTTTGCTCAATAGCCGGCAGAATGTTTACTTAAGTTACTAGACAGGAATGCATTGGGCAGGGAGCGGAACAGATAATTTCCGAAGGTGAAATACAGTTCTTGGCAGGCAGCAAGCTGATGTCAGGCATCGTGAGCCGCGCAGAGGATGAGACAAAGTTCATGGTCACAGATGCAGGCTCGGACTGGAGCTTCAGAGACAGAAAGCAAGAAAAGCTTGATGACAGAATCAGGGCCTACTTGCCTGGACTGTAAAATGGCATAAGTGAACCATATAAAGGCGGTGGCCTTTCGTACTTAGGAATGGAATATCCGGCCCATTCATGGCGGATCAACAGAGGACATGTTAATGGTGGACGCACATGTATTTGCGCCTTCATAACTGGAACTGGAGGGAACATATATGTACTTGTAACATGCACATAGAACCGTTGGGGTCCAAGATAGGGGACATAACTGACCAGAAAAATCCATATTTCCACAGTACGGGCTAAGGGATGGATGACTATAAGAAGGCAACCCATATCAACTAATAGCTGGTCCACATAGCGCAGAGGGGATAGGTGGACGAGGGGACCCAACCCCCCCCCCCAAAAAAAACCCTAAAAGCAAAGCCCCAATACAACATCCAGTTGGGGACAGTTCGAACAGTCAAGGTCGTGAAACATTGTCTGTCATCTCGAGATGACCGGTCAGACAATAGAGGGGGGTCCTTTTGTGACCAATAGGAGGAGTGCCACTCCACCCGCCGCCTGTCTAGGCCCAGTAAGGGAGCATGCAGAAGGTCCAGAGACCCCGAACTTCTCATTTGGTGCTGGGGCCCTCTCCTGTGAGGGCCTCCGATACGGCAGTAAGGGCTGCTTGCTGGCTCCTGACTATTTCAGATTTGTGTGATTTCTGGGAGCGTCTCCACCTGCCCTGCCGCTGCCATCCCGACAGGGATATCTCGAGCCCTGACCCGGTGCTGAGTTCCTCGTCGTCTTCGCTCAGTAGGGCAAGGCCCAGCAGTCGGCAAAAGTCTATAAGTGAACGAAGTTGATGGAGTTTGCCATTATGACGGAAGATTAGTCGGAATGGGTGCCCCCATGAGTACGGAACCCCCTGCTGTCAAAGGTGTTCAGTCACTGGACAGAATTGTCTACGACGTTGAAGTGTGATCAAAGCTAAGTCCTGGTACAGCACCGGAGAGTGGCCCTGGAAGGAGATGGGGTGTAGAGATCTCGCCCTAGTGAGGATGGATTCCTTGATCTTGAAGTCCTGCACGCATACCAGGATGTCTGCTGGAGTGACATTGGGTGCTCGGGGCGGCCCAACTCTGTGCGCTCTGTCTAGGATGATGTCGGAATCGTGGGAGTATATGATGGAAGAGGGCTTTGGTAAATGAAAACAGATCTTTAGTGTCCTCTGCAGGGTGAGAAGTTGGCCTGGCATATGCTGGTAACTAGTTATAGTGGCCACCTTGCACCAGTCCAATTCGACTCTTGGTAGATAGGTTTAAGACAACTGAAGTAAGGAGCAACGCTGGTAAGTAGATTAAACTTCTTTATTCGTTAACAAAGATACTGCATCCTCAGCTTGTTTGTCATACCAGCAAATCTCCTATGAAGTCTGCCTCATCAACATTCTAAGGTAGACTTCGAGTCAAGGTTCTATGACTGTACCATATGCGAGCATGGGGGAGGGGTGCAGGGAACATACCAAGTGGGGAGATTACAACACATCTTCCTCCCCTAAAAGACAAACGGGGTGAGGACCCCAACATGTGGTGGAGAAGAAGAAAACAATAAAGTCTCCCTCAGGATCCCTTGCACCGCTGAAGCCCCGGAGTGGGAACCTTTAGTTCAACCTGGGCCTCCCATACTAAAATCCTTGTGCCAGCTCGGAGCGTTCTTTTGCCGGCACCCTCTCCTCATTTGTGCATTCTCCGACCCGGCCCCCTGTCCTTGTGCCTTGTTGTCCTCTCTGTGGGACCCCTCCCTCACATCCAACGCCACCCTGTCCATACTCTATTTTTTTCCATCTTCCAGGATTACCACATTTCTTTTGACATCCTTAATTCTTCCTGGAGAGTAGTATTTTCCCCCTTTGCCACCCAGGATCTCTGGTTTCCTGATGTACACACTTTGCCCTAGACTGAGGGACTTCTCCTTAGCACCCCACTTCCTGTCATACCACTCCTTGTACTTTTCCTGCCTGGTTTCAGTTTTTTCCCTGAATTCATCCTTGTTGACCACTACCTTCTCCTTTGGACATAACCAATTCGGGGACAACTTTGAACCTGCCTTCCTTCCCCTCAACAGTTCAAAGGGAGTATGTCCCGTTGAGAGACTGGGTGTGGTGTGGTATGCCCATAGCATGTCTCTAATAGCAGGCTCAATAGCTATCCCTGACTTGTTTGCCAGTTGTATGCACTCCTTTATCATCCTATTAGCCCTCTCCACCTTACCGTTAGCTTTAGGACAATATAGGGGTGTGCGTACATGTGATATGGACATGTCCTTAAGAAACTCTTTCATTTCCTCCGACACAAACTACTGTACCCCGTTATCCGTGACCAAGCTGGAGGGAATTCCCTCGTTCGAGAATACTTCACTCATGTACTCTATAAGTGTATTTGTGTTGATGGTGTTCACAAATTTACAAGAGATCCAATTAGAATAATAATCAATAAGAACCAAGAGGTACCAATCTTGGGGTCCTTTGGCACGAATGGGCCCTGTAATGTCAAAGCCCAGTTTGTCCCATGGGACCACTGGAATTTCCACTGGTATGAGTGGGGAATGTCTTATACTTCTTGTTTTGTCACTGATACTACATGAATAACAGTCCTTCACCTTGTCTTCCATTAGCTGATCCATTCCAGGGAACCAGTAAACCGCTCTCATACGTGCCTTACACATACTCCTGCCCATATGTCCCTCATGAGTTAGTTCGATAATTTTAGATCTTAAACCCTCTGGAGGTACAATTTTCCCTGACTTAAGTAGTAATCTCCCTTCAATAGACAAATCATTTCTTACATTCCAAAAAGGTTGAATGTCCTCTGAAAGATCTCTGCATTTGTTGGGCCACCCTTTGGTCACATATCTTTTCACTTCTCCCAGGTTAGTATCCTGGTCCGAGTGCAAGTCCCATATTTCTCTCGTTACTGCAGGTATCTTAACTTCCATCACCCTCTTCTTATCAGCATCTATTTCAAAATGCTTTTCTAGAGGCGATCTAGATAGAAAATCAGCCACTTTGTTTTGTTGACCCGGGACAAAACCCACTTTGTAGTTAAAACCCTGTAAGCCCAGGATCCATTTAGCAATCCTTGGAGTCAAGTTCTCCAAGTCTTTTTTCCCAAACAACCCTACTAAAGGTTTGTGGTCTGTGTACACTTCAAAAGGCATACCCCACACGTAAAAATTGAAGTGTTTGATTGCCCAATACACCGCCAATGCCTCCTTCTCAATAGTGGAATAATTGGACTCTGCTGCTGACAATGTTCTAGACGCAAAAGCCACCACTTTCATACCATCCTGAATCCTTTGCGATAACATTGCCCCTATCCCTTTGCTACTAGCATCCGTGGTAATGATAGTATCCTTATTCACATCAAAATTGCCAATGTAAGGGGCCGTAGCAATGGCTTCTTTTATGTTTTCCATCGCCTCTTCCTGTTCTTTACCCCAAGTAAACTCACATTTTTTTTTTAACATTTCTCTTAAGGGTTGAGCCATCATTGCAAAATTTCTGATGAACTTTGCCATATACTCTGCCAGGCCCAGAAATGAAAGCACTTCCTCTTTGCCCGTAGGCGTGGGAGCCCTCCTCACTGCTTCCACTAGGCTATATTTGGGTTTGATGCCTTCTTCCGAAATTATGTGTCCCAAATAATCTACTGATGTGACACCCACCTTGCACTTACTTTCCTTCGTGGTGAAACCTACCTCTTTCAACCTTTTCAAGACTCTCTCTGCATTCACCTTATGATCCTCTTCGCTAGTTCCATAAATAAGTATGTCATCTTGGAAGCACATGGATTTTGGGCAATCCTTGAGCACATGCTGCATGGCTCTTTGGAAAGCGGAAGCTGCAGATGCCAGTCCAAATGGCATTCTCAGAAATTTGTAATTGCCAAATGGAGTGGTAAACGCCGTTAAAGGTTGTGATTCAGGGTGTAGCTTAACTTGATAATAGGCGGATGATAGATCCAAGACACTAAACACTCTCGCTCCTTGCAAAGTGCTCAGCATTTCATGTATCCTTGGCAACGGGTGTCTGTCCACCACTATATTTCCATTCAGGGCTCTCAAATCCACACAGAGCCTAATGCTCTTTCCACCATCCTTGGTCGTGATGACAATAGGTGCCAACCACGCCGAACTCTCAATCTCCTGTATAACCCCTTGTCTCACTAATTTCTCCAACTCTAACCTTAATGGTTCTCTCATTAATAAGGGGACCGATCGTGTCCTGTTAACCACTGGTGTTGCCCCTTCCTTCAGTACAATTTTGTGCATGTAGTTTTTTAGCAACCCCAACTCTTCATTAAAAACTTCGGGATAACTCTTAATGAGTGTGGCACCATCACCTGTGGGGTCCATGAGTAAGACTTGTTCACTGTTGTTGGGATCAAGCTTAATGCCTAGCTCCTTCTGATGTTTCCAGCCCAACAAGCTCGACCCCTCTCTGGTAATATATACCTTCCCCACAGTGTGCCTATCCTTGAATGATATACGCATCCTCACCATGCCTTCTAAGGGTATTGGAACTCTGTTGTACCCTGAAGGAGAAATGTCTGCTGTTTCTATTTTGATATCATGTTTGGCGAATTTCTCATCAAATATTTTCTTTTCAACCAGTGTGAAGGGAGAACAAGAATCTGCATAGACTTTAAAACATTCATCATCCAGCTTAATCTCACACGTGGGATACACTGTATTGTTTTCCGTGCTCTCCTCCTCAATCTGAAAAATAAAATTCTTATCGGTTTCTTCTCCAGCTTCATTAAGTTCAACCATATGTACTTTAGGCGTAAACACGTTACATACTTTAGAAAAATGCCCCTTTTTGTTGCATTTCCTACACACAATATTCCTGGCTGGACACTTCCAATTGTTCGCTAAATGATTATGGCTACCACATCTGAAGCATTGTAAACTACCCATTTTCTTATTTGCCACCTCTCTGTGTTTTTGATCCACCATACACACCGCCTCAGTGTTCACTCCCTCCTTTGACTCTGACTTTTCCTTCACTGCCTCCCCTATTTTCATTTCTTTCATACACTGTGCCATATGTTCCAGCCCTTTTGCTATACTAATGGCCTCCTCCAGATCTGGGTTTCTTGTGAGTAGTTCCTCTTGCACCTTCACATCATTCGTGCATCTCACCAATTGGTCCCTTATAAGAGAATCTGTGAGAGCACCAAACTCACACGTGGCTGACATGCCTCGCAACACCGCTACATAGGAGGAGACTTTTTCATCCTTCTTTTGACTCCGTTTGAAAAATTTGTGTCTCTCTAAGACCACATTTATTTTGACCTTGAAATGCGCCTCCAATTTCCTCAACGTATACTCATATACATCCACCCCTTCATCCTCCCCCAGGGGTTCATCCTCTACCAGTCTCCCTGTAACATCCTCATACACCTTTCTGCCTTGTATTCCCAGATTGTGTAACAAAATATGCAGCTTTCTAATGTTTGAGAAATTTCCACCCCCAATGGCAATCAAATAGGACTTGAATATACCTACCCATCTCCTCCAAGGAATATCTGGCTCCCCTAACTCATTCAAAAATGGAGGTGGTTGACTCATCCCTGCACCTGCCATATTACTCTAGGACAGGGGTCTCCAACCGGTCGATCGCGAGCTACCGGTAGCTCGCCAAACCCCCATGAGTAGCTCGCGACTTGCATCTCAATTGTGTAGCCTGTTCTCATCATTTAGTGTTCTTAGGCCTTTTTTCATTGCCGTTGCCTGCCATCACCAAAACCAGCTGCTCAGATTGGCCTATTTGAGCTTAGCTGGGGTGGGCAGGGCAAAGATGATGACGCTATTGCTCCACGCCACCTGCCTTTCACAGACTGGCACCGCAGTCTTGATTGTGCAAGTCAAGACATGTGCCGGAGCAAGCACCAGGTGGGTCGGAGTGGAGCAGCAAGTCCCGGAAAGCCTGATAGCATGCAGGTGGCGCAAGCAGTATTGAACTGCTACGGACCCCACCACCCGCCTTTTTCTGCCTGGAATAATTTTCATTAGCAGATCAAATGGTAAGCACTGGCCTGGCCAGTAAACAGCATAATAAGGCATTTTTCTGCGATGTGCGTTTTCTAACCTTAGCTGCTGATATGCCACGGGCTCTTGAAAGACTCGAAATATCTTTTTCTCCCGCTTTCCAGTTCTTGGTTATAAACAGGACAGCAGTGTGCTGCCAAGTTTCAGTTTCCTTTACTGAAGGCACACGTTAAATCTGCACTCCTGGAAACGACGTAATTGTTCCTCTCTTCAGAAAGCTACGATTTTATGATCCAATTTTAACTCTTTCATACCCTCTGTGGCCAGGTCATTGACAGAGCACATGCACGCTCGTCCAAATTATGCATGTGTTTATATCCAATATTCAGGGATAGGGATGTGTGTTTTCAATATTTGACACAGCAGCAGCTCACTTACTGCAAATAGTCTCTGTAATGCTGTCGCATTTATAATATGTGATGTGTTTCGATCAAAGGAAACGTTTTTATGGATATTGCATGAATATTAACACAACATTTCTCTGCAAAAGGTCTGTACTCTGTAGCATACCGTCACACGTCATCCACATTCATAATAAATTAAAGGAAAATGATATTTAAAATGATTTAAGCATCCACAGTGAGCTGTGATATTTTCATTATAGATTCCCAGAATTAATTTGTAATAGCAAGCTTACTGTTTCTATCATCCAATAGGGGCTTTTACAACAATTGGGCAGGATGGTACAATGTTGTCCGAACTTTGCACAGGGTTTTTGCAGATTGTATTTGATTCAGGGTAGACTGCTCGGGTAAGAGATCTGTAAATGTAAGACTTTGTGCCACATCCGAGATTGTTCCAGAGCTCAGAAAGCAAACTACTTCACCCCTGAGTTGAGAAATATTTTGATTACATTCATGTACTACCATAGTCTCTGACACTGGAAAAAGGCTCATACTTTTCTTGTGGTATATCTGCAACCTTGTGTACCTTTAGTTCTGAGTGCCAGTAACAACTTGGTCTAGTCTAGTCCATTGTGTGTGCAGAGCCCAGATTCCAAGTCTCTCTCAGTTTTGTGTTACCTGTATTGCCTGTATTTTTGAACGCACACCTGGTGAATATGGCCTCTTTTTGAGCTATTTGCCCAGAGTCAAGGTAAAGACTTTCTTGAGGACTTGGGGAGGCACAAGTGTTCACCAGCTGCTGAGCAAATTCAAGACGCTGTTGTTGTTTACCCGAGGTGTAGGGGCCTTAAAGACCTCAACTGGTGGAGGAACTGACATGTTGAGTTTGCTAGGGGAAAGGGAAGATGGGGACGTGGGAGAAAACAGAGGGATGTGATTAGTTAATTCACAATTGGCTGCTGTCCTCAAACAGTTCTGGACTCAATTGCATGGTCTCCATGCCCAAGTTATTTAGCACCCGGGCTTCTCGCCATCACTTCTGATATGATGAGTGTTGGTAAGCCCTCACAGCCTTCTGTTGAAGAAAACCAGCATCACAAGTGTCTTTTAGAAAATTGAATTTTATCAGTGCTTTTTTAAACTTTGCAAACTTCCAGGTGCCATTCAGACTATGTCCGCTGTGTGCTGCTTTGGATTTTATACCTTTTAATGTAGGTAATGATTGTCGTTTCTTCCTCCTGATGGCCACCGGTGGGGGAGGGGCTCTTACCCGCCCAGATCTCAGGTTCCAAAACTTTACAAAACAAAGAGTATGTGGTGAAGGGGAAATAATTGAGGTTCTTACTAAATGAGTCTCTCTTTTGAAAACTAGTGACTGCACATCTAAGCTAGACTTCAATAAATCACATTTGGTAAGGAATATATATGTTGAGGTTTAACTTTTGCAGTGTGTGAACAAGTTGACCAAGGATTACAAAAGGAGATCTTAGGCTTGTATCCCACATAGCTTGTTATACTTTCCAGGAATGCTTCCAAGCAAGACAAGCTTTTGCTTCAGGTAGCACAACCTACGGCTGTCTGTCACTTCAAAAGAGGGAGTGTGGCCCCTTTTGTTCAAACAACAGTAAGGGTTGCTAAGAAATTAGGCTTAAAGTCAATGAAACTGGGCGTGCGGCGTCTCTCAAAAAAATGCGCGAGTTGCTTGGCCTTAAGTAGCTCACGACGATTTTCACTGACCAGAAGTAGCTCTCACTACAGAAAAGGTTGGAGACCCCTGCTCTAGGAGTATAACTCAAAATACAACTGTGCCGCCTGTTGTATGTCCCTGTAATGTAAAGATCACACCAATTTTATGAATTGAAAAACAAATGCCCCCCTAGGGATGGTCGCTGACCTAAAATGAGGTCTGAGAAACAGAGGTCCAAATATTTTACTAGTTATCACCCCCCAGATCTGTGGACCACACACCGAATGAAAATGCACCCATAAACACCACCGAGTATGTTTTCTAGTCACTGTATTTCGATACTTTAGCAGTCCTGTTTCTATGACTCCAGGAACTGGTTGGGTGCTTCCCTTCGATTAGCTGGTGTAGAGAGGGAGGCGCCGCCTGAAGCGCTGACTGGAAACTCCTCTCCTGGAGTCACTTCCTTCCGTACGTCGCCGATAGCAGGGAAACACACAAACGCCGCTTCGAGAGAGGTTAGCTTCCTTAAAGCTTTCAATTTTATCCTTAACTTTCCAAGCAATGATAGCCAATGCCGCCAAGCGCCGCTTAGAATCTCACCACAGAAACTGACAGCGCCGTAGCTGCGGCCTCACTCTCACCAGAACTGACAGCGGCGTTGCTGCGGCCTCCCTTCCTGAGCTCTCGCCCTTAGCTCACTTTGCCCTCAGATCGGTTGATTAAACAGTCAAACGCCGCCTCAAGCACTACACAGGTACAGTCAGCGCTGTACCGGCGTTCTACCCCAATCCGGCTTCACTCGCAAAAAATTCCGCCTCTCCCCAGAGTCGGATACTTCGTGAATTACTGGGGATTCCTGCTCCTCAACTGTCCCCCGTCTTTCTGTGATGTCGTTCCTTTCCAATAATACCGCACCTCTTGACGCTCACCCAGCCAGGGTGACACTTTAACGCTTACACACGCTGCCCTCTTGCCATAGCTTAAGACCAATACATCTTTAAATATTTTGTTCCTTTACTCAGATAGGGGATACCTGTCGTTTACTTGTATTTTGGACCCTCCGTAAGTCACAAGATCATTACAGCATCCCAAGTCAACCCATATAACGGTGCTGCGGCCCCACAAATATTGCGCCTCACCGCATAGAAGGTTGTTTTTCTTGTGCCTCAACAGATGCTCTCTTGTCTTAGCCTGGTCCACTTTAATCTCCGAATCCAAGCTGAAATACTACAGGGGAGGATGCAGTGCCGTCCCTGTCACGGCATCCCTTTTCACTCGTCGCCAAAATGAAGTAAGGAGCAACGCTGGTAAGTAGATTAAACTTCTTTATTCGTTAACAAAGATACTGCATCCTCAGCTTGTTTGTCATACTAGCACATCTCCTATGAAGTCTGCCTCATCAACATTCTAAGGTAGACTTCGAGTCAAGGTTCTATGACTGTATCATATGCGAGCATGGGGGAGGGGTGCAGGGAACATACTAAGTGGGGAGATTACAACAACAACCTTTTAAAGAAAGCTATCCTAGTGGTAGCTGTGGAGAGCAGCCTACAGGCTAAGTCTCTGAGGAATGTAAAGCAGTTTGTTTTACCTTATAATCTCTCGAATTACCAAATGAAAAGGACACCACACAGGTATATATATCAAATATATATGTATTTATTCTTAGATCCACTCTACTAATCTCTTTATGAGATTAGAACCCAGATACACATTCAAATGTCAACACTTCTCAATAAATTAAGCACAAATATGGCTGAAGCCCTAGGGGCGTACTAGACCATATACTAAGAAAATGGTTTAACAAACTCGACTTGCAAAATGAAAAGGCCTAGGGCCTTGGGAATCGCTGGGGCTTCACTTCTGCAGTGTTAGTAGGTAAGTAATCAGCCCACGGGAGACGCGTGCAGTGTCTAAACACAGCCGTGGGTTTCCTATTGGTTTCAATGGCACAAGTCGCGGTTTGTAATTTAAAGTTTTAGGGCACCTCGGAGGAGTCAACAAGCAAGCCACTTACAGGGTAAGTATTTTGAGGTCCAACACACACTTGGGCACCGGAGTGCACGAGTTACCTCACCCACGGAAGCCGGGTGCATAGGTATCTTTTGGTGTCTGGTCGCGATGCTGTTTTCAATGGAGATCACTGAAGACTTGCTGCTTGTGACGACTGGAGAGGTGTCCGCTGGAATCCGAAGATGGATTGAAGTTGAAGAGGACCTGAAAATTGAGGGGACAGAGTTCAAAGTCACTTGCCAGTGACCGGTGGCCAGCAGGATGGATGACCACTGATGTTGCGTCGCTTCAGGTCGTCGATGGTCATTTGTCTCTTCGCTCACGAGGTCCAGGAGAGATTGATGATGACCAGCAGCTGTATTCGGAGGGTCCCATAACGTCTGCAGCTGATGATGGTGTCGGCAGCCAGATTGGAGCCAACAAGCCTTGGCAACTGCAAGTCTTGTGTGGAGTGAAGATTGAAGATGGTGCAGACCAGCAAGGTCTGATGGACTTACCCAGTGAGGGTAAGTGAGGGCAGGTCCGGAGCAACCAGGAGAGCCCTTGAAGTTGATGAGAAAGTCTTCGGGTGAGTCACTAGCCAACGGGCAAGCAACCGCAAAGACGCCTTTGCAGGAAAAGTTCCACAGGAGCCCACGGTCACTCGGGATGGGGTAGGCTGCTGATTTGGTACCAGACCTGCTAGGGACTTGGACTAAAGATGGTCTAAAGCACAAGTTCGTAGAACATTGTTTAGGGTTTGCACTCGAAATCAGTGCACGGTTCCCTGGTATTGCTGTTCCTCGTCACTCGTGGGGTCCA
This sequence comes from Triturus cristatus, assembly GCF_964204655.1. Classification (NCBI taxonomy): domain Eukaryota; kingdom Metazoa; phylum Chordata; class Amphibia; order Caudata; family Salamandridae; genus Triturus; species Triturus cristatus. Next base: position 1,248,148,649 of record NC_140582.1, read on the forward strand.
GACACCACAGCTTCGCTGGGGACTCAAAATGGCCGTCGAGAGGTCAGGAAATCCGCTTCAGGGGATGCAGGGACTTCGGACTCCGGCGGGAGCAGTGAAGTTTGCAACCGTTGATCAAGTTACTGGTGCCTGCCAAGCAGGGGAGTCACTCCTTGACTCCAAGGGAGATTCTTCAGTCTTCCAGAGATAATGGAACGTCGAAGGGCCAGGATTCTTCTTTGTAGAGCATCGTCCAGGTGTAATCTGAATTGCATTGGCAATGCTTGGTATCTTTTAGTGAAGATAGGGGAGGGACTAGCTCTATGACCACTCCTCTAGGAGGGTCAGAGTAGTGGGTGGTTACACCCACTTCCCTTTGTCCAGTTTCACGCCAGAGCAGGGGCAGGTAGCCCCTGAACCGGTTTGAGCTGGCATATGCACAGAGGAGCCTACTGCTCCCCCAGTGCAGGACTTCAAAGGCACTCTAAGAGTGCACCCACCCAGCTCCAATACACTAAATCCTGTCTGGGAGGTGGTAACACCTCCCTGTGACAGGATACCCTTTGTTGGGCTTCCTTCACTGCGAGTTTTGGTCAGCAGCAGGAGGGCAGCCCGGTGTCTGTGCTGGTGGCATCCATTTTGTGATGCCAGGGCTCTAGAAGATTTCTACCGTTTAGTACAGTGGGTACATGTCGTCCCCTCTAGAAGGGTGGGATCCTACTCCCACACCAGTTACTGGTGTGGGTGTAGGATTCCAAGTTGTTTGACACCAAACACGACATGTTTTGATGCAGTCATTCCAAAGTTAGCATTTACCGCGAGGTTTTAATGCACTTAAGAGTATGTGGTTTAACCGCATCCACAAACAGTAGTAGAGAATAGACTCTGCTAGCTGCAGAGGGGTCCTGCTCAGGCAGAAGCACCCCCTCACATAGTAAACCAAGCACCCTGCCCTCAGGATTGTTAGGGCCTGCTAGAGGGCTGACTGATAGGTTTATATGTGTGTGTATGGTGAGATATAGGAACCTATACCTCAGTGAGGAGTACTAACACTACCTCTCACAGGCTGCAGTAGCAGGCCTGTGGTGTCAGATTGTGAATGCTTCCATGGGGTGGCATAATACATGATGCAGCCCCTGTTAGGCCTGTGAAGTACCAATGCCCTAGGTACCTAAGGTACCATATACTAGGGGCTCATAAGGTACCACAGTATCCAATCACTAGTGCATCTAATATGCACACCAATCATTTAAGGGAGTAAGCAGATAGGCTGGGGTCCTGGATAGCAGGATCCCAGCCAGACTAGTCAAAAACCATTCAAACACCAGGAAAAAAGTGGGGGCAACCATATAGTCAGATTCCACCTTCCTACATGCAGCGTTCAACCCACAGATCTGATATTGTGTCTGTGGGACCTGTTTTCCAAGTCCTCTAGATGTGATTGGATGTCCACATGTTGGTCCTGTAATCTGATTACTTCCTGTTGAAGCATTGTCAACTCGGTGGCAGCAGTGTCGCTCTTCTCCTCCAGAGTGTCCACCCGTTCTCCAACATCGTCCACGTCCCTTTGTATCTCCTTGATCTCCGCTTCGAATTCAGTTTTGACTGACTGTATATCTTCTCGGAGGGTGAGGAACAGCGACTCTAGGAAGGCTTTCGTTATCGGTTCATCACCTGAGGACGCAGAGGGTTTAGAGGCCTCGTTCTCGAGGGCTGCGGCCGCCATGTTGGGGTTGGACTGTGAACGACCAAAAATATCCTTCAGAGGTTTCACCTCAAAAGGCATACCCCACACGTAAAAATTGAAGTGTTTGATTGCCCAATACACCGCCAATGCCTCCTTCTCAATAGTGGAATAATTGGACTCTGCTGCTGACAATGTTCTAGACGCAAAAGCCACCACTTTCATACCATCCTGAATCCTTTGCGATAACATTGCCCCTATCCCTTTGCTACTAGCATCCGTGGTAATGATAGTATCCTTATTCACATCAAAATTGCCAATGTAAGGGGCCGTAGCAATGGCTTCTTTTATGTTTTCCATCGCCTCTTCCTGTTCTTTACCCCAAGTAAACTCACATTTTTTTTTTAACATTTCTCTTAAGGGTTGAGCCATCATTGCAAAATTTCTGATGAACTTTGCCATATACTCTGCCAGGCCCAGAAATGAAAGCACTTCCTCTTTGCCCGTAGGCGTGGGAGCCCTCCTCACTGCTTCCACTAGGCTATATTTGGGTTTGATGCCTTCTTCCGAAATTATGTGTCCCAAATAATCTACTGATGTGACACCCACCTTGCACTTACTTTCCTTCGTGGTGAAACCTACCTCTTTCAACCTTTTCAAGACTCTCTCTGCATTCACCTTATGATCCTCTTCGCTAGTTCCATAAATAAGTATGTCATCTTGGAAGCACATGGATTTTGGGCAATCCTTGAGCACATGCTGCATGGCTCTTTGGAAAGCGGAAGCTGCAGATGCCAGTCCAAATGGCATTCTCAGAAATTTGTAATTGCCAAATGGAGTGGTAAACGCCGTTAAAGGTTGTGATTCAGGGTGTAGCTTAACTTGATAATAGGCGGATGATAGATCCAAGACACTAAACACTCTCGCTCCTTGCAAAGTGCTCAGCATTTCATGTATCCTTGGCAACGGGTGTCTGTCCACCACTATATTTCCATTCAGGGCTCTCAAATCCACACAGAGCCTAATGCTCTTTCCACCATCCTTGGTCGTGATGACAATAGGTGCCAACCACGCCGAACTCTCAATCTCCTGTATAACCCCTTGTCTCACTAATTTCTCCAACTCTAACCTTAATGGTTCTCTCATTAATAAGGGGACCGATCGTGTCCTGTTAACCACTGGTGTTGCCCCTTCCTTCAGTACAATTTTGTGCATGTAGTTTTTTAGCAACCCCAACTCTTCATTAAAAACTTCGGGATAACTCTTAATGAGTGTGGCACCATCACCTGTGGGGTCCATGAGTAAGACTTGTTCACTGTTGTTGGGATCAAGCTTAATGCCTAGCTCCTTCTGATGTTTCCAGCCCAACAAGCTCGACCCCTCTCTGGTAATATATACCTTCCCCACAGTGTGCCTATCCTTGAATGATATACGCATCCTCACCATGCCTTCTAAGGGTATTGGAACTCTGTTGTACCCTGAAGGAGAAATGTCTGCTGTTTCTATTTTGATATCATGTTTGGCGAATTTCTCATCAAATATTTTCTTTTCAACCAGTGTGAAGGGAGAACAAGAATCTGCATAGACTTTAAAACATTCATCATCCAGCTTAATCTCACACGTGGGATACACTGTATTGTTTTCCGTGCTCTCCTCCTCAATCTGAAAAATAAAATTCTTATCGGTTTCTTCTCCAGCTTCATTTGTCCTGGACGTGGACATGCTCTTTCGTCACAACAAAACAAATTACAGAGAGGAGCGGGCGCTAGAGAAACTCCTGCTTATCCAACAAGGCGTCGGGCAAGTGGTATGGCAGGTGCGCTATGCAGTCCGCATCTGTTCCCCGCGATCACACCCGGGCCGTCCACGTCCGTTGTAGAGTTTATGTCTCCAAGTGGGGGCAAAAAGCACCACCCCCTATGCCGCTCCCGCAGAGCACCAGGGTCTTGTGGGGTTGTCGCTGGGAGGAGTGGTCAGGCAGCGGCAGCAAGAGGCGAGGACTGAAGCATCAGGTAGCAGGCTCAATCCAGAGGGAGAGTCAGAGGTCAGTGCAGCTTGGTCAGGCAGGGCCCCCCCAGGTTCCCTCAAAGCTCGTGAGGACTTTGCGCTGTGTGTTCAATAGGTTCCGGCATGCAGGGACTACCTCCACTCAGGACAGGGGACCCTCCGTCGCACGGTCACCCACAGGACACTCTTACTGTGAGTCTGCCTGGAGGAGAGTTCCCGTGGGCCACAGTAGCAGGCTATTTCAGGGATTGCGTGTGGAGATCTACTGTGTAGGCCCAAAGTCCAGCTCTACGCCCCCAGAGGGAGTTCCGCCAGGGAAGTCATAGCGGCGCCCAGGTGTCCCCACACTGTCCCACGGGCACGTCTGAAATTGAGGTCATGGATCGCCCGGGTCTAGTGCGATGGTGAGCCCAGATGGTGTGCAGGCAATGCACGTGTCTAGGCCCGATGAGTGCCAGGAGCCGAACTCGAGAGGCTGCTTGCAGCAGCTAATGGCATCCAATGTGTCTCAGGGAAGCCAGACGCCCCCTCCGGCAGTCCGGGAAGCAAGTCGGGGCTCCGGGTCTGGTCGCGGGTGGTGCCGCCTTCGGAGCTCTGCAGAACAGAGACTACCCCCAGAGCCGATGCCAAGCTCACCCCCTCAAGCACTGACGCGACGTTCTGGGCCTCCCGGCGGCACAGCGGGGCGGTGCAGCGTCACTAGCTCCTTCTTCTCCCCGGGCCCCACGCATTGTGCAACTGTGGCCTCTTCACTGACCAGACGTGCGGGGGTGTGGATCACTGCCAATGGAAGAGCTGGACCCCTGGTGCGTCCGTAGGCCGCTGAGCCGGCTATGTACTCCGCTGCCAGAAGAGCTCCGCAGGTCACCGCCAATCCTCCGGGGGCTCAAGCAGGTGCGTTCGCAGTCTTTTAGCCCGCTCGAGGCTTCAAGGCCCTTCCCGTGCATCGCCTGAGGCTCCCGCTCTCTCCGTGGGCAGCCCAGAGATGAAGGCCGGGGATCCTGCGGCTTGGTAGGCCGCTCGCTGCTATCCGCTTGAACTTTCAGGTCTGGCGAGCCCCTCTCCGCCAGTCAATGGAGGCACCCATCGTGTCCCCGAAGCGCTCCGATAGGGCCGAGGGCACCCCCCCAAGCAGCAATTGCCTCCGCCGCAGTCCCAGCTGCAGTCAGGATGGGGTCCACACCCCGGCCCCGAGTCCGGCGCCCCCCTGGTGGATCAAGGCCACAGGCGGCTGGGCAGCGTTGTGGGCAACCCACGTGTCATCCGGGTCGCCGATGGGGCGGCTGGGTGGTAGGTAGCTGGCCCCGATGGTCCGGAACTCCGGGCCACCGCGTTGTCGAGGCCGCCCCCAGGCGTTTACGAGGAGAGGGCCGCGTCCCCTCACACGCGGTCTCGGTGAGGCCGCCGCCCTCGGCATCCGCAGCGGGGCTACGAGGCCAGCACGGGGAGACCCTCGTCAGAGACCCTCCGGAGATCATTCTGCGGCCCAGTCTTCCCCTGGGGTGTTCGCGCGATAAGAGGACAGGGGATTAGAGGTGGGATAAGGGGTGGGGCTAGGTTAGGGCTAAAAGGGGCTGGGGGAGGAAGTTCTTCCTCTTCTTGTCCCCAGCGCCCCAGGGTGGATTAGGTGTTTTTTGTTTGGACCAGAGATTAGTGGCGGCCCAGTCTGTCGGCTGGAGCGGCCTCAGCGGGACGATTGTGTGGCGCGCGTTGTGTGGCAATGGAGGTAGGAGGTGGGGCGAGGCCCGATGTGGCAGCAGTGCGCGCCGCGCTTCAGCTACTAGGCCGGGCAGGGAGATCTGATCTCCTCCGGCCGGGCGTGCTGGATCAGGCGTGGGTCGGTATGACCCGAACGCCGAGATCCGCGTCCGCAGGGGTGGCAGCTGCAGTGGCGGCTTGCCAGGAGGAGCCACCGGCGAAAGTTACGTCCATGGCGCGGGGGAGGGGGCGGAAACAGAGTGAGGCTTCGAAGCGCGGTGGCCGGCGTCTGAGCCTCCCCGCGCTAGCGCGACCTTTAGGTGAGCCAGTGGGGGCGTCTGGGGTGGGGGGGAAGGGCCTGGAGGCGGTAGAATGCGGCGAGGAGGCCCTGGGTGGCAGCAGAGAAGGGGCTCAACCTGGGATGGTGGGAACAAGCACCTCAGGGCAGGGGGGGTGCCTGGGGGAGTCCAGTGAGGGCAGTGAGCAAGATGGGGAGTGTGAGGAACAGGCGGGGGAGGAGTTTACCCTACAGCTTTCGGGCAGTGAGTCAGCGGGGGGGAGGAGGGATCGTGGGGGGTGCAGCCCATGGACCTCTCCAGAGGGGGCAAAGGGGGTTGTGCAGGGTGGGGGGTCAAGGGCGAAGGCGCAGGCGCAGGGAAGGCGGCGGTGTCACATGGGGGGGTGTCTGGTGGTGGGCGGGAGGCCCCTGGCCCCTCCAGGGGCTTGGGGCAAGTCCCCAGGGGTAAGGCTGAGTCAGGGGGGGTGACAGGTGGGAGGGGTTGTCCATTGAAGAGCGCATTTGGGAGCAGCGCAGGATCATTGAGGAGACGGAGCGTAGGTGGCATGAGATGTGTGCTGAGGCGGCGGGGGAGGGGGGGCCCTCGGGAGTTTGCCCCCTGGCGCAGCGGGGAGAGCGGGCGTCGGGACGCGGGAGGGGCGGGGGGGCAGCCTAAGGCTCGAGGTCAGTGGGTATGGGTAGAGGAGGCAGGGACTGGCTTGACGTCTCAGAGACCTGGTGGCGCTGGGGCCCCCTCGGGCTGTGCCGGTCCGGGGGGGGGGGGGGTTCAAGCCAGTGGTGGATGCTGGTAGAGGCCAGGGTGGGCCGGCGGGGCGCAAGACGGCCTCCAAACGCCGGGGCGAAGCAGCAGGGGGGTCCACGGCGGCCTGCCCTCCGTCGCGGGAGCGGGCATCGTCGGCGCCGGAGTGTGAATTTGTGCCGGGTATGAAAGGAAAAGGTGCGAAGAGAGTGATGAGTGAGGTGCAGAAGGTGCAGTTTGAGGATGAGTTTGCAGAGGAGCTGGACTATGAGTCTGAAAGTGAGGAATTGGAAGAAGGTGAGGTGCGTGAGGTGCACAAAGGGACGGGGAAGACGGCAACCAGAAGGATTGCTGTTTTACAGGCGCCGCTGGCCAGCAGCAGTGGGACCCAGACGGAGAGGAAAAAAGCCCAAGTGTCCGGTGGACGGGAGCGGGAGGTGCCAGTGACTCTTGCAGGTGAGGGTGCTTGGTGGAAAGCATGGGACGATGGGGGCAAGGGGGACCAGGAAGAAGGCTTGTAGGTCGGTAGGTGTCGGCGAGGGGTCGGTGCGGGAGGGGGGGCGCCAATAAAGGGAGCGGAGTTGGCGGGGGAGGGGAAACGGGTCGTGGGGGCTGGCGTGCAGACAGACAAGCCGGGGGAGCCAGATGGGAAGGAGGAGGCAGAGGATAAGCATAAGAAAAAGCTGCCGTACATGGGACTAGCTATGCCCTTAGGGTCACATTTGTCAGAGAAGACGAGGGCAAGGATTTGGAAACACAAATATGTAGATGTGTTCAAGTTGTTGCATAGGGAGATACAGGCCAAGGAGGGTTCGAAGGAGGAGGAGTGGGAATTGACGAGGAGGCCTCGGGTGCCGGTGAACATGGAGAACTGGACGTCGGCCTTTCTGATTTACGCGAGCATATATTGTGAAAAGCACCAAGATATGGCCATTGCGTTATTGAAGTATATGAATATCATCCGCAAAGCGCAGATGCACTTTGGAGGGTTCGCTTGGCTCAGCTACGACGAGGAGTTTAGGGCCAGAATCAGTGTTGACCCCGATAAACCATGGGGTGAGGTGGACCAGGAGCTGTGGGTACAGTGGATGTCTTCCACGCAGTCGTCTGCCTCTACGCACACGGCGAGTGGGCGGGGGGACAGGGTAGTGTCGGGGGTGCGGGAGGACAGGGCTCCACTTCTGCGGCCGCAGGACAGTCAAGTAAGAGTGGGGGAGCTACCACAGGGGCATGTTGGAACTTTAACAAGGGATTCTGCACCCGCCATCAGTGAAAATTCAAACACGAGTGTTTTAAGTGCGGGGGGCGACACCCGATCACACAATGTTTCACACTGGCCACTCCCTCTGAGCAGTGGCGGATTACCAAAGGAAGGGGGCAGGCTGGGCCAAAGGGCTCCTACGCCGATTAGGGTGGAAGCCATGGGTCCATGGCTCTCCAGGTACCCCGACAGAGAGGCTGCGCTAAAAATTTAGTGGGGGTTTGCGGAACGTTTTCGAGTGGGGTACCAAGGTCCTCGGGAGTGGAGATGGGCAGAGAATTTGCGGTCGGCGAAAGAATTACCAGGGGTGGTGGAGGATAAGCTGCGGAAGGAAGTGTTGGAGGGTAAAATTGCGGGCCCGTTTGACACGTGGCCGATGCCCGAACTCATCGTCTCTCCACTGGGGGTTGTACCTAAGAAGGAGCCGGGGGAGTTTCGTCTGATTCATCACCTGTCGTGGCCGGAAGGGTCGTCGGTGAACGATTTCATTGCGGCGGAGGATTCCAGGGTACTGTACGCGTCTGTGGATGATGCGATCGGTTTGGTGCGGGCTTGTGGCCGGGGTGCGGAATTGGCAAAGTGTGACATTAAATCTGCGTTTCGCCTCCTTCCCATTCATCCGGCGGATTTCGCATTGCTAGGAATGCAGTTTGGGGGGCGATTTTTATGGATAAGGTTTTGCCAATGGGCTGTGCCGTATCCTGTGCGTTGTTCGAAACCTTCAGTTCCTTCTTGCAGTGGGCTTTCACAGACAGGTCGGGACACCGGCTGGTGTCCCACTATTTGGATGATTTTTTGTTTGTGGGGCATGGCCAGTCGGGGGAGTGTGGGGAGGCTCTACGACAGTTTAAGCGGCTGGCCTGTGACTTTGGGGTTCCATTGGCACCGGAAAAGACAGCTGGGCCTAGCTGTCGTTTGTCCTTTCTGGGTATCGAATTGGACTCCGTGGTGTGGGAGGCGAGGTTGCCCCAGCAGAAAGCGGGGGAGATGCAGGAATTTCTGTTGCACGTGGTGGAGCAGCGGAGGATTGACTTGAGATCGGTACAATGGCTGTTGGGTTTGTTGAACTTCGCATGTCGAGTGGTGCGGGCTGGCAGGACTTTTTGCAGGCGGTTGGGCATGGCCATGTCCGGGGCGGTGCTCCCGCATCACAGAGTGCGGATATCCATGGGCGTGTGAGCGGAATTGCGGATCTGGCACGTTTTTCTGAGTGAATTCAACGGGGTGTCTTTGAATTTTGTGGATGACAAAATGGTGTGGCAAGTGCAGATCTTTTCAGACGCGGCTGGCGCAAAAGGTTTCGGCATTTTCTGGGACGGGAGGTGGTGTGCAGAACAGTGGCCCGGGCATTGGTTGACGCAGGGCAGGAGCATCGCATTCTTGGAGTTCTTTCCGTTGGTGGTCGCACTTCACGTGTGGGGTTTGGAGTTTCAGAACAGGTCGGTTTTGTTCCATGTGGACAACAGGACGGTGGTGGACTTGGTGAACAATCAGAGGGCAAGGGATCTGCGGGTGCTGCGCTTACTGCGAAGTTTTATGGTGCTGTGTCTGCGTTTCAATGTGCTGTTTCGCGCACAACATGTGCCGGGCGCCAGAAATGACATAACGGATGCATTGTCTCGTTCGCAGTGGCAGCGCTTCAGGAAGCTGGCGCCGGGAGCAGAGGCTTGCAAGACCGAGGTGCCAGAGGGTATCTGGAGCTGGGGGGAGTGAGAGTAGTGGATCTGGTTGAGAAATCTATTGCGGACTCCACAAGGCGCGCATATCAGCTGGCATGGGTTGAATTTGGAGCATTTTTGGGGTGGGCAAGTGTGAACTGGCGGATGTCACGCAGCAGCTGTGAGGAGGGGGTGATGAAGTTCGTGTTGGATTGTATGGAGAGAGGTCTGTCGCAAGGGACGATTGCGGGGAAGTTAGTGGGCATTTCCTTCTATGGCATGGTGTATTTGGGTTTTGATCCAGCGAGGAGTGAATTGTTGAGTAGGATGTTAAAGGGCTGGGGAAGGGTGAGAGGGGGAGTTGTTATTATGATGTTGCCGAGTTGGCTTTGTTTCGTTTGTGCATGATATGGATGTTTTTTGGGGCATTCAGGGTGTCTGAGTTGTTGGGGGCAAGAGGTGTGCCTGGCAGGCGTTTTGAGGATGTGCGAGTTGACGGGGCACGTTTGGGTATCTGGTTGGGGCAGTCCAAAACCGATCAGGCGGGGAGGGGCAAGTGGGTGTGGTTGTGTGAGTCGGGTTGGGCAGGGGCTTGCCCGGTGCAGGAGTGGAGTGCGTTTCGCAGGCAGGCGGGGAGGATGGAAGGAGAGATATTTTGTCACGCTTCTGCTAAGAGGGTCACGGCGTTCCAGTTACTGGAAGTGTTACGAATGACAGTGAAGTGCCTGGGCAAGGACCCTGCTTTGTATGGGACGCACTCATTTCGGATCGGCGCGGCAACGGCGGCGGCTAGGCTGGGGTGGTCCTGGGAGAGGATCAGGCGAATTGGTAGGTGGAGGTCGCGTTGTTGCGAGCGGTATGTGCGAAAGTAGGGCTGACAAGCGCGAAGGTGCGCGACGGCTGCTGGAGCGGTAGGGGTCTGTTTCTTTGTTTCTAATTTCTTTTTTCTTCGTAGGTTGCGTGGGGGGTCCGGGAGTCAAGACGGTTACCTGGATCGTTGGACATTTCTTTGTGCATTGGGCTTTCAAATATGCTGACAGGCAGGTGTACGGTCGTAGCCTTGGCCTACGGAGCAGTCATCATGAGGTACATTGGTGAGGCAAAAGTGGGATGCGCTGGGAGCACTGCTGCCCTGGCTGACGAAGAAAGTATCGCAAGGAGGATGCCCGGACATGCTCGTTATCCATTTGGGGGAAAATGATCTGGTAACCAATCCGGGGTGTTGTTGCTTCATTTGATGCAAAGGGACTTGGAGGCTATGAGACGCAATCTGGCTGGCGCCTGCATTGTATGGACTGAATTCATCCCACGCCGGATCTGGAGGGGAGCAGTGAAGCCCGCAGCGGTTGAACGAGCGAGGAGAAAATTAAATAGGGCTATGCGTGTTTTTTGTGGGAACATTGGAATCAAGCTGATTGCGCACACGGGTCTGCGACTCAAAGAGCCCCTTCTCTTTAGGGACGACGGGGTGCACCTTTCGTACATGGGCAATGCGTACTATATGATGGAGTTGAGGGATGTCATCAGTGCATTATGGAACGAGTCCATTTGGTGCCGGAGGGAGTGAGGATGAAAGGTGCACTTGTGTGGGGTGGGGCAGGTAACCGCCCTCCGGGGGTTCCCTGGTTGGCGTACTTGGGAGGGGGGGGAGTCCATGACGGGCATACTCACCCTTCCGGGGAGGGGGATACTGGTGCAAGGTGGGGCTGCGTCATGCAGGAGTGCGATGGAGGGAGACGATGGAGGAGGTTGGAAGAGAAGTGAAGAAGCGAATGAGATAAGTGAGGAGGTCGCTGGGTGATGCGGGAGTGAATATTTGGAGTATGGGAGCGAATGGAAAGATGAGAGATATGTCGTTGGGGATTGTTGTTTATTGTTTTTGTTACGGTTGTTCAACCCTGTCCTAATAAATGGCCTTTTACGCTAACTAATTGCGTGGAGTGGTTATTGCGCGATGGCTGTTTGCGCCCCGTAGGGGTCCGGGGTGCTATTTTCAGCAGGCGGCGGGCAGGAGCTTCAAACTACGCGTCCTACTTTGCCGCATCTTGGCCACGCCCCCTTTCCTAACATTTTAAAGGCAGAACAAATACAACAAAGAATCGCAGTTGAAGTACGGAGGTAAACTCGTTTGCTGTGTTTTGAAAAGAGTAACTTTCAGGCACTGAAGCTCAATACATGTCCTTTCCCGGCCTCTCTGGGCAAGGCTGGCGTGCAGGAAAATGTAAGAGACGCAAATGGCAATTAGCAGGGAGGAAGACTGGAGAAGAGGGGGTGAGCCGACAGAGCTCGAGGCAGGAAGCATGGCTGCCAGGCCACCGCAGAGCTCTGACCCCCAGATAGGGCCCATACTGTCCCTATGACATCATCTGACTGTGGGTCCCTGGCGCGTATTCTAACTCGCTTGGCGCGAGATGCGAGACTGAGGTCACCCCGAGCTCTGCCTTTATCAGATGCCCGCTCATTTTAATTGGCCGTGTGAATCAAGCACATCGCTCCCCGGCCGTCTCATTATAGGGGCCATGGTTTAAGGCAGGGCAGAGCATGGGAATCCCAAGGCACCCTACAAATCGAGTCAGACTTGTTTGCAAAGAGAAGTCCTCCCTGTCGTGAAATTCGAACATTTCCTCTCAGGCCACTATCGCAGCAAGAGCAGAGCGGCTGAGACAGTGCTTGACATGTGTGGGAATTCGTTTAGTGGCCAGAACTTCTGCGAAGCTGTTAGGGCTGGGGCGGTGTCAGTCACGTCTGTCTCCGTGGAGGGTAGCACGGCCTTCACAATGGCTGTGAGTCCGATATCACAGCAGCCGAGCGTGAGTGCCTCTGTTCAAGCCCTAATGCCCTTGAGAGAGTGAGCCAGCATACCCGAAACAGCGGAGCTGTCGCTCATGGCGCGGGCCGATGAACGGTACGCGTCCCGCACCTCGCTAGTCGAGCCGTCCTCGGCAACCAAACAGAGCTTCCGGCTGCTCGCCCTCGTGTTTGACTTGCCTTCTCGTAAAAAGTCCATTAGTGCTCCAGATGGCTTCAGGAGCGGCCCCACCGGGTGCTGTCAGGGCTGGGGGGGGGGGAGGGGGGGGATCTCTAGGACATGAGTAGCGGTAAAAGCTGACCCACCCTACGTCACTCCAGAGAACCAGGCATGGATGGTGTGCCCCTACCCGGCCTCTACACACACAGCAGATCAAGGGACTAGGAGATGCCCAAAATGTGCCCGTATCCCATCTTGGTGCTTAAAACACCCACCAAACTGGGCCAGGCCAGCCAACTAGGGGGCCTTCTCTGACTCCCCATGCAGGTGTGGGGGTTGTATGACGTACACATTCCTGGAACGATTTGTTTCCAAATACCTTCAGGACACAAAAAACAAACATGGGCAAAGCCAATAGGCGAGGCCATCATAAACTCCCATCTGCTGGCACAAACAAATCAAAATGTAAAAACCATTCACTGATATGGCAGCTTTTTATGTGATTGTCTTCTAAAAATAGAAGCCTTTCAGTTGTCAAAGGATGCTACCTCTTTACCGACCTATATTTCGTTTATTCTGTAGTGAACACTCTCAAAAAAATTATGATAAACAGGCAAACAACAAACCCATAAATACAATGTCTACACACAGTTATTTCAGCTGTGCCGCGCATTCTGGTATTATTATCTACGGAGGAGGCGAAAATAACTCGCCCCCGAACCCAGCACTCTAGTCACAGACAGTTCAAATATTATAATGTATGTAACTTCAGCACTTTAGAACTTTAAAATGGAGACAGAAAGTAAATCACCATCTAACTTGGCACTCGAAAACCAATCAAAACAAATAAACGCAATTTAAAGCAAATATAAAAAAAATAACCAAGTGGGAAGTCAACAAATGAACAGGGAGAGCCGAGCCCAGGGCCTGGCTCGGCTTTTAGAGTCCATGCACCAGCCAAGCCCTAAAAATCTCTGCTATTTAAATCACACAAAAACCTCACGTGAAATATGTCTCTTTCAAGTAGTGCATTTCTTGAGCACGTGGGAAGGTTCGACTTTAATAAGTCACTTTATAGCACTGAGCAGTCTTTACTACACTGAGTACCAGTTACATTACACAAGGTCGTGTTCATATCTTTGAGCGCAGGGAGATTAAGAGATTTGCCCAGAATCACAGAATGTTGGGTCAGTGCCGAGACTCAACTTGGTTCTCCAGCTACAAAGTTGGCAGCTCTGGGCCTAACCCCACATAGTGAGTAGAGGGAGGGCCAGTGGCGTAACGAAAGTTGAAGGGGGCCCCCCTGCAAGGCACACAGAGGGGCCCGCTCCGGATTTAAGCCGGAGCTCTCGGGTGAGTACGGTGCTGAGGGGGCCCCCTGCAGCTCGGGCCCCCCGCAAGGCACGCAGAGGGGCCCGCTCCGGATTTAAACCGGAGCTCTCGGGTGAGTACAGTGCTGAGGGGGCCCCCTGCAGCTCAGGGCCCCCTTACAAGGCACACAGAGGGGCCCACTCCGGATTTAAGCCGGAGCTCTCCGGGGTGAGTACGGTGCTGAGGGGGCCCCCTGCAGCTCGGGCCCCCCGCAAGGCACGCAGAGGGGCCCGCTCCGGATTTAAACCGGAGCTCTCGGGGTGAGTACAGTGCTGAGGGGGCCCCCTGCAGCTCAGGGCCCCCTTACAAGGCACACAGAGGGGCCCGCTTTGGATTTAAGCCGGAGCTCTCCGGAGTGAGTACAGTGCTGAGGGGGCCGCCTGCAGCTCGGGGCCCCCTCCAAGGCACACAGAGGGGCCTGCTCCGGATTTAAGACAGAGTTCTCCGGGGTGAGTACAGTGCTGAGGGGTCCCCCTGCAGCTCGGGGCCCCCTGCTAGGCACACAGAGGGGCCCGCTTCGGATTTAAGACAGAGCTCTCCGGGGTGAGTACAGTGCTGAGGGGGCCCCCTGCAGCTCGGGGCCCCCTGCAAGGCACACAGAGGGGCCCGCTCCGGATTTAAGCCGGAGCTCTCCGGGGTGAGTACAGTGCTGAGGGGGCCCCCTGCAGCTCGGGGCCCCCTGCAAGGCACACAGAGGAGCCCGCTCCAGATTTAAGCCGGAGCTCTCCGGGGTGAGTACAGTGCTGAGGGGGCCCCCTGCAGCTCGGGGCCCCCTGCAAGGCACACAGAGGGGCCCGCTCCGGATTTAAGCCGGAGCTCTCCGGGGTGAGTACAGTGCTGAGGGGGCCCCCTGCAGCTCGGGGCCCCCTGCAAGGCACACAGAGGGGCCCGCTCCGGATTTAAGCCGGAGCTCTCCGGGGTGAGTACAGTGCTGAGGGCGCCCCCTGCAGCTCGGGGCCCCCTGCAAGGCACACAGAGGGGCCTGCTCCGGATTTAAGCCGGAGCTCTCCAGGGTGAGTACAGTGCTGAGGGGGCCCCCTGCAGCTCGGGCCCCCTGCAAGGCACACAGAGGAGCCCGCTCCGGATTTAAACCAGAGCTCTCCGGGGTGAGTACAGTGCTGAGGGGGCCCCCTGCAGCTCGGGGCCCCCTGCAAGGCACACAGAGGGCCCGCTCCGGATTTAAGCCAGAGCTCTCCGGTGTGAGTACAGTGCTGAGGGGGCCCCCTGCAGCTCGGGGCCCCCTCCAAGGCACACAGAGGGTCCCACTCCAGATTTAATCTGGAGCTCTCTGGTGTGAGTACAGTGCTGAGGGGGCCCCCTGCAGCTCGGGCCCCCTGCAAGGCACACAGAGGGCCCGCTCCGGATTTAAGCCAGAGCTCTCCGGGGTGAGTACAGTGCTGAGGGGGCCACCTGCAGCTCGGGCCCCCCTGCAAGGCACACAGAGGGGCCCACTCCGGATTTAAGCCGGAGCTCTCCGGGGTGAGTACAGTGCTGAGGGCGCCCCCTGCAGCTCGGGGCCCCCTGCAAGGCACACAGAGGGGCCTGCTCCGGATTTAAGCCGGAGCTCTCCCTGGGGTGAGTACAGTGCTGAGGGCGCCCCCTGCAGCTCGGGCCCCCTGCAAGGCACACAGAGGAGCCCGCTCCGGATTTAAGCCGGAGCTCTCCGGGGTGAGTACAGTGCTGAGGGCGCCCCCTGCAGCTTGGACCCCTGTGTTAGGCCCCTGGGGAGGGCAGCAGGCGGAAGCCACGTGAAATCTCAGCTCAGTGCGGGCTCGAGGTTCCAACACGACCTCACGCTGAGCCAGAGCCAGGCATCAGGCTCGAGCCTGGCTCGGGCTTTCAGGAGCTCGCCCACCTCTACACAGCTATAGTACATGTTTATTTATGTTAAAAGAAAAGCATAAACATTTTCAGAGTTACGTTACCCTTGCTGAAGGCTGCAGGAAGATAAAACCTAGTCTACGCGCGAAGTTGTTATTTTCTTGTTTTTTTCTGTAAAAAATGCCTATCGCTGATATCCAGTAAGTGGCAAATTTAATGTTAATAAAAATTATTATACCAAAAAAAAACCTCGTCTGCAATGAAATGCACGGATATGTACATCCAAGCCCCTCCTTGGTGCTCTTCGTTTGTCGTGTCTCTCCTGTACCCACGTCTCATCCCTGCAGCCTCCTGGAGTCTGCCCTGGTCAAATATGCAGGAGCGTCCCATGGTGGGCACTGGTGCCAGCAAGGAGCATGGCCCCTTTGACTGCAGCAGGGGCAGCACAGGAATTATCAGGGTTCATTGGACCTCTCAGGGTCCCCATGCCACTGCACCTGCTGCACCAGGGGTAGCAACGCCCCTGCAGATATGGTTCTGGTTATAACTTGGCATGCATTCCCTGGAGCTGCTGAAGGTCCATAGGGCGCCCCGGCCCCTTGGCACGTGCTGTTACACCAAGCGCCTGACGGTCCGCAGAGCCCCATGAACCCCATTAACAACCATGTACATGCCCTCGTACCCACGTCAGTCTTGAGTACAGCCACCCCCACAACCTTCGTATGTCCCATCACCCCAAACCCCAAACTGTCTCTGTGGTTCCCATAAACTTCCACCCAGATCCCATCATGTTCAAGCCAACTCGCATGTCCCATCACCCCAAAGACATACCCATCGCCTCATGCACCCAAGCATGACCTGCCATCTTCAGAAGTTTCTGCGCCCCAAATCTCCTGTGTCCTATCGTCCCTGTAGGGTCACAGAACTAGAAGATACGTATCCCCGCAAAGGGCTCCAAGCCCAAATATCGACCATTGTTGCGAACTTCACCAAAGTCGCATCATACCCAGGTCCAGGCTGGGTTCCATCACCCTAAATTACTTATGGCCTCTTACCCACACACCTACTTCCCGATCACCCGAACTCTAGAATCTCCAAACTCCCTGCCAAACCCCTCCCCAAACTCTATTCGATGCCCCATCATCCATAGGCCGCCCTATAGGTCCTCACCTGCCCGTCCCTCCTGTGGCCCTCGCCCTCCTCCCTATGGCCCATCGCTCACAACCCGCTCACAGAGGCCTGTTCTTCATCTGTTTAATAGGTTCTCTCTTCAGTCTCCCAAACTCAGGGGAACTGGGGGGCCGGGGTGGGGGGGCTGAGCTCAGGTCTCGACCTTAAACTCGACCGTGAAGAGCGGCAGCTCTGCCGCAGTGGCTGGGGGTGGAGTCCCCATCCGTCGCCTCCAGGTGAAGCAGGAATCCTTAGAGAGCATGGGAGGCTGGAAGTGGCAGCAGACAGCTGGCCCCCGTCCTTACAACCCCCCCCCCCCCCCCTGGCGCGAGCTCCCGGGCCCTTCATCCATCATGTCCTCCTTGCCCCTCCTTCTGGGCGCGGATCGCAGGGTCCTTGCTCTGCAGGCTGGAGGAGCGTGGAGAGTGGGTGGAGAGGAGGAGGCACTGGTGGGGTGGGGGGGGGGGGGGTGAAGGAGGGGACGTGCGAGCCGCAGCCTTCCAGCTTCAGTAGCCCTTCATCACGCAGAGGTGCCGGCTGTGGCCAGCACTTGAAGCACTTGACGACCCGGTCAGCCCATCAAACAGTGGTGCCCCCCCCCCCCCCCCATGGACAGATGGAACTAAGCGTCACTCATGCATGTCAAGGCCTGCCCCTCCCCACCAGGTGGCGCCAGTAAGATTCTTCTGACATGTTCCTGATGCTCCCAAAAGTTGAGTCCTGTTAACCTCTGGACGGCATCTGTTGGACACCTCGAGGCTTGACAAGAGCCCCTCTACCTGCTTCTCGGGGGCCATTTTCCTCAGCAGCATGGCGTATGTTGGTTGGTCCTTCAGCGCGTAGAGTCCTCCTAGTCCCGGGGATGGCTATCACGAACATTAGCCATAGCTCAGGAGAGGCAGTCCAGGATCTGCAGACCCTGGTAAGGCTGAGCCTGGGAGCCAAGGTGGGCATCACGCTGACGTATGGGGCGCTCTTCGTGTGCGGGGTGCTGGGGAACACCCTGGTGATCCGGGTCATCCGGAAGATGAGGGCCCGTTGCCTCATCCAGGCCTCCGTCAGCCAGCACCTCTGCAGCCTGGCCTGCTCCGACCTGCTGGTGCTGTTGGTGGGCATCCCCACGGAGCTCTATGGCATCATCTGGGGGCCGTACCCCTGGCCCAGCGGCACCGTGGGGTGCAAGGGCTTCTACGCGCTCTGGGAGGTGTCCAGCTACGCCACCATCTTCAACATCCTGGCCTTCAGCTGCGAACGGTACCTGGTGACCTGCCACCCGCTGCAGGTCAAGCTGATGGCCAGCTCGCGCACCCGCAAGCTGGTGGCACTGGTGTGGGCCCTCGCCGTGCTCGCTGCCCTGCCCACCCTCTTCACCATGGGCCTGGAGGACGCCTACCTGCCCTTCCACCAGGCTGGGGGGCCGCCGCGGGCCCCGCTCTGGATCTGCACCAACCTCCTGGCCCAGGAACGCCTCTTCGCCATCGCCGTCTGCGTGTCTTTGGCGCTGTATGTGCTGGTGCTCCTGGCCGTGGCGGTGACCTGTCGGAGGATGATGGTGGCCCTGCAGCGCAGCCGCGCCGGCTCCATCTGTGTCCGTGGCCCGGCGAGCCAGGTGCTGGCCACGGGCCGGAGGCCAGGGAGGACGTGCATCCGGAGGCAGAACGTCCTCATGCTGGGTGAGTGCCACCCAGGAAGCCACCCTTCCTTCTCAGCTTCTTTCCATCCATGCCACCAAACGAGTCAATAGAGAGAGCAGGCAGAGGAGATGAGGAGGCAGAGATGCCAAGCCTAGAAGTGGGCACATGTAGCCCCCAGAGCGCCAATTACAGAGGGTTTCCTAGAAAGCATCAGAGCGCGCGCCATGTTCCGTTCACCATGTGCGAGTAGGGCACGCGAGGCCACGCGAGCAGGGCAGTGTGCGAATCGGAGGTGCGAGGGTAGCTGGAGTAGGGCACGGGGACGGAGAGCAGATGAAGTCGGTGGAGCACTGAGAGAAAGCGATGCGGGGCAGAGAGAGCTGATCATGGGACAGTAAAGTAAGTGCAGGTGGGCGGTATGGCGAGTGCGGAGAAGGTAGCGTGGGGGTAGGTGCGGGGGGAATGGAGCAGAGAGAAGACGAGACAGGGCAGGAAGTGGAGAGGAGACGATGGGCGAGGGCGGGCGAGTCATGGCAGTGTGTGAGTGCATGTGAGAAGAAGTGAATGAAGGTGAGAGGGCGACTGCAGGTGGGTAAAGGCAATGCGATGAGATGAGACAGGAAGTGAGTCGAAACTGGGGAACATTTGCTGCAGGGCAGTGAGAGCCGGCGAGACTGTTGTAGGAACCGATGAGATCACAGCGAGTGAAGGTGAAGCGGGGCAGTGAGAGGCAGTGAACGTAATAGGATAGGGTAGAGTAAATGAGACAGGGCAGTGAGAGCAAGGAGATATTGGGGTGAAGTGAGACAGGACAGTGAGTGCAGCTGAGACAGGACAGTGAGAGCGGTGACTGTAGTTGCGGTAGCATGGAGCAGTGTTCGTAAGGCAGGGATATTGTGGGGTCACGTGAGACAGGAAGTTGGTGTAGGTGAGTCAGGACAGTGAGTGCAGGTGAGGCAGGACAGTGAGTGCAGGTGAATCAGGACAGTGAGTGCAGGCGAGGTAGGGCAGTGAGAGCAGGTGAGGTAGGACAGTGAGAGCATGGAGATAGTAAGGTAAAACGAGTCACATCTGTGAGTGCATGTGAGTTACCGCAGTAAATGCAGGTGAGGCAGGACAGTGAGAGCATGGAGATAGTAGGGTCAGAGGAGACAGAAAGTGAATGCAGGTGAGTCAGGACAGTGAGTGCAGGTGAGGTAGGACAGTGGGTGCATGTGAATCAGGACAGTGAGTGCATGTGAGACAAGACAGTGAGAGCATATATATATAGGAGGATCAGGGGAGACAGGAAGTGAGTGCAGGTTAATCAGGACAGTGAGTGGTGGTGAGGCAGGGCAGTGAGAGCAGGGATATAGTGGGGTTAGTGAGACAGGAAGTGAGTGCAGGTGAGTTAGGACAGTGGGTTAGGTGTAGCAGGACATTGAGTGCAAGTGAGGCAGGACAGTAAGAGCATGGAGATAGTAGGGTCAGGTGAGACAGGAAGTGAGTGCAGGTGATTCAGGACAGTGAGTGCAGGTGAGGTAGGACAGTGAGTGCAAGTGAGGCAGGACAGTGAGAGCATGGAGAAAGTAGGGTCAGGTGAGACAGGAAGTGAGTGCAGGTGAGTCAGGACAGTGAGTGCAGGTGAGGTAGGACAGTGAGAGCATGGAGATAGTAAGGTAAAGCGAGTCGCATCTGTGAGTGCACGTGAGTTACCGCAGTGAGTGCAGGTGAGGCAGGACAGTGAGTGCAAGTGAGGCAGGACAGTGAGTGCAGGTGAGGCAGGGCAGTGAGAGCAAGGCAGTGAGAGCAAGTGAGGCAGGACAGTGAGAGCATGGAGATAGTAGGGTCAGGTGAGACAGAAAGTGAGTGTAGGTGAGTCAGGACAGTGAGTGCAGGTGATTCAGGACAGTGAGTGCAGGTGAGGCAGGACAGTGAGTGCAAGTGAGGCAGGACAGTGAGAGCATGGAGAAAGAAGGGTCAATTGAGACAGGAAGTGAGTGCAGGTGAGTCAGGACAGTGAGTGCAGGTGAGGTAGGACAGTGAGAGCATGGAGATAGTAAGGTAAAACGAGTCATGTCTGTGAGTGCATGTGAGTTACCGCAGTGAGTGCAGGTGAGGCAGGACAGTGAGTGCAGGTGAGGCAGGACAGTGAGTGCAGGTGAGGCAGGACAGTGAGTGCAAGTGAGGCAGGACAGTGAGTGCAGGTGAGGCAGGACAGTGAGAGCAGGTGAGGCAGGACAGTGAGTGCAAGTGAGGCAGGACAGTGAGTGCAAGTGAGGCAGGACAGTGAGAGCAGGTGAGGCAGGACAGTGAGAGCAGGTGAGGCAGGACAGTGAGAGCAGGTGAGGCAGGACAGTGAGTGCAAGTGAGTCAGGACAGTGAGTGCAAGTGAGGCAGGACAATGAGAGCAGGTGAGGCAGGACAGTGAGTGCAAGTGAGGCAGGACAGTGAGTGTAAGTGAGGCAAGACAGAGAGAGCAGGTGAGGCGGGACAGTGAGTGCAAGTGAGTCAGGACAGTGAGTGCAAGTGAGGCAGGACAGTGAGAGCAGGTGAGGCAGGACAGTGAGTGCAAGTGAGGCAGGACAGTGAGAGCAGGTGAGGCAGGACAGTGAATGCAAGTGAGGCAGGACAGTAAGTGCAGGTGAGGCAGGGCAGTGAATGCAGGTGGGGCAGGACAGTGAGTGCAGGCGAGCCAGGACAGTGAGTGCAAGTGAGGCAGGACAGTGAGTGCAAGTGAGGCAGGACAGTGAGTGCAGGTGAGGCAGGACAGTGAGTGCAGGTGAGGCAGGACAGTGAGTGCAGATGAGGCAGGACAGTGAGTGCAGGTGAGGCAGGACAGTGAGTGCAAGTGAGGCAGGACAGTGAGTGCAGGTGAGGCAGGACAGTGAGAGCATGGAGATAGTAAGGTAAAATGAGTCATGTCCGTGAGTGCACATGAGTTACCATAGTGAGTGCAGGTGAGGAAGGACAGTGAGTGCAAGTGAGGCAGGGCAGTGAATGCAGGTGGGGCAGGACAGTGAGTGCAGGTGAGGCAGGACAGTGAGAGCAGGTGAGGCAGGACAGTGAGAGCAGGTGAGGCAGGACAGTGAGAGCAGGTGAGGCAGGACAGTGAGTGCAAGTGAGGCAGGACAGTGAGTGCAAGTGAGGCAGGACAGTGAGAACAGGTGAGGCAGGACAGTGAGAGCAGGTGAGGCAGGACAGTGAGAGCAGGTGAGGCAGGACAGTGAGTGCAAGTGAGTCAGGACAGTGAGTGCAAGTGAGGCAGGACAATGAGAGCAGGTGAGGCAGGACAGTGAGTGCAAGTGAGGCAGGACAGTGAGTGTAAGTGAGGCAAGACAGAGAGAGCAGGTGAGGCAGGACAGTGAGTGCAAGTGAGGCAGGACAGTGAGAGCAGGTGAGGCAGGACAGTGAGTGCAAGTGAGGCAGGACAGTGAGAGCAGGTGAGGCAGGACAGTGAATGCAAGTGAGGCAGGACAGTAAGTGCAGGTGAGGCAGGGCAGTGAATGCAGGTGGGGCAGGACAGTGAGTGCAGGCGAGCCAGGACAGTGAGTGCAAGTGAGGCAGGACAGTGAGTGCAAGTGAGGCAGGAAAGTGAGTGCAGATGAGGCAGGACAGTGAGTGCAGGTGAGGCAGGACAGTGAGTGCAGGTGAGGCAGGACAGTGAGTGCAGGTGAGGCAGGACAGTGAGTGCAGATGAGGCAGGACAGCGAGTGCAAGTGAGGCAGGACAGTGAGTGCAGGTGAGGCAGGACAGTGAGTGCAAGTGAGGCAGGACAGTGAGTGCAGGTGAGGCAGGACAGTGAGAGCATGGAGATAGTAAGGTAAAATGAGTCATGTCCGTGAGTGCACGTGAGTTACCATAGTGAGTGCAGGTGAGGAAGGACAGTGAGTGCAAGTGAGGCAGGACAGTGAGTGCAGGTGAGGCAGGGCAGTGAATGCAGGTGGGGCAGGACAGTGAGTGCAGGTGAGGCAGGACAGTGAGAGCAGGTGAGGCAGGACAGTGAGAGCAGGTGAGGCAGGACAGTGAGAGCAGGTGAGGCAGGACAGTGAGAGCAGGTGAGGCAGGACAGTGAGAGCAGGTGAGGCAGGACAGTGAGAGCAGGTGAGGCAGGACAGTGAGAGCAGGTGAGGCAGGACAGTGAGAGCACGGAGCTAGTAGGATCAAGTGAAACAGGAGGTGAGCATAGGTGAGTCAGGACAGTGAGAGCAGGTGAGGCAGGACAGTGAGAGCAGGTGAGGCAGGACAGTGAGAGCAGGTGAGGCAGGACAGTGAGTGCAGGTGAGGCAGGACAGTGAGAGCAGGTGAGGCAGGACAGTGAGAGCAGGTGAGGCAGGACAGTGAGAGCACGGAGCTAGTAGGATCAAGTGAAACAGGAGGTGAGCATAGGTGAGTCAGGACAGTGAGTGCAGGTGAGGCAGAGTACAAAGAGCTGCGGAGACAGCTCGACCAGTGCAGGGATATCATAGGAGTGAACTGTCCTTGAGCACTGGACACCAGATATTTTCCTGAGCACTGGACTCTTGGGGTTTTCCTGCACACTCGGCTGTCCGGTCTTCAAGACACTGGTTGTCTTCAGTGTTACTATGCAGTGAACACTGGGTATTCCGCATCACTGGACATTGGGGCATTCAATCAATCAATCAGGGGTTTATAAAGCGCGCTTCTCACTCGTGAGGGTCTCAAGGCGCTGGGGGGGGGGGAGCGGCTCCGGATCAGCCGAAGACCCAGGTCTTGAGGTCCTTCCTGAACGTGTGCAGGGTTGGGGAGCATCTGATGTTCACAGGGAGATCGTTCCAGGCTTTCGCTGCGATGTAGGAGAAAGCTCTCCCGCCGGTTCTCTTTCTGTGGATGCGGGGAACCTTAGCCAGGGCGAGGTCGGCGGAGCGGAGGTTCCTCTTGGGTACGTCGAAGGATAGCCTCTTGTTGAGGTAGTTGGATCCGATGTTGTTGAGGGATTTGTAAGAATGGGTGAGGAGTTTGAAGTTGACCCTCTTCTCGACGGGGAGCCAGTGGAGGCCTCGTAGGTGTTGGGTCATGTGCTCATGGCACGGTGTCCCGAGGATGAGTGTGGCTGCGGCGTTCTGAATGGTTTGTAATTTATGTAGAAGAGTTTTGTTGATTCCAGCATAGAGGGCGTTGCCGTAGTCCAGTCTGCTGGTTATGAGTGCGTGGGTGACAGTCCTTCTTCAGTCTGGGGGGATCCATTTGAAGGTCTTACGGAGGATGCGAAGGCATTTGAAGCTGGTGGAGTCAACGGGGTTGATCTGGCGGTTCATGGAGAGGGAGGAGTCGAGGATGATGCCGAGGTTCCGGGCGTGGTCTGTAGGGGTGGGTGGGCTCCCGAGGGCCGGGGACCACCAGGTGTTGTCCCAGGCAGTTGTGCAGGGTCTGAGGACGAGGATCTCGGTTTTCTCTAAGTTTAGCTTCAGGCAGCTGTCCTTCATCCAGGAGGCCACGTTCTTTATTCCTTCCTGGAAGCAGAGTCTGGTGTCTTCGGGATTCTTCATGAGCGAGAGGATGAGTTGGGTGTCGTCGGCGTAGGATACGATGTTGAGTCCATGCAGTCTGACGATGGCGGCGAGAGGGGCCATGTAGATGTTGAAGAGCGTAGGGCTGGGAGATGATCCCAGGGGTACTTCGCAGCTGATTTCTGTAGGTTTGGAGAGGAGGGGTGAGAGTCGGATCCTCTGTGTTCTGTCGGAAAGGAAGGACCGGATCCAGTCGAGGGCGGTTCCTTGTATTCCTGCGTCGTCAAATCTGGCAGCGAGCGTGCGATATGAGACAGTGTCGAATGCTGCGGAGAGGTCTAGAAGGATGAGGGCCGCAGTGTGTCCCTGATCCAGTAGCATGCGGATGTCGTCGGTGGCGGTGAGGAGGGCAGTCTCGGTGCTGTGGTTGTGGCGGAATCCAGACTGAGAGGCGTCCATGATGGAGTTCTCTTCTATGAAGGCGGTCAGCTGGGTGTTTACGATTCTCTCGTGACTTTGGCCGCAAAGGGGAGGAGAGAGATGGGCCGGTAGTTTTTTAGGTCCGTAGGGTCGGCCGTTGGTTTCTTGAGGAGGAGTTTTACTTCTGCCCGGTTCCAGTAGTCTGGGCAGATGCCTGATCTGAGGGAGGCGTTGATGGTTTGTTGCAGTTCGGGTGCGAGGTCTGTGGCGGCCCTGTGGAATATGTGCGGTGGGCAGGGGTCCGTTGGGGCTCCAGAGTGTGTTTTCTTCATGGTCGCGGTGATGAGTTTGACGGTGGCGGGTTCCCATGACGTGATGGTCTGTTTGTCGGTGGTGGTGGGTAGAGGGGTGCTGTTAGTCGTTGGTTCGCTGAAGTTGTCATAGAGGGCCTTGATCTTCAGATGGAAGTAGGAGCTGAGCTAGTCACAGAGTTCCTGGGAGGGAGTGACACCCGTGGATTCGCAGGAGAGTTTGGCGAACTGCTGTATGATGCTGAACAGTTCCTTTGCATTGGATACGTGGGTCTAGACTTTGTCTCTTTTGAAGGTCCGTTTGGTGTCTCTTATGCGTTGGTGGTAGTCCTTCAGGGAGCTCTTGTTGTTGTTCCGTGGTTCTCAAGTTCCGCCAGGTTGTCTTTAGGCGTCTGCAGGCGCGTCTGGCTTCTAGAAGTTCTGCAGTGAGCCAGGCGGCTTTTAGCAAGCGTTGTCTGGCGGGGGCGGAGGGGTGCAAGCTTGTCGGTGCAGCAGGAGACCCAGCGGTGGAATTCTCTGGCTGCGGAGTTGGTGTTGTTCGTGGTGATGGGGGGGCTTTGATGGAGGGCAGTGCGGAGGTGTTCCTCTGTGACCTTGCTCCTGTTCTGTTGTAGCGGGCGAGGGGCGGGTTTGGGTGCGATGGTGGTGTTGAAGGTGAAATGGATGCAGTAGTGGTCAGTCCAGGGGGGTTGGGTAGTGTGGCTGAAGAGGATGTTCGTCCCTCCTGCAAAGATGGGGTCTAGGGTGTGACCCGCTCTGTGGGTGGGTGTGTTGACGAGCTACCTCAGTCCAAGGTTGTCGAGGTTGTCGAGGAGAGTGGTCGAGTCGGGGTTCGTTGCCGTTGTCGAGGTGGAAATTCAGGTCCCCGAGTAGAATGTAGTCCGTGGAGGTGATGGCGTGGGGTGCGGCGACTTCTGGGATGGTGGTTGCGTGGTGAGCACTGCTTGTCTTTAGTATTACTAAGCAGTGAACACTGGTTATTCCTGAGCACTGGAAATTGAGGCATTCTAGACACTGCTTGTCTTTAGTATTACTATGCAGTGAAC
Source organism: Triturus cristatus (assembly GCF_964204655.1). Classification (NCBI taxonomy): domain Eukaryota; kingdom Metazoa; phylum Chordata; class Amphibia; order Caudata; family Salamandridae; genus Triturus; species Triturus cristatus. Next base: position 1,248,174,164 of record NC_140582.1, read on the forward strand.
ACAGGGTATTCCTTAGCACTGGACATTGGGGCATTCTAGACACTGCTTGTCTTTAGTATTACGATGCAGTGAACACTGGGTTTTCCTTAGCACTGGACATTGGGGCATTCAAGACACTGCTTGTCTTTAGTGTTACTATGAAGGTAACACTCCGGTATTCCTGAGCACCGGACACTGGGGCACTGAAGACACTGCTTGTCTTTAGTATTACTATATAGTAAACATTCGGGATTCCTGAGCACAGGTCATTGAGGCTTTCAAGACACTGCTTGTCTTAAGTATTACTATGCAGCGAACCCCGGGTATTCCGGATCACTGCACATTGGGGCACTCAAGCACTGATGGTCTTAAGTATTACTATGCAGTGAACACTGGTTACTGCTGAGCACTGGACACTGGGGCATTGTAGACACTGCTTATCTTTAGTATTACTATGCAGTATACTGGTTATTCCTGAGCACTGGGCTTTGGGGCACTCAAAACACTGCTTGTCTTAAGTATTACTATGCAGTGAACACTGGGTATTCCTGAGCACTGGACACTGGGACATTCATGACACTGCTTGTCTTTAGGTTTACTATGCAGTATACTGGTTATTCTTGAGCACTGAGCATTGGGGCTTTCAAGACGCTGCTTGTCTTTAGTATTACTATAAAGTAAACATTCGGTATTCCTGAGCAATGGTCATTGAGGCTTTCTAGACACTGCTTGTCTTTAGTATTACTATAGAGTGAACACTGGATATTCCTGAGCACTGGACATTGGGTTGTTCAAGCACTGCTTGTCTTTAGTATTACTGTGCAGTGAACACTGCGTATTCCTGAGCAATGAGCATTGAGGCATTCTAGACACTGCTTGTTCTAAGTGTTACTGAACAATGAACACTTACGTATTTCTTATCACTGAACACTTTTTGCTCATCTGCACTGACTGAACACCTGATCACTGAACACTGGTAGGGCCCGATTCACAGAACTGACTTAAGACAAAATTCTAAACTTACTACCATTTTGGTATTCACAGAAGGCATTTACTCATTTTGGTATTCACAGAAGGTACTTACTCATTTCGGTATTCACAGAAGTTAGGAGTCCTAACTTTAGGACTCCTAAATGCCTTCTGTGAATACCGAAAGTCTTAAAATTAGGATTTTTCTCAATTTAGAAGTAGTAAAGTTAGGACTCCTAACTTTAGGACTCCTAAATGCCTTCTGTGAATGCCGAAAGCCTTAAAATAAGGATTTTTCTCAGTTTAGTAGTAGTATAGTTAGGACTCCTAACTTTAGGACTCCTAAATGCCTTCTCTGAATACCGAAAGTCTTAAAATTAGGATTTTTCTCAATTTAGTAGTAGTAAAGTTAGGAGTCCTAACTTTAGGACTCGTAAAAATCCTAATTTTAAGACTTTCGGTATTCACAGAAGGCATTTAGGAGTCCTAAAGTTAGGACTCCTAACTTTTGTGAATACCGAAATGAGTAAGTGCCTTCTGTGTATACCAAAATGAGTAAGTGCCTTCTGTGAATACCAAAATGGTAGTAAGTTTAGGATTTTGTCTTAAGTTAGTTCTATGAATCGGGCCCGTAGTATTTAAGTGCACTGGGGAGAGGGAGAATGCGCGTTTGAGCACGAGGGGCATTTCTGAGCAGCGCACACTAGGAGAGGGTTATTCCTGCATGCTGGGCCCTGGAGATGGTTCCGGGTACTGACACTAGATTTATTGCGGAGCGCTAGACACAGGTTTCCCTAAGCACTAGACACTTGGGATGTTCAACAACACTAGATACAAGGCATACTTCTGAACACAGGGCACTGAGATCATATCTGATCACTTGACAGTCGGTTATCCATCAGCACTGAGGATTTCGCGGCCCCGCACACTGAGATCGCTTCCTGAGCACTAGGAAATCGTAATGTCCCGTGAAGTCATTCTTGCCCATGGAACTCGGGCCGAGGGGTATTTGTGCGCACTGCACGCTGGAGGTATTCCTCACTTGGAGCATCTCTGATCACTGGACAATGGGCATATTCCTGAGTACCACACAAAGAGTAATATATTTAACACTTTAAAATCAACACATTCCTTTGCACTGAGTACTACAAGTATTTTCAATACTGGGCACGACTGTGGTAGTATTCCTAAAAACTGGAACCTGGGGGAGAGATACCCTTGTGCCCTAGACACTGGAGACTTTCTGTGTGTGGACACTGGGGTAGGTATTTGATGGACACTGGGGTGTCACTGAGTACTAGACACTGGGGGGTTTCCTCACACTGGACTCAGGTCTGGAGCGTTGGTCAGTGGAGTACTCAGCCCTGCTCATTCCTGAGCACTGGGTACTGTGGAAACCCATGATCACTGCACACCAGTAGCTTGTTGATTCATGGGCACTGGGTCAGTGGTATTATTGAACACTAAACATGGGGTGTACCTGAGCACTGGACACCGGGTATATTACTGGGCGTTGGACACTGGGTGACAGGTATTTTTGAGTATTGGTACATCAGTATATTTTTCAGCACTCGACACTGGGGTATTCCTGAACTCTCGACTCTAGACGCATTCTCAGCACTGGACATTGGTATCTTTGAGTATTGGTACATTTCTTATCACTCAACAGTAGGATATTCCTGAATACTGGACATTAGGTGCATTCTCAACACTGGGCACGGGTATCTTTGAGTATTGGTAAATTGGTATATTTCTCCGCAATCGCACTGGGGTATTCCTAAATACTGGACAATAGGTGCATTCTCAGCACTGGACATGGGTACCTTTGAGTATTGGTAGTTCGAGACATTCTGTAGTGTATTGGGCACTGGGGTATGTCTGAGCTGTGGACATGGCATCTTTCTGAGCAGTGGATAGTAAGATTACACTTGATCACTGCACACTAGTGGCTCTGTTGTCCACGGGGCACTGTGGAAGTGGTATTCCTGTCCTCTGGACACGGTGGTTGTTCCTAAGTCCGCGTCGCTGGACATGCCCCTGAGTACTAAACACTGAAGTCTGTTAATGTCTCGAGAACTGGAAACTGGAAAAGGGGCATCCCTGAGAAATGAAAACTGGTTTGTTCCAGTGTATCAGGCAGTTGGCTATTCCAGTGGCTTAGACACAAAAAGACGCCTGGGTATTGGACACTGAGGTATACCGTAGACCTATACATTGGACACAGGAGTAGTTCAGTGCACTGGACAGTGGGGTACTCGGCCGCATTGGGCACAGGGGTATTCCTGTGTATTGGACAGTGGGGTATTCCCCTACATTGGAAAGTGAGATATTCCTGTATATTGGACAGTGGGGTACTCGGCTGCATTTGGTACTGGAGTATTCCTGTATATTGGACAGTGGGGTATTCCCCTGCATTGGAAAGTGAGATATTCCTGTATATTGCACAGTGGGGTACTCGGCTGCATTGGGCATGGGGTATTCCTGCGTATTGGACAGTGGGGTATTCCCCTGCATTGGAAAGTGAGATATTCCTGTATATTGGACCGTGGGGTACTCGGCCGCATTGGGCACGGGGTATTCCTGCGTATTGGACAATGGGACATTCCCCTGCATTGGAAAGTGGGGTATTCCTGTACATTGGACAGTGAGATATTCCTGTATATTGGACAGTGGGGTACTCGGCTGCATTTGGTACTGGAGTATTCCTCTATATTGGACAGTGGGGTATTCCCCTGCATTGGAAAGTGAGATATTCCTGTATATTGGACAGTGAGGTACTCGGCTGCATTGGGCACAGGGGTATTCCTGTATATTGGACAGTGGGGTATTCCCCTGCATTGGAAAGTGAGATATTCCTGTATATTGGACAGTGGGGTACTCGGCTGCATTGGGCATGGGGTATTCCTGTGTATTGGACAGTGGGGTATTCCCCTGCATTGGAAAGTGAGATATTGCTGTACATTGGACAGAGGGGTATTCCTGTACATTGGACAGCAGGGTATTCCTGTACATTGGACAGTGGGGTATTCCTGTACATTGGACAGCAGGGTATTCCTGTACATTGGACAGTGGGGTATTCCGCTGCATTGGACAGTAAGGCAGTCCTCTGCATTGGGCACTGGGGTATTCTTGTACATTGGACAGCGGGGTATTATTGGACATTGGACAGTGAGGTATTATTGGACATTGGACAGTGGGGTATTCTTGTATATTGGACAGCAGGGTATTATTGGACAGTGGGGTATTATTGGACATTGGACAGTGGGGTATTCTTGTATATTGGACAGCAGGGTATTATTGGACAGTGGGGTATTATTGGACATCGGACAGTGGGGTACTCCTGTATATTGGACAGCGGGGTAATCTGATGCTTTGGGTTCTGCATTGGACTTTGATGTATTCCTGTACGTTTGATATTGGAGCCATACCAGGGCACTGGGCACTAGGATATTCTGAGCCTGCACACAGGCTGTATTCTTGAGCACCAGAAAAGGAGGGGTTCAGTGTGATGAATCCTTGGGTATTCCTATACACTGAACACTGGTGCATTACTGCACATTGGGCTCGGCATTATTGCTGTCCATTGGACTGTGGAGTAGTACAGCGCAGTAGGCATTGGTGTATTCCGGTGCAGTGGACAAAGAGGTATTGCAGTGCATTAGTCATTAATGTATTCGTGCCCACTGGACATTGAGGTGTTCCTGTCCCTGGGACACTGTGGTACACGTAAGCAGTGGACATTGGGATATTGCAGACTCTGCATACTGGTTGCATTCTTGAGCACCAGAAACTGGAGTGTTCAGTGTATGTGACACTGGAGTGTTACTGTACATTAGACATAGTACAGTGTAGTATAGTATAGTATAGTATAGTGTAGTATACTGTAGCGTAGCGTAGTATAGTATAGTATAGTATAGTGTAGTATTGTATAGTATAGTGTAGCATAGCGTAGCATAGCATAGCATAGTACAGTGTAGTGTAGCATAGCATAGCATAGCACAGCACAGTACAGTGCAGTGTAGTGTAGCGTAGTACCGTACAGTACAGTACAGTGTAGTGTAGCGTAGCATAGCACAGCATAGCATAGTACAGTACAGTACAGTATAGTATAGTGTAGTATAGTGTAGTATAGTGTAGTATAGTGTAGTATAGTATAGTATAGTGTAGTGTTGTGTAGCGCAGCATAGCATAGCATAGCGTAGTGTAGTGTAGTGTAGCGTAGCGTAGCGTAGCACAGCACAGCGCAGTGCAGTGCAGTGTAGTGTAGTGTAGTATAGCGTAGTATAGTATAGTATTGTATAGTATAGTACAGTATAGTATAGTATAGTGTAGCGTAGTGTAGTATAGTGTAGTATAGTGTAGTGTAGTGTTGTGTAGCGCAGCATAGCATAGTGTAGTGTAGTGTAGCGTAGCGTAGCACAGCACAGCACAGGGCAGTGCAGTGTAGTGTAGTGTAGTGTAGCGTAGTATAGTATAGTATTGTATAGTATAGTACAGTATAGTATAGTATAGTGTAGCGTAGTGTAGTATAGTAAAGTTTAGTACACCAGACTGTGGGATAGTACATTGGGCACTGGTGTATTTCAGTGCACCGGGCACTGGAGTATTCCAGTGCATTGGAGACTGGAGTATTCTGGTGCACTGGACACTGTGGTTTTCCGGTGCACAGGAGTCTGGAGTATTCTGGTGCACTGCAGACTGGAGTATTCTGGTGTGCATTGGAGACTGGAGTATTGCGGTGCACTGGAGACTGGAGTATTGCTGTGCACAGGAGACTGGAGTATTGCTGTGCACAGGAGACTGGAGTATTGCTGTGCACAGGAGACTGGAGTATTGCGGTGCACAGGAGACTGGAGTATTCCAGTGCACTGGACACCGCGGCATTGCTGCACATGGGACACTGAGCTATATCTGAGCAGTGGCACTAGCATATTCCTGAGCACCACTCTGGCTGTGTCCCAGAGCACTAGACTGTGGGGTTTTTAGGTCTCGGCTGCGAAGGCTGCGCTTGCGCAGTCTCGCTCCGAGATTTAATGACTTGGAGAAGAGGGGCTTGAACCCGCCCCTCTTCTCCCCTGTTCTCCATTGGCTGGCCTCTTGAATGCTGGCCAGCCATTGGAGAAGAGGTCAGTCATTCCAAACAGGCCCCGTCCTTTTCGGATCGGGGGGCGTGTTTTTTGCAAGAAGTCTCAAGGAGGAGACAACAGCAAAACACGCCCCCGAATCCGAAAAGGACGCTGCCTTTCTCCGAGGCATTTCTGCTCTGCCTCGGAGAAAGGCGGCTGTGTCTTCCGGTGCTGCCTTGCCTAAAAAAACACACACAAAAACGTTGTGCTACCACTCGACCCCTAGAATCTACTTTAAACTTGTTCGCTACGTACTCGAGAAGTCTACCCTGTGACTGGACAAAAGAGAGAGAAATCCAAATCTTTGAAATTAACATCTGCGCCGGACAAGACTTGTGCAAGCCCCACGGAAGGAAGGGAGGAATAAACTACTTTACTGAGAGCAGGTAGGGAGCGCGTTCTTGCTCTCCAGGCCTGCCCCTATAAACACGACAGCAGGAAGTCAGAGCGGGGTAATGTTCGCCACGCCAGGCCCCTCCTCTGACCCAGCCGCGCTGATGCCGCTGCTCCCCGGGCCGTCCTCGCCAGTTGGATGTACATTTCCGCTGGCAGGCGGTGGCGCCGGTACTTCGTGCGGGGACAGGTTGCCTCGGACACCAGCGGGCCCCCGGCTTCATGTACTCTGCAGCCTCCATGAGCAGCGAGGAGGGGCGCGGGCAGGCGACCGAGCCCAAGACGAGGAGTCCCGGCGACACCGCGGACGGGATGGCTGAGTCTGACAGGAGGATCGTGGAGGCGCATGACAAGGCATGCCGGGTAACCACACGTCCCAGCAGTGAGCCGCCATGGCGACTCTGTGTCCTTACAAGCCCCTCCCCTGTCCCAACTCCTCTGCCTTCTCAGGGGGGCAGACATCATAGCACCACCCTGATCCCGCACAGCTGACTTCAGGCATGTCACATGTTTTAAGGTGCACGTGACGGGACCGGATTTAGGAATTTTAGTTTAAGTGGCCAGGATTGGGTATGAATGTAATGTTTTGGAATCTAGAGAGACACTGGCAGTAGTTTGGTTATGCCATGTTCTTTTGAGCGCCGAATAGCTGGTGTATAGGTTTGTGTACGGTTCTTCATCCCGATGAGACATGGTTTGTGCATAGCTCATATATGTGTTTTTGAATTTAAACAATATTTAATGGGGTTTTACATGGGGTTTCTCCTGCTGTCATGCCTACAGTGACAGGAACTGATTTCAAAAGATTACAAGGGTTGCCTTTCTGGATACCTGCTTATCACGTGCACTGCATAGATCTAATATATGTAGATTCTGTTTTGCTCTATTAAAACATAACTACATGAGGATTTTGTATAGCAAACATCCTGAACTGAATGTCTTAAAGGTGGTCACAGATTTGATGCTCAATTCAAATGAGGGATAGTGAAGTAAAGTTATTTGCTTAGTATCACACAATTTGGTGAAGTGGGGAGGTTTCTTCCTCTCACTGGATGAATATTTCCTTGCTTTGCCCTGTACGAGCAAGGGACAATGCTGTCTGTTCACTTTTTTCATGTTCTAAATTTGGAAACTATGTTCCATAAATACACATATCACATGCTAGTTTAATGTGACGATATATGTATAAAACCTTAAAATGCCTTTCCTGAGCAATATTAAGCCGAAGGTGAGACAGGGGACTGGTTTTATGTTACTATAGCTGCATTCCCAAGACTTAGCATACTGTAGAAAGACGTATCGTGCGAAAAGCTCCTTGAAGGCATTCACATCCATTAACAAGCATTTACAATGCAACGGTCTCGGCATTGTTAAAGTTAGAGCTATCGGCATTGCTCATGACAATGCCGTTTCTTTAAATGTTTTAAAAACAAAAACATAAACAAAAATAATGTAATGAGCAATGCCAATAGCTCTAACTTTACCAATGCCGAGACCATTGCATTGTAAATGCTTGTTTGAGTAGTGGACACTGGGGTTGCACTGGATCTCGTCTGCACATTGGGCACGGGGGTATTTACCTGATCACTCGACTGAGAGCTGTGCACAGGAGGGGTGTTGTTTGGCAGTGAACATTGTAGGGATTTCCGACAATTTTTCTGAGAAGTGGAGACAATGGGGAGTGTACTTCTGAGCAGGGGGTGGGGTGTGGTGGGGGTTCTGTGAACAGAACGGGGGGATCAAACAGCACTGAGGACATTTCTGAGCCCTGGGTACGGAGGAGGACGGGTGTTGTGGGTGTTCCTGAGCACTTGTCACGTGTGGCATTAGCGGACATTGGTTCGGTGGTATTCCTGAACACAGGGCACCCCTAGTCTTCCTGAGCATTGGACACTGAGTCATGCTTCGGATTACGCTAAATTACACCCCTGAATGCTGCGTAGAATTTAATGCAGATGGTCTTTTATCTACCTACTAAAAGTGGTGGAGGGGAAGAAATACTTCATAACAATACTTCAATTTAGCAAACCTGAAAAGACCACAGACTCCTTCTTTAGGTTTGTCACTTTATTAGAAGGCCAAAAATAACACGATGTATACACATCGCAAAATCAACATATATAGGTATAGGAAAATCAGTACAGAGCTGATTCTACGAATATAAGTAATTCGGCATAAGAAAAATACAATTGTGAATCTCAGGATCAGGATACAACTCAGGATAGAAGCAGAGTCTAAATCTCTTTTCATTAGAAATAAAACAAATCTGTCCCTACACTACACTAAGAGAAGATGCTATCTAATACCCGTCCATCAAGTCCCAAAGGTGTCAGCACGTGTTGACTTCCTAGGAAGTACTCACGTCAAATGGGTTAAGGTGCTTAAGGCTCGGAGCGAGTTCTAAGATGCTCCTTTCTCTCCGAAAGCTAGCAGAAGTATGGGGTCTCTGTCCCTGCACATCATACAATATAGAATTCGATTCTCTGCTTCATCCTGGAAAAATTTCTATCCCAACTTTTTCTATTTGGGGAGTTTCACACTCTGTTAATTAAATTATTTCTGTTCATCAAGTCAACCTTGGTTCCCAGACCAGCCAGACACGCAGGAGATCCTCCCTTCTCGCTTCCAACCGTCTTCAAAGCATCCCTTGTATCTGTTTCCATCTGAAACTAACGAGTTGGCATTCCGATACCTGCAGTAGGATGAGATCACGGCTATTTCTTGAAAACAACATGCATTTAATTATTTATTTCATAAGAAGCCAAGGAAATGCAAAAACAAATACAGTCTTGGGCCTAGGAACTCGGGCAATTTAAACTAAACACGGTTACATTATATGGTTATAAATTGTCCTGCTCTTTGTATATTCAAGCATGACGTACATACATAATCATATTATAACATTTCACTACAATGAATGTTTAAACGAGTCTACTGGATACATGTTAATGATCATAAAACACTGCAAACAATATGGATATATGTGTAGGTGCATAGCACCCATGAATATAATGCACCCATACAATATAGAGTGCTGAAAGCGCTCTATCACTTCTGAGCACCTGGACTAGAGTGGTGTCCTGTGGAGTGGAACAGGGTGCACCCCTGAGCAATGGAGAGAAGAGGAATTCTAGCCACCACGGTCCTCGTTCAGTACTGTCTCCATGGAGACCAGCCCAGTCAAAGCATATTGCTCCCAGCAGCCCTACAGAGCCTGACTTCATCCATCACTGGTTAGTCTGTGCATGTTAGCCCACCTCTGCTCCCTTACTCCCCTGCCTCTACCCTCACCTGTCAATCAATGCATTCCCAGCTCAGCATGGGTCCCCTGATGGCTTGCCCAGGTTTCCAAACCCCACTAGACCATCTTTGTTGCTCACCTCCTCATAAGTACGCTGAAAGACCTCAGTGTGGAATAAATGATCTGCTGTGAGTTGGGCCGCCGTCAATATTTTGTACATTCATGACTGATGGTGGAACTGGGATGGTTGGTATTTGCTGTCATAAGCTTTTAATGACCTTCACCCTATCCTTCCATTTCCCAGGCTGCATCGTTGGTGCACTGGCTGTGTGCTGGGTCCCGTTCCAGGCCCGACGTCTAATGATGGTGCTGCGCTCCAAGAGCCAATGGACAGAGGGCTACTACCGCTCCTACATCACGCTCCAGCCAATCACCAACTCCTTCTACTACCTGAGCTCCAGCATCAACCCTCTGCTTTACAACCTGACCTCCCTGCAGTTCCGCAGGGCCTTCAGGCACCACCTGAACCCTTGTGCCCGCCCACAGTGGAAGCAGAGATCCCCAATCAGCTCCCTCAAGCAGCAGGAGTCCATGGACCTGCAGAGCCTTGACCGCCCCTCCCGAAGCGGACATCTGTGACACGTGGACGGTCAAAGCCTTAATATAACTGCACCATTTTAATATATACTACATTTCAAATGTCCATATGAAAATATTCAATGACCATTGTACAATGTAAGAATATTTGAAGCTGAATCCCAAAGTGTAATTAAGTATTTCATTTATATTTGGAATACTGTGCCACTGTATGCTGTGCGAAGCTAAATCTAATCTTTGCAACACACCAGGAAAGAGCAATTTAGGGTGCTGAAGAAGTCTGAATATACAATTGTTAACAACTCCCTCCTTTGTTATCCTATTGAAGAATATGTGGCAGTAACAAGGAAATTCATTCATAGATTAGCTGAATTTGAAGTAAGCCTGATTGCTTAATGTTCCTATCACAATTATTCAATGTGGATAATACCTAGAGTCAATACGGATGGCTTTTAGCACCCAGGTATGAAAAGACTGAAATAACATATGATATCTTTCACTCCATACTCTAATATATCCTGCAGATGACCACTTCACCCACTAAGCTGTCCGAAACATGCCAATAAAGTACTGTTATCTCCTATTATACACATGTAAAGTTCACAGAGACCTGGTGCGATAAAACACATCTATCACTATTTGTTTTTGCTAAAAGATCCTTAATTAGTATGATAACATTGTAATGTTCATTGATCTCTGATGTCTGTGCATAGCACCATCGATGGGTCTTTTTTATGAAGTCATAATGTATAAAACACAAGACTTTGTATGAAATAAAGATGGATATTTTTTTAATTGAATATTTCTGTCAGTTTGTAAGAGATAAAGACTAAGAAAAATGAAACCATCAATCAATCAGGGATTTATATAGCCTGCTACTCCCCCGTGAGGGTCTCAAGGCACGGGGGGAAGGGCGGCAGCTCCGGATCAGTTGAAGAGCCAGGTCTTGAGGTCCTTCCTGAACGTGTGCAGGGTCGGGGAGCATCTGATGTTCACAGGGAGCTCGTTCCAGGTCTTGGCTGCGATGTGGGAGAAGGCTCTCCCACCTGTTCTGTTTCTGCGGATGCGGGGGACCTCTGCCAGGGCGATGTCGGCGGATCGGAGGGTGCGTGGCAGGATAATCTTTCGTTGAGGTATTTGGGTCCGATGTTGAGTGATTTGTAGGCGTGGGTGAGGAATTTGAAGGTGATCCTCTTCTCGACAGGGAGCCAGTGGAGGTCTCATAGGTGTTGGGTCATGTGTTCGGGACACGTTGCCCCCAGGGTGAGTCTGGCTGCAGAGTTCTGGATGGTTTGGAGTTTTTGTAGATGGGTTCTGTTGACACCGGCGTATAGGGCGTTGCCGTAGTCCAGTCTGCTGGTTACGAGTACATGGGTGATGGTTCTCCTGCAGTCGGGGGGGATCCATTTGAAAATCTTGCGGAGGACGTGTAGGCAGTTGAAACTGGTGGATGCGACGGCATTGATCGGCGGTTCATGGAGAGGGAGGAGTCGAGGATGATGCCGAAGTTTCGTGCGTGGTCTGTGGGGGTGGGCGGGCTCCTGAGGGCGGCAGGCCACCAGGTGTTGTTCCAGGCGGAGGTGCAGGGTCCGAGGATGAGGACCTCGGTCTTCTCAGTGTTCAGCTTCAAACAGCTGTCTTTCATCCAGGCTGCCACATTCTTCATTCCTTCCTGGTACAGAGTCTGTTGTCTTTGGGCTTCTTCGTGAGTGAGTGGATGAGCTGGATGTCGTCGGAGTGGGATACAATACTGAGCCCATGCTTTCTGACGATGGCGGCAAGGGGGGGCCATGTAGATGTTGAAGAGCGTGGGGCTGAGCGATGATCCTTGGGGAACTCCGCAGTGGTATCAGTGGGTTCAGAGAGGAAGGGAGGGAGTCTGATCCTCTGGGTTCGGCCTGAGAGGAAGGATTGTATCCAGTCGAGGGCGGTTCCTTGTATCCTGGCGTTGTGAAGTCTGGCTGCAAGTGTGCGGTGTGAAACTGTGTTGAAGGCTGCGGAAAGGTCCAGGAGGATGAGAGCCGCGATGTGTCCCTGGTCGAGTAGCATGCGGATGTCGTCGATGGCGGCGAGGAGGGCGGTCTCGGTGCTGTGGTTGCTGCTGAATCCAGACTGGGAGGCGTCCAGGATGGAGTTCTCTTCGATGAAGGCGGTTAATTGGGTGTTTACGAGTCTCTCTGTGACTTTAGCAGCGAAGAGGAGAAGAGAGATGGACCAGTAGTTTTTCAGGTCTGTTGGGTCGGCCGATGGTTTCTTGAGGAGGGGTTTGATCTCCGCCTGCTTCCAGTAGTCTGGGAAGATGCCGACCATGAAGGAAGCGTTGATGGTCTGTCCTAGTTTAGGTGCGATGGCAGCAGCGGCCCTGTGGAATATGTGCGGTGGGCAGAGGTGGGTTTTCTTCATGGTCGCGGTGATGTGTTCTATGGTGGCAGGATTCCAGGTCGTGATGGATGGCTTATCGGCGGCAAGGGGGGTGGGGGGGTGGTATCCGGCGTCTGTGCGTTGAAGTGGTCGTAGAGAACCTTGATCTTCAGATGGAAGTAGGAGCTGAGCTTGTCGCAGAGTTCTTGGGAGGGTGTGATGTCTGTGGCTTCGCTGGGTGGTTTAGCGAACTGCTGAATGACGTTGAACAGTTCCTTGGCGTTGGTAGCGTTGGTCTGGACTTTGTTTCTTATGAAGGTTCGTTTGGTGTCTCTTATGCGCTGGTGGTATTTCTTCATGGCGCTCCTGTGATTGTTCCGTGCTTCCGTGGTTTTCTGGTTTCACCAGGTTTTCTCTAGGCGTTTGCAGGAGCGTCTGGCTTCCCGGAGTTCTGTGGTGAACCAGGTGACCTTCAGGGAGCGTTGTCTGGCAGGGTGGCGGAGGGGTGCGATCTTGTCGGCGCAGCAGGAGATCCAGCAGTGAAATTCCTTGGCTGCAGAGTTGGTGTCGCTCGTGGCGCTTGGGGGGTCTTGGAGGAGGGTGCTGTTGAGGTGCTCCTCTGTGACCTTGCTCCAGTTCCTTTGTGGCGGTGCGGGGCGGGGCGGGCTTGGGTGCAGTGGTGGTGTTGAAGATAAAATGGACGCAGTGGTGGTCCGTCCAGAGGGGCTGGGTGGTGTGGCTGCAGCAGATGTTGATCCCACCCGCGAAGATTGGGTTGAAGGTGTGTCCAGCCTTGTGCATGGGCGTGTTGACCAGCTGCTTCAGTCTGAGGTTGGCGAGGAGAGTGGTGGAGTCTGGGTCGTCTCGGTTGTCGAGGTGGAAATTCAGGTCCCCGAGTAGGATGTAGTCCGTGGAGGTGATGGCGTGGGGTGCGGCGAGTTTGGCGATGGTAGTTGCGGACTGGGTGCGGGGTCCCGGTGGTCTGTAGATGAGGGTGCCGCTTAGTTTGATCCTGGGGCTGGTCTGGATCTGGAAGTGGAGGTGTTCTGTGTTAGAGTGGGGGTCACTCGTGCTGGATGTGGAGAGTCGGAGGGGGGACTTGTGTGCGATGTCGAGTCCTTCTCCTGGGCGGTGGGGCCGGTCCTTTCTCTGGATCTTGTAGCCGTCGGGGATGGCAATGGCGATGTCGGGGCTGTAGGAGGCGTTGGTCCAGGTTTCCGTGAGGAAGGCGACGTCGGGCGAGAGGGTGTCTATCAGGTCCCAGATCTCTACGGCATGTTGGTGGAGGAAACGCATGTTGAGTAGAATGCAGGTTAGGGTTTCGGCGGTGCGTGCATCATGCGGGCCTTTGGTGGTTGGGGTGGTTATGTCGACGGTGAAGGAGATGCGGCAGAGTCTGCATGAGAACTGCCCGTGGATGGCGATGGGCGAGGATCTCTCGCAGTCGGTGAGTCTTCCAGGTTTGAGTGCGTGGAGTGCCGCTGAGTCGTAGCGGCGGGGTTCCGGAGATCCAGGGTTCTTGGTGCTGGCCGTGGTCGGGTTGCAGACGGGCACAGACGGGCTTGCCTTAGGCGTGCCTTCGCCGCACCAGCGGCCACCATTATGTAGGGGAGGGACGTGAACCTGGGAGGCGGGAGCGGGGCGGTCAGGAGGAGGGGTCATGGGAGAAAGCAGCGGTGGGAATGGGGGAAACAGTGGGAAAACGAGTGGAAGAGGGGAGAAAAAAACGGGCACAACATTAAGGCACAATACCAAGATTAAACGGCAGTCAGGCACAATGTAGTAAAATTAAGAGGCACAGAGGGGAAAAAACAGGTTTAAACAGCAGTCAGGCACAATGTAGTAAGATTAAGAGGCACAGAGCGGAAAAAACAGGTTTAAACAGCAGTCAGGCACAATGTAGTAAAATTAAGAGGCACAGAGCGGAAAAAACAGGTTTAAACAGCAGTCAGGCACAATGTAGTAAAATTAAGAGGCACAGAGCGGAAAAAACAGGTTTAAACAGCAGTCAGGAACAATGTAGTAAAATTAAGAGGCACAGAGCGGAAAAAACAAGACCAGAATCAGGGTAGATTCGAACTCTGCAACAGTGGGGCTGGCAGGCGACGCAGAGCACAGCGGAGCTGCAGGGTAGAGTCCGATTCTGGGACCAAAGTCGGAGGTCTTACTCGCGCTCCCACACAGCGGCCGCCATTATGTAGGGGAGGGGGGAGGGACGTGAAGCTGGGAGGAGGGAGCGGGCGGTCAGGGGGAGGGGTCACGGGAGAAACGGTACTACTTGGTGTTAAAAACTAGAATGCCGCTGCCCGCGTCCCAAGCAATGGGACATCAGCAGGGCAGCATTCTAGTGGCCGCCCGTCGGAGCCTTCCCCCCCTTGCTGCCTCGCGCGCGAGGCCTACGCCCACTTGGGAGAAACCCCCTATCGCGTGGAGCTGGAGGCGGGCCGGGAGGGCGGGGGGCGCGGCTTACCACCATTCTTAGTGGGCTCTCTCGCCCAGTTCCTCCTCTGTCTCCTGCGCGCCGCACCAGCCTGGACACGCGTTGGGTGTAGGACGAGAGCCAATGGAGCGAGGCCCAGCTGATGCCTGCGAGGGTAAGAGGGTTCCTTGTGGAGCACGCGGGCACGGGTTCGAGGCGACCCTCGGCGTTGGCTCAGTTATGAAAGTGTCTTTTGTACGGGTCCACTTCGGGAACCCATTTCCAGGGCCTCAGTTTCCGGGCGAGAGCACTGGGCCTAACGGCTGAGGCGGCCATGACATCCTGTGATTCTGGGCAATTCCCTCCTTCCCCCCCCCCCCCCCACGCATAGCCGATCGAACGTGTCCTCACATAACGCAACTGGTGCTGTGTAAAGCGCTACGAGAGTATAGTATGGTGCCTGGGGCGGGTAACGCGTCCAGCCACCCAGCAGTACCTCCGGGCAGCGGGGCAATTTTCAAAAAACAGGTTGCCCTCGTGTCCCCTGTGTCAGGCTTCCGGCGTCACGAGACGCACGCGAGTAAGGGCTGCCTCATCGCGTCGGCCGGGAGGTCGTTCTCGAGGCGAGTTTCGTGTACCACGGGGTTCGGCATGGAGGGCCTGGCTTGCACAGCGGGGGGGGCAGCGGGGGACGCGCTAGGAATACAAAATAGCGATGGCGCGGGGGCTCACGGGCGCACTTTCACGTTGAGTCCCATGAACGCGATCTGCCCCCCCCCTTTTCTCTTGGGTGGTAGGTCCAAGGCGCTAGGCCTGGGTCCACCCATCTCTGCCGGAATTGTCTTCTAGCGGGGGGGCTGGCTAGCAGGGTCACACGCGGTGCAGTCCGGGGAGGCAAGTAGGCTAGCAGTGGGGGGCGGGGGGAAGCACAGGCAGGGCTGTCCCCGCCAGGGCAACGCCGGCGCACTGGGTGCTTGCGAAAGGGGTTCAGGGTTGACTACTTCTCCTCCTTCCAGGGCTGGTAGCTGCTACGTTGCTGTGTGTACGCCTGATGCTGGCCATTGTACTAATCACCGTTCGTTTTCCAATTACAGATCGGTGAAGGAACGCCCGCGCGTGTAGGGCTAGGACCGAGGCAAAGGCACTAAAAGGACGCACGAGCTGTACTGTCGGAGCATCGCCATGGAGAACATCGGCACACCGGGTCCACTGTTCTCCCAGGACACGTCGGTCGAGGAGACTCAGTCGAGCGCACCACAGGAAGGGGTTTGGGCGGACTTTATGTCGTTCGCCCGAGAGAAGGGCACGGCTTGGGCCCAAGGTTTTCTGGAGGGTCGCAGGGCGGAGGATTCGGGCGTTGTCGTAACCCCCCCCACCCCCGAGGGCGCCCCAGGCCTATCCGGGTCTGAGCCCTGGAGGTCCACCCGGGTGCGCAAGCCCACATCAAAGGACATGCCGGAGGCACAGCCGGCCAGGAAACGGCAGGCGACCGCACCACGCTCCGGCCCCCCGGTGGTCGCACCAACACCGCTACACGATTCGGCCACAGGACTAACTGACTTGGCCCAGATGGGTAAAGCCATGGACCAGATGCTTGGCCTCATGGCTGTTTTTCAGAGCCGCCTCGACGCGCTGGCCGCACCACCAGCACCGGCCCCCTCACCGGCTCAGGCGCCCGTACTACAAGTTTGGGCTGGCCAGAGCTCAACCACTGAACGGAGCATTGGTGAGCGGGGGGGAGCGTTGGGGTTGTTAACACCAGGGGAGGCCGGCCCTTCCACAAACACGGCGGCAAGCACCCCCCCGGCCGGCGCTGCGGCACCCCCCCCGCCCGCACAGGCGGTTACCATACCACCCGCCCCCGCTGCCGCGGAGCCTGCGCCCGTTGCACCTACAGTTGTGGCGGCGTCCGGAGGGGAGGGTGTAACCCAGGTCCCGAAGCCCCTAGTTACACAGGCACCGCTGGCATCAGGCCGCTGTTCCCTGGCGTGGTTGGTGCCGCAGGCCGCAAAAGAAGGGATCTGGAGGAGGGAATATATAGACATCCTAACATTAATTATGCATGGGTCAGCTGGGGCGGACACGAGGAAGATGGGCCGCAAGGAGGAGGAGAGGGTCAGGTACCAGCGGTGGCCGGACAAGACCATCGAAAACTGGACATCTGCATTCAATATATTGGCAGCGGTTATAGTACAGAAATTCCCCGAGCAGAGTGAGGCCCTAATGCAGTACGCCAGCACCATACAAGAGGAGGCTAGGCTCTCGGGGGGGTTAGGGTGGTTCTACTATGACCAAGATTTCAGGAAAAGAATGGCCTTATGCCCAGACTTGGGGTGGGACCAGAAAGAAATTCAGCTTTGGGTAGAACACATGTGCCGCCCCACCAGGGAGAAGAAGGACCAGGGACATAAAGGGCAGGGTGAGGCAGCTGACAAAAGGAAAGACTACTCCCCCAAGCGCTCCTTTAGGCAGCCTTTTCGGGGTGGCAGGGGGCGGGGCCAGCGGCAGGGCAAGAGATTCAATTCTGGGACGTGCCGCCTTTACAATGGGGGCAATTGCACCTGGGGCAGGTCATGTAAGTTCACACACAGCTGCAGCAAGTGCGGCGCGCAGCACCCCGCTTCTTCCTGCTCCTCCAGCCAGAGCGCCCCACAGCCCACAGCAGCACCCAGGAATGACGCCCGTATCTGAGACCACACCCGGGCCCTCCCCCTCCCCGCCAGCACCCCGCCCTCCCACACCAGTCATGCACCCCGCTTTCAAAGGCTCACCACAGAGCGACATGGCCCCTGTCAAAGGTCCTTCACCCATCATCCTGGAAAATATCCTTCCACTCATTAGGAGGTATCCACTGCTCAGGGACAGACCGCTCCTGGCGGGGGGGTTTATCGATGGTTTCAGGATTCCCTACAATGGCCCGATGGAGTCTAGGGATGCTAGGAACCTTAAATCAGCTAGGGATTTGCCCGGAGTGGTGGACCAAAAGGTGGGGAAGGAGTTGTTAGCGGGTAGGATAGCGGGTCCTTTCAGCAGCCCGCCCCTGGACAACTTTTTAGTGTCCCCCCTGGGGGTGGTGCCGAAAAAACAACCGGGCACATACCGTTTGATCCACCACCTGTCCTATCCTGAAGGAAATTCGGTGAACCACTGGCTGGACGAGGGTCTTTGTTCTGTAGTGTACTGCTCCCTGGACATGGCCATTGACATGGTCAGGAGAGTGGGGCAGGGGGCGTGGCTGGCGAAGGCGGACATTGAATCCGCATTCCGCTTGCTGCCGGTTCATCCAGCTAGTCAACATCTGCTAGGGTTCAAGTGGGCAGGGCAGTTCTTTTATGATCGCTGCATGCCGATGGGCTGTGCCGTATCCTGCGCCTACTTCGAAGCCTTCAGCTCGTTCCTTCAGTGGGCCTTGGGGGAACTACACGGGATCACGCAGGTTACCCACTATCTGGATGACTTCCTATTTTTTGGCGCGAGTGGGTCGGATGAGTGTGCAGTGGGTCTGAGTCGGTTTGAGGAGCTGGCAGATTTCCTGGGTGTTCCCCTTGCCCCAGGTAAGACCGAGGGCCCTGCGCAGGTACTGACCTTCCTCGGAGTGGAGCTGGACACGGTAAAGGGCGAATCGAGGCTCCCCGCTGAGAAGGTACTGGGCTTGTTACAGGACATCCAGGCGCTGCTGGGCAAGGACAAAGCGACCCTTGGGGCTGTCCAGAGCTTGATTGGCAAGTTGAATTTTGCAGCGAGAGTGATTCCAGCTGGCAGAGTGTTTTCAAGGAGACTGGCAGGGGCCACGGCTAAGGTGACCCGGAAGCACCACTTTGTAAGATTGACCGCAGGTTTGAAGGCTGATCTCGCCATGTGGGCTGACTTTCTTAGGGACTTTAACGGGACAGTGATCTGGAGGGCCCCTTGGATAGCCAGTCAGGAGCTCTGCTTGTTTTCGGATGCGTCCGGAAGGGAAGGTTTTGGTGTGATCCTGGGGGACGAATGGTGCGCGATGCGATGGCCCAATGCTTGGCGTAAGAAGAAGGTGACGCAGAATGTGGCAGTGTTGGAGCTCTTCCCAATTGTGGTAGCAATGCACCTCTGGCGGGCGGCTCTGAGCAATAGGAAGGTTGTCTTCTGGTCGGACAACATGGCGGTTGTCCACGCCATCAACGGCTCGACTGCCTCTTGCCCACTGGTCCTGAGCCTATTAAGGGAATTAGTCAGGGAGGGCCTGCGCAGCAATGTCGAGTGTAGGGCACGGCACATCGCGGGGGTGCGGAATGTGGCAGCTGATGCTCTTTCTCGCTTTCAGTGGCTCCGGTTCCGGGAGGCCTGGCCGCGGGCGAGGGCGGAGATGACACCATTCCCGGCCCACCTCTGGCGCTTGCTTCAGTGGGAGAAAGACTGAGGAAGATGGGGGAGAGGTCCCTGGCGCCGGCGACACGGCGGAAATACGACGCGCAGCTAGCAACTTTCAGAGCTGTGAGAGAGGTGCTGGGTGCCGCAGCCTTAGGGGCGGAAGATCAGGTGGAGGCCTTTGTGGTATGGGCCAGGGAGACCGGCCGATCGCACTCTTGGGTCAGCGGTCACTTGGCGGCGGTGCGCCATGAAGCTAAGCTAGATGGTAGGGGCGACCCCGCGGGATCATCCAAGATCAGGGCGGCCTTGAAGGGCTGGGCCAGGGAGGAGGTCAGACAACCAGACACTAGGGCACCCATTGAATACAGAGACCTCCAACTCCTCTTAGATGTGTTGCCCCTGGTGACTTTCTCACCGTTTGAGGCCAGCTTGTTTTCCACAGCTTTTTGCTTGGCATTCTTTGGCGCTTTCAGGGTCAGCGAGCTGGTGGCTAAATCTAAGGAAGACCGGTCTAATTGCGCCTTGGGGATTGCGGATGTGACCCTCAACACAGCACTGGAGCTACGTATCCGCAGATCCAAAACAGACCAGTTGGGGAAGGGGAAAACAGTGGTGTTGCAGACCTTGGGGGATAACAGGTATTGCCCAGTTCACTGGGTCAGGGAATACCTTGCTTTGCGCCCAGAATCCCCTGGTCCCTTTCTGATTCACGCGGACGGGTCCCCCCTCACTAAATTTCAGTTTGAGCGTCTACTAGGAGCTTCACTGGCAAGAGCAGGTCTAGCGGGGTGCGGGCGCAGGTTTTCCTCGCACTCCTTTAGGATTGGTGCTGCTACTTCCGCGGCCAAGGCCGGCTTGGGCCCTGAGGGAGTAAAAGGGGTAGGCCGCTGGGAATCGGACTGTTTCAAGAAGTATGTCCGTCCGTAATGCTGTGGCACAACCCGGAGCGTTGTTCCCGCTCCAAGTTTTGTTCTGTCCATTGTCATGAAGCATCGTTTTGTGTGTGCAATAAAGATAAGCTTACCTAAAGGCCGTGTCATCGCTTTATTGGCAGGTTCCCGGGTATGGTTGGTAGGCCATTCCTACATCTCGAGGATGGAACGCTGGGCAGCCCACAGGAACTGGTCGCAGAACTTTGCCACTACACAGCTTGTGTGGTTGGGTTCCCCGGGCATGAAATGGAGTGAAGCTCGCGGCATGATTGAGCAGCGCCTGGCAGTTGCAGGGGTCCAGCCCAATGTTATCATCTTGCACTTGGGGGGTAATGACCTGGTTGCCAGGGGGAGGAGGGCCCTGCTACTGTCTATGCAATCTGACTTATAGGCCATCAGCCAAGCCGTGGGGTCTTGCGAGGTTTGGTGGTCTGAAATCGTCCCCCGCAGGGTTTGGAGAGGGGCCAGGTCCCCGGCTGCGGTAGAGCGGTCCCGTAGGAGGCTTAATAGGTCCATGCAGAAATTCTTGGAGCGCAGGGGCATGGGCTTCATCAGACATGCTTTGATCCAAGAAAGGGTTGAGGGGTATTATGAGGCTGACGGGGTGCACCTGTCCAGGGTAGGCATGGACATGTTCCTCCTGGACGTACAAGAAGCATTGGCTGGCAAGGGACATCAGTAGCACTTGGTAGGAGAGGGGGGCTCTGGCAGCGACGGTAGCCTCCCCAGAGCTGTGGCGGAGTTACAGGGCGATCTGGATGCAGACTGGTACAGTAAGGGTACCTCTGCGACAGGCGGTACAGTAAGGGTACCCCTGTCCGGCACAGTAAGGGTGCCCGAGCCAAGGTCCAGGAGCCGAAGGGGGTTCTGGGAAGACCGCGACGGCGCCCCGTTAGTCCTTCGGGCGGTTGGGGGGCCTGACCAACCGGGGGTGGCCACAACACGCTCCGCCCCTGTCAGAAGGGGGCGGGAGTAGGAGGCAGATCACGTGACCCAGTGGATGATCTGCAAATATTTATGTGCCACACTGCCGGGCATCGACCCACCGTGTGTGCTGGCTCACCAGGCGGGCGGGCAGCAAGGGGCTGCCTGCCCTGGATCGCCCGTAAGATAACCCAATTTTATTATCATACTGTGTTGTATGAAATAAACCTGCAGCAGTTCTTCACCCACAAATAAAGTGTCAGTGTAATCTTTGGGTGGTGTTTGTGTATGCGTGTTGACTGAAGCGGATGACGGTGTGGTCACTATGTGGGGATTAGGGGAACTATTACCCCATCACCACCCTTATCGTCAACATGTTTCTACCGTTGGCCCAGGTGGGTCCGCGGCATTCATCAGGGTGGAAATCATGCTCCTATCTTACAAATTTGGTTCCAGATGTTACCACTATGTTAGGGTGACCTGTGTCATCCTCTAACTACTCTTTTATACCCCAATATAGGGTCCTAATTGCCCCATGGGACGCGGGTAAAGGGAACCCTGTAGTCACACTTGCCTCAAGGTGCGCCCCTCGCCGTCCACCTAAAGATATCCACTCCTCTTCCCCAACGATGACTGATTCATCGTGAACATAAAATCTTTATTTAGTCAAACAAAGCGACCATAAAAGTGCAACATACATTACAATAACAGATATAAATAAGACACAAAAAACAGTTGCATAAAATGCAGAGTAAAAGCAGAATTAAAAGCTCGATATCAGTTATATACACAAGATCATCAGTCGAGCTGCGAGCGTCTAGATGCCAAGTTTTCCCGTAAAAAGCTCGGCACAGCAAGTCAAGCATTTGTTGGGGAGCAATCGAAGACGCATAAGAGCAAGGGAGTTCTTGGTTAAAGTTCAGGGACCTCAGCAGTGGTATTAGGAACATCTCTCTGGGCCACCTGTAGTAATTTCAAAACACAACAAAGTGTAAGGTGTCCTGCAGAGACCTATTGTCGCAGCCACAGGGCAAGCTATTACCAGGGTGCACCCAACAGGAGAGGACAGTAAATGATGAATTTGATTGAAACGAAACCGTCCAAGAGAAATTGGACATGCCTGCTGGTAACCTGCAGGAAATACTGCTCCATTCCCTGTACAGACTTTAAAGGCACATCGCCCATCCGAAGAGGTTTCAACAGTTCTACTACTTCTCTATTTGACAATGCCTGCTCAAAGAACAGTGTCTTTATACCCTGTAAATCATGTGATCTCAGAGAATAAGGCATGACTGATTCATTAGTGGTAGGTGTGTTTATTCTGCTCTCATATCACTTCTCCTGTTAAGATCGAAATGCAAATGATTACCTGGGGTGGTATTCACCCGTCACTACGGAGGCTTTACTCCGCATACCATTACTTCGCATGCATTACAACGCATGCGATGTAACAACGCGTAGCCTCTACTACGCAAGTTGTTACATCACATGCGTTGTAACAACACGTGCGTTGTAATGGCTAAACAATGGCGCTAGTCACTCACTGCTGTTTTTTTCAGCGGGGCAAGAAGAACGCGACTTCAGGCAGAACTCCCTACCTGAAATCGGATGACCCGGATGTGCGCGATGACAATTATGGAGGCCTTGGCAGGGTGAGTAGGAAGCGGAGCAAGCAGCGTCCCAGGCAGGGGGAGGTGACAGGGAGCGGAGGCTCAGGGATAGGGAGAGCGGCCCCCGTCGTCATGGAGTGAGGGGGCCATGGGCGCCAAGGAGTCCCGCATAGGGTTCCTCACCTACGAGAAGGACGTCAGGAGACGTAAGCCGGGGGCGTTGTCCTAGAGGGAGGGTCCTGCAGGGGGTAGTTTTTTTAGGTTTTAGGGTAGTGTAGTTGTGTTTGTGTAGTGTATTTGTTCAGGGTATTGTTGAGGGTCGTGAAGGGTAGTGTTTGGGAGTAAGGACAGGACTGGGGGTAGTGGCAGGGTCATGCTGAGGGTAGTGTTTCAGGGTTTAGGGTAGTGTTGTGGTGTTAGTGTAGTGCAGGGTAGTGTTTTAGGGTTTAGGGTAGTGTCGGGGGTCGTGCAGGGTAGTGTTTCAGTGTAGGGAATGGACTGGGGGTAGTGGCAGGGTCATGCTGAGGGTAGTGTTTCAGGGTTTAGGGTAGTGTTGTGGTGTTAGTGTAGTGTAGGGTAGTGTTTTAGGGTTCAAGGTAGTGTCGGGGGGTCGTGCAGGGTTGTGTTTCAGTGTGGTGACCAGACTGGGAGTAGGGACATTGTCGTGCTGGGGGTAGTGTTTTAGCGTTTAGGGTAGTGTTGTGGTGTTAGTGTAGTGAAGGGTAGTGTTTTAGGGTTTAGGGTAGTGCAGGGTAGTGTTTCAGTGTAGGGAATGAACTGGGGGTAGTGGCAGGGTCATGCTGAGGGTAGTGTTTCAGGGTTTAGGGTAGTGTTGTGGTGTTAGTGTAGTGTAGGGTAGTGTTTTAGGGTTTAGGGTAGTGTCGGGGGTCGTGCAGGGTAGTGTTTCAGTGTAGGGAATGGACTGGGGGTAGTGGCAGGGTCATGCTGAGGGTAGTGTTTCAGGGTTTAGGGTAGTGTTGTGGTGTTAGTGTAGTGTAGGGTAGTGTTTTAGGGTTTAGGGTAGTGTCGGGGTCGTGCAGGGTAGTGTTTCAGTGTAGGGAATGGACTGGGGGTAGTGACAGGGTCATGCTGAGGGTAGTGTTTCAGTGTTTAGGGTAGTGTTGTGGTGTTAGTGTAGTGCAGGGTAGTGTTTTAGGGTTTAGGGTAGTGTCGGGGGTCGTGCAGGGTAGTGTTTGAGTGTAGTGAGCGGGCTGGGGGAAGGGGGAGGGTCGTCAAGGGGTGGTGATTTTGGGTTTAGGGTAGTGTAGCGGTGTTTGAGTAGTGTAGGGTAGTGTAGTGTTTGGGGGTTTGGGTAGTGTTTTAGAGTTTGTTATGTGTAGGGTAGTGTATTTGTATTTGGTATTTAGTGTAGTGTTGGGGTAAATGTCTGTTTTTATTACTAGGCAAGTTTTTAGTTTGCATACATTAACACTTGCAATGTAAAGGTATGCGAACTAAAAACTTGCGTAGTAATGGTATTTGCTATGTAAAAACTTTGTAGTAAAAAGCTGCGAAGTAATGGTACGCGAAATAACGAGTCACATTCACCTGGGGTATCACAAAGAACACTGAGGTGAAAAATCCAGTGTTCACTTCAGGACTTAAGAAGTGGGCACTAATGGGGTTCGCCTTTGTGTTGCGCATGGCTGCTTTCTACAGGTGCCCGGTGCCAATGCTTTGGGTACTGCTACAAGAGGAGGTTTCAATGTGTATCACCACTGGCACTGACCCGAACTTGGTTGCACAGTACCAGGTAGAGAAGTGCAGCTGAACCTGCATGTTTATAGACAGGCGCAATTTATTTGTGTTTTTTGTGTGCAAAGTTTCACAACTGTATTTCACGTCTGCAGTGGGTGCCAGGTAGGCACTATACAATTCGAAAATACCACCCTTAATGCTATATAGACTTTCCAGGATTTATTCTAAAGGAATGTCAGAAGCATGGAGGGATCCTCCGAAGTGAGTCCAGCAAAGATTTTTGGAATCACCCAGGTTGTAACTTTGGCTTCTGAACATTAAATCTTACACTATTTACAATGTTTACGAATGTGGTGGGTATTACTCTTCTCAGGTGCTTAAACGTTTTAGGCGGTCATGGCACCAGGAGGATCTTCTATGTAACAGCATGGCAAATAAGTCCCAATAATGACGAAGATGGGTAAGTGACATTAACTTACCCAACGTGTCAAAGCGATCTATCGCGTTATCGCTATGACTGAGGTCCTGATGAAAGCCACCGATCTTTAGAGACACCCATGGACTGAAACATGTCGACCACTGAAATCATCATTATATAGGTGCAGTGGACCATTTACACATCCACCAGAGCACCGCACACTGTTTTCAGTCTTACCCCATCCTGATGAATAGAAAAAAGAGTACAGGATAGGAGATATTTTTAATTTATCATTTTTTCCGATAACACTATCGAAATCACGACCGTCAAAGAACCAGATGGTCTCCCTCCAGTTGGAGGAAGGTTGACTGCCTGGAGAACGGGAAACTCAGGCGGAAAAGGACCCAATGCTAAAACCAAACACCTAACCTTTTCAGGCAGAGAACCAAGCTATACCGCTGCCCGCGGGTTAGAGTGTAAGAGGGCCTTTGTACAACACTTAAAGACCCTGGCTTTTACAAGATACGTGGTTCATTCTCTTTTGATTATAAACTATTAAGCATGGAAGCAGAATGAATCACTGCTTTTTCCTTCCTTCTCTTGATTTTTTGGCTTTTATAAACAATCATTAATTTATTAGGTGTCAAGGCAACTAAAACTTACCTTTAACAAAGTTTGTTTTTCACTGAACAGTAGAAATACTAATGTGGCAAGTGCCTTCTGAGCTGCACTCACTGTATATTAAATATGCTGTACAATGCATATGTCCTTAATGCAGACTCCATGGTCATAATTCAGGTGTCCAGTGATCATAAGCAGTTCAACCCCTCTCCTTACAACCCTTTCTCCTCTTTTTTTGATCTTCAGTGGATACAACTTTAAGTGCTTTGGAATTTGTCTTGTCATTTGTGGGCATTAACAGACTGGACTGTGTTATCGACAATAACCATGCCACAACAGGTCACTTTCATCCACACATTATTTTATGGATTTCACAGATCAGTTTTAAAGTGCGACTTTTCCAACAAAACTGGTGTTTCTGTCTTTACAAATAATTCATCCTAGTCGTAACAAAACATTCATCATAGCAGCATACTACGTCCTTGGAACAGCGTGCTCACTGGCTGAGCGTTTTTGTAATTGGCTGATGGCTTTGCCTGACAGACAGCAGTCAACCAATTAGAGCACACAAAACACCCCATAGACATACATTCCCATACATGCCAACAGACCCGATGGAAGCGGGAGACTCCTGATTTTTGATTCCTGATTTTATTTTAGCTATCTCCCGCCTAAAACTGCGTCTGCTTTAATATATGTCAATGGAAAAATACCTACCCCACCCCAAGGTGTTTTCAAAATCTCCTACTTTCCAATTTTTGCATAACACATTTTATTTGGATTCAACACTTAATATAGTACAGCCCAAAAATGAATCCAGTCCTATCCAAAGTAAGCAGACCCGAGTAAGGAAAAGAGAAGGCGGACATATATCACAAGGCGCGTTGCTCCGGAACAGATACCAATAGGATCACGCGGCACCAGTCCCTCTCCCTGCCTTCAACAGTCCTCAGCGTGTTCCCAGATTTCAGGTCCCATATGCTTGTACTTCTACATCCACAGAACAAGACTGAGCAATGATTGGCTCAAGTATTCTCCCCCCGTACTGGGAACAGTCACTCCAGATCTTGCCATGTTTTCGTGGGCAACCCCTGGCTGCATAAGTCGGCCTGTCGAGGCTCATGCCTCTCTTCCACTCCACCAGCAATGGAGCCTCCACATTTTTCTCATTTCTGACAATACCTTGCTTGGCTATCATCAATCCAATCCACAGCAAAGCTGTCTTATATCTATTACTGTTGACCCCTCCTTATAATGCATAAAGGTCAATCTAGGCTTGTTGGGGAGAGACCACCCCAGCACACCCCCAAGGCAGGATAGGAGTCCCGTCCAAAAGGCGGCAATGAAAACCCTTGCTATGGGCCGAACAGCACAAACAGAGATGGAGGTGACCATCCCCATGTGCCATAACCTGGACCTCGTCAGGTAAACTATGTGTAAGAATTTCAACTTTGTGAAGTGAGATTGGGCTGCAATAGTGGTATGCCTGGGGGAGGCGAATGCTTCCCGCCAATTGTCATCTGTCAGTTGGCCAAGGTCTTGAGCCAAGCCTGCCCGAAGTGTAGGAGAGGGTGTAGTGTAGTTTCAAAATCCCTGATAGGCTCTGCTCACTGGAATAATATACACTATAGATTTGACATAGGACAGAGGTCAGTATGTCTCTATCGAGTATATTAAACTTAATTACTTTGTGTGCCAGCTAACTCAGAGGTCACTAGAAACTTCTCGAATATACAAGAAGGGATTAGTTTCTGACAACCGCATAAAGATGACAACTTTGTTTCCCTTAGAGTCGTAACAATCTCAGAACCGTGGAAACAACAGATAACAGTTTCACTCAGTCAATCGTGCATGCTTCGTCTCTACAGAGTTGTACAGAAATAGAGAGACGGGCGTTTCAATAAAAAGGGTTTATTGAACAGTCTTATTTCCCATGCAAGAGATATGAACTGCTACAATCATAAGACAGGATACGAAGTACAATACGTACAGGGTTAGCGGTAAGAAAAAATAATACTGCAATAGCATGGTTTCTAGCTATGACATATATTCATAAAATACATACATAAATAACTCAGGCTAAAATATAAATACTCGTCTGATGCTTCTAAACAGTTCTACCCCAGTGTACCTAACCTAAGTGTAGTACGAGGTAAGAAGTAGGTGCTGTTTTCTAAAGTATAGCTAGCTATAGTTTTAGTTTTGCCAAGAGTTGCCAAAAGTTTCTCTAAGGTCTAGTCTGCTCCATACCTTAGAATATGCGAGGTTGGACTCTCTTTCCGGGACTCGATATCTAACACCCCGCAAGGGGAGTCAGAAACACTGGAGCTGGATTCTCTGCGAGGAGGATGACAGCGTCTGGTCAGTGCATCAGGCGGTAACTCGATCTCCTTCCGAACTTGTCGTGGCGAACCGCAAGTAGGCAGTCGAACTGGACCATACCGGAACCGTGGTTTGCCAGGGCAAGTGCAGGTATATTTATACCTTGAAGGTGTTTAGGAATGCCTGTATTGACATAAAAGTCGGGCATCGGAATAGATGTTCATGCATAATAAATGAGTTCTTGGAGAAATCAATATCTAAGCAAGGGAAATTCCTGTAGGCTTAAGAGTCTGGTTTTCCAAGAACTCGTTGTGACGTGGATAGACGGATGTAGGAGATCATGCCTGTATTTGGTTAGCATGGACAATGCCTAAATAAGGGCTGGATTTTCTATGCCTAAATAAGGGCAATATTAATTGTATCTATATAAATGCATAAATCGGGAAACCTATATACGGAATCTAAATCTACACACAACACCCACACCAGTTTCGTATGAACGACATTACTAAATCCCAAACATACTAAACATATCTAAAAGAGAGTATCGCATGATTAGCTAAAACATGCTAAAACATATCTAAAACCATATGTCCTAAAAATGCATTTACAAAACCATTGTTATGCACAAGGTGCTGTACATATTAAAAGCAATATTTCATTCTAAGCATATGTTTGCATAGGAAATGCTAAAAAGAATGAACCAGAAATATATACACATGATGAAATGGCTTGTTAATACAGAAGAAAAGGGTCCGAAACCATTTCATATCAGGTTAACACAAATCAATTGTTGATGTGACAAGGTGACATAATGTCCCTGGAAGATTTTCAAAGAATTCCGTTCTCTATGAATAGTTCTACTATGAGCAGATTACTGTGCCAAAAAATGAAAAACATACACATTTGGAAAAGAAAATTAATCATAGGAAAAAAGTTCCAAAGTTAGTCCCTTGTCTGAAAAGAATGAAGGTCAGAGTCTCATCGGAACACTGTGTGCCGGAATCAAAAGTCAGTGTGTGGGCTTGGAGAAAACATGAAATCTTCTAATCCTGTAGACAAAAAAATCGTATACCGTTGTAGGTGAAAGTTGGAATACCTTGTTTAGAAGATTAACTGCACATAGATGTGAACTATCGCCTTCAGCATTGGACGCATCAGCAATGTTCGAATCGGATGTTACCTGCGTGCCTGTTGTTTCCTCTCGTACCTCAGCAGTAGCAATTTGCGTCTGTGAGATCTCAATGAATGCCGTCATCAGGATTGGTAGCCGCTGGGGACAACACAGAGCATGGGCCGTTATCGGGTCCAGCAGAGTATCGATATCCGTAGGCATGACTGATGGGAGTGTTAGACAGATGTCTAGCACGCATTCTTCACCACAGAGCAGGCAGTGTAGAACAGGTAAGATGCAATCTTGCCAGATTGGTCTGAATGACAGAAACCATGTGGTGTTTAATTCTCGTAGACGAGGTAAACCCAAAATTTGGATGATGCCTCATCCCCAATAGAGCTCTCTCCATGTGATTTGGGTGTCGCTGGTGATTTGGCTTGCCATATCGTAGCAGTAGGAGCAAAAATAGGATCCCTGCAACGAATGCTAAAAGGAGCGGCAGTCCGCCAAACACAGAGTGCACGAAGTTTGGAAATATGCAGAGGACTGCTTGAAAAGGTGCTAACAGTCCTGCACATACATTCTTAAATACATGTATAATACCGCTCGTATCAGACATGTTTAAGATACGATCTAACATTTCTGAGGAATGTACAGGGCAGTTTGTATACAATAGGGTATGTATCTCGGCAGAAGTCCTTGCGACTTGGAGATCATAGGTTTCTCTGGCCGAGGTCAGTGGCACTGTTTTCTGTAAAAGAATGGCTTTCATTCTGCTTAGAGTATCAATTCGTATAGAAGAGATGTTCAGTGAAGGCCATAAAGGCGACTCCCTGACTGTGTCTATTTGTGGAAACAAGACTTGCATATAGCAAGTGACTCTGGATGCAACTGTATCTAGATATGGAATACCTGGCTGCATGCCACAGCAGCTGTGATCATTCAACATAATGTAACTCACATTAGAAGTTGGCCAAAAATTGGATCAATCACTGCTGCCGGTGAACCGTGCAGGTGGCAGGATAAGTTTGTAGTGGAACCATCACAGGCCCCGTGTAAGTTAATACCCTGACAAAGGAGAGAACTGCTTGGTGCGTGTTCACAGTTTTCACCGCTAAGAAACACTTCACGTTCCCCACTCCAACATCTATGTGTGTAAGGTAAATCCCAGGATGTCTTGATGTATCCTTTACCCAACCTTTCATATTTGCCAACTGATATATGTTTTAGGCAATACTGAAAATGGAAAGTTGTAACAGGCAGAGTAATTTTACCATGTATGAGCCACTCAGCAGCTGGTTTTTCTGCCACTGTGAATGGTAATTTCTCCAGTTTTTCAATGCTCAGCACAGTGTAGTCTGTTCCCCTTTGTGCCAGTCCGATCTGTTTATCAGTGAGATTGAATTCTGAAAACAGTGACGTAGTGTTGATTAAATGCCAGGCACATAGACAGAACGCAAGTTTTGAAGCATCCAGCCTAATAGCATGATAGAACGTAGCTGAGACTGACCATGTTGCAACATGACCAAGTCTTGTTCCATGATGTCTATGACAGAAGACACAATGCTGTCCAATGAATATATTCTGGACGACAGAGTCGTTAACCCATTGTCTACTACAGAGAGAGTTTTCTCTGAATGAATATGATCAATTTTGCGTATTCGTTCTGCAGTCTCTGCTTGGGTAACCTTCCATGCTTCATTATAAGCAGCGTAGATACCGACATATATGAAACATTTTTGATGCGGTTATCTTGGTCCTAGCAAGAATTCCCTAAGGTCTGGGCCTTCTTAAAGTAAAGTTAAGTGTTGTTTTACATCCTTCAGTGTAGCTTTCTGTAGCCAATCAAGGCAGAGTTTCCCTACACTGTATGTTGTTATTAACCCTGGAAACCCTGTGTTTTGTTTAGGAATCGATCTTGACAGTTGTTTGTGTCTGTGGGCCAGAGCAACCATTTTTTCCATTCTGGATCTGATCTGTTGTGATACAAAATATTATGTACGTCAACCTCCCCCTGTGTAGTACTATTACTTGCAGGTATAGGTATGGTCAGTGTGTTCATGTCTTTGATCTTGGCTAACCCAAGGCAAGACTTTTGTTGGACAGTGTCATTCAAAAACATAATTTGCTCAGGAATGATACAGGCTCTAAACAAAGCTTCTACCCCCTGTACATGCCAATCTTTTGTACCCCAGACAGGTTCGTGCATAAATAAAGGATTATATTGAAAATCACCTCCCGACATTCTGCAATTACTAAAAGGACTATTAAAATTTGGAGGAGGAGTCTGTCTCACACCAGAGTAGCAGGTTTTGTCTCAATGTTGTCTTTCCAAAAGTCGAAACCCTGTCTAGACAGTTGGGCGATAAAGGCTGCAGAATAAATCTGTTTCAGAATGGTTAACATATTTTTCGTTCCTGTCTTGTTCACATTTCTAAAGTAAAACGTTTCTGGATTAGACAAATTGTAGCCTGAAAAATATGAAAATATAATTGCAAAAGTTTTCGAACTACTCTTTGGAGGTGTAGGACAATGTTCCCATTGGTTATACATAAATACATTTCTAGGTGTTGCAGATTTATGCAAGAACTGATGACCATAGTGGTTATAACAATACATTTGTTCATAGTCTGATGAACCATCTAAATAGTCATGATTTGTGAATACTGTAGACATCTCTAGATCAGACATCATGTTATTAACAGTCTTGAAGTCCCAATCATCAGAAAAGGTACTAGAGGCAATAAAGTCACTTAATGAAACTTTAAATAAGTGTGGAATCCTCAAATGTTCAGACGGGCCAAAAATGTCATATTCAGTTCTGTCCCAAACTATACCATCTGGTATAGGAACGGCTGTGATGTTCACTGCTGACAAGTCTCTTGCTTCACGATGGGATGATTTGTGTGGATGGAGAAGTAAGTTCACTCTTTGACTTGCTGTGTCCATTTGAATATATCTTCCATTTATCAGCATACCCAGTTGTCACCAGGGCAGCCAGTCCGGACCCCCATAAATAGACAAAATGACTAGCAGAGCTGTACCTCTCTCGCCTCTTTCCCTGCAGCCTCCCACAAACTGGAACCCGGCAGAATCGACACTTCCCCAACCACAGGAGGAAGCAGGACCCTGTTTCTTTAACTGGGCCGAGTTCGCAGAAGGTCCCGCCCCATGGGACGTCACCGGGTCAGAGGCTCCAAAACCCGGAAGGAGGGAGAAGGAAACGGAGAGACCTGTAAAGGGAAGTGAGAGCGAGGAACAGGAGAAGCGAGCCGAGGAAAAAACCCCGACGGAGGCAACCCGCAGAGGCGATACCTTTCCCAGAGCGAAAGAGGCAGGAGGCCAAGGACACTCCGCACCGCCCAGCCACTCATCAGTAGACGCGTGACTCACCCAGGTACGGGCACGAGTCTCGGGGTGGGCAGGGAGGAAAGGTTTTAAACTCCCCTGAGCACACCGGCAAACTCCCGTACACCCCCTCTCCCTGAGCACTATCGACACGAGGCGTCTCTTTACCTTTTGTTTGGGATAGACTGGTTTGGGTGTTGCGCACCGTGTGTCTCCTCACAGCCCTACCCCTATACCTATCAAGACAGGACCGATGACTGAATACAAGTCCTTTCTTTTTCTTTCCTTGCATTTGTTTTCCGGTCCGCTGGCCGCCACGGGAGCACCCTGGAGCGGAGGATGGAGGGAAGCCCCTTTCAAAGAGGACGCCGATCCCCACGCAACGAGGCTGAAACTACCTTACCATACTATAGACTGACTCCCAAGAGAAAAAGACTGTTAAGGACAATAAAGGCCAACATAAAAGCAGTACCCGTGTCTGTGACTTCCTCTAACTCGCTTACACTGGTGGAGAATGCGGGCATAGAGGCAACCATCTGTACCAAAAAGATGGAGGACCTATTACAGCACCTAGTGAAAGTCAGGAACAATTAGGATGGGCCGTTGAACAGCAGTTAGCTTCCGCCCAAGCCGACAGAGAAGTGTTCAAATCCACAAATGGAGGGTTTGCAAAAGATGATAACAGAACCACAGACCAACCCCTACCGGGAACCCAGAGGTCCCCATCCCGGTCCCTCGGGGTGTCTCTCCAGAAATACGTACCAGGTGAAGATCCAGACGCCTTTTTATTAAATTTTGAGCGGGCTGCACATGCTTGCGGTTGGCCCCTGGAGAAGTGGCCATTTTTTCTGGCTCCGCTTTTATCTGCTGAAGCTCAGGCGGCATATCAGGTGGCGAACGCCTCAGGGAACGTCCCTTATGCCTCCTCAAGACTATCATACTGGATCACCTAGGCCTAGACTCAGAGGCCTATCGTATAAGGTTTAGGAAGGAGCGAGGCACCCCAGGGGAAAATCCAAAGACTTTATTTTTTCGGTTGAAAATGGCTGCTAACAAATGGCTAAACCTGGCGATGTCATCCAAAGAAGATATCATGGATAAAATATATTTGGAACAATTCCTGGAGGCACTACCGTATACCACCCAGAAATGGCTGAGGCAGCACCCCGGCTTAACAACTGAACAAGCCGTGGAGATGGCGGTTACTTTCGCCAGAGCTCAACCCCGGTTGCACCCCTGGGAACCCGACAAAACCTACCGAGGACCCGCGATCATGGTAGAGAAGAGAACCCGACCTAGTGCTGAATCATATCAGCCCCGCCCCCACAAATCAGAGACCCCCAGCCCCGCAATGTTTCGAGTGTGGGACCTGGGGCCACATCGCCAGACTATGCCTGCAAAGAAAGGTGTCAGAAGAGCCCATGGAAGTGGGATACCTCCCCAAGACTGTTCTGTACTCAGCGGAATTAGGAGGAGCCTATCACGTGAGAGTAAGGGTGAATGGGGTGGAGACTAGGGCCCTCCTGGATTCTGGCTGTAAACAGTCTGTGGTAAATGGGGTATTCGTCAGGGCTCACCAGATCCTACCCAACTCCTCGGTGTACATCAAGTGTGTCCATGGGGATATTAAGGAGTACCCCGTAGCCAACATAACTCTGGAAGTGGCTGGGGGGAAGGCCTATTCTGTGAAGGTGGGTGTCCTCGAGACTCTCCCTGAAGAGATAATAATAGGGACGGACAATCCCACCTTCCTCGGTTTATTTACGCATGCGCTCCAAATATCGGTTCCCCAGTCTTGGAAGGAAAACCAAGTCCTCCGCTCTGTGCCAGCATTACTTTCCCCCGAACCTTGGGCCACGGATAAAAGTTTTAAATTCGCACAGGCTAACGACCTCACTCTGTTCAACGCGTGGGAACCGGCACATGTGGGGCAAGATAACCCTGACCCCAGATATCCCCGCTTTCTCATCAAGGAGGGTCTTCTTTATAGACAAGGTGATAAGGAGGCCCCCCCATCACCCGATCATACCGGTTTGCTTTAGAGAGCAAGTCATGTTCTATGCTCATACCCACCTGTTAGCTGGTCACATAGGGAGCGAGAGAACAACCCAAAACATCCTGAGGCACATTTATTGGCCAGGCATATATAAAGACATCAAGATCCATTGCCAGTCTTGCGACGTGTGTCAGAGACATAGCCATCGTCACAGTGGAATAAAAAACAAGGCTGTGGCCTGGATTACATCTTTCCTAGATAAAAGACATCAGATTGTAACATTGGGAAGTTACAAATCGGGAGAGAAGTGGTTGTCATCAGGGGTCCCCCAGGGCTCATCCCTGAGCCCAACCCTATTTATTCTTTACATGACACCACTACTCTCTCTGACAGCTACTTTCGATGTTGAATCAATTGCATACGCTGACGACACCCAGCTGATCCTCACTCTTGACAAAAACTCCACAGCGTTGTAAGAGAAGTTCCACCACTGTTTCACTGCACTGATGAATTGGATGAAACTAAATCATCTTAAATGTAATAGCTCCAAAACAGAAATTATGCTGTTTGGAAAGTCCAATGTATTTAGACCTAACCAGTGGTGGCCCTCAGACTCTGATGCCCCACCCACAACAGTTGATACAGTAAAACATTTAGGAATAAAATTTGACCCCACATTATCCATCCATAAACAAGCACTTGCCGTCGCAGGCATATGTTTCCAAACCATAAAAACCCTCTGACAATCTTTTGACCTACTCCCGCTGCCTGCCAGGATGATGGTTACAGTGGCCCTAATTCTATCTCGTTTGGACAACTGCAACAGTCTTTATGCAGGAACAAAAAAGACGGTCGTGAAAAGGTTGCAGGTGGTCCAGAATTCTGCGGCGAGATTGGTACTCAAGCTCCCCAGGGACTCTTCCTCAGCTGCACTCAAAGCACTTCACTGCTACCAGTTCACAAAAGGATTCTCTTTAAAATCTTGACCATTACTTACAAATCCATAAGCGAAACTGGACCAGAATATCTAAGATCCAAAATCAAGCCATACAACACCAAACGTACTCTGCGGTCTACTTCAGAGAACCTGCTAACAGTACCCGTTTTCAAATTGAAAACCCGGGGTGGAAAGACTATGGCGGTACTAGGGACAAAAGCCTGGAATGCCCTACCCACTCAGCTGAGGCACCCACAAACGGAACCCACCTTTAGGAAGCTCCTCAAAACATGGATCTTTGCTACCCTAGACCACCTAGCGCTATCTCTTATTTAAAGATTCTCTCTCAGTCACCCTCTCTTCTGTGAAAATCGCCAGATGTCTCTTTTTTGTTCGCTAAGCGCCAAGATGCTCCTTGGAGTGAA
This sequence comes from Triturus cristatus, assembly GCF_964204655.1. Lineage (NCBI taxonomy): Eukaryota > Metazoa > Chordata > Amphibia > Caudata > Salamandridae > Triturus > Triturus cristatus. The sequence goes on from NC_140582.1 coordinate 1,248,209,941, forward strand.
CGTCGCTCTATACAAAAACTCTTTTCATTCATTCATTCATTCTTAGCCCAGTGATATATGGGAGGCAGCGCCTATTCCACAGTGGGGTGTCTTGTGAAATGTTTGTGCCAACCAAGGGTTTTGAGTCGCTGCAAACTTAAAAGTCTACTCTCGTCACTGGGGGAAGTGAAAGGAGATATGAGCCTCTGTTAAGAACGTGTGCGATCAGAAGTTCTTGCGTGGCCCATTTTTCGGAGATGTACGCTAGAGCATCAGAGCCACCAAATAATCACTCACTGAGAACGACCAGGTGGGCGACCCTATACTAGGATAGAATATTCAGTGTGACGTTTCCATCTTTAAAGGTGGATTTGAAGCATTTGGCCAGTGCAGTGATGGAAGGCTACTGACTACAGAGCAATTATCTCAGTGCCTCATTAAGACGAGTGAAGAAGATCCCCGATTCTGGGTGAGGGACATGTTGGAGTTGATAGACTAAGCATGGAAACCTGAGCACCTTGAAGATCCCCGATTCTGGGCGAGGGACATGTTGGAGTTGATAGACTAAGCATGGAAACCCGAGCACCTTGAAGATCCCCGATTCTGGGCGAGGGACATATCGGAGTTGATAGAGTAAACATGGAAACCCGAGCACCTTGAAGATCCCCGATTCTGGGCGAGGGATATGTTGGAGTTGATAGACTGAGCATGGAAACCTGAGCATCTTGAAGATCCCCGATTCTGGGTGAGGGACATGTTGGAGTTGATAGACTAAGCATGGAAACCCGAGCACCTTGAAGATCCCCGATTCTGGGTGAGGGACATATTGGAGTTGATAGACTAAGCATGTAAACCTGAGCACCTTGAAGATCCCCGATTCTGGGCGAGGGACATGTTGGAGTTGATAGACTAAGCATGTAAACCTGAGCACCTTGAAGATCCCCGATTCTGGGCGAGGGACATGTTGGAGTTGATAGACTAAGCATGGAAACCCGAGCACCTTGAAGATCCCCGATTCTGGGCGAGGGACATGTTGGAGTTGATAGACTGAGCATGGAAACCTGAGCACCTTGAAGATCCCCGATTCTGGGCGAGGGACATGTTGGAGTTGATAGACTAAGCATGGAAACCCGAGCACCTTGAAGATCCCCGATTCTGGGCGAGGGACATATCGGAGTTGATAGAGTAAACATGGAAACCCGAGCACCTTCAAGATCCCCGATTCTGGGCGAGGGACATGTTGGAGTTGATAGACTAAGCATGTAAACCCGAGCACCTTGAAGATCCCCGATTCTGGGCGAGGGACATGTTGGAGTTGATAGACTAAGCATGGAAACCCGAGCACCTTGAAGATCCCCGATTCTGGGCGAGGGACATGTTGGAGTTGATAGACTGAGCATGGAAACCTGAGCACCTTGAAGATCCCCGATTCTGGGCGAGGGACATGTTGGAGTTGATAGACTAAGCATGGAAACCCGAGCACCTTGAAGATCCCCGATTCTGGGTGAGGGACATATTGGAGTTGATAGAGTAAGCATGGAAACCCGAGCACCTTGAAGATCCCCGATTCTGGGCGAGGGACATGTTGGAGTTGATAGACTAAGCATGGAAACCCGAGCACCTGGAAGATCCCCGATTCTGGGTGAGGGACATGTTGGAGTTGATAGAGTAAGCATGGAAACCCGAGCACCTTGAAGATTACCGAAGTACCCATAGGTGAAATGGGGAGTGGTGACCAGAACCCGAATCCTTTATTTAGCTTGAAAATCTGAGGCTGTAGATTTTCCTCCCAGGTCCATTGACTGTCCTCTGTTATGTAGACCCCCCAAGTACCAAAAGATTGAGTGCGCACTTGAAAGTCACCCGCTTAATTACTTCATTTAACTCTCCAGAGGGTATAGTGAGACTTTTTCTGTGAGTGACCCCTCAAGATCCGCAGCTCCTGATGAGATTGTGCACCTGACCACTGCAGTTTAGCTAGGAATATGAGGACATCGTCCATGTATAATGCAATCTAATCCATTGCTCCCAAACCCCAGTCAAACCCCATAACAAGTGCATCCATCCTCAGCCATTCAATCGGGGGCTCCATGGAGCGCAAATTAAAAGGGGCGCAGGGGGAGCCCTGCAGCATGTCTCATTGTATTAGAAACATATGGGAATTTGAGCTCCCAATGAGGACTCGCACCATGGGGTGTATGTACAAGATCCTGGCCAAACTAATATTGCCGAGGTCAAAGTTCATTTTAGTGAGAGGGAAAAATAAGTACAGCCACCCCACAAAGTTGAACGCTTTATGGAAATGAACCAGGAGCAGTTGTTTCTCACCTGGGACTCTGGCAGCCAGCACTAGAGTGTCTTGACCCACCAGTTATTATGTCTCATGGCCCACTCAGGCATGAATCCCGATTGGTCGGGGTGATTTGGAGAGCCCACTGATACAAGGAAGAGTAATACGTAGGCTGAATGATGTAGAACAGGATAGTAGATTTATTCATAAGATTACTTCCTTGTTGGTTGGTTACAGGAAACAAGTTAGATATATACTAGGCCCCACCAGGAGCAGCCTCCTTGCTGCTCAGCCCATCCATCCTAACTGACACTCTCTCCCACTTTGATAATGAGGATAATGTCCCTATGACAAAGGTGCAATGAGTCTGCTGCATACTTTGCCCTGTTCAAACAAGCCAAATTGTTCTAATGTGTGTCTCTGTGGCATGTAGCATGTATATTTAAGTAGTCTCACTTTGTCATCCTCACAGGTAGGCGCCTATGCCAAGGGGGAGATTTGGAGGCAAGCCGTCATTGCTGTGAGGTCGGTGGAGGGTCGGAAGCGGCGCCTGGCCCAGGTGAGGAAACGCTGGCAGGATATCCGGTGCTGGACCAGGAGGATCGACCGGGTCCTGCTGGGGGACTCTCCAGAAGGGAAGAAGAACCGTGGGCGCCGGCGCCTGACCCACATCATGAAGCGTGTGCTGACGGTGGTCTTCCCTGACTTGGATAGGCGCTTACTGGAGAAGCAGCAGCAGGAAGGGGGTAGGTACATGTGTGTTTGTTGTGTGTCACCAGCTTTTGGAGGTGCGCGGTCGCATGGATACACTGCCAGGGTTTATATGTGCAGTGCATATCCTGTTCCACAAAGTCAACCCGTGCTGTTCTTCCTCCCTTCCCCTCCTTGACATGTGTTCCCGGGTCTGTGGGTAGTCACTCTTGCACAAGGTTATCTAGGCTGGCAGTTAATCCAAGTGCCCAATGCTTGCAACATCATGTGTGGGGGGGGTGTGTTACATGTGTTGTGAGCTTGCCTGTGCCCTGGCCAGTTCAGTCATTGTGGGGTCCATGTTAGTTGGCACTGCTGCTGAGTCCCGACATAGGAGTGTGTCTTAAAAGTGTACTGCCTTACAGCATGCATGACCAAGGTTGTGCCCTCAGACATGATGTGCATGAGTGTTAGATATGCATAGTGCAGGGACAGTCGCTTCTGTTGCAGTCATATCCATACAGGACCATGGAGGAGTGTGGCCACTACAGTCCCCTGGGGCACCTTTTCCTAGGTATCATGTGTGTCAGCCAACAATGTGGACATTCTCTGTGTCTTCAGCATAGGTTGGGCTCTGTGGCATTGTACCCTGGCCTCATTTGTATTTACATTAAGTGTGCTACATGTGTCCACTTGACAGGGTGACCAAATTTGGCTTGTGCATACTCACAGTGGCCAGTGCCTGTGTGTCTTGGTACAACTATCTGATGATGGTTGTTTGTCAATTATATGTGTGGTCAGGCGCACGAGGGGTAGTTCGTGTACAATCAGGATTTATTGTAGGGCATTTTTTTAATCCCCGAGTAGGAGGTGTAAGTACTTCCTCTGTGTCACTCACATTGTCTCAGGTAGGGGGGTGTTTGTGCGGGCAAGGCCTACATGTCCAAACCGTATGTCTCCTTGCCAGGTCTGGCCTGTGTGTGATGATTGTCTGGACATACACTCAACATGCAGTGACCCAGTTATGTTGGGCATGGTTTAATGTATTTGCTAAGCATGCATGTGCCAAAAGTTAACAGACATGGTTCCTGCTCATCCCTTTTTTGGCAACGGTGTGTGGTCCAGATGCTGTGCTCGACTGTCCCCAGACACTAGCTCCTCTGTCTCATTTGATATCAAGTTATTTGCTGTTGTGTCATGCTCTCCATTGTTTCTCAGTGGCATGGTGGGTCAACCAACTGTGTGGTGCAGGGCCTACATATGTGCGTAGTATTGTAGATGTTACTCATGTTGTTTTTCATGCTATGCACTGTGAGCTATGTAGTTTTGAATCATGTGTCATATGTATACAGGTGTCTGATTATTCCTGTCTCTTCACCTTGCCCACAGCATCGTCGGGGGAAACCGAGGGAGACACCGGCACGGACCTTGAGGAGGGATCCAGCACCGGTGCCACCAGTGCTGGCGAGTCTGGCACAGCGAGTGGCACGGAGGCGACTATGACGCTGACGGGTCCGAGGCTGAGCTCCCAGAGGGGGCGGAGGCTGCTCCAAGAGCTGAAGGCAGCACTCCATCTCTCGCCGCCCCCTCCATTCCCATCACCGGCCTCCCACTTGCTCGGGTCCCTTCCCTCCGTGCTAGGCGACAACATGTCTCCTTCGTGCCAGGCACCGCACCCCCTGCCCCTGTCTCCCCTGCTGCCGTCAATGCCGAGTCTGTGGACATTCTGCGGCAGTTGCAGGTTGGTCAGACATCGCTGCTTTATGTCCTCCTCCATGGCCACACCACACTGCTGACACAGATGGTGTCGTACATGGAGGGCATGTCAGCAGCGATGTCGGACCAACAGATGTTGCTGAGGTCCATAGACTCGTCACTGACTGCAGCAGTGGATCTACAGCAGCGCTCCATCCCCCCCTACCCCTGCACCATCCACACTTCCCACTCCCATGCCTGTCCCACGCACACCCAGACGTCCCCATGCATGCACCCCACCAGACACAGACAGCACACCACCAGGGAAGGGCAAGCTCACACCTCCTGTCACGCACACACAGGGGGAAGTAGGCACACCCACTGGGTCGGGGGACAAACGGCAGATACGCAGCCACAGTGGGAGTCCGCAGTCCTCACGACCCACTTCCTCCAAAACCACTCCCCTTGGCTCCCCTGCCCAACAGTCGGACAAAGAGTCCTTCATGGCCAGTCTGTCCCTCAGCCCCAGTGTAACACCACCCCGCAAGCGGTCGAGGAAGTCCCCAGGCAGGGGAGTTGAGTCCCCCCCCTGTCCACACCCTCCCCCAGTAGCACTGCAACCCATCCCTCCGACCCCCCCCTCCTTGGGGCCTGTGGTTCATTCGGGTGCAGGGGAGACGCTGGAAGAGATTGCAACCGTGTGCAGCGCCCTGCTAACCACCACCTTTGGCGCTGCCCCACCCCCTGTGGTGGAGTCGTCCGTCCCTGCACCCACAACACCTACCCTTGCCCCTCCTGTCCCTGCGGTGCCTGGTCCTTTCCCCCCACATGATGCCCCCCCTTCTGTGGATGATATGGAAGTGTGAACTATGCAGGCAAGCTAGGGGAGACGCGTCCCAAAGTGTCCCCCACCAGGACTTCGCACATGACCTGGCCTATGGGCCCTGTATATAGTGGACATTTCTTTTGCTATCATTTTTCATGCTGAATAAAGCATTTTGTTTTTCATTTACACACAAATGCTTTACTGGTATTGATGTTGGTGCTGATGCTCCATGAGTTGGGGTGGTGATAATGTGTTAGGTGTCTGGGAAATGTTGTAGTGTGCTGCTCATGGGGTGGACCCTGGTATCTGTGTGCCATCACAAGGTATCTGCAAATAATCTTTGGTCATGTAAGCTCTTACTGTATGGTGACATTGTCCCAAGGTGTGTTCCTTCCTCTGTGGACCCTGACATCTTCCCTGCAGGGTGTTTCCCAATTGTTGTGCTGAGCTCTGTCTACATTTCCTGGGTGTGTGACGGATCCCTTCAACTTTGGCCATGCATGCTCAGCAATGTCTCCACCTGCATCATTTGTGGCATCCTTGGTGGTCACTGTACTTGTGTATGGAGTATATTGACATGACTTCATGTGGACATGTTCCCTTTTGCGCACTATGCATGTGTGTACTCCCAGCCTCGCACACGTGTTACGTGTTCTGCAGGGTCTTTGGGCACCTGTCTGACAATTATGGGCATTATATCTGTGGGTACTCCACCCTTTTCCTTCCATGGGAGGCACCAACTTGTTGGCTGCCCCGGCACCTGTACATTCCTATCAGTCCTGGAATGTGCGTGACAGTGTGTGTTCCCTTTGGGTCTCTTAGTTTAGTAGGGTGGCACATGAGTATACAGTCTTGTTGCATGATCTCAGTGTGTGTATTGTGCTGCCAGCACCAGGGGTGGGTATGCATGTGTCATTTGTCTTCACACCCACATGTGGTGTGTCATGCAGTGGGGGATGGACATCCAACCTCATGGGAGTAGGACACTGCTGTCAGTGATGTGTTGGCATGCCACTCTCAATATAGTCGCATTTTGTGTATGCCTTCATGCACCCATGGAGTTTTGCTAATTGTAGGATGGTGTACACACCACCATGTCTCTGTCCACTGCTGGGAGGACTCTGCACCCACCCCTCCTGTGTCTGGGCACTGCTGGGAGGACTCTGCACCCACCCCTCCTGTGTCTGGGCACTGTTGGGAGGACTCTGCACCCACCCCTCCTGTGTCTGGGCACTGCTGGGAGTGATAGGCACCCACCCCTCCTATGTCTGGGCACTGCTGGGATGACTCTGCACCCACCCCTCCTATGTCTGGGCACTGCTGGGAGGACTCTGCACCCACCCCACCTGTGTCTGGGCACTGCTGGGAGGACTCTGCACCCACCCCTCCTGTGTCTGGGCACTGCTGGGAGTGATAGGCACCAACCCCTCCTGTGTCTGGGCACTGCTGGGAGGACTCTGCACCCACCCCTCCTATGTCTGGGCACTGCTGGGAGGACTCTGCACCCACCCCTCCTGTGTCTGGGCACTGCTGGGGGTGATAGGCACCCACCCCTCCTGTGTCTGGGCACTGCTGGGAGGACTCTGCACCCATCCCTCCTATGTCTGGGCACTGCTGGGAGGACTCTGCACCCACCCCTCCTGTGTCTGGGCACTGATGGGAGTGATAGGCACCCACCCCTCCTATGTCTGGGCACAGCTGGGAGGACTCTGCACCCACCCCTCCTATGTCTGGGCACTGCTGGGAGGACTCTGCGCCCACCCCTCCTGTGTCTGGGCACTGCTGGGAGTGATAGGCACCCACCCCTCCTATGTCTGGGCACTGCTGGGAGGACTCTGCACCCACCCCTCCTGTGTCTGGGCACTGCTGGGAGGACTCTGCACCCACCCCTCCTATGTCTGGGCAATGCTGGGAGGACTCTGCACCCACCCCTCCTGTGTCTGGGCACTGCTGGGAGTGATAGGCACCCACCCCTCCTGTGTCTGGGCACTGCTGGGAGGACTCTGCACCCACCCCTCCTATGTCTGGGCACTGCTGGGAGGACTCTGCACCCACCTCTCCTGTGTCTGGGCACTGCTGGGAGTGATGGGCACCCACCCCTCCTGTGTCTGGGCACTGCTGGGAGGACTCTGCACCCACCCCTCCTGTGTCTGGGCACTGCTGGGAGGACTCTACACCCACCCCTCCTATGTCTGGGCACTGCTGGGAGGACTCTGCACCCACCCCTCCTGTGTCTGGGTACTGCTGGGAGTGATAGGCACCCACCCCTCCTGTGTCTGGGCACTGCTGGGAGGACTCTGCACCCACCCCTCCTATGTCTGGGCACTGCTGGGAGGACTCTGCACCCACCTCTCCTGTGTCTGGGCACTGCTGGGAGTGATGGGCACCCACCCCTCCTGTGTCTGGGCACTGCTGGGAGGACTCTGCACCCACCCCTCCTGTGTCTGGGCACTGCTGGGAGGACTCTACACCCACCCCTCCTATGTCTGGGCACTGCTGGGAGGACTCTGCACCCACCCCTCCTATGTCTGGGCACTGCTGGGAGGACTCTGCACCCACGCCTCCTGTGTCTGGGCACTGCTGGGAGTGATAGGCACCCACCCCTCCTATGTCTGGGCACTGCTGGGAGGACTCTGCACCCACCCCTCCTATGTCTGGGCACTGCTGGGAGGACTCTGCACCCACCCCTACTATGTCTGGGCACTGCTGGGAGGACTCTGCATCCACCCCTCCTGTGTCTGGGCACTGCTGGGAGTGATAGGCACCCACCCCTCCTGTGTCTGGGCACTGCTGGGAGCACTCTGCACCCACCCCTCCTATGTCTGGGCACTGCTGGGAGGACTCTGCACCCACCCCTCCTGTGTCTGGGCACTGCTGGGAGTGATAGGCACCCACCCCTCCTATGTCTGGGCACTGCTGGGAGGACTCTGCACCCACCCCTCCTATGTCTGGGCACTGCTGGGAGGACTCTGCACCCACCCCCCCTGTGTCTGGCACTGCTGGGAGTGATAGGCACCCACCCCTCCTGTGTCTGGGCACTGCTGGGAGGACTCTGCACCCATCCCTCCTATGTCTGGGCACTGCTGGGAGGACTCTGCACCCACTCCTCCTGTGTCTGGGCACTGATGGGAGTGATAGGCACGTACCCCTCCTATGTCTGGGCACTGCTGGGAGGACTCTGCCCCCACCCCTCCTATGTCTGGGCACTGCTGGGAGGACTCTGCACCCACCCCTCCTATGTCTGGGCACTGCTGGGAGGACTCTTCACCCACCCCTCCTGTGTCTGGGCACTGCTGGGAGTGATAGGCACCCACGCCTCCTGTGTCTGGGCACTGCTTGGAGGACTCTGCACCCAACCCTCCTATGTCTGGGCACTGCTGGGAGGACTCTGCACCCACCCCTCCTGTGTCTGGGCACTGCTGGGAGTGATAGGCACCCACCCCTCCTGTGTCTGGGCACTGCTGGGAGGACTCTGCACCCACTCCTCCTGTGTCTGGGCACTGCTGGGAGGACACTGCACCCACCCCTCCTATGTCTGAGCACTGCTGGGAGGACTCTGCACCCACCCCTCCTGTGTCTGGGCACTGCTGGGAGTGATAGGCACCCACCCCTCCTATGTCTGGGCACTGTTGGGAGGACTCTGCACCCACCCCTCCTGTGTCTGGGCACTGCTGGGAGGACTCTGCACCCACCCCTCCTATGTCTGGGCACTGCTGGGAGGACTCTGCATCCACCCCTCCTGTGTCTGGGCACTGCTGGGAGTGATAGGCACCCACCCCTCCTGTGTCTGGGCACTGCTGGGAGCACTCTGCACCCACCCCTCCTATGTCTGGGCACTGCTGGGAGGACTCTGCACCCACCCCTCCTGTGTCTGGGCACTGCTGGGAGTGAAAGGCACCCACCCCTCCTATGTCTGGGCACTGCTGGGAGGACTCTGCACCCACCCCTCCTATGTCTGGGCACTGCTGGGAGGACTCTGCACCCACCCCTCCTGTGTCTGGGCACTGCTGGGAGGACTCTGCACCCACCCCTCCTGTGTCTGGGCACTGCTGGGAGTGATAGGCACCCACCCCTCCTGTGTCTGGGCACTGCTGGGAGGACTCTGCACCCACCCCTCCTATGTCTGGGCACTGCTGGGAGGACTCTGCACCCACCCCTCCGGTGTCTGGGCACTGCTGGGAGGACTCTGCACCCACCCCTCCTGTGTCTGGGCACTGCTGGGAGGACTCTGCACCCACCCCTCCTATGTCTGGGCACCTCTGGGAGGACTCTGCACCCACCCCTCCTGTGTCTGGGCACTGCTGGGAGTTATAGGCACCCACCCCTCCTGTGTCTTGGCACTGCTGGGAGGACTCTGCACCCACCCCCCTGTGTCTGGGCACTGCTGGGAGGACTCTGCACCCACCCTTCCTATGTCTGGTGCCTGCTGGGAGGACTCTGCACCCACCCCTCCTATGTCTGGCCACTGCTGGGAGGACTCTGCACCCACCCCTCCTGCGTCTGGGCACTGCTGGGAGTGATAGGCACCCACCCCTCCTATGTCTGGGCACTGCTGGGAGGACTCTGCACCCACCCCTCCTATGGCTGGGCACTGCTGGGAGGACTCTGCACCCACCCCTCCTGTGTCTGGGCACTGCTGGGAGTGATAGGCACACACCGCTCCTGTGTCTGGGCACAGCTGGGAGGACTCTGCACCCACCCCTCCTATGTCTGGGCACTGCTGGGAGGACTCTGCACCCACCCCTCCTGTGTCTGGGCACTGCTGGAAGTGATAGGCACCCACCCCTCCTGTGTCTGGGCACTGCTGGGAGGACTCTGCACCCACCCCTCCTGTGTCTGGGCACTGCTGGGAGTGATAGGCACCCACCCCTCCTATGTCTGGGCATTGCTGGGAGGACTCTGCACCCACCCCTCCTATGTCTGGGCACTGCTGGGAGGACTCTGCACCCACCCCTCCTGTGTCTGGGCACTGCTGGGAGGACTCTGTACCCACCCCTCCTGTGTCTGGGCACTGCTGGGAGTGATAGGCACCCACCCCTCCTGTGTCTGGGCACTGCTTGGAGGACTCTGCACACACCCCTCCTATGTCTGGGCACTGCTGGGAGGACTCTGCACCCACCCCTCCTATGTCTGGGCACTGCTGGGAGGACTCTGCACCCACCCCTCCTGTGTCTGGGCACTGCTGGGAGTGATAGGCACCCACCCCTCCTGTGTCTGGGCACTGCTGGGAGGACTCTGCACCCACCCCTCCTGTGTCTGGGCACTGCTGGGAGTGATAGACACCCACCCCTCCTGTGTCTGGGCACTGCTGGGAGGACTCTGCACCCACCCCTCCTGTGTCTGGGCACTGCTGGGAGTGATAGGCACCCTCCCTTCCTATGTCTGGGCACTGCTGGGAGTGATTGGCACCCACCCCTCCTGTGTCTGGGCACTGCTGGGAGTGACAGGCACCCACCCCTCCTATGTCTGGGCACTGCTGGGAGGACTCTGCACCCACCCCTCCTGTGTCTGGGCACTGCTGGGAGGACCCTGCACCCACCCCTCATATGTCTGGGCACTGCTGGGGCTGATGGCCACACACCCCTATGCGTCTGTCCACTGGCGTGGTACGACCCGTACCCGCGCTCTTAAGGCGTGGGTACGGGCCGTACCCCTACGGCACCCCAACAATGGCGGTACGGCCCGTACCCACGTCCCAAAGGCATGGGTACGGGCCGTACCGCCATTGTTGGGGTGACGTAGGGGTGGGCGTGGTACGACCCGTACCCATGCCTTTGGGACGTGGGTACGGGCCGTACCGCCATTGTTGGGGTGCCACAGGGGTACAGCCTGTACCCACACCTTAAGAGCGTGGGTACGGGTCGTACCACACCCACCCCTATGTCACCCCAACAATGGCGTTACGGCCCGTACCCACGTCCCAAAGGCATGGGTACGGGTCGTACCACGCCCACCCCTACATCACCCCAACAATGGCGGTACGGCCCGTACCCACGTCCCAAAGGCATATCCCCATGGCATACGCCTACGGCAACACAACCATAGTGATACGGACCCTACACACGCGTGTACGGACCGTATCCCCATGGCGTACGCCTACGGCAACACAACCATAGTGATACGGACCCTACACACGCGTGTACGGACCGTATCCCTATGGCGTACGTCTACGGCAACACAGCCATAGTGATACGGACCCTACACACGCGTGTACGGACCGTATCCCTATGACGTACGCCTACGGCAACACAACCATAGTGATACGGACCCTACACACGCGTGTACGGACCGTATCCCTATGGCATACGCCTACGGCAACACAACCATAGTGATATGGACCCTACACACGCGTGTACGGACTGTATCCCTATGGTTTACGCCTACGGCAACACAACCATAGTGATACGGACCCTACACACGCCCTCAGAGCGTGTGTACGGTGCGTTTCACACCTTACACTGGTGACAGGCGGCACACAGAAAGGAATTGAGCTGTTATACTTGGCCAAGGCTGGACATCAAGTCATTGTCAGTGCAGTCCTACCTGTCTCGGGCCTAGGTGTGTCAGGCTGTGATGTGGCACAAATCTCCTCATGTTTGAACCCAATAGATGTGTGATGAGCTGTGTACACATGTCATGTGTGATGGTGCACTATGTGCCACACATCCCCTTCACACCTTTGACATGCGTGCATGTAGTACAGACTTGTTGAGCATGGTGTCACTGGCATTGCACAGTCGCCAACACCCGCGACTGTCCCCTGATGCCAGGTACATGGATAATTACACCTGACATGTGACTACCGGCATTGCACGATGTGAGTATGTCATGTGTGTGTCATATGTTCCCATAAACTTGCTGTTGGTGTTCCATCAAATGCATCTGCAGTTGCTGCATCCAACATGTGCATGTGTGTGGCTGGGCATGGCACACTATTATGCACACCAGGACAAATGTGGAATCAGACGTAACGTGTGTATGTATGCATCGAACATGGACTTGCGAGACAAGGACATATCTGCGTAGTATCAATGTATGTGTGATCAGTCTTGACATGTACCCCTTCATGGCAAGGTGTGTGGTCTGTCCTTTTTTCAGGGCCATGTGACCTGTGCCTCTAGTGTTCCGCAACCTGTCTGTATGATAAACATCCTTCTCCTGCACACATGTGGATGTCTGTCACTCCTGTAATGCGTCTGCCTTTTCACTTACACTGGCCCACAGCTAGTTTCATGCCATGTCATGTTGAGCTTGAGAATCCACGTTTGTAGCTGGCTCTTGGTAGGAGTGTCACCTGCCTGGCATACGTGTCCAGGATATATTGCACAGACCTGACTCTGTATGTAGCATATGTGTATTGGCTGTTTAACATGTGCTCAGTACATTGACATTGTTGTTGTACTGTACTCACTCTTCGTTGTCCCTTCCAAATTACTGCAGGGCTCTGCCTCTCCCCCGACCAATGCCAGACTTGGCTGCCCTGAGGGAACGTGACTGTATACGCCGCTAACGCTTCACCCAACGGTTGATTGTGAACTTGACAGCAAGGCTGGCACCACACCTCCAACCGCTACACAGGTATCCTACTGCACTGACACCCATGAGGAAGGTGATGGCAGCCCTACATTTCTTTGCCACGGGTACGTTTCAAGATACCATAGCTCATGTTGGTGGCATGTCCCAGACCATGTTCAGCCGTGTCCTGCATGATTTTTTAGAGGCCATGTTGGTTCACCTGGATGAGTTTATTCATTTCCCAACTCCTGAGCAGTTGACAGGTGTTAGAAGGGCGCCCTCCGGGAGCTCGATGGTGTCGGACTGACCACCCCGAGAGCCACCGTTCCGTAGGCGAGTAGCCGAGCGCCGCTGAGAAGCCTCCTGGGCGAGGTCCTTCTCCTATGATCGTATCAGCCAAGCAACCCCACCACCACAAAGGGACACAACCAGGGTATTTATTCTTATACGATTTTATCGGTTAACAAGGCAGGTTTCTATGGCAATATTTACAGGTGGATCGAGGGATCCAAGAGAGTCTCAAAGTCTGGTTGGGATGGGGTAGCGGGACAGTCTCAGTCTTAGCCTGGTACTGGACACCCTGCGCCTAGCTCTCAATCCTCGAGCCGGGGGGTTCCGGGAACCGGGACATCGTCCGCACGGTTCGGGGGATTGATGCGGTGAGGTCGAGCCGCGACGAGGTCAGCAGGGCTCCGATGGTTTACTTCTGCGAGGTCGAGCCGCGACGAGGTCAGCAGGGCTCCGATGTTCCGTGCGGGTCTTCTTCTCAGCAAAGGGGGGAGCCGCGACGCAGTCAGCAGGGCTCAGAGGTCCAAGTTCCAAGCAATGAGTCTTTCTCCGTAGGGTCAGCCGCGATCCGATCAGCAGGGCTCTTGACTCCAGGATACAACTGCTGTCCTGGCTTGAGGCTGCCCCAGATATAGGTCTGGAACCCTTTGATGTCCGGACCCTTGCGCCTGGGGGGCGGAGGGGCCGGGATAGGAGAGGCCAGACACCCAGCGGGAGAGGCGCCAGCGCCCAGGAGGGCCGGAGGACCATTGGAACCAGGCGTTGAGGTACGGTTGGGGGTCCCATCGAAACTCCCCTCCTCCGGGATCGGTGGAGTGGCCACTTGGTACCCCCTGGCCGGATCTTGGTGCCTCGATGTTGGGGCTTCGCTGGGGCCGAGGCCGGGGCGAGCCGTGCCGCGTAGGCTGGTGCGGGTAGCAAGGTACAATCCGGAGGGACCCCGAAGGGTGGGGGCTGCCCCGGTCGGGTAGGAGGGTTCGGGACCACGCCACGAGGCCAGGTCCAACAACAGGTGTCAAGGGTGACTTCTATGCCCTGGGAGGGATGCCCCATGTCATTGGGTCTATTGATGGGACACATGTGGCTTTGGTACCACCACAGGCACAGGAGGTAGCCTTTCGCAACCGTAAACACTACCACTCCATTAATGCCCTTGTGGTGTGTCTTGCTAACATGGTGATTTCCCATGTCTGTGCTCGTTTTCCAGGGTCAGCACACGAGGCGTAGCAGGGTGCCTGAAATGATGCTGCAGCTGCGCAACGAACGAGCATGTCTTGTTAGTGGGTATACTCTGTTACTCCTGTATTTAGCGTCATCTTTCTGTCTTACTGCTTCTCCTGACCCACTTCTGCCCATGATGTTTCCATGTAGGGGACTCTGGCTATCCCAACATGCCATGGCTGATCACGCCTCTCCGCAACCCCAGAACGGCTGGTGATCACCGGTACAACAACGCCCATGGGCAGACCAGGCGAGTGATAGAGAGGACCTTTGGCCTTCTGAAGATCCGATTCCGGTGCCTCCACAAGACCGGCGGCGCACTCCCATATGCACCGGTGAAGGTCTGCAAAATCTTCCTCGTGTGCTGCATGCTGCACAACATGGCACTGGAGAAAGCTGTGCCACTCATCCTGGATCCGGATGAGCAGGAACATCCACCCGTGGAGGATGAGGGCTTGGTGACGAGGCAAGTGATGTTGAGGAGGAGGAGGAAGAGGACATCCGGAGTCGGCTCATATGCAACTTCTTTGCTTAGTTGCAGTGTCTGAGTGTGCACGCATTGAGCCTTGTGTGGCATGTGTTGCAATGTGTGTGTCCATCTGCATGTCTTCCAAGTGAGTCTGAGGTGTGTTTGGATGTGTCACTCAAGTGATGGTGTAAGAAAAGACTGTCTTTCCTGAGACACTATTTTCACCTAGCATGTTGACAACCTTATACGTGTCGAGTACATGCCCATGTATGCGGATGTGCTTCTTTTGGCTCACTTCTTGTGTGTCTCTCATCCCCAGGTATTTGCGCATGCTGTCTGCTGGTAGCATTGTTGTGCTCCTGCTATTCCTCATGAATAAAGCAACGTGTGCTGAATCAGCGTAACATGCACGGACATGTCGAAAATTCTCCTTAGGGTAAGGGATGCAGCACGGCTTTTTGGGTGTGCTATTTGTTTGGAATGTGTGTGCACTGCTCCTGTTCATGTTTGGTTACTTTGCATACATGGAGAATCACCATGAGGCACATGACATGGAGCTGGATTCACCTGAATTGATAGTCACACTTGGTGACAGTCATCTGTAATGTGATTGTGGAGTGTGATGAAGGCATCAATGTGTGTAACACTGCCCTCGGAAACATACAGGATACACCGGGTTGACATAGTGTGGGACATCCCCATTAGAGGCTCAATGGTGAATCGCAGCCTCTCTGTGAGCAGCAGGGGGTGTTTGCCTCACACCCGTCACTTGTGTGCCAGTTCTATGGATTTCCTGCATCTGTGGTGCAAAGGGGGGTGCCAGTGTAGGTCCCACATGTTCATCCACATGACCTGTGCATCTGTTAATATAGATGCATTTGCCTTCCGGCAAACATGAATAATAAAGGTGTCCCTCAGCCTCCAAGGTGCCTCATCTCTGTCAATGCAGGTCTCTTGCCACTGTGCATGCGCCATGTCTGGCATAGTTGTCACAGATTGTGCATATGAGTCCATGTGTAGAGTAGCAAGATGCAAGCTGTTTGTCAGGGATTATGATATGTATTGTGCATGATGTACATGACTGTGTAGGTATTTTGGCATCTCAGTCCCCACAACGGCCACTTTGCTGCATGTGCATCCATTGTCTGTGTGTGTGCCATGTTGAACCAGACACTCCTTCCTTATCATACACCTTTTGCAGTAGTCCTTTCTGACATGCTTGTGTTTGTGTGCAACTTGTGGCATGGTTTTCAGGACATGGTGCCTGCTGCTGCAGGGCCTGCAGCAAGGGCACACAGAGTTTCTATATTTGCCCTCACACACACGCCTCTAAGACGCACCCCCCTTCCTCCCTCCACCCATTCATTTTGGTGTAATGTGCTTGTGTGTGACACCGTTGCGGTGGCAAAGGCTGGACCGTCTGCACATGCCACGTGCACATTGCATGTGCCTCATGTCCTTGCATGTGCCACATCACGCTACACCATGATGTTGAGGCCACCCACCAAGCAATGACCATCCAATACATCTGTTGCATGCACTCAGGCATGCACTCATCGCCCACACAACACCTTTGCATAATGAGTGTGCAACTCCAACTGCCTACACAGCGCTGGCACGCCTTCCAGGCCCTGTCACACCAACAAGGTCATGTCCCTCCTACTCCCCACCGGCTCTGTACCCCAACAAGGCCATGGGAGTGGTACTCCAGGCCTCTGCATGTAGTATGGTGTTGTTGTGGGACACATGGCACAGGTATCATGTCTCAGCGTGTCAGTCTACAATGTGTCCAGGATCCCCCTCTACGCCATGACATGTGCACTGCATCTCATCATCATCTGGTGTCCCATTGCCAGCCAGGTGCTCCTCACCCTCCCTAAAGACGCAGTCTGTTAGACGGACCGGGAGGGTCGGCCGAGGACAAGAGGAGAGGTCTCCGGGGAGAGCCGTCTCCAGCGATCGTACAGACAAATAACTTCCCCCCCACAGACAGATATCACACTAGGGTAAGATTTAGCGTTCTTTATATGCACTTCTTAAGGTACGATGAAATGGTACAAGGAGGTCTGGACTCAGGGGTCCCCTCGATTAAGTCTCTCAAGATAGGAAAAGGGGGTAGCGGGACAGTCTGTTTACCAGTCTGGTAGTTCGGATGATATGGTGATTAGCTCACAATCCTCGAGCTTGGTGGTTTAGCTGGTACGGGCCGCGGCAGCGCCAGCAGGTCCCGGTGGAGATGGTCGATACACGGTCCGCGGCAGCGCCAGCAGGTCCCGGTGGAGATGGTCGAGGTACGGTCCGCGGCAGCGCCAGCCGGTCCCGGTGAAGGTGGTCGTTACAACGGTCCGCGGCAGCGCCAGCAGGTCCCGACGAGGTTGGTTGTTGCAGAAGGCCGCGGCAGCGCCAGCAGGCAGGACGATAGTTCGCAAGGTAGGGCTACGGCAGCGCCAGTAGACCGTCAAGGCTGAGTTCTCTCGGTGTCTCTCGACTCCAGGATACAACTGCCTCCCTGCTCCGGAGCTGCCCCAGTTATAGGGCAGGCGCCCTTTGATGTCCGGACCCTCGCACTTGGAGGTCGGAGGGTCCGGGATGAAGGTGTCCAGACACCCAGCAGGGGGTGGAGCCAGCGCCTGGGGGAGCTGGAGGCGATCGGCACCTGGCGGGGGAGAGTCCTTGGCGCTTCGTTCTCTCATTGACCTGCCAAGTGGTCCGCTCACCTCCTGGGTGGAGGGTGGTGCCGGGATGTCGGGGCCGGCCAGGCCCAGGGTTAGGGTCGGATGAAGGCCACGCGGCCTCGTGGCGCAGGGCAAAGATGGCGGCTTGACCCGGCCGGGGGAGCCGGTGGTGGTTTGGGTCCGTGATACATGGAGGTCCGAGGGCAGGAATTCCGTCGGGAGACGGGGTGCGGGTGATTCTCGTGGGTCACGCCTGGTGGGCCTGGGCTGGGGCCCTGTTATGCGGGGAGGGAGCCAGCCCTTCGGGTGGCCTGTCCAACATGCGTCCCCCCCAGCTGAAGGCGGGGAGAGTCACCCATCTCCTTGGGGACTTTCCTCGTCGAGGCGGAAAAAGCGTGACAGGCCATCCGCGTTGGCGTGGTCTGGGCCCGGTCGGTGCTCCACGGTGAAGTCCATTCCCTGCAGGGAGATGGACCAGCGCAATAGTTTTGGGTTCTCCCCCCGCATCTGCATCAGCCACTGCAGGGGTCGATGGTCGGTTTGTACCCGGAAGTGGGTACCGAAGAGATAGGGCCGGAGTTTTTTGAGGGCCCACACCACTGCGAAGGCCTCCCTCTCGATTGTGCTCCAGCGCTGTTCTCGGGCCAGGAGACGTCGGCTGATGAAGGCCACCGGCTGGTCATGACCTTCGGGGTTCACTTGAGAAAGAACCGCCCCGATGCCGTGGTCGGAGGCGTCTGTCTGTACCACGAATTCCCGACTGTAATCGGGGGCCTGGAGTACAGGGGCGGTGCACAGGGCGGCCTTCAGTTTTTCGAAGGCCGCTTGACAATCGGGGGTCCAGTTAATCCGCTTCGGTAGGTTTTTGGACGTGAGACCCGTGAGGGGCCCCACAATGCTGCCGTAGTCCCTCACGAACCGCCGGTAGTAGCCGGTGAGCCCCAAGAAGGCTCGGACCTCGGTCTGGGTGACGGGGGGCTGCCAGGACTGGATGGCAGCAATTTTAAGTTGCAGCGGGGCCACCAGCCTGCTTCCCACCTGGTGCCCAAGGTAGGTCACGGACCCTTGACCAATTTGGCATTTGCCGGCCTTAATCGTGAGGCCGGCCCGCTGGAGGGCCTGTAGGACCTCTTGGAGGTGGAGGAGGTGGTCGGACCAGTGGCGGCTGTATACAGCGATATCGTCCAGGTAGGCCGCGCTGAACTCTTCGAGCCCCGCCAAGACCTGGTTCACAAGACGTTGAAACGTGGCGGGGGCGTTCTTCATGCCGAAGGGCATGACCTTGAAGTGGTAGTGGCCATCAGGGGTAGAGAAGGCAGATCGTTCCTGAGCCCGGGGTGTGAGGCCGATCTGCCAGTAGCCCGCTGTTAGGTCGAAGATACTGAGGTAGCGGGCGGCCCCCAGCCGGTCGATCAGTTCGTCCGCCCGGGGGATAGGATGAGCGTCGGTCCGGGTGACAGCGTTTAAGCCCCGGTAGTCGACGCAGAATCTCAGTTCAGGTGTGGTGCCGGGGGCAGCGGCTTTGGGTACCAATACAACCGGGCTGGCCCAGGGACTGTCCGAGGGCTCGATGACCCCGATCGTGAGCATTCTGCCTACTTCCTCTTGTATGCAAGCCCGTACCCGATCTGGTACGCGATAGGCCCGGTGTCGGATAGGGGGACTGTCCCCGGTGTCCACGTCGTGCAAGCACCAAGGGGTGACCCCGGGGGTGAGGGAGAACAGTGTAGCGAACCGCAGCAGGAGGTCCCGGCAGCCCTGGCGTTGCTCTGGGGTGAGGGCATCGGAGAGCCGGACCCCGTCCACGGAACCGTCGTTCTCCTGAGCCTTCAGTAGATCCGGGAGGGGTTCGGAGTCTTCCTCTGCCCCACTGTCCGTAGCCATCAGGAGGCTAAGTTCTGAGCGCCCAAAGTGTGGTTTGAGTCTGTTGGTGTGGAGGACCCGAAGGGGGTTCCGGGGGGTCCCCATGTCGATGAGGTAAGTGACGGGGCTTTTGCGCTCGACCACTTTGAAGGGCCCCGTCCACTTATCTTGCAAGGCACATGGTTCGGTGGGGGACATCACCCACACTTGTTGACCAGGTTCGAACTCGACGGAGGAGGCATTGTGATCATACCACCTCTTCATGTCTTCCTGGCTGGCCTCGAGGTTCGCCTTGGCCATCTCCCTGAAGCGCCGAGTCTGGTTGCGTAGGGCCAGGAGGTACCTGAAGACGTCTGGAGGGGTCTTTAGGGGGGCCATCTCCCAACCTTCTTTGACTAGGCTGAGGGGCCCCCGCACAGGGTGCCCGTACAGGAGTTCGAAAGGGCTAAAACCGAGGGATTTCTGGGGAACTTCCCGGTAGGCGAAGAGGAGGCACGGGAGTAGTACATCCCACTGGCGACGGAGGGGCTCTTCCAATCCCCCAATCATCCCCTTGAGAGTGCGGTTGAATCGCTCCACTAGTCCATTCCCTTGGGGGTGATAGGGGGTCGTGAATCTGTAGGTGACCCCGCACTGTTGCCAGAGGGACTTCATGTATTTGGAGATGAAGTTCGTCCCTCGGTCGCTGACGACTTCTCGGGGGAAGCCCACCCGGGAGAAGATCCCCATTAGGGCCCGGCCAACCACTGGAGCGGTCACAGTTCGTAGGGGCACCGCCTCGGGGTAGCGGGTGGCGTGGTCCACCAGTACTAGGATGAACCTGTGTCCTTGCGCCGTGCGGGGGTCCAGGGGCCCCACAATGTCTATCCCTACCCTCTCGAACGGGGTAGTTACCACTGGGAAGGGTTGTAGAGGGGCTTTCAGCTTACGGCCACTCTTCCCGCTGGCTTGGCACGTGGGGCAGGACCGGCAGTGGTTCAGGACGTCGTTCCTCATCTTCGGCCAGAAAAAGTGGGTTACTAGGCGACTGTAAGTTTTGTCCTGGCCCAGGTGTCCAGCCAGGGGTACATCGTGGGCCAGGTTGAGCAGAAAGTCTCTGAAGCGGAGAGGTACCACTAGTACTCGACCGGCCCCTAGCTCCGCGATTCTTTGTTCGCTGTATAGCAGGTCGTTATCCCAGTAGACCCAGTGAGTTCCGGTGGAGTCCCCTGCGCTCTGGGCGCTGGCTTGTCGGCGGAGTCCCTCGAGGGAGGGGCAGGTCTTTTGCTCCTGGCGGAACTGTTCCTGGGTGGGCCCCCCTTCTTGACGCCATTGAGCCAGGCCGGGTAAGTCCTGGGGTTGCGTGTCCCCTTCGATCGTTGGCTCCGGGGGGTTGGCCTCGTCGTTGTCTTCTACTGGGGCGACCGGGGGCGGAGGTGCTGGCCATTCCGGTTCTTCGGATCGGGGGACGGCACGGGCGGCCATGGACCGGGTGGTTACGCAGGCCCAGTCCGGGAGGCCCAGCATCCCCAGGTGCTCTCTTCTCTCGACGGTGGCCCACGGGGAACTCTCAAGGTCATTCCCCAGGAGGCAGTCCACGGGGGCATCATCCCGGACCGTCACCTTCAACAGGCCGGAGACCCCTCCCCATTCGAAGGGGACGCAGGCCATTTGACACAGACTTTCGGAGTTGTCGGCTGAGCGGACGGGGCAGAGAATGTTCGGCAGGATCTGCTCGGGCTTCACCAGGTGACAGCGGACGGCCGTCACACTGGCGCCTGTGTCACGTAAGGCCTCGGCCCGATGCCCATTAATGGTCACCCACTGACCGTATTTCCTGGTGTTGGCGGGTAGGGGAGCCCGCGGGACCATGTCTTTTCCCCCTAGACACGCTAGAACCATGGCGGCCGGTTCCCACTCTTGCTGGGCCGGCTCATACTCGTCCTGTTCCTCTGATAGTCGTTCTTCCCCCAGGGCGGCGGCAGCCACCTGGCGGGGCTTGGGTGTTTGGTTCTGCGGGCAGCTTGGGTCATTGGCGTAGTGGCCGACTCGCTGGCATCGGTGGCACGTGACGTTGGCTCGGAACCCAGGACGCATCGGGGGGGTTGCCCCGGCCGGTCGGGGGCGGGTTGCTGGTCACTGTTGTTGCCGGGGGGCTGTCTCTCC
Source organism: Triturus cristatus (assembly GCF_964204655.1). Classification (NCBI taxonomy): domain Eukaryota; kingdom Metazoa; phylum Chordata; class Amphibia; order Caudata; family Salamandridae; genus Triturus; species Triturus cristatus. Next base: position 1,248,231,597 of record NC_140582.1, read on the forward strand.
CTCGCCCCTGGCCTCCTCCTCCTCGGGGACGGTGTTGGCCTTGGTTGCTTCGGTTGTGCTCGTGTGGTCCTCTCCGGCCCACTCGGGTGCTTTCCCATCGATCAGCCTCAGCAGCGAGCTGCCGGGGGTCAGTCAGTTTACTGTCGAGGAGGTGCTGCCTGAGCTCGACGAAACAGTTGTTCGACAGGTGTTCCCATACCATAAGGTTAAAGAGTTGTTCGTAGGTTGTTACCTGGCTCCCCTTGATCCAACCCTCGAAGGCTCGGCTGAAATAGTTGACGTACTCCACCCAAGTTGTACCCGGGATCCGGGTGCAATCTCTGAACCTCTGGCGGTACATCTCGGGTGTGAGGCCGTAGCGGGTGAGGAGGGCAGCCTTCATGTGGTCGTAGGACGACATTTGGTGATCTGGGAGCTGCAGCAGGGCATCGCGGCCTTCGTTGACGAACCTCCCCCATAGTCCGGCTCCCCAATCACTCCGGTCGATCCGGTGGGAGGTCATGGTGATCTCGTAGGCTTTGAACCACTGTTGTATGTCGTCTTCTCGAACATACTCTCGGACAACATCCTTGGGGATGTGGACTTTTTTCTCGGTTGCTCCCGGGGTGTGCGGTCGCTCAGGCATCCCCGGTTCTTTATTCTGTTTCCGAAGTTCTATTTCCGCCACTTTGCGCTCGTGTTCGAGTGTTATATTTTTTTCCTCAAGCTCTCTCTGTCTTTGCTTCTCTTCTCGCTCTTCTCGGAGCCGCAGATGCTCTAGATTTATTTTCTGCTCGGCTAACTTGAGTTCACCGTCCATCTTGAGTCGTGCCATTTCCAATTCGTGTAGTCTGGTTCTTTCTCTTTCCTGGATCTCCTCCTGCGAGAGGCCCGTTCCCCGCTCCTCGGGGGCCGTGGCGTTCCCCTCTGGTGCGACACTGTTTTGGTCGGAGGGTCCGGCGATCCCAGTTTCTGTCCACGACTCAAGGGCGTGCTTCAAATCATCTTTGGTACTCAGGCCGGTGGTAGCAATGCCTAGTTCCATGCAGAATTGTTTAAGTTCGCGGTGGCTATATTCTTCCAACTTATCCATTTGGAACTTTTCAGTGGAACCGCTATCTTTGGCTGACATCGTGGTTTTGTCGTGGGGTGAGCTACTCTCTGTACGATTACGCGTTGATTCGGATCGCGCCGCTGGCCACCAATGTTAGACGGACCGGGAGGGTCGGCCGAGGACAAGAGGAGAGGTCTCCGGGGAGAGCCGTCTCCAGCGATCGTACAGACAAATAACTTCCCCCCCACAGACAGATATCACACTAGGGTAAGATTTAGCGTTCTTTATATGCACTTCTTAAGGTACGATGAAATGGTACAAGGAGGTCTGGACTCAGGGGTCCCCTCGATTAAGTCTCTCAAGATAGGAAAAGGGGGTAGCGGGACAGTCTGTTTACCAGTCTGGTAGTTCGGATGATATGGTGATTAGCTCACAATCCTCGAGCTTGGTGGTTTAGCTGGTACGGGCCACGGCAGCGCCAGCAGGTCCCGGTGGAGATGGTCGATACACGGTCCGCGGCAGCGCCAGCAGGTCCCGGTGGAGATGGTCGAGGTACGGTCCGCGGCAGCGCCAGCCGGTCCCGGTGAAGGTGGTCGTTACAACGGTCCGCGGCAGCGCCAGCAGGTCCCGACGAGGTTGGTTGTTGCAGAAGGCCGCGGCAGCGCCAGCAGGCAGGACGATAGTTCGCAAGGTAGGGCTACGGCAGCGCCAGTAGACCGTCAAGGCTGAGTTCTCTCGGTGTCTCTCGACTCCAGGATACAACTGCCTCCCTGCTCCGGAGCTGCCCCAGTTATAGGGCAGGCGCCCTTTGATGTCCGGACCCTCGCACTTGGAGGTCGGAGGGTCCGGGATGAAGGTGTCCAGACACCCAGCAGGGGGTGGAGCCAGCGCCTGGGGGAGCTGGAGGCGATCGGCACCTGGCGGGGGAGAGTCCTTGGCGCTTCGTTCTCTCATTGACCTGCCAAGTGGTCCGCTCACCTCCTGGGTGGAGGGTGGTGCCGGGATTTCGGGGCCGGCCAGGCCCAGGGTTAGGGTCGGATGAAGGCCACGCGGCCTCGTGGCGCAGGGCCCAAGATGGCGGCTTGACCCGGCCGGGGGAGCCGGTGGTGGTTTGGGTCCGTGATACATGGAGGTCCGAGGGCAGGAATTCCGTCGGGAGACGGGGTGCGGGTGATTCTCGTGGGTCACGCCTGGTGGGCCTGGGCTGGGGCCCTGTTATGCGGGGAGGGAGCCAGCCCTTCGGGTGGCCTGTCCAACACAGTCCTTGCCAGTTCTCATATTGAATAATGCATGGTATCCATTGGCAGATGGCTGAACATCGGCCACCTGATGCTGGACTTGTACACGACTGAGGTGTTCATCTGCGGATTGTCCCCTTACAACTGGGTCAACTGCTTGTGTCCCAACCGCAAGGGCCCTGCACAGGCAGACAGTGTCCACGCACACGAGCTGGTGTTCATCATGGATTGCTTGCTCACATGTGCTATGCTGATCACCAGCATCTGTACCTCAGGCTGCAGCACACTCTGCATTATGCACAAGATCCCCAGTTCGATCCACCTCAAGGCAAGACAGACCATCCCCCAGGTCAACTACAACATCCGTGTCTAATCCTACCCTGCACTCTACGGAGAAGTACGTTACAACTCCCATGATACTTGTCCACATCCAGGGTGCATCTGCACAGCTCTGCTTCAACATCCGGCAACCCAGCCACATCACTGTCCAACAGGGATAGCTGCAATGGATCACTGTCTGCTGCAGGATGACATTCACAATCCACAGCCACACTCAGGATGCAGCCCACGACCACGACCCCAACACAACCTTGTGGCACTGTCATCCAAGACCCCATTGTGCCATCTCCATGCATCCAACCTTGGCCTGGCCACCATTCTCCACATCAACCTGACTCCTGCTTGCAGGACATAGTTCTCCCACCTGGCTACACATACCTGGGACTCCCACCCCAGGACACTCCACATGATCCCTGACCTCTGCGCATGACTGCTGCTCTTCGAAATAGGTCTGTCCGCACAGTTGTGCAGGCACCCCCTCAGCTGGTTGGGCCCATCACGGGTGAGTATGGTGCTCCATGTCTGTATTGGATGATACATTGTGACCCATGTGTGTCCTGTGCCAGACTCAGACCCCAGGGTATGCATGGTTGGAGTTACTTCAAAACTCAGGCATGGTTTGACTTTCCAACACGCACATGTTATGGAATAATGCAAAATGACGGCATCATCTTGTGATTTCTATGATTTTTATTGGTGGTGGGGTACGTGTTTGGGGGGATGTAAAGTAGTGCTCGCTGGGTGTCTGTAATCCAAAGTTCACAGGGGGAGTTGGGATCCTTGCCATTGGAAGTCATCAGAGTCCATGCCACAGTCTTTGTCAACATTGGTCAGACAGTGACCAGCAAGTCCATGTGGCAGAGAATGTCATTGTATGAGGTGCTGCTGTTGCGCCAGAGGGCCAGGTGCCAGGCCAGGTGACCTGGGAGATGGTGATGGTCCGCTGACTCTCACGGTCTTTCGCGTGGACGACCCACCTTCCTCCGGGGACCCTCAGAAGCAGGCCGTGATGATGTCTGTGATGCTCCGTCGGACGAATCCTCCTCCTCCTGATCCCTCCCTTTGGCTGGTGGTGATCTTCGCCTGGTGGCACAGGGAGGGTTGCCCATGTTTTCGGCAATCCGACGGAGTGCACGGGTCATGTCCGTTTGCACCGCCACGAGCTCAGCCAGACTTGCCTCCATCCGTCCTTGGTGTTGCTGTTGACTGGCATATTGCTCGGCCTGCCGGTTCTTAATCTCATTGAGGGTCTCCACTACCTGGCTGATGCCCCTGGTGTCACGTCGGTATGTGTCCAGGATGTTGCGGACGTGTGACATAACGGGTTCCTCAGCTGTCTGGTCAGGTTCGCGCCTCCGCCGTCCTCCACTCCCACCACCACTGCCCACTTGAGCCTGGCCTGCGGTTGTGGGCACATCGGGTCTCCGGGACCCCTGAGGGATGGCATTTGCGGGGTCGCCTGCCTCCTCCTGGGTGCCCGGAGTACCTTGTCCCTCCTGGTCAGACTGGCTGCGTTGTTGTGTGCGAGCAGGGCTCCTGTGTGTATCCTGGGATGTGGCAGGAATGGGGGTGGTGGTTGGCACAGTTGTACCTGACGCAGGTGCTGCAGGTGCTTGGGCACCAGAGGGGCCAGGTTGGTCGGGGTCATCCACGGAGTGGTGAGTGTCATCGCTGCCGGTGGGATCATCGTCACGCCGAGCCTGGTCCTGTGATTCTTCCCCCCCAGTGTTGGGGGGAGATCGACGACTTTGCCCTGTGTGTGAGAGAGAGACAATGTTAATGGTGTTTCATGCGTCATCCATGGTGTTTCATGCGTCATCCATGTTTCATACATATTCAAGTTGGCACAGTTCCTCTGGGTAGTTGGGTATGTCTAGCATTCCTCTCACAGTGCACTTGTGGATGGGTATGTTGCGGGGGACAGATTGATATGTACTCCTGGTTATTTGGCCTGTCTAATGAGTGTTGGGATGCTTATTTGGCTATGGATTGGTCTTGTTGTGTCACATATCCATTGTGGGAGTGCCAATTTGCGTTGGCTGCCCTGGGGTGTGTGCTTGTGTAAGGGGGGGGGGTGTGTGACCGGGCATGCTGTTGGGTGTGGTGTGATTTGTCATTGGGTCTACCAGGTGATGTGTCTATCCCCTCATGGTGCATGCTGGCATGACAGTGAATGTGAGTTCCTGTGGTAGGCAGGTGGCATGTGGAGTTGGTGTTTGAGTGTACAGTGGTCACAGGATTGCCTTGTGCTGTCTACAGCAGGGCCAAGTGTCATCTACCTTATCTGTACTTGGCAAGTCCCTGTGCATTGTGCATGGTGCATGGATATGTCCCTTGGCCACAGATTTCAACACTTTTCCTATGTGTGACACACTCTTTGTTGTTGCATCATTTTTTAACGCAGTGAGCAGTGTAGCGAGCGTGCGTAGCGAGCGATGCAGAACCGGCTTACGTGTTGCACTGTACGTGGGCAAATGGTGGTTTTTCATTTATATTGGAGAATGCAGGTAAGTAACTTATGCATTTGTGACTGGGTCCTAACAAACACAGTGAGTGGGTATACTGGGTGTAGGGTTAGGTTTGTGCCTGCAGCAAGGATCGACTCGTGCACAGTTGGACACATGGCCCAGTGATTTCCTAACGTAAAAGGGTTGTTTCACGCACTACCAGACCTTGTCAACATGCACACAGTCCACCTGCTGACGAGCGGACATGCCCACACCACCCAAGGGTGATTTTGTCTCCCTCTGTCTCCCTCTCTCCCTCCCTCTGTCACCCTCCTCCCTCTGTCTGTCTCCCTCTGTCGCCCTCTGTCACCCTCTGTCTCCCTCCCTCTCTCTCCCTCTCCCTCCGTCTGTCTGTCACCCTCTATCACCTCAGCCCAGCTTCCTGGGCACATACACTTTGCAGGTCTTTCAAAGGCCATTGGCTTGTTCATGTGGCTTTGTTTAGAATCTCCCGGCCCCCATTGGGCAGAGTGTCTCTGAGTCTGCGCTGCTGCGGCGGTGTGTGCTGACACTCTTTCACAGTGATGCCTCTTCCTTAGCAGCTGTTATGTGCAAATTGGGCCTTCATACCCATGTCATCCTGCGACGCGGCCACCATTTGCAGGCGACACAGTACACTGTCGGGACACACTGTTTGTATAGCTCTGCCCTAGGCCATATGGGCTGAGGGCATTGGTGTCTGCTTCTGAGTTGCACAATGTTTTTTTGGAGGCCCACCCTCCCGGCATCACGGACATCCTGTCTTGTGTTGGTGTTTTGTGTGGCCTGTGACTTGGCATGGCCTTGCTTGGTGCATGGGGCATGGAGCCGCTAGTGGCATGTGCGTGTTTTTGGAGTGTGGTTGTGTCCGGTGATGGCTTTGGGGTAGTTGCGTGCATTATTGTGAGTTGGGTTGTTGATGCGGTTCCCCCCATGTGAGGTGAGTTGTTTGTGTACTCACCAGGCTCGGCGACTCCTTCTACTCCGTGTACTCCCACCGGCGGCAGCGTGCGCATCACCTTCTCCTCCCAGGGATGGTAGTGTACCGGTCTGCGGGGCGGGCCACCTCCAGTGATGTTCCCCTGGTTATATTCGTCAGTTATTTTGCGGCGGACCGTCCTCCGCAGATCGTACCACCTGGCGTGGCATTCATGCCTGGTCCTTCTGATGGGCGCAACAGCATTCACCCTCTCGATGATCCTCTGCCACATGGCTGATTTTGCTGCTACGCTGGTCTGTCTGACCAATGTTCCAAAGAGCTGTGGCTCGACTCTGATGATTTCGTTGACAAGGATCTCCAGCTCCGCTGTTGTGAACTTTGAATTCCTGTCTGTGGGCATGGTGTGGGGTGTGGGTGTGGATGGTTGTGGGTGTGTGTGTGTGGTTGTGAAGGTGTGTGTGTGAATGTGATGAGGGGGTGTTTGTGAAGGTGGTTGTGTGAAGGTGTGCAAGTGTAAGGTGTAGTCAAGGTTCAAGTATGGTGCTGTGGGTTGTCTGTGGGGTCTGGCAGCAGTGGCTCTGTTGCAAAGGCTCATGGTTTGTGTGTGTGGGCCCTTTTTATTGGTCCATTTGTGGGTGTGGCTGTGTTTGAACTTTGGGTGGGTGTGTTATAAGGAGTGGTTGTGTTTTGGGCCTCTGTTTACCTGTTTGGCTGTTGCAGGTCAGTGTATTGGATGTATTTGGGCTTGTTGGACGTGTTTTGTGGTGTTGTGCGATTCGAATTGACTCTCCTTGTGGTGTTTTGCAGTGTCCTGGTTCAGTACTTGTGTTTTTCGCGTCTGTGAGGTGCGTACATCGGCCATGTTGTTGTACAGTGCTCACATTTGCTATGGCTTGGTACGACTCGTACATGCGCAATGCTAGGTGAGGGTGCTGGTGTAGGGGCCTGGGGTAGGGGGCGTACAGGCACGGGCAGGGTGTAGGGGCCTGGGGGTACATGCCGTACATACGGGAACCGAGAGTACAGCGCGTACATACGGGGGGCTGGGGGTATGGCGCGTACATACGGGGTGCTGGGGGTACGGTGTGTACCCCCACCCCCGTATGGACGGTGCGTACCCCCACCTCCGTATGGACGGTGCGTACCCCCAGCCCCCGTATGTAAGCACCATCCCCCAGCACATACCCCCAGCCTCCCATATGTACGCGCAGTACCCCCAGCCCCCGTATGTATGCGCCGTACACCCAGCCCCCCGTATGTACGCGCCGTACCTCCAGCCCCCCCTATGGACGGTGCGTACCCCCACCCCATAGGTACGGAGCGTACCCCCACCCCGTAGGTATGGAGCGTACCCCCACCCCCGTAGGTCCGCACCGTACATATGGGGGTGGGGGTATGCTCCGTACCTACGGGGTGGGGTGGGGGTACGGTCTGTACCTACGGGGGTGGGGGTACGCTCCGTACCTACACAGGGTGGGGGTACGCTCCATACCTACGGGGTGGGGGTACGCTCCATGCCTACGGGGGTGGGGTGGGGGTACGGCGCGTACATGGGGGGCTGGGGGTACGGCACGTACTTGGGGGGTGGGCTGGGGGGGGTGTTCGGCACGTATGCGGGCACATGTTTGGACGTCTCCATGCTTGGCATGGGAGTTCGCTCCGTACGGAGTTTTTTCCATACGGTTGTGCATTCGGACGGACGGGACGGATCGTACTTGCGCGCTCGGACTTCATTTTCCCGATTCGTACGTAAAACTGTCCGGGGACGTGTCGGACACTTTTTCCGACCCGAGGACGTGCCGGGGAATTTTCCCAATGCGATTCGTATGGATTTTTTTACATACGAATCATACTTGCCAGTTTGTACGGGACTTGTACGATTCGTACGTAAAAAAATGCGGATACGATTTGTACGGGGAATATTTCTAACGGATCGGAATCGGCACCTAAGTAGGGAAGTGCGACAAGAAGATGAGCAACTAGTTATGGGTAAGCCAGGTTTCACAATGTCTGCCATCCACAGGTCCAATGGGAGTTAACCACCTTTAAGAATCTCATTGAAAACTTCTACCAAGGTCGGACCCAATATGGACCAGTACATCTTGGAGAATTCCACCAGGAACCCACTGGGGCCCATGGTTTTGGTAGGCAGCAGTTCGGAGAGGGCCCCCCAAAGTTCCTCCAAGGTGATGGAGCTCAGGAGGCGATTTCTTTCTTCAGTGTCCAATCGGTGGGTAGGGAGATCAGCTATGAACGAGACCAGATCGGACTCTGTAGGCTCGTCCACCTGGGAATAATCATCAGCATAATAGGTTGCAAACATTTTCCCTATCAGGAATTCTTTGTTGTTGTGGCTATAATTATCTTTGATAAAACAACAGATAAGGGTGCAAGTGGTAGCGGTGGAGCAGAGTTGGTGAAGAAGTTTACTGGTCTTATCTCCCCAGTGGTAAATGAGGCTTTGCATTGCCAGCCACGCCAAGCTTGCTTCGTCTGATAGGGTTTGCTTTAGAAGGGATTGAATGTGGTAGATGTTTCGGAGAAAGGTAGGCTAGGGAGGCGCCGCATAACAACTTTCCTGTTCACGTATACTCACCTTCCGATGTCTCCTCTGTTACTTGCCCTTCTGATGACTAATGGTCTCACCTCTCAACAGTTACTAGTTTTAAAATGATGGTGTGTATGTATTTCTGCCTCAGAGCCGAAATATGAACACTGCCATTAATACCAGAACAGTCTACAAGCCCGTTTTGGCACTGCAGACTCCTGATCCTGGCTATCAGATGCCCCAGTACTCAGGACATCTGAGTACCCTTGTAGATAAGGGTGATAGAAGCACTCTACTGGGGAAAGTTTACCAGATGACTCTAAGTCACCACAGATTCAACCTTCCTGGGCTTTTCTTTTCATTGAGTTCTGGTGTCTCAGTTCAATTGGATTTCTCAAAATGCATTAAGTTGTTAAAGTAAATCCGAGCGGCGGAGCTCTGCATCTTTGGTGACAGTGAATCATCTGCTCACCTTAGACTTGGTGATTGGGATGCGTCCCATTAGACTTTGGCTGCGGGACCTGGGTGTCTGTTTTTGAACTGTTTTCTGTCCCGCTCCCTCATCAGACCGCCCTGCTTTGGGGTGTGGCCAGTGAACCCCGCCCTGGGCGATCAGCAGCAGAGTGGGGCACAGTTTCCATGGGTGCTTTAGGCAACATGATTACTCTGTGTTCCTGTGGAATCACCATTTGATGCCGAACTTAGAGTGGACACCCGATCGACACAGCCCCCAGCTGCCCTGAATTCCTTTCGGATCTGATGCAATTTTCGGGAAAGGGGGAGGGGCGGGGGTATGCTGGTCGTCTTTATCATCGGAGGTGAACTAATGGGGATTAAGTCACTGGTATTATTATTACCTGTCTCCATTTACTCAGAGGTCTATTTTTATAGTTCACTGACAAAATATTGAAACCACAAATATCGTGGGATATAAATATCTTATCAAAAATATTAAGCACAAAAATATTGTTATCCTTTACTTATAATGTAAATAACAAAAATATTGGGAAAAAATATTGTTATACACTAATTTGAAACACAATTTTTTTTTTTAACATAAACATAGTAAAACATAGATAACATTAAGGAGCCCATTATGATGTCAGTTGGATTTGCCTCCGACCGACATCATCACAGAGTTGGGACATTTCCCTATGGGAGCTTGTGCTACGGCCGTAAACTGGCTGTAGCACAAGCTCCCATAAGGAAATGGGAGGTTGTTTTCATCTCTACACCGCGTGGCAGGAACCTCAGGGTGCCTGCCACATGGTGCAGGGATCAACAGGGGAACATCATAGGTGCCTCTTCAGTCCACAAACGAAGGCCGCAAGGAGAAGGAGGCCCTGCTAGAGGCCACAAAACTCACTTTCCTACAGTCTTTCCATGTCGGAAAACCCGCCATAGAAAGACTGTCGGAAAGCGAGCATCGTAATCACAACGGCGGAAACACTGTCCATTGGGATTATGGGCCGGTCCCTGACTGGCCGACGGGCTCCTGAGCCCATCAGAATCCCGCTGGAATGACTGTCCGGTTTCAATTCCGACCTCCTAGATTGTAATATTGAAACCGATGGGAAAGCCTCCGACCTGAGGTCAGAGGCTTTCCGACCGAGATCGTAATAGGCCCTATAATATATCAACACTAAACAGCAATATAATGTAAATTAAATATATTTAACCCCTTGCGTGCGGGTTTATTTCTCCCGCTGTGCGGGAGAAATAAACGGCGTTCGCGATCACGACGGCTCCCGGCCGTCGTGCACACACGGCCACCGTAATGCACGACGGCATAATAATTTAAAATTATATATAAATGTTATGCTTATTAAAAAAAACTCATATGTGTGTGTGTGTGTGTGTGTGTGTGTTTATTTACACATATATAATTTAAAACTATTATTCAAATAATAATTATAATTTATGTTAAGATTTACTAATTTTATGTAAACTTTAAAAAAGAACATATATATATATATATATATATATATATATATATATATATATTGAACCAGTCCTGTGCTGCAGGCATACGAAGACAGGCGCTGACACCGTGGGATGATAAACCAAAGAAATATTTATTTCCAAAGGATGCCCTGACGCGTTTCGACGGATACAACCGTCTTCTTCACTACATCAGGTCCCTCTATAGTGTCTACTTAAATACAAGAGGCAAGGCACCGTCCTCCATGGTTGTCACAGCAACACAGTTCATAGACATAGAAAGTGTTTTTACATTTAAGTCTGTGTTAAAATGGCGACATTAACGCACCATTGTTTGAAAATTGTAACAAAAAGAACACTGTGCTTTCAATAAAATAAGAGGCATTATCTAAAACAATTGAAACATTGTGGCATAGTCACACCAAAACCTGCAAAGACTCAAATGTTGCACGCGTGTGTGTGCGTCTATACAAATAAAGTTATCGCATACAATTATGAAAGTAATTGCATTGTTGCAGGTTGACAATAAAATAGTTAGTTCAAAAATGTAGAATGCCTTGTTGTTAACATGGTCGTTACTTGTGCCCAAGTGGGCCGACGTACAGAGTGTTCCAAGAAATTTAAACAAGAAATTAACAATTATGGGTGCCTTGAAGATAACAGAAGATTATAACAAAAAGAAAGAACCAATGTGACGGATCGGAGTGCAGGAGCGATATACATACACAGCTGGTGGACATTCATAGTGATTATACTAAAGATGGACATTCAACGCTTCGTCAGCGTTCATACCGTTGGGAATCTTACTATCCAGAAGTATGATATATCTGGATTCTAATCGTCTGAGACGTAATTGTCTGTTCCCTCCCCTTATATTTTTGGGAATGCTGTCAATGACAAAATAGGATAAATCATCTATTTTGCCATCATGCTGTGAGTTAATGTGCCTCGCTACCGGATATGACTGGTCATCATTTGTGATGGCCCTTAGATGTTGCAATATCCGGACATGTACGGGATGTATAGTGCTTCCTACATATGTTTTTTTGCAGGTGCAGCGAAGTACATATACAGCAAAATCAGTTTTACAAGAAAAACTGCCTCTAATTTCAAAAGGAGTTTTTCTGAAAGGAAGAGAAACAGATCTGGTGTTAACTCCGTGCTTACAGGCTTTACATTTAGTACATTTCTGAAAGCCTCTCTGTGGTTTAAGCCACGTATCTCCCTTGATGAATATGGGTGCATTAGTGACCAATTCCTGTTGCATACTTTTGGCTCTTCTAAAGGTCAATTGAGGAAAGTTTTGGCACGTGGGGCCTATTGTAGGGTATATATATTATCTACTGGCGCCAGTAGATAGTTATAGTTAGGACCCTGTTTCCATAGGAAATCCGCAACATTCTATTTGGAATAACTTTGGCGCCGGTTGACGAATCCTCGCGAAATTTTCAAAATAGGTGGGGCGCTACGCTCCGCTCCTACCCTGAAAGTCTCGGGGGGATTTGTCAAGTGGGGGCTGAGAAAAAAGGGGGGTCCCAAAACGCGTTTTTCCCATGCATTTTTCCATAGGACCTTTAGACACAGCTACAGCCCGAACGGCCGAACAGAGTTACTTGAAATTTGGCAGAGAGGTAGTCCTCAGGTCAAGGAAGTGCCTTTTGTAGGTCTGGTGTAAATCTGTTCAGTAGATCCTGAGAAAATAGCATTTAAATCAATATATATATCTGAGCCAGCTTACGGTGCGCTTACCGTGCGCTTACGGTAAGCGCACCGATAACCTTTCACAACGAAGCGCATAATATGTCCTCCATGTGCGCACGGTGCGCGAAGCGCATCGTGCGTACATGGCCCATCGAGCGTAACGTGGGCACGCGGTGCGCGTAGCGCACCGCTTGCCCACCGTGCGTGCACGGCACTAACTGCGTAAAGTGGGAGCGCGGTGCGCGAAGCGCACCGCGTGCTCACTGTGCGCGCACGGTGCGCGAAGCGCGCACGGAACGAACTGCGTTAAGTGGGCGCGCACGCCACGAATGGCGTAAAGTAACTTAGCATTTAAAAAACCGTACAAATTCACTGAAAAAACCATAGGTTTCACACACGTTATAGTTAGGAATTAGCATTTAAAAAACCTTGCAAATTCACTGAAAAAACCATAGGTTTCACACATGTTATAGTTAGCTGGACATTTTACTGATAAAAAACCAATGAAATTCCCCCGTTATAGTTAGTGCAGGCAACTATAACTCACGCGACCGCAATCCTCTGCTGATGCTAATACTGTATTTAGACACTTATTTGCCCATGTCTTCTTCCATTAAATTTTAGCTATACATATATTACAAATATTTTTTTTTCATAAAGACACATATGTCATCAGCAGAGGATTGCGGTCGCGTGAGTTATAGTTGCCTGCACTAACTATAACGGGGGAATTTCATTGGTTTTTTATCAGTAAAATGTCCAGCTAACTATAACATGTGTGAAACCTATGTTTTTTTCAGTGAATATATATATATATATATATATATATATATATATATATATATATATATATATATATATATATATATATAAGTCCACTGCCCACTCAAAAGAACGAATGAGCCCGACATATGCTAGGGCAATACCAGGATTTATTCCACAATTCACGGAGGCACAAAACATGCAAACATCCAAAAGGTTCAGGAAACGCCAGGCAGACGCGTTTCAGCATTACTGCTTTCCTCAGTGCCGGTTTCAGTTTCCACACGGAGTCTCTTACTTGGGGGTTGTTATTAGTCCTGTGACGCTCTCATTGGCTCTGTATTTCACTCCGCCCCCTTCTTTCAGCTGTAGTGCATCCTGCATTCCAGATTGGGGCCAGAGGCATGCTGGCAACCCGTAAAGTGAAGGGCTGTCAAACACCAAGTGGTGTGTCTCGTAGACCTTTAATTCTCCGGTCCCAACTGCGCCGATGTAATATATATATATATATTCACTGAAAAAAACATAGGTTTCACACATGTTATAGTTAGCTGGGCATTTCACTCGTACAAAACCAATGAAGTTCCCCCGTTATAGTTAGTTCAGCTAACTATAACTCGCGCGCCCGCAATGCACTGCTGATGACGTCACATATTACATCACTCATGACATGGTCAGTGACATCACTCATGACATCACTGATGACATCTCAAATGACATCACTGGTGACATCATCCAGTGAATGTGTGTTTTTCTGAAAATTACATATGTTTTATATATGTTTATCTAACGGTCGATGAAAGAATAAATGGCTATATAAGTGTCTAAATGGATGATTTGTTTTTGAAAAATTGATTGTATATCTGACTGATTAAGTGTATCTTAGTGAATACATGGCTTAGTGAGTAATGTTTAAATATGTAAATATCTGTATCAATCTCTCACTTTGTGTATAAGTGGCTGCATGGTTTGGTGAGTAGCTACATGAGTGTCTATATAGGTTATTAGTTGGTTTTTTGAGTATCAGTCTGAGTGTCTGCATGGTTCGGTGGGGGGTATTACGTAGTGCATAGGTGCATGAATGAGTGACTCACTGTTTGTATGTGTTGAAGACAGCATGTGTGCAGGACTGTATGGGTGGATGAGTGTGTGCATGGGTGTGTTAGTGAGTTGTAACGCCCTGAACGTCTCAGGATCGTTTAACAGACACGACAATGAGGACGCAACCACTAGTGAAGGGTTAGTTGTTTTAATGAAGGCAAATATGATACAAAGAATAAACAAAAGTTATAGTCACTGGAATCCTCCAGGCTAAGTACGTTACCAGCCCACAGCACGGATGGTCCTAACCGTCCTCTGCATATACGCCGGTCCCGGCGTATGCCAACAGAGGGCAGAAATGAAATGGCCGACAATGCCAATCGGTAGGCTGTGAGGGGCACGAAGAGTGTTGGGGAGAATCGAGGAGTCAGGGAAACACCCAGCCGGGGTCTCTACCTGAAGGGAGCAGCCGCTCAACCTCTTCCTCAGACTGCACCGGGACGCGGAGTCACCTCCTGGTGATGCGTCACCGATACCCCAATCACAAGCAAGAAGACTGAACCGAGAGCAGCCGCTCGATCGATCCTGTGGACTTCCGAGTCTGTAACGCGGCAAACACCTCCTGGTGTGCGTTACAGCTGGCAGTCCCTGTGTCTCTGGTCGGGCTGGGAGTTACGACTCCAACCAGCAAAAGCGCCACTGCGCTTGGACTCAGCCGAGTCAAAAAGCGAAGCCCAATGGTTGACCGGTAGAGCTTCCGGGTCCTTCACAGGTGACGATGGGGCAAGACACGGCCCAGGGAGTAACGACTCGACCTACCTCCGTTCTTGCCTTACTGGAGCACCACTCCGGAACACTGCTCTTCACGAAGCAGGTACGTCGGTGTGAACACAATATCCGACAGCGTTGTACCTCCCGGTTCCTCCCTTTATAGGGCGTGTTTTCCTTGAGTTATGTAACAGCTCTCCTGTTTACATAAGGGTGTGTTTCCTTGAGTTATGTAACAGCTCTCCTGTTTACATAAGGGCGTGTTTCCCTTGAGTTATGTAACAGCTCTCCTGTTTACATAAGGGCGTGTTTTCCTTGAGTTATGTAACAGCTCTCCTGTTTACATAAGGGCGTGTTTCCCTTGTATGACAGGAATTCTTGACATGAGTGAATGACTGTATCAAAAGTGTCTTTATGAGTAACTACATATGTTTTAAACTAGTATATGTGACTATTGGTGTATATAAGTGAGTATATGTGAGAGTGAGCGATTGAAAGAGTTCCTGTATGAATAAGTATGTGTTTCTATAAGTGATTGTTTAAAAGACTAAGTATGTGTAAGTTTCTGTAAAAGTAAGTGTGGTGGTGTGTGTATAACTGTATATGCAAGTAAATGGATGTTTGATTCTTTATTTGCATGAGTGACTATGTGTGTGAGTAACTCTATGGATGAGTGGCATTGTGTAACAGGATGTATAGGTGTATGAGTACATATGATGACTGAGTACATGTATGAGTGACTCTATAGGACTGTTGGTGAATGAGTGGATGTGGATCTTAGAATAATGAATAGGTTGTTGTAACTGATATTAGTATGTTCATTGTTTTGAAAATTTTAGTTTCTATTTTTGAATGTGTGTATCAAAGGTTATATTAGGGGGAGAGGAGGTCTGCCACTCTTTCACAAGGATGATGTCATCAGTGATGTCATTTGAGATGTCATCAGTGATGTCATGAGTGATGTCACTGACCATGTCATGAGTGATGTAATATGTGACGTCATCAGCAGTGCATTGCGGGCGCGCAAGTTATAGTTAGCTGAACTAACTATAACGGGGGAATTTCATTGGTTTTGTACGAGTGAAATATCCAGCTAACTATAACATGTGTGAAACCTATGGTTTTTTCAGTGAATTTGCAAGGTTTTTTAAATGCTAATTCCTAACTATAACGTGTGTGAAACCTATGGTTTTTTCAGTGAATTTGCAAGGTTTTTTAAATGCTAAGTTATGTATTTTTTATTTATATTTTTTAAATATTTTTTTTTACAAAAATTTCCTATGTATTCATTTATATATTATCTTTATCCTTTCATTTTTTTTGGCTCATTTTTTTATAAATTTTCAATTAGGATAAAGTTGAACAGCATAGTTAATATTTTCTATTAAGTTACGTTCTTTTTTTTTTTTTATATTAATTCTTAGGGTGCGCGCTCAGCGCGCACCTAGTACGTTTGCGTAAGTTTTTATGAATTCCGTTTTACGTTATTTACGTACGTATACATACGTATTTTTTCGCGCTCGGAGCGCGCACCCAGTACCCATGCGTACGTACGCATGCGTGCGTGCGTCGTACGTGCTCCACGCGGTACACTTCCGTATACGCGAAGAGTACGTGCGCTGTCGTTCGCGTATACGCGTGTGCTACGTATGCACGTTCTGTACGCGCATACCACGTATGCGCATGCGCACGTTCGCGCATGCGTAATTGCAACGTGCACGCTCGGAGCTTGCTCCGTGCGCACACCTCGGGTTATGTTCTGAATAAAACAACACTTCTAATTGGTTTTCATTACTTTCAGTTTCTGATTGTTTCAACACCACACCCAATCCCCTCATTGCAAGTCATGTGATCAACAATAATCACTTTTGATTGGTTTGAAGTACTTTCAGTTCCAGATTCTTCCAACACCACTCCCACTTTCTTCATTATTAGTTCTGATTCCCTTGGAGATGGAGCTAATCTGTTGTTGAGAGACAATGGCTGAGCAGCAACCATCTTCAGAGAGTGAACAGGACACTCTTGAGAGACAGAGGAACAGGAAGCAGAAAGACAGCTTTATATGGCAGTTTTTTACTTTCCCTGAGGGACAAAAAAAAGTGAATGCACCGAAAGTTACTTGTGTATTGTGTCAAAAAGTCTTATCACGTGGGAATGCTAACAAGAAGTATTCTTTTAGCATACACACAATGATGAGGCATGTTGAGGCAATGCATCCAGTGACTTTTCGTCGAGCTTCTGGAGAAAACCCTCCACCTGCTCAGCCGACGACATCTGCAGCAGCTCAGCCGAGCACATCTTCGGCAGCTCAGGCTAGCACTTCTACTGCGATGGTGCTGTCAGGGCTCCTAGGGCAATAGCGGGTACAGTGTTTGGCAGAAGTTATGGGTCAGGAAGAAGAATGCGGGCCAGAGGCAATGGCTGGACCAGGCTGAATCAGAAATGGAACCGGAGAAAGGCCGCCGCTTTCTAATCATCGCAGCGGTCTAGTTTATTTATTCCCCACAGGTGTTCAGAGGCAGCTTGAGGCGTGCACGCTGGAACCAACGCGCACTTCACTGAGGAAGTTTCAGAGCACGCAGGTTAATTCTTAGGCTCCTCAGAGAGCAACCTCGTCGGGTTTTGCCCGGTTTCTCGTCCGCTACCTCCGTCGGAAGTAGTCAGAAGCAGTCTAAGTTCGCAGCAAGGTTGAGAAGGAGAAGTTTGCTGAGGTAACAGTTTGTGGCGCCTCTTCCCAATTTCTCGGCTTCAGCTGGTGAAGGCAACTCGTCGATGGATACCTAGCGCTACCAGAACCTGAAGGGAGAAAGAAGTCATAAGCTAAGTCACAAAGAAAATTATAGAATTACTCTGAATGAAATGTAAAATAAAATATTGTACATAGTTAGAGACAAGACAGTACTTACCAGAAAAAATCTAGATTAATGGCAATATCCTGCTAAGAAGGAAAAGGTCGTCAAAAGGGAATTCCAGAACAGTTAAGAAAAGTCGTTAGAAAAATAGATACTATTAAGAAGAGTCCTTACAAAGATAAAGGCATACACACTCAAGTAAGTGAATTAGATTACCTAAAGTGTAAGAGAGTTTCAAGGGGTAAATAGGAAATAAATACATTAAGTGATATCTTGTTGACAGGTAAATTCCAGAGGTGCCTTTTCAAGAAAAAGAAAGAACAGAAAGAGAGATAGTAACAAGAATAATAGAAGAGGGGCACAGTGCTTGGAGCTAAGGGTAGGTAAAGAACAAGGGAGCGGAATAGAATATAGAATTCAGCTAAGTGTAAGAAATAATAACTTAATGCTTGGTTTCTTAGATTCTCTCAGTTGACACGCAGTCTGCAGATAGAACGAAGAAGTAGACGAAAGAGAGAAGACAAGCTTCAGGACCAGTCTCTTCTTGTTTATTATTTTATCCACTCCCCCTTCCCCCTTGGGGGTAGATTTGTGGGTCTAGAAATTAAACTGGACCGCAGAAATATCCTTGAAGGGGAGTTGGGAATCAGCATCTCTGTTCCTGTGCAAGAATACTGAAAGAATACTCTTGAACCCTTGACAGAGTGAAGTGCCCACGTTTAAAAACTTGCACCTGAGCAAAGATGGCTGAAGGAATAAATTTGCAAAGCTTAGGAACAGTTTTAGAGACAATACAGAAGGAGTTGGTGGCAGTAAGGGAGGAAAATCAGAGTCTTAGACAGGAGGTGGTCAACTCTAGGAAGGAGACAGCAGAAGTAGCTCAGAGGTTAAGACAGCCATTTAGTACAGGACGAGAAACCGGAGACCCTCCTATTGAAGGTCCAAGTAGAATAGCAACACAAGTAATTCATTCTCTGTCCCCAGTCATACCGTTAGCTTCCCCAGAGCGATTTAGTGGAGACCCACAAAAAGCGCAGATATTCATCACTCAGTGCTCACTACACTTCATGTGCCGCCCTTCGATTTTCCCAGATGCACAGTCAAGAGTAGCCTTCGTGTTGTCATACTTAAGCGGAGACGCGGCGTCCTGGTCAATGCCCTTGGTCTCCCGTGATGACCCCCTACTGCATAATTACGAAGCATTCAAACAAGAATTTCTTCGGATCTTTGACAGACGGAGAATCTCTCAAGCGGTAGATAACGAATTACTTGACTTAAGACAAGGAAACCGAGATCTCGTGGCATACTTGGCACAATTTAACAAACTAGTGGTGGAGACTGACTGGCCTGAGAGTAAAAGAGCAGCAGTCTTCTATAGAGGGCTAAAAGACGAACTCAAAGATGTATTGGCGCAAATTCCAAATCGACCCACCCAAATCTCAGAGCTGGTAGATCTGGTCTTAGAAATAGACTTCCGCCAAGGAGAGAGAAAAGGAGAAAAGAGAAGAGATTTTAAACCAATAGTTCCAAGATTTGACAGGGCTCGGTCAGAAGGAGTCAAGTTTGCGGACGGACAAGTGGTGTCAGAACCGATGCAAATAGGAACTATAAGGGGTCCTTTGACCAAGGAGGAGAAAGAAAAGAGAAGGACAGGCAATTTATGCATGTACTGCGGCTCCAGTGGACATTTCGTTAGGGGGTGTCCAAAGAAACCAAAGACTTCTTTCAAGCCGAAGGAAAACTTGCAGCACCACCAGTAGCGGGAGTTGGACTGGTGGATGCTAATCAAAAATCAACTCCAACTGAACATCAAGTAGCAAATACCCTGCAGTCATCGGCCCCACACTTGATTTTGTCAATGGTAATTAAGTTTCGGCAAGTAACATTGACCGAGGTTTCAGTAATGATAGATTCCGGAGCTACTGGAAACTTTTACGACTTAAAATTTGCAACCAAGGTAGGGTTACGAGCAATATTGAAATCTAGGAGCGAACCCGTCCGGGCGGTGGACGGAACGAATCTTTCCTCCGGACCCATAGTGAGCCATACAGAGCAAGTACAGCTGATTTCCAGTGACGGACACCAAGAAGTGATCCAATTCAATTTAATTGACGCACCCCAGTTTCAACTCATCTTAGGCCTACCCTGGCTTACTGAACACAACCCAACAATTAATTGGAGCTCCAGGACAATAGTAATGGATTCAGAGTATTGTAAGAAGAATTGTTTTGAAGCAAAAGAAAAAACCAATGGGTGTAATCCAGCTCATTCTTTGTGTATGACTGCACAATCTGTTTGTGTCATCAATTCTCAAGAAATTCCACAAGAGTATCGAGATTTTGAGGATGTGTTCAATGAAACGGAAGCAGAACAATTGCCACCACATCGGGTGTATGATTGTAAGATAGACCTGGAACCGTGCTCAAATCTGCCTTGCAGTCGAGTTTATGCCTTAACAGAAAAAGAACATCGTCATTTAAAAGAATACTTAGACAAATATCTGGCAAATGGTTTCATCAGGCCATCGCAATCTCCAGTGTCTTCGCCTCTATTCTTCGTGCCGAAGAAGGAAGGTGATTTGAGAACTTGTATCGATTATCGCGCAATTAACAGAATCACCAAGAAAAATCGGTACCCGCTTCCACTTATTTCCGTCCTTTTGGATCAGGTGAAAGGAGCACAGATATATACAAAACTCGTCCTTAGAGGGGCTTACCATCTTGTCCGAATGCGAGAAGGAGATGAATGGAAGACAGCTTTCAGAACAAGATTTGGGCTATTTGAATACCAAGTTATGCCGTATGGTCTCTGCAACGCTCCGGCAGCTTTCCAACATTTTATTAATGACATCCTCCATGAATACATTGATCAGTGTGCAATAGTCTACATTGACGATATACTGATTTATTCATCCAACAAGAATAAGCATCGAGGAGAAGTGAGAGGCGTTTTACAGAAGCTCCGAGAAAATAAGCTGTTTGTGAAACTAGAAAAATGTGTGTTCAACGTTTCCCAGATGGAGTTTTTGGGCTTTGTCCTTTCACCAACCGGAATAAACATGGACGAACGGAAAATCAAGGCAGTGGTCGACTGGAAGTCCCCCGAAAGTGTTAAGGAGGTTCAGAGCTTTATAGGGTTCGCAAATTTCTGCAGAAGGTTCATAAGTGAATTCTCACGGAAAATACTTCCTCTAACAAAACTACTCAGGAAGGGCAATTTGACAATTTTAATAATAAACTGCATGATTACTTAAAATCTTTACAGTATAAGATAAAATAAAAGAAAAAAAGAAGCTTTATGAACGTCCCGACTCACCCCCTCACAAGTCCCATCCACACATAAAAGTGAAAGTCACTTTGGGTTAAATATTAACATATTAGTCCTGATTAGCTGTCCAAAGCAGAGTTCTTTTAAAAGGAGTGATGTATAGGTTGTACCAGTATTTCCCAACTGATAAGGGGAGGCACATGAAAGTTCGGTAGAGTCAATTCATGTACCAAGGGCTGTTGACGAAAGATGGATTCTTCGTGGGTCTTTAAACCAGCCCAGGTTAGATAACTGGGGCGGAAGGCTTCCAGTTACTTTACAGACAATGCCGTTAAGTGGGAGTCGAGTGCCATTTTTACCTGGTGTATAAATTTCGCAACTCTGGCTATCAAACAGGTCGTGGAGACTGAGAGGCACCAGTCCGAAGCCTCTCTGCAAGTTCTATAGTCCGTATTCCGTAAAATCGGAAGCAGCAAGCGATGGCGATCATTGGCCAGCTTTGTGCAGCAGCACAGCAAGTGTAGCCAGGATTCTCTGCGGTAATTGCATAGACCACAGGCCAGGGTGCCATCCGTACGGGCCCATTTGGGGTTGAAGTCCATGATCCTGAGGGCCAAAAGTCGAACATACAAAATTTTCTTTCTCGCGCAAGTGGATACTGGATCTTGCAGGTAAGGTTGGGGTTTACCTGGAATATATGATTTGTCCAGGGCCTGAGTTAGTGGATTTTGCCGAAGAGATGCAAGGTCAAGTCCAAAGGAGATGATCCGGACTTGGCGCTTAACTACTTGGGCCCAGGCTGAGAAAGGAATTTCGTGCAGGGGCAAACTCCTTCTTTCGATTTTCAATGCTGCAATAGCTTGTCCTACCTTTGAGTACCAGGGGGAGCCCACCTCATCAAAGATTGATTTTAGGGAGTGCTTTAGCGAATGTTCTGGTGCTTTCAATACTCTAATATAGAGTTTTAAAAGGTCCCCCAGTAATACCAGCTCCGGTCGCTTAAGGCCTATTTCTAGCCTTAATCTAGTGTTCCTTGCGTATCTAGGGGCCTGTAGCACCATCTTATAGGCTTTCGCTTGGGCCGCGTTTACCACTTTGTCAAATGCACCAGGGTAGGCTGTATGCCCATATGCAATGGCAGGGATCAGTTTTGCCCGGAGCACTGTCAACATTGGTTCTGCTGAGGGACTGTCCAAGCGGTGGCATAAGCGTCTTAACGACAGAATGGTTTTGTTAATTTTAGGTTTAAGCTCCTTCAGATGTTTGACTGCAGAGGCACTCTCAGAGACCCAGGTGCCCAGATAGTTGTAGGATGGGGCAGTGACGATACGGTGCTCCCCCAGAGACCATGAAGCTTCTTTTTTGAGGGGGTATTTGCCAAAAATGACGATTTTGGTCTTGCTCACGTTGATCCGTAAGTCATTTGACTTATTATATAGGGCCAAACTGCTTAAGGCTCTTTGGAGCCCCACCCTAGTGTGGTCCATGATCACCGTGTCGTCTGCATACTGGAGTGTTCCCAAGACGAGCCTCCCCAGTTTTGGAGGTGCTAAGTTGGCATCTTTCAGAGCTGTCCCCATGTCCGCAGTATACAAGTTGAAAAGCATGGGGGCCAAGACGCACCCCTGCTTGAGGCCCGAGTTGGTTTCAATTCTTTCAGTTGTTATTGTGGGGCTTAGCTTCACCTTGACCCAGGTGCCCTCATAGAGCGCTTTTATAGCTTTTAGCAGAGCCTGTGGTAGCCCCCACGAGTCAAGTTTTGCCCAGAGCCGGCCCCTGTTCACTCGGTCAAAGGCTGTGGAGTAGTCTATGAAACAGCAGAACAGGGGCGGTTTGTTCCTCGTATTGGCCTTCTTCGCGAGGTAGGAAAGGGCTAAGATGTTGTCAAGAGTGGAGCTATGGGCCCTAAAGCCGGTCTGTGTGGGCGGAAGAATGCCGTTCTTGTCCACCCAATCCTCCAGATCCCTGAGAAGAAGGCGGGCGTATATCTTTGCTTCTATGTCGAGGAGAGCTATAAGCCTATAATTGGCCGGGTTCGTGTGGTCCCCCTTTTTATGGATGGGGAATAGAATAGAACCTTTCCAAGAGGATGGCAACATTGCCGTGGCAAAAGAATGGTTAAATAAAGGGGTGAGTCTGGATGCAAAAAAGGCTGAGGCGGTTTTCAGAACCTGGGCCGGACTCCCATTTGGGCCTGGAGCGCCATCAGTTCTTATGGCCTTGATGCACTTTAGTACCTCCATTTCTGTGAATGATCCGGTGCAGGTCGAGTTTACGCCTTCTGACGTAGCTCTTTCGGGTTCGATAATTTCCGCCGCCACCTTGGACCACGCACGGCTTCCTGCAGTGGCCTGATTTGACTCACAGGTATACAGCCCCTTGGCATACTGTTCCCACACTTTCCCTGCAACACTATTTTCCTTTTGCTCTCCTCTGGGGGTCAGACTGTTAATGAAACGCCAAAGCTTGCTATTGTCATTACCTTTAATTAAGGAGAACACAGTCAACCAATTCTGTTCAGTCTGCAGTTTTTTGTGGGCCCAGACTTTCTTTTTATAGTCTGTTCGCAGAGCAGCAATGGAGTATCTCCCTGACAAATGAGTGCCTTTCTTTTGTGCCCTGATTGCCTTATTTAGAGCACGCTTACACTGTGACAGGCACCACGATGTTGCACGGCGAGGATCAGAGTGGAATTGGCGACTTCTTGGATGATGGTTATTGCCCAGACGTTCCAATAAGTCGGAGGTCAGAGTTTCCCAGAGGTGGATGATGTTCTTAGTTTGAACTGGGTTAGGTTCTTCCTCCCTTCTAGCTACATAGTCTAGCAGGCTATGACTGAGATTGGTTGACCATTTTATTCTTTTAAGCACATTGTGATGTTCCTCCCCCGTGGTGGTTCCAATAACTGCTTGTAATTCTGCTTGTACCCGCGCCAGATTGAATGTGGCGCGGAGGGGCCTATGATCGCTTTCCTCTCTGTCGTCCACTGTGAAGTTGCAAAGATTGTGGGCAAGCCCTTCATTGATAAAGATGTAGTCTATAGTAGAGACATTTCTAAAGGTCGGAATGGTGGTCCATTCAGGTTGGATCTTTTTTTGTATTCTATGGGTGGAGTGCAGCTTAAAATTTGCGAGAAATTCAGTCAGTGGGACTGACTTCTTGCTTGATGGAGTCTCCGAAATTAAACCCAAGCCTCTGTGATTGAAGTCGCCCGCGATTATTACGTCTTGGTCCTTCCAATTTATTAAAAGATCTTCCAAAATTGAAATAAGTGATTCCATGGCCTGGGAGGATTGATACTTAATTGGGTTGAAATAACAATTAATTAGTAGAAAGGGGCGAGATTTTCGACCCGATGACAACCCACTGATTAGGATGGCTTGAAGATCAGGAGACCCCAACTTTAATTCAGTTGTGTTAATTTTGCACGCATGACTTACGTAGATAGAGAGGCCCCCTGACGGGCGTCCAAAGATTGTCCTTTTGGTCGCTGGTTTAAAATGTTCGTAAAAGCCACCGATGGCGGTCGTTGCCCTTGCCCAGGTTTCCTGAATACACAGTATGTCCCCCTGTGCGAGGTATTCAGGTGTAGTTATGTCCCTAAAGATGTTGCTCATCCCCGCAATATTCCATGAGATAATGGATAACTCGCGGACTAGGCCCCTAAGTGGATTTGAACAGGCGTTATTTACATGGCTGTTTATTAGGTTAGGGACACTGTCTCCATGTGGCCTCCAGGTGATCCGATGTCTGGAAATGCCGCTGCACGCTCCGTTGCCCGTCATTTTGCTGGATTTTGATTTTTAGCGGGGTTTTTGCCCGCCCTGATTTCGCCCCTATTTCTGGGCGGATGTGCCTTATGCCTTTAAGAATGGATGACGGTTCTGGGGTGTCCTGTTGCGGCAACAGGACGTGTGGATATTTCAGTGTACTTGGTGCAACAACTTCAATGCCCCATTCAGCGAACAGTGTTGCTTCCTTAAGGACAGCCTGTTGGACTTGCTGACTCGCAAGTTCGATTATGGTGGAATCGTCATGAGTGTCTGTCTCCAGTCTCTTGAATATCACCCACTCAATATTTTCTGAGGTGATTTGGGCCAGGGAGGCAATATGGCCAAACAGGCGGACAATGTTGGACCTGTTCAAGATGTCAAATGAGCCTTTTGCTGTGTACCTTGGGGTTAACTGCAGCTCATAGGTGGATTGTTTGTTTTTTTGTGTGATGGACCACAAACTCACCCCTTCTCCCTGGAGCTTTAGCCTCTGGTAACTGAAATTTAAAGGGTTTTTGTGAGTGGGTTCTGGCTGCTGCCCATTGGGCCCCATGCTTGATTGGCCTTCCACACTCGGACATCCTTGCCACTCCCCCTGGTCTGATGCTAAATGTAGGTAATTTTTGAGTGCGACTCCTGGTTGCTGATTCCCCTGCCCCTCAGTTTGTAGACCTACCACTCTAGACTGTACTGGCTGTGCGCCCTGTTGTAGTTTGGGATTTGTTACAGACTCATGTTTCAGAACCCAACCAGAAGGGCTAGGGGCACTTAATGGAGCGGCGACGGCCACCTGTGAAGGCCTTTGTTGGAGAGGCTCATTGGTTTGACCCTCCATGAGAGGGATTTGTTGACTTTGGGCCTCACCGCGAACAAGAGGTGCGTCACATGACTTGTCCATTTTAGACACCTGCTTGGGTATGAAAATGGGGAAGAGTGGTTTAGGGATACGTTTAGTTTCAGTGTCGCCCAGGGTTGATACCACCGAGGGTGTGTTTCTGCTTCTAGCTTTGGACTTCTTAAGTTGTTTTTTGAGTCTTTTTTTGGCTCTCCTTGATAACGGGGCTTTGGCACTTGCTAATGCTCCTTCGACCCTCTCCACCTGAGAGGTAGTAACAGACAGGTCATCACTAACGGTCTCGAGATCCGAGACCTCGGGGTCACCATTCCCTTTATTAGCCAAAGTAAAGTTAATGCGGGGCCCTACTAGGGGAACCTTTGAGGCGCTATTGCCCGTTGTGCTAAGGGTTGCTGTTTCAGCATGCTCTGTCGTCTGTGGTGGTGGCTTTTGTGCGGCTTGTTCTTGCGTGGTTGTCTCGCCCTGACCCTTGGCTAATGCAAGCATCTCTTTTAAGACTTCAGGTAGACTTGCCCATTTATCAATTAAGACGTCACAGGAATTGGTGCTGGCGGCATGAGCTTGTTGGACGTTAAGTTGGACTTCCAGCTTTGCCAGCTTATCATCTTGGCACACCAAATGCTGGGCTATCGACTGCAAAAGATCGATTTGGAGTTCCATCTTTGCGGACTGCCATAGCAGTGCCCTGGCCATTGTGTCCTGGACTTCTCTTATTGCTGACAAGTTAAGGTCTTTAGAGGTGGGTTCATCAATTGGGTCGGTTAAGTCTTGGTGATGAGTTAAACTCAGCGGACTCCAACCCTCCGTTTGTGCAGTTCTCGGGGCCTTAGCTCTTCCTAAATTAATAGGGGTAGTTTCAAGTGTTCGTTCAATGGTCTGTTCCAATTTTAGTAAGAACGAAGTTGTTGGAACCTCCGTACCTTGGGGGATTGGCCTCTGTATTTCCCTAGGTGTCACAATTGCATTCAGACCCTTGCCTGTGCCTGTGCTCTTTGGGGAGGAGGATGCGACAGCCTCGCTTGTCCTCCCAGTATCTGAATCCACGTTTGCCCCCAGATTTGGCCTATCGTGAATGTCGGCAGTGACCCTAATCGGGCTCTTTGTCCTGGCCTCAGGCTGAAAACAAGCATCAAGGCTCCCAGGTGATTCGAAGTTAGCAGACTCGCAGGCGTAAGAGTCCCTTAGGTCCAGGTGGATCTTTGGGATCCCCGGTATGGCATTGGTCGCGGGATCTTGTGACGTTTCATCCAAAGGTGAGGGGCAGTTTGAGGCCTGAAAGAATTGAGTGATAAGGCCTTGGGGGAGGGAATTGCCAGGGACCAGATCCTGGGATTTTTGGGTGCTTATGCTTCTGGTTACCCTTCTTTGTGCTAGACTCTCAGGGTTCACTTCCCCCTCATCCTCCGTGCAGGATTTAGTCTTCCTCAGCGTCATCTCTTTTTGCGCCGTTTGCTGGGGCTAGGCTTGTTTGTGCCTGATTGTGCTGGGGGGGAGGGAATACCAGTACTAGTGCTGATGTGGGCCCCTGGGTTGAGCTGTGTTTTTTGTTTTGAGGGCACGGAGGGGTGGAGGGGGATGGAGGGGGTTAGCAAGCGGTGCACACGAGGGGGGCTGCAAGCTGGAGACCTAGTCTACCAACCCCTCAGACCGCACCCTCTGGCTCTTACTTAGCGGCGACCTCTAACGGCTGCCACGCTTGCCTCCACCTCTTACCTCTTGTCTCCCGCGTCGGCAGATACACAGATGTACAGGCTGGTCTCAGTGGCTCCTGCGACTCCCACCGCCTCAGGGGAAGCCCTCGCTGCTACTGTTCCTGCTGCTGAGTGTTCCCGCGGCTTCTGGAATGCTCCTGCCGCTGTAGAGGACCTTGCTGCAATCCTCTCCGCTTTCCAGACTGGCCCTGAGCTGACCAAGAGCTCTCGTGGCCCCCGGCCGGCTGCCTGCCGAGGGCTCCCGCCGCGACCGGGCCGTTCCCGAATTTTGCCCGCGGCCGCTGCTGCAAAGGCTGCGAGTTCTGGCGGCCACCTGCGGTCGCGCTCCCGCGCTCTGGTCTGCACTGCACACCACAGGGGAGGGAGGGGCAGGGAGCAACCAGCCTGTAAGCCGTTTGAATCGGCAGATGGAGACGAGTGACAGGTGTGAAGCCGAGGGCCGGCCGCCCGACCGGCAGCCTGCTTTCCTTTCCCTTCCCTTTCTCACTGCGGTGGCAGCAGTGCACTCGCCTCGAGGCAATGGCGTTCTGGTGTGCACACAATTCAGCTCTCTGGCTCAGGAAGGGAGTTCGCTTTGATTGGACAGAAGAAACCGAAGAAGCTTTTAAATCTCTGAAGAAAGACTTTACCACTGCTCCAATACTTTTACATGCAGATCCCTCGGAACCATTTTATGTTGAGACTGATGCCTCCGATTTAGCAGTTGGGGGAGTGCTATCTCAACGACACAAGGAAACAGGTCAGCTGCATCCAGTAGCTTACAGATCGAGAAAACTAACGCCAGCTGAAGTAAATTACACTATAACGGAAAAAGAGTTACTGGCCATTAAAGACGCCTTTAAAGAGTGGCGACACTACCTCATGGGAGCTCAGCATATCGTGATAGTTTTCACAGATCATCGAAATTAAAATTTCTAAAATCAGCTAAGACACTAACACCAAGACAACTTAGATGGTCATTGTACTTTGCCAATTATGACTTTGTAATCACCTACAGACCTGGGGCACAGAATGGAAAAGCAGATGCCTTGTCCAGACTAGGAACCAATAACCAAAAAAGTAACACGGAAAATCAAGCCATAATTCCAAGTACCAGAATCATTGGCGCCACCACCTCAACTGACCTGAAGAAACAAATAATCGAAATCATGAGTCCAGAAGAAATGCAAGGTTGGGCCGAAGAGGGCACTGGAAGGGAAATCCAACATCAGTTGCCATATTTTAAAGGAGCTTTGTATTTGCCTACCAAAGAGTTACAAGATCAAGCGCTGTACGAGTGCCATGATGCTCTTTTAGCTGGGCACAAAGGAGAAGCTAAAACCGAAGAATTAATTAAAAGACTTTATTGGTGGCCTCAAATGACCAGGGACGTGGAGCAGTATGTCAAGACCTGTGAAATCTGTGCTCAGGGAAAATCAGAACGGCAGGCTCCTAAGGGATTGTTACAACCTTTGCCTACACCACCCTTTCCATGGCATACAGTTACGTTAGACCTCATTGTAGATTTACCCCTTAGTCAAGGTTACAACACCATCCTAGTGGTGGTGGACACATTTTCTAAAATGGCACATTTTAGGGCTCTAAAAGGGGTTCCCACAGCTAAGCAACTTGCCAGACACTTCAATACACAAATTGTGAAGATTCACGGAATTCCGAAGATTGTCATTTCAGATAGGGGTACACAGTTCGTATCCCATTTTTGGAAGGCTTTTCTGGAAGGTCTGGGAATCGAAGCCAGGTATCCAACCAGTTATCACCCAGAGACAGATGGGCAAACAGAGAGGGTGAACCAAGAATTAGAGCAGTACCTAAAGTTGTATCTTTTGAAACAAGATGGAGAGTGGGCAGATTATTTATGGGCAGCTGAGTTTGCACACAACAATGCCAGGAATGTTTCCACAGGCTATTCCCCATTTTACTTGAACTATGGCCGACACCCAAATTTCACCATAGGGCAGACTGATGTTCTAGTCCCAGCAGTGAAGGACCTAGTATCTCATTTGAAACAAGTCCATCAGACGGTCATACAAAACTTAGAACAGGCTAAGAAAAAATACAAGACCTATGCAGATAAAAAAAGACGAGAGAGTCCTCCCTTAGAGGCAGGAGATTGTGTTTGGTTAAGTACAAAGAACCTAAGGTTAAAAGGTAACAGGAAATTTCAACCAAGATTTATAGGGCCCTATCGAATAGAAGAAAAGATGTCTCCGGTTACCTATCGGTTAAAACTACCCACCCAATTGAAGGTTCATCCAGTGTTTCACGTATCATTGTTGAAAAAGGCACCACTAGAACTGCGAAAAAACTTGCCTCCGAAACCCATTCCATTAGAATCTGGAACAGAATTTGAAGTCAAGGAGATTTTAGACTCGAAGGAGGTAAAGGGCAAATTGTACTACTTAGTGGACTGGAAGGGCTATGGGCCAGAGGAGCGATCTTGGGAATTGGAGTCCGATGTGCATGCTCCGAGATTAGTAAAATCCTTTCATCAAAGATTTCCTACAAAGCCACGATTGAGAGGACCTCCTTTGTTGGGGGGTACTGTCAGGGCTCCTAGGGGCGCTTGGACAATAGCGGGTACAGTGTTTGGCAGAAGTTATGGGTCAGGAAGAAGAATGCGGGCCAGAGGCAATGGCTGGACCAGGCTGAATCAGAAATGGAACCGAAGAAAGGCCGCCGCTTTCTAATCATCGCAGCGGTCTAGTTTATTTATTCCCCACAGGTGTTCAGAGGCAGCTTGAGGCGCGCGCGCTGGAACCAACGCGCACTTCACTGAGGAAGTTTCAGAGCACGCAGGTTAATTCTTAGGCTCCTCAGATTTAGTCAGAGAACAACCTCGTCGGGTTTCGCCCGGTTTCTCGTCCGCTACCTCCGTCGGAAGTAGTCAGAAGCAGTCTAAGTTCGCAGCAAGGTTGAGAAGGAGAAGTTTGCTGAGGTAACAGTTTGTGGCGCCTCTTCCCAATTTCTCGGCTTCAGCTGGTGAAGGCAACTCGTCGATGGATACCTAGCGCTACCAGAACCTGAAGGGAGAAAGAAGTCATAAGCTAAGTCACACAGAAAATTATAGAATTACTCTGAATGAAATGTAAAATAAAATATTGTACATAGTTAGAGACAAGACAGTACTTACCAGAAAAAATCTAGATAAATGGCAATATCCTGCTAAGAAGGAAAAGGTCGTCAAAAGGGAATTCCAGAACAGTTAAGAAAAGTCGTTAGAAAAATAGATAGTATTCAGAAGAGTCCTTACAAAGATAAAGGCATACACACTCAAGTAAGTGAATTAGATTACCTAAAGTGTAAGAGAGTTTCAAGGGGTAAATAGGAAATAAATACATTAAGTGATATCTTGTTGACAGGTAAATTCCAGAGGTGCCTTTTCAAGAAAAAGAAAGCACAGAAAGAGAGATAGTAACAAGAATAATAGAAGAGGGGCACAGTGCTTGGAGCTAAGGGTAGGTAAAGAACAAGGGAGCGGAATAGAATATAGAATTCAGCTAAGTGTAAGAAATAATAACTTAATGCTTGGTTTCTTAGATTCTCTCAGTTGACACGCAGTCTGCAGATAGAACGAAGAAGTAGACGAAAGAGAGAAGACAAGCTTCAGGACCAGTCTCTTCTTGTTTATTATTTTATCCACTCCCCCTTCCCCCTTGGGGGTAGATTTGTGGGTCTAGAAATTAAACTGGACCGCAGAAATATCCTTGAAGGGGAGTTGGGAATCAGCATCTCTGTTTCTGTGCAAGAATACTGAAAGAATACTCTTGAACCCTTGACAGGTGCCTTTACCTTTTTCTACACCTCTTGTTGGACCACCTTGTTTGGCGAGGTTGTCTACACGGTGCACTGATTGCGGTAGTCTTATTTCTGTGGGGGAGACCAGTCTTGATCTCCTTCAGCGAAAATTTGATGCGCATCATTGCTCTAGGCCATAGATGTTTTTTCTTTTTTTCGTTTTTCTCTTCCTGTTTCCCTACATTAACTCAAGGGCTCTTTTCAGAGCCACCTAAAAACGAAACCCAAAAATATTTTTGGGGGATTTTTAAAAAAAAAAAATTTTGGGGGGTGCGCGCACGCTGCGCGCACCCAAGGAGGTTTTTTAAATTTTTTTTTATTTTTTTTATTTTAATGAACAAAGAGAGGTGAAGAAAAGGAATCATGAAAAGGAAGGATTAAGAAATACAAATATTTTTTACTTATCTTATTTTTAAAAAAACTTATTTTGATAAATAATAATTTGCAAAGAAACAGAATTTCATTTTTTAATTTTTCTTTCAAGTTCTGAAAAAAAAGAAAAAAATATATTAATATTCAATCATACA
This sequence comes from Triturus cristatus, assembly GCF_964204655.1. NCBI lineage: Eukaryota > Metazoa > Chordata > Amphibia > Caudata > Salamandridae > Triturus > Triturus cristatus. The sequence continues at coordinate 1,248,263,176 of NC_140582.1, forward strand.
TTTTATAAAGCAGTACATGTTTTTACATATTTTACAAAGCAATTTTTTGCCCTTTTTTTGCTGTTTTCAGAATTTTTTAATTTTCACTCAAAATAGTGAAAACAATTTTATTCATCATTTAACAGCGGGCAAAAAAAAACAATTTTATTCATCGTTTAACAGCGGGCAAAAAAAAAACAATCAGAAAGATTGTTTAAAAAAGCCCCAAAACTATCCACACTAAAATATACCTTGTTACAAATATTACATATATATTACAAATACCTCTCTAGATGAATAAATTTTTTTTAGATATTCCGTCTTTAAACCTTGTTGCAAAAGCACATATGCCAAAATAATATCTATCAAATAAGTCCACAATTGTTTTTATTACTTTTCCTTTAGGCCAAATAGTAATTTCAAAATCCTTTTATTACTTTTCCTTTAGTCCAAATAGTAATTTCAAAATCCTTTTAAAGTGATATCTTCAATTATAATCCTTTAAAATTTCAAAAAATGCTTTCTTCAGATGCAGTTTTTATTTTTTTAAATTTAGGTTTCAGAAAAATTAAGTAAGAATTGGGTAAATCATAAGGCAAACGTTGCTTGAAAATCAATTGGGAATCATTACACAATGTCCAGCCTTTTTCACATTTAAGATAAACTGTGTAATGTCCCGAAGTTACAGTAGGTCCTTCATGAAAAATTATTGCAACTGTAACAAAAGTTTTTCCAGAAATTGATAATTGTTGTCCTATAAACTTCTTTATTAAAGTATCCAATTTAGAACCATCAGCTCTACAACGTTGCATCATTAAAATAACATACTGACCGTATTTCTGTAAAAATAACGTGGAAAACATGTCAGATTTACATTCAGAACATTCCATGTTATGATTGGCATCTTTAACTAATTTACTAAAAGTCACTGATTTACTTTGTGATAATGGTAAATATATGAACCTTTCAGAATCAACATTACTACTGCATGTGTTCATACAGTTTTCACAGCAATGTTCCCATTTATAAGAGACACCAAATAAGTTTTCTACTTCTACTCCTTCATCTTCAAGTACCATCAGCATATATATTAAGAATTCTTGTGCATCTTGCTGGACATTTTGACTAAACTGTGTACTTCCTGAACATACATCTAAAAGATTTCTAACATCAGAAGCACTTTCTATTTTAGTTTTATCATTACTCAGCTTCTCATAGAGGAGACTCAGCAAAGAACAGAATCTTTTTTCATGATTTAGTATTATCTGCTCTTGCAAAAAATCAAGATAAAATACAACATTCAGCACTACATTTGCGTAGCAGTTGACACCAGAGCTATTTTCAAAATGACAACCAACAACCTCTTCCACACTGTCCTTTTTCTTTTTGCTTGCAGTCTCATCACTCTCTTTTTGTTTTCTCTTCTGTACATCCTCATTACAGATATTCTCAAATCTCCTTTTCCGACAAACAACACGTTTTTCAAACACAGGATACTGACCTAAATGAGGAGCATAGCTCCTTCTTAATCTATTATACTCCTTTACACAGTTTGCATCAGCACTTACTTTTGAATCATCAAAGTCTATCATGAATAACCCAGATAATTTTTTCACGCGTGACAAAGCAACATATGCCATACCTTCTTTAAACACAGTAGATCCAATGTTTACAAAAGCACTGTCAACAGTTAATCCTTGAGATTTGTGAATAGTTACAGCATATGCTAGAGAAAACGGAAACTGCTTCCTACGCACATATAAGTCTTTCACAAGCAAGAAACGAACTGAACAACGACAAATGTCTTTAACCTCTTGTATCTGATCAAATTTTATTTTTAAACATTCAATTCCAACTTTTTTCTGGTAATTAATAAAACCCACAACTTTTCCCATAGCTCCATTCACTAAACCTTTCTCTACATCCAAATTACGTCTTAAAATTACTCTACAGTTCATACACACATAAAGATTCTTTTCCAAACCAGCTGTTTTTGAAATGTTTTTCTCCAGAGAATCCAATTTTGTACCCAATTTGCCTGTCAATATAACAGTTATTCGTTCATGTTCTATTTTATCCACAGCTTCCAGTTTTATGATCTCTTCATTTTCCAATTTCAAAAGTTCTTCATTGAATACAGAGCATTCATGTAGCGTTGGCATTAAGCAGATTACAGTATTTTTTTCCGCAATTTCCTTGTATATTTTCTCTGGAACTATTTGTTCTGTTGGAAACAAATTACTCAGCAATCGACTCTGTAATGCTTTTCTGCCATGTCCTGTGAGTAGTCCAATTCTTATATCTTTCAGAATACTTGCATAGTCCTCATCATTGGCTTGCCTCATATTGGTAATGAGTTCCTTATACTCAAAATATGTCCAAATATTTACATTGCCTATACTTCCTAATGACTTTTTCGTGTCTTCATGTGTAAGAGTATGGAATACCGGTTGTCCTTTAACTGGAGTAAGTTGCAAAAGATCTCCAAAAACTATGACGTGTTTTCCTCCAAATAGGACGTCAAAGTCTGTCTTCAGAATTTGCTGCATTCTTAAATGCACAAAGGCAAGCATTAAGTTTGATACCATGCTTACCTCATCAATAATGAGTACTTTCATTTTCTTCAATACTCTTGAAACTTCCAAGCATGCTTCTCCTGCTAGTTTGTGGTACTGTATTTTGTTCTCATGCTCTACTGGTAACATTAGCAAACGATGTAAGGTAACTCCTTTGATGTAATACGCTGCTAACCCAGTTGGAGCAGTAACAACACAAGACAAAATGGATTCCATTTTCTTCTGTAGGTAGCTTCTAATTACGTTAATTAAGAAACTTTTTCCAGTTCCTGCTTGTCCACTTACATACATTCTCATTGGTTCAAAAGATATACATGAGCACTCTTTATTTTCATGTAGTAATCCGTGATCAATTTTTTGTCTGACTTCTTCATAAATTTGTTTTTGTTCTTCATTCAGTTGCTCCTCCAAATATGTTAAGTCTACTAAATCTTCTTGAGCTTGATTCATAGCTGTTTCCACTTCGTTCATAGCTATTGCTGCTTCATTTTCGATGATCGGTTGTCCTAGAGGATCTTGACTGAATGTCCCAGAACTTTGACTGTCTTGAGAACTGTCTCTAGCTACTTCAGCTGCAATTGTTGCTTCTTGTTCAATTTCTTCATTTAACATTTGAACATAAGTTGTGAAAGTACTACATTCGATGCTGTCTTTCCTAGCATTGAAGGAATCTTCATAGCTCTGAAATTCTCCAAGAAGTTCGTCCTCTGAACGCCATGGTTTAAACAGCTGCAAAAGTGCCAAGTAGTAAAATTCCTTTTTATCAGGAGTGTCGCAACTCAGCTTCCGGTGATTTATCAAACTTCCTTTTGTTTGCTTCACCAAACATCCTTCCTCACCAATGACTTTATATTTTCCATTGTTGATATCTTCTGTGACATTCCGTTTAAACATAAAGTTCTGCAGCACTTCATAGAGACACATGTTCTCAAGGTGATGACTTCTTTGTGGGTAATATGTGTCCAACATGTTTGTTCTTAAAATGTCTGTACTTTCTGGTTCGAACTCTGCTAAATATTCAATTTCTCGAATAGATTTCAGTACCCGATTTCGCATTCCTGCAAGACCTAAACTTGCCCAAATTATTCTTCTGGATTTCGAGTAAAGACTTGCAGATGATAACCTATCTGAACATTCGTAGGATCCAATTTCTCGATGCGATAACATCTTTAAACTGAAACTGTATAGCTTCTTACTGACAGTCTTCTCATGAGAAATCTCTTCCCACATTTCCTTCAATTCTGTTTTCTCAGATTTAGTGATGTATGATGTGACATACCGAGCAACAGCAATAGAATTGTCTGCCACATACTGAATATCCATGTTAGCATTCCACATGGATAAAATGACTGGGTTGTAGTCATTTATGTATTTCGACTCTTCTTTTCTTCTTAGGTTATAGGTATTTTTTGGCGATTTTCTTGTAATAGTATGTCGCACAGCTGACATAAAACTGTTTACCCTTCCTTTTGAAAGGACAGGCCTTGGAAATCCAAATCGACATTTTGTGTAGAATTTTTCTTTGCTCTTGTACTTTCTTCGACAGTATTTTCCACACCGATGATTTTGAAAACGTAGAACTTGCTCTTTTAACTTTTTCTCTTGTGTGCTTTTAGGTATAGCACATGTTGCATATTCTTCAATAAAACTTAAAACTGCTTCATCTGCATCTGTTCCAAATTTTGGGGCATCCTTGATCCACAACAGCATATGAATATGAGGAGCACCTCTTGCTTGGTACTCTTTTCTCCAAAAGAAATCCATAACTTCTCCAAGAGGTGGATTTTTTTTATTGCAGATGAAGGACATCATAGCCTCAAATCTGTGATTGAAATATCTGCAAACATTAACCGGATCCAATGAGCACAATTCTCCTGCTGTCTTGTATTGGATGTTTTTAATGTTAGAATTTGCCTCTCGAAGAAAATCCAGTAAATCATCCCAAGCATACTCGGCACAGCTTAGGGTAAGAAACCATGTTGGAGTTCCTAAATTCCATAACATGCATTTTAATTCTCCATGGCGTCGGTACCAATATTCATTCGTCCCACGCTGACAAGCCATCAGATTGATCAATTGTGTTTCCAAATGATCATCTCGGTGCTGCACTTTGTCCATAAAATCCTTAGCAGACACATTATGTAGATGTACTCCACTTTTTAAAATGTGATTTACTGCATAAGATAGTGCAGACAAGTCGCTTTCAAATAAAAGATGAAACAAATAAGGAATACTTTGACGAAATCTTGAATCTTCTGCATATAATCTTGTAGTCCGATACTCAGAAGCTGGAATCTGTTCTGGGCGATCATCGTATCGTCCACCTTTTCCTGTAGGAAACAGCTGGGGAAAACATCGAGCTTCCAAGCTCTTCTCCCATACACTAACGGGAGTTCCTTTTGCTTTCTTCATCTGAAACAGATCAATAGTGTCTCCCATAACTTCTTTAGAATGAAGAGGAGGTATGCTAAAATGTTCATAAATTTCTTCTTCTTTTGACTTGTCCACTTTTTCAATTTGCCCAGTTGGTGTTTCTGTGTCTTCTTGTAAATCTTCTTCATCTTCATCTATATAAATTGATTCATACCATTTATTATTCCTTTTCAAATATAAATTTGTTCTTTGTACTTTCCGCACATCTACCAGCTCCTGTCAAATCTTCTTATTCTTTGTAGGTACACCATTAACCAGAATAACTAATGGTTCAGTTTCCAAACTATCTACATCAATAGTTTCCATATTTTTTTTCAAATCCAATGGCAAATACACCACTCTTCCTTTCAAACCTCTCAGTAAATCTGAAGGAGGTAATTTACCAGTTTTGGGCTCCATACGTACTATGGTCTGGAACGGATGAACACATTGAATGAGTATAGACTCATATGTATTTAAATCAGAAAGTTCGGCAGGAATAGCATCCAATTCTAAATTATTATGTACAGCTCTGGTCGGCATTCTATTTTCTTCTAACTTATTATAACAGTATTTACAAATACGCTGATCTTCACCCAATTCATAACAATTTTCCAGAAATATATATGTTGCAAAATCCTTCCACTTATAATTATCTTCATTTTCACTTTTTTTATACAGATCAACATTCCTTGTTTGAATTTTGTAATGGCTTTTCCGGCAACAAATACAAGTAATATTTGGTCTTTCATTGGAGATGATAGTAAATTTTGTCATTTCATCTTCAACATTTTTAGTAACAGTGAGTTCTACATTCTCTTCCACATTTTCCTCATTAACTGTGTCCTTTTCTGCACTTTCTTGTTCTGGACCGAAGTAACAAAACTGAATCTCATCAGTAACCTTCACTACATCTGATACAGATCCACGGAACAGAGCATTATTTAACTCATTTAACTTTACTGCTGGACTTTTAGCAAAATACAATGTTCTCACAAACTTTCTCATTTCAGTATGATGAACAGCCAGCATCCTAAAATGGTGAAAAACACTTTGACACACTTTCCTAGATAGACAAGCCAGAGAATGTCCTTGCAAACCAGTATTCTCTCTCACTCTGCATGGATCTAGTCTTTGAAGCACCTTAATCTTCTGTTTTACATTCTTTTTACTAAATTCTCTTAGAAACTCACGTAATTTATCAATAGATTCCTGACGCACAGTACAAATACTACTACAATTCCAAGTGTACACTGGGGCTTTTGGACGTCTCCCCATAGCCTCAGCAGCCATCACTTCTTCCTCATTTCTTGGAACCATTTTCTCCTTTTCCATCACACAACCATTTCTAACTTCATATGCTCTACCATTGGTGTCAACTGCATGCAACAAGCTATTACTTTGAAGATAACTCTCTTCATTAAAAAATGGTTCAGTACTTGATCTGTGCTTCCATTCTCCCAAGAACACTTTACAAAAGTTACTTTTTTTCACTTCTCTTTTCCTTTTGCTTTGTGACTTCATTGCATTGACTAATTTATCTAATCTACGCATCCTATTCAAAATTAAAATAAAAAGTTTTCTTTTTATTTCCAAAGCCTTACTTACAATATTTTCTATACATTTTTTTTTCTGAATAAATTTGGTTTTTTTCTTATATTTTTTCACATCCTTTAGCAAATTTAACATCACTCTTCTCTGAAACATTTTTCGACGAATGTTTTTAAAATCTAATTTTCGTGTTAAATCACTTTTACTTACTTCTGATTGTACATTAGCTTTTGTTTTTTGCTGTTGACTCTGTTGTTGCTTTGTACCTAAAACACTGTTTGTTTTACATTTATTGTTTCCATTTTTTTGTTTTTTGAAGATCTTTTTTAAGAAATCTCTACTCTGCTTACCAGTAGACTTTTTCTTTTTGCCATCACCAGCTTTTCCTCCTATTTTTTTTTCCAGTTTTGTCCAGATATAGTTGTTGTTGCTTTTCTTTCCTCTTTCTTGTCCTTAAAGGCATTTTTTTATTTTTTCACTGTTGCTCAGCAATACCTGCAAGAAACTGTAAAAAAAATACCTTTTTGTAATTATAATTCATTTAAAATGTTTTTTAGCTTTTCAATAATTTAAAATGTTTTAGCATTTGACTCTCATTTGTGATTTACTGATTTCTACTGAGTGCTAACCACCACATTTGAAGAAAACAAGCTGTCCCTTTCCTGCAAGTGCATGTTTTACAGAACAACTGCAACACAAATTACAACTCTGGCCACAATTTCTGTGCGTACACAGCCTCATGGTGTGATTCTAAGCAGAAAACAGAATTTGATTGGCAATTTCAAAGCACATTTACTACTGTGGTAGAGCAAGTGACAATTACAGTTACAGCCTGACACATTTTCCTAGTAGATTACAGAGGCAGAAAAGAGCACAAGTCCTAACAGCTACTTCATACCATGAGCATGTGCAACCTGGGTGAGTGACTACACTAGAGCAAAGGAAATGAGCCTTGGTGACGTTGAATGTGTTAGCATTACACAGTGCTATCTGAAACAGCACACAGAGCTGAGTACTACGCATGGGAGTGTTGGAGAAGCTGCTGTGTGTGTGCCAAGAGTGTGTTTCTGGAGACTGTGTATTGTCTGGTGCAAGACAGATGAGCAAAGAGACTTCCAAAATTGCATGAAGACTGCTGGGATGTATGTAACAGTGCATGTGTGCTAAGGGTATTTTCAGTTTTGAACATATGGCAACTACCTGTGCCTTTGCTATTTTGAAAGGAAAATCTACCCTGTTGGTTTCAAATGTTTTAGCTTTTGCCTCTCATTTGCGATTTAGTGATTTCTGCTGAGTGCTAACCACCACATTTGAAGAAAACAAGCTGTCCATTTCCTGCAAGTGCATGTTTTACAGAACAACTGCAACACAAATTACATCTCTGGCCACAATTCTTGTGCGCACACAGCCTCATGGTATGATTCTAAGCAGAAAACAGAATTTGATTGGCAATTTCAAAGCACATTTACTACTGTGGTAGAGCAAGTGATAATTACTGTTACAGCCTGACACATTTTCCTAGTAGATTACAGAGGCAGAAAAGAGCACATGTCCTAACAGCTACTTCATACCATGAGCATGTGCAACCTGGGTGAGTGACTACACTAGAGCAAAGGAAATGAGCCTTGGTGACGTTGAATGTGTTTGCGTTACACAGTGCTATCTGAAACAGCACACAGAGCTGAGTACTACGCATGGGAGTGTTGGAGAAGCTGCTGCGTGTGTGCCAAGAGTGTGTTTCTGGAGACTGTGTATTGTCTGGTGCAAGACAGATGAGCAAAGAGACTTCCAAAACTGCATGAAGACTGCTGGGATGTATGTAACAGTGCATGTGTACTAAGGGTTATTTTCAGTTTTGAACATATGGCAACTACCTGTGCCTTTGCTATTTTGAAAGGAAAATCTACCCTGTTGGTTTCAAATGTTTTAGCTTTTGCCTCTCATTTGCGATTTAGTGATTTCTGCTGAGTGCTAACCACCACATTTGAAGAAAACAAGCTGTCCCTTTCCTGCAAGTGCATGTTTTACAGAACAACTGCAACACAAATTACATCTCTGGCCACAATTCCTGTGCGCACACAGCCTCATGGTGTGATTCTAAGCAGAAAACAGAATTTGATTGGCAATTTCAAAGCACATTTACTACTGTGGTAGAGCAAGTGATAATTACTGTTACAGCCTGACACATTTTCCTTGTAGATTACAGAGGCAGAAAAGAGCACATGTCCTAACAGCTACTTCATACCATGAGCATGTGCAACCTGGGTGAGTGACTACACTAGAGCAAAGGAAATGAGCCTTGGTGACGTTGAATGTGTTTGCGTTACACAGTGCTATCTGAAACAGCACACAGAGCTGAGTAGTACGCATGGGAGTGTTGGAGAAGCTGCTGCGTGTGTGCCAAGAGTGTGTTTCTGGAGACTGTGTATTGTCTGGTGCAAGACAGATGAGCAAAGAGACTTCCAAAACTGCATGAAGACTGCTGGGATGTATGTAACAGTGCATGTGTGGTAAGAGTTAATTTGTGTTTTGAAAACAGACTGCCCCTTTCCTGGGTCTGCAATTCTTACAGAACAACAACTTCACAAATTAAATCTCAGACAACAATTCCTATATGCACACAGACTCATGCTGTGTTGGTAGGCACAAAACACAGGCTGCCCCTTTCCTGGGACTGCAATTCTTACAGAACTAATGCTAATTTCAAATGTGTTGCTATTTTCCTCTCTTTTCTTTCAAAGTGATTTCTGCTAAATCCTAACCATCACAATTAAAAAGAAGCTGTCCTTTTCTTTCAACTGCAAGTCTTACTTTTCAACAGCAACACAAATTAAATCTCTGTCAACAATTCTTCTCTGCACACAGACTCATGGTTTGATGGTAGGCACAAAACAGTATTCCTCATTGTTACCAGTACACATTAACTTATGGTGAAAACATACTCCATAATATCTTACAAGTTCAAGACAGTTAAATATCTCCCAAACCTCAAAATGTAAAACATAACTTTTGAAGAAGATTCACAATTCTAATATTTATCTAAAAAATCACCACATACATCCCCTCTCAAACTCATAACTCACCTTTAAAATTAGTTAGTTGTTTAAGAAATGTGCCACTCAAACAGCAGACTATCAGAGTCAGAATATCAGAGCTCTACACCTCTCTCCTCTCTCCAGAACCAGTAAATGGCAATGTTTCCCTCTCTTTTTTCACACATATACATGTTAATTTCAAATCTCAGTGCTTCCCACTTTTTTTCAAATGAAATCACACATTTCTATTGGTTGAAAACTTCAACCCCTTTCCAAATGTACCCTTCCCCCAACTTGACTTCTGCCTGCTACCATAGCAACAGCTCATGGAACACTGCTGTGAGGAGAGAGGTCAGAAGTTCAGCACACGATGTTTCAAATCCAAAGAGCAAGAGTAGTTCACCTGTCCAACCTAACAGCAAATCCAATCTAATCTTCTGTGGGAACACAATTTTCTGAACCAATACAAAACATGCTTCTAAAAATATACACATACAGCCTACTTTTTTCTGTTAAAAGATTTGAATCAGCCAATGTGTTCTTTTTATGTTAAAAAAATATGTATGCCTCCATTTTACAACTGTCTTTCATTTCATATTGCCTTTCTACTGAAAGACACCTCCTGAGTGCATCCAGATCTCCTTGGAAGATGTTCACAGTGTGGATTGTAGGTCACAGCTATGTCTTCTGGAGTGAAAAGTTTGCAGAAAAAAGAGGTATGGTGAGAGACCTTGCTTTGCCAAATGTAGACATTAAATAGATTGGTCAGAGAGGGTTAAAGTGGCACCAATTAATGCCTTTGGTGAAAACCTTTCTACATCTCCCACAGCCTAACCTTTTTATTGTGCACTGTGGTGGTAATGACCTAGGCACTCTAACTGGGGTAGGTCTGGAAATGCTTATTAAGGACACCTTTGTGCAATTGATGTCGCTTTTTCCACAAACTGCCTTTGTATATTCTAATATATGCCAAAGGCAAAAGTGGAACTGGTCCAACCAATTTTGTCCACAGATTGACAAAGCAAGGAAGCACGTCAACAAATCTATTTCTGCTTTCCTCAGAGACTATGGTATGGGTTCTATATACCACAACAACTTGTGTTACAACATGCAAGACATTTATAGAGGAGATGGTGTACACTTCACTGATGAAGGCAACAGAGTCTTCCTCTTGAACTTTAGACTCTGCATCGGTACTTACTCGTAGGTACCAAAAAACACACAATGAACACAAGGGCTCTTTTTAGAGCCACCTTATATCTAAACACTTAAATGCGATTTTTTATTCTTTTTTTTTAAAAGTTTTTTTCGGGTGTGCGCTGGGTGCGCGCACTCTGCGATATTTTTTTTAAAAATATAAATCTTTTTTTTGCTCTACAAGGTCCTACTGTGACCCCCTTACAATGCCTAGTGGGTCAATATCTCCCCACTCTGCCCCCTTTTCACGTTCTCCCCCTTTGTTTCTCACCCCCTCTTTATGCGAGAGACAAAATGGCGGCCGCCGCTTCCTGATTTCCACTGATTAGAATGTTTACTTACTTCTTACAACCAATCAGAAGTGCACTCGTGCACTGCCGAGTGCGCGCACCCAGCGCCTACGCTGCGCGCTTACAGATATATATATTGATTTAAATGCTTTTTTCTCAGGAAATACTGAACAGATTTACACCAGACCTGCAAAAGGCACTTCATGGACTTTTTAGCTACCTCTCTGCCAAATTTCACATAATCATGTTAAGCCGTTCAGGCTGTAGCTGCGACTAAAGTCCCTATGGAAAAATCCATGGGGAAAACGTGTTTTGGGACCCCCCCTTTCTCTCATTTCCGCTTTACGAATCACCCCGAGACTTCCAGGGTAGGAGCTGAGCGGAGCGCCCCATTAGTTTTGAAAATTTCGCGAGGAATCGTCAACCAGCGCCAAAGTTATTCAAAATAGAATTTTGAGATTTCCTATGGAAACTCGGTCCTAACTATAACTATCTACTGGCGACCGCCAGTAAATAATATGTATATATATATATATATATATATATATATATATATATATATATATATATATATATGCACAATAAATTACCAACTGTAACAAATAAACTGGAAAAGTCTAAAAAGAGACCAATTTAATACATATAAAAAAGTACATAGAATAATAAACTTACTTTTTACTAAAAATATATTATTTATTACAAACATTAATAAATACAAATATGATGATGTTAAATTCACAGAAGCATCATAATATTATGAATCTAAACAATATAAACAAAACTATAAAATTGTGAGAATAATACATCTTGGGCCCGATTCACAGAACTAACTTAAGATAAAATCCTAAACTTACTACCATTTTCGTATTCACAGAAGGCACTTACTCATTTTGGTATTCACAGAAGACACTTACTCACTTCGGTATTCACAGAAGTTAGGAGTCCTAACTTTAGGACTCCTAAATGCCTTCTGTGAATACCGAAAGTCTTAAAATTAGGATTTTTCTCAGTTTAGGAGTCCTAAAGTTAGGACTCCTAACTTTACTACTACTAAACTGACAAAAATCCTAATTTTAAGGCTTTCGGGAGTCACAGAAGGCATTTAGGAGTCCTAAAGTTAGGAGTCCTAACTTTAGGACTACTAAATTGAGAAAAATCCTTATTTTAAGACTTTCGGTATTCACAGAAGGCATTTAGGAGTCCTAAAGTTAGGAGTCCTAACTATACTACTACTAAACTGAGAAAAATACTAATTTTAAGGCTTTCGGGAGTCACAGAAGGCATTTAGGAGTCCTAAAGTTAGGAATCCTAACTTTAGGACTACTAAATTGAGAAAAATCCTTATTTTAAGACTTTCGGTGTTCACAGAAGGCATTTAGGAGTCCTAAAGTTAGGAGTCCTAACTATACTACTACTAAACTGAGAAAAATCCTAATTTTAAGGCTTTCGGTATTCACAGAAGGCATTTAGGAGTCCTAAAGTTAGGACTCCTAACTTCTGTGAATACCGAAATGAGTAAGTGCCTTCTGTGAATACCAAAATACAAAGTACCGGCCTTCCACTGCGTAGAGTGCAGCGTGATCCCAAGACCTCTAGGGTCTGGTTTAAATGCAGCAATGGAGGTGTATTTAACCACTGGATAACACTGCTAACCTCCTCCCGTACTGCGGGGCCACCCGCGTTGGCAGTCTCTGTTCTGAGGGTTAACTTCCACAGATTCCTTGACATTGCCCTGGCAACTAGGCTGTCAGCAGTGCTGAAGTCTATCAGGTCTTTGGCAGCCTCGTCTCTCCAGCAACCAGTGGGGAGGGGCTGCGACACTCTGATGTGGGCGCTCCCTTTAAGGGAGTTACAAGTACCTTTTAAATGGGTGCCGTTTACCAGCCCACTTAGTTGCGAAAGGAACCGGTGCCTCACTCGCGTTTCTCGGTTCAGCAGGCTTTGAGCGCCATCGCTGTTGTCCTGGCAACCACATAGGGGCCGCACTGAGAAATCCTCTTCAGGGCGATCATGTGCAGAACAGGCAGAGTAGGCACTTGCAGGGATGCCGGGCGTCGCACCGGGGCCAGTGGTAAAACTAGAAGTTGCGGAGCCCGGCTGCGGTGCGGCACACAGAGGGAAAACAGGAGCCTGCAGCCCTCGGTGCTTCCCCCTGGTGAGGATGTAATGTAATGTAATGTGGTGCTTATATAGCGCTCTATCACCCGATGGGTATCCTGGCGCTTAAAAAAGAGAGTCCCCACCAGAAGTTAATAGGGGCAGCCGAGGTGTGACACAGGAAGGGAGGAACAGAGAGATAATATCAGAAGGAAAAATGACTCCAGCCTAGGGAATAAAAACGTTTTCAACTTTTTCCAGAAATCCATAAGACTTTGGTCCTGACGTAGATCCAAAGGGAGAGTGTTCCATAGCCGAGAAGCAGCAGCAGAGAAGGATCTGCCACCTGTTCTGGACCGCCTGAACCTGACTACATTCATCAGAAATGCAGAAGCAGAACGAAGGTTTCTAGTTGGAGAATACCAGCTGAATTTTCTTTGCAGGTTCTTAGGGCCCATTCCATGAGCTGCCCTAAAGACAGTGCATAGAGCTTTGAATTGAATTCGCTGGTGGATCGGCAGCCAATGCAAATCTCGCAAGGCTAATGTGGTTGAGGTCCCTCGCTGCCTATTTAAAGCGAGTTTCGCTGCAATGGCCTGTATTCTGTACAGCTTCCCGATAAGGGTGTTAGGGGCACCCAGATATAGAGAGTTGCAGTAATCAAGTCTGCTGAGAATTACGCATCTCACAACCTGTATTCTAGCAAAGTTAGGCAAAAAAGGGAGGATCTTTCTCAGCACTCGGATTAGCGAGAAGCAAGTGCCAACCGTTTTGTTAACCTGAGAATTCAGTTGGAGATCCTGATCCACCATCACCCCCAGATGCGTACTGTGCTAGAAGGGGTAATAGGTGCGCCAGTAGGGGACAGCTGAAAGATGGGTAAAACAGGCTGATCAGATCTTCTGGAAGAACACAGGACCACTTCCGTTTTAGAGCTGTTAAATTGTAACCAGTTCTTCTTAAGCCACTTCGTGGTGCTAGTCATACACTCGTGAAATCTTTCCAAGGAAATTGAATCATTCCCTTCCAAGGAAAACACGAGCTGGGTATCATCCGCGTGATTCACCACCTCCACTCCAAAAGATCTAATAAGCGGAATGAGAGGCTGCAAATAGATGTTAAAGAGCACAGGACTAATCCCTGAGCCCTGCGGGACCCCCTGTCGTAAGGAAGACTTGTTAGCGGAGAACGGCTGAAGGCACACTGTCTGTGTCCTGTCTGTTAGATAAGAACAAAGCCAGTCAAGGGCGCGACCGGTCACACCCTGGTCCTTAAGTCTCTCCAACAGTATACCGTGGTTTACAGTGTCAAAAGCCGCTGACATGTCCAACAGCACCAAGATCACGGACTGGCCACTGTCCGCCCGCATCCTCATATCATCAAGCATATCATCAAGGCTAAAAACTAGAGTGCTTAGAGCCACAGTCCTTTTAATAATATCCAACCATGTTCCTGTAGCTTGGAGCACACAATTAAAAGGCAATAAAGTTGAGGTCCTTGATGTTCCGGGGACCTCGCCGTACAACCAGGGGCAAGCCAACAAGCTCTTGGAGACTCTTGGGGGGGCAAAGACAGCTAGAAGGCTCCAGTCCTTTTCCTACAGGGTAGGCACAGCAGGCAGCAGGCCAACACACAGAGCAGCAACAAGGTGACAGTCTATCCTTCAAGTCAGCACACAGCAGCAGGCCAACACAGCAATGCAGTGCAGAGTGGCAGTCCCTCCTAGCAGCCAAGGAGTCTTTCTTCTTGGAAGTGTGTCCTTGTCCCAGTAGACTTCTCCCATTATGGGGTCGGAGCCCCTGCATGTATACACTGGTGCCCTGCTCTAGAAGGTAGGAGAAGTTTCAAACAAGGTCTGTAAAGTTCCAGGAGTTTCCCTCCTACCCTGCCCTGGCTCCAGACATCAATAGGGGGTAAACTGCCTTTTGTGTAACGACAGGACGCAGTCTATACAAATGTAGTGCACCCCGCCTCCCTCTCTCCCAGGCCAGAAAGGCTAACAGTAAGCAAATGCACTCAGAGCTTCCTGTGTGGTGGCTGTCTGGAAAGTATGCACAAAGTGTAGCTGTCAACCAGGCACAAATATGTATTTGAGTCAGGCTGCAAAACGCGAGAGTTATGAGAATAGAGAAATGCCCACTTTCTAAAAGTGACATTTCTAAAATAGTCATGAAAAATCCAACTACACTAGTTAGCAGGATTTCACACAACTATTCTAAACATACCAAACATGCATACACTACTCCATTCTGATCAGGAATGACCACTTAAGCACATATAAGGGAATTCCCAATGCTAGCCTATGAGAGGAGCAGGCCTCACAGTAGTGAGAAATAAAATAGGGTGTTTGTCACTACCAGGACATGCCACACAATAAATGCACATGCCCTACCTTTTACCTAAAAAGCACCCTGCTTAAGTTTATGTTATGGTAAGTACTTTTAAATGCCATGTTAAAGTGGTTGTAAACTGCACACGCAGGCACTGCACTGGCGGAGGCCTGAGACAGGTTTGAAAGGCTACTTCTGCGGGTTGCGCAAGAAGCGCTGCAGGCCCAGTAGTAACATTTAATTTACAGGCCTTGGGTATATGTTATACCACTTTACAAGGGACGTACAAGTAAACTAACTGTGCCAAACAGGTGTTAGCCAATCATTCCAAGTTTTAAGGGGAGATTGAGCACATGCACTTTAGCACTTATTAGCAGTGGTGAAGTGCACGGAGGCCCTGAAGCCAAAAAAACAGAGGGTCAGAAAAATAGGAGGAGGAAGAGAAAAGGCTTGGGGATGACCCAGCAGAAAGAGCCATTTCCAACAGTAGTGGAGTACATGAGCTTGTATTTCCTGCCAGTGTTTGGTATCTAAACCAACTACACTGTTCAAGCCCGTTCTACATCTCGTGGGTAACCATTTCTTCAAACTATTATTGAAAAATGTGACTTGTGGGCCCATGTTGGCCCATGGCTGTCTGCTTTCCTTCCCCCTTCTTTCCCTCATTCTATTTAGGAAAATGTTTATGCTTTCCTCTGGCTTCATGACTTCTGCCATCAGCCGTCCTATATCTGGGCAGTCTGGAAATATTTCTCTCAGGGCAGTCCATATACGGTGCCTGTGCATATTAAATGCAGCCCTTCATACTGGGTATTTGTTAGCATGATTGCTGGAATTAGAGCATGGGTGAACACTGTGTATGTCTGCTCCCCAATTAGGCTGCTTAGCGGGCTCTTAATGTCACCTATCGCTAGGTTGGTATCTGAGGAGTTCTTCTTGAAGCATAAAATCTATTTCCCTGCCTTATTCAATGACGGCAACTTTGTACTCAACCATCTAGGCCCCTGGCACGTATATAATCCCCGCTACGCCCTTCTGCAGTAACAGGAACTTTCTCATTCTAGGTGACTCTATGGGTTTCTCCTCAAACATCTTGCAAGGCATTGCTGCATGTAGAGGAAGTTCCAAATGGGGCTTCCTCCTTCATGCCCGATGCAATCCTCCGCTACTGCCATGTCTTCTGGCTCCAACGATCCTTCCCTCTGACATGACATGTCATATTGGTCCCTCTTCTCAGTCCAGTCTCCTAATAGGTCACAAAATGGGTACACAAAAGTCTTGCCTTCCTTTTTGGCTATCATCTCCCTCAGGGTTACTTTATCTTTGTCGTGCACACGTGGATTTGTGTCACTGCTTTCCTCCTGTGTACACACAGGTGCCATTTTGTTTTTCCTGCGTCGCGGGTGAGTACGTACCAGACAGCCTGTTCCCTTATTTCTTGGTCAGCCCCTCCCCTTTGTTGACTGGACAGTGTGGCTCTGAGTCCTGCAAGTAGCCTTTCATCCACCTCTGATTCTTCCCAGTGCTGCACCCTATTCCTGGACTCACTTCCCTCATGTAAAGAGCGTGCTGTTCTGTGTTCTTGCTGTAACTCCTGGTTGCGCGCCCTTTCTCTCTTGAGCATCATCTTGTGCCTCTCTTGCTTGCACCATCTGGCCTGTCTGTTTTGCTCTGAGCTACGCACTGCTTTAGTTAGTCTGACTTCACCTTCAAATTCAATCTCCGTTTCCTCCTTGGCTACCTGGGCATTCCCTGTAGCCCCTGCCTCGTCTTCGGTTACCAAGAAATACCCTATGCTCTTCAATATTTACGTACAACCCTTGGCTGTGGTAGCAAGAAGAACAGGGTTGTCATTGGTGTCTTATGCCGACGACACCCAATTGGTCATTGCGTTTTCTAAGGAGTGCAAAAATAACCTCATTAAATGTAAAGAAGATATGCAGGTGATTGCTGATTTGATGACTACAAACTGCTTGCTGCTTAATGCAAGCAAGTCGGAGATACTTCTGCTTGGAAAAGACAGTGACATGTGGTCAGAGCAATGGTGGCCAGACAAATTAAAACCTGCACCACTGCCTAAAGAGGCGGTCAAGAACTTAGACTTCTGGATCGATAGAGCCCTGTCCTTTGACACTCAATCCAAATTAGTTACAGAGACTGGTTCTGGACTCTTGAGGGAGATAAAACCTTTATTGGGATTTTTTTGACCCTAAAATCCACAAAACTATTCTACAGGCCACGATCCTGTCTAGGGTAGATTATGGCAACTCCCTCTATCTAGGTGCCAATAAATCCTGTATCAAGCGCCTTCAAAGAATTCAAAACGCGGCAGCCTGCACCTTGCTGGCACTCCCAAAGTCATGCTCAGTGTCCAAGCTCCTACCTAGATTGCATTGGTTACCCATAGAGAAAAGAATTCAGTTTAAGACACTGAGTCTTTCTCATAAAATCATGACCCAACAAGCACCTCCGGTCCTAGCAGCTTTGCCAGTACCGTACGTTCCGAGTCGCTCTTTACGCTCAGCCAATCAAGGACTCGCATGTACCCCCCGAATACTAAGAGCGGGTGGTCACTCTTTCAAAGTGTTGGCAGCAAAACTCTGGAACTCTCTTCCAGTTTCCATCAGACGGCTCCAGAATCATTTGGCGTTCTGTAAAGCCTTAGAGACCTGGCTTTTCTCTGCATAACTTTCATCTTCTGTCTGGGCGGTTCTTAGTCACCTGTACCTTGGGTAGCGCTGGGACGCCCCGTTGCTGGGGCAGCTATGCGCTGTATAAATCCAAATCAAATCAAATCAAGAAATGGAGCTCCCTTCCTCTCCTGAGCTACCTGAGTCTCTATCGAGAACCAATGCAAGCTTTTCTGACACTCATTTTCGCTCCTCTGAACCAGTGGGAGTGTGTGTTTTTCTTGCCTTTGAGGTGTCATGTGTTGAGCATTGTGCATGGGGAGTTGAGCTTTTGAGGACCTTCCCTATGCACTAGGGGCTGGAGACGTCTGGGCTCATGTGCTTTTGGTTTTCTCTGGCTTAGACCTAACGGTCCCTCTTTCAGTGGGGGGGCTTGTCGGCTTCTACTATTGCTGGATTTGAATATCCTAATGCAGGGGGAGCTGGTGTGAGTGCATCCATCTCTGCATATGGTGGGGAGGTGCTGACGCCTTGCTAGCTAACGGGAAAATAGAGCTATCAGTTTTAGCTTCTTCAAAGAAAGCCCATAATTCTAGCATTGACTCTCTTTTGTATTTCTTCTGTCCTGCATATTTAGGGACTGATTACAAAGTCGGTTGGACCGACTCCGACGGCACCGACATCTCTGTCATCGGTCTGACCGCCGAACAACGATGCGGTTGGTCGGACCGCATTACCCCAGGGACCAACCAATAGCTTCCGAGGGCCATCAAGGAGCCCGTCGGGCGGTCGGTTGGTTTGTATTCCCCACAATGGAGGTGATGCCTTCTCAGGCACTGCAGTGGGAAATACGATCCACCTTTCCAGCTATTTCACTTTGTTCTTCTGACGTGAAAGGCTGGCAAAAAGGCTTTATTGGGGACCCTAGCAGGGGCCCTCTCCCCATGGCCCTCTGCTCTGGGCCCGAGGGGGCACCTGTGGGAACCCCCTGAACACCCCTGCATCGTGTGGCAGACACTGCATGGTGCATGCCACAGGGTGAAGAGACGTTTAAAAACATGCCTCTTTGCATTGGGGCTTGTGCTACGGCCACTTTCCATAAAGACATATAAAATAGGTAATATGCTAGACTCTGTCAGCGGCGCAAGCGCTCATATTATCTTTTTATGCTTCTCCCTAGTTTACCATATGCCAAACTACTGTAGACTATGTTTGAGGTTCTCATGTAGCCTCTTACGCTCTGTGACGGCTGCTTCAGGACGAACCTCCACCCCAGGGATTCAGCAGAACTTCCAATCAACTAGGGTGTCTGCCCACCTTTCTTGCTGCGCAATCGTGACTCCATCTGGGCGGGGTGTCCTTCCTTCGGCAGCAGTCGGGTTTAAGTCCCAATCAGCTTCTATCTGGCTCACCAAAATGTTGCTTGAGTTAGAAATCCCTTAAATAAAAGAAGACAAGACATGTTTGGCAAAACAGAAACAGTTTGTTTAATTAAACATTACTGCCAGGAGAACAGTCACAGACACAAGATCTGAGAACTGTCTCAATTTACAATCAGTATGTGTCCTTTGTTTATTCAAAACATGACGGGTTATCAGCGGTCCCTGGCTTTGGTCTCAGGCCCTGCCTGACTACATACTTGTGAGTCGAGGTTGATGTGGAGTTCACAACAGACGATTCTGTTGACAAGGACGAGATTTCATTTTCATGATGAATGTATTGATTTCCATATTAACAACTCCATCCATTCTGACCAATTGATAGCAACAGAGGAGTTTCACAACCTTTGTACGTGCATTAACTTGAGAGTACAGTAACTATGAAAGCAATGGTTCGTCATCCGAGAAGCCTCTTTTCTGAGACAAGCTGCCATCCTGTTCCATGGCACCTGTGCCCCACCCTTCAAGTATTGGGGTGCTGAGTCAGGGCTCTGGCTGGTATACCTGACAGTGTACTCCTGGGCTTGGGGAATGGATGGCGTGTGGGGGAGGGGGGTAAAGGAGAACATGGGTCTTCTCTTTCGTGGCAGGGAACCTGTAAGCTCAGGAAATTGGGGCTGTGGCACTCAGTGTAAGTAGATATGCATATGGTGACCAGACACCACTTTTCCATCTCTGGACTTCCCTCTAACATATCAATGTTATCAGGTGTGCTGGTCTAATAAGACTACTGCACTGATATGTAAAAGCAAAGGCCCGTAATGGAAAGGTGGTGTACTGGTGACATGAGCCATCTGGTCACTCTAAACATGGATGCCCAGGAAAGAGGGAGCGCGTGGCCCCTTCTTTGGTGCCACTGATAATGTAGGCTCAGGGAAGGGGGGAATGAGCTGGCCCCTCTTTTTGGTGCCAGTCCACACATGGGTTCTGTCAGGCACAAGTCGAGGGTACACGCAAGTAAACAGCGTCTGTCTACCCACTCTTTTCACAGGCTGGACACCGTCCGTCCTGCCAACAGGTTGGGCCCCACAGAAATATTGTAAACTCTTCTTGGTTTAGACCCCAGGACACATTTTCAGCAGCGCGTGCACGTTGCCAAATTTAAGTAGCCAAACGGGGCCCTCAGGCCTCCTTTTGTTGGAATATCCTAGCAGTGAACTAACTGGAGCCTCACACTAGGATGCAAATGCAATGGAGAGGAAACAAAGGCTCGCAGCTTATCACTTCACAGGTACTTAAGGGAGGCAGCTTTTGACTTTGTTCGGTCCCTGGATCCAAGAGACGTGCACGCCTTGTAGGAATGTCAGATGTGTTGGTCTCTTCCAGTAATTACATAAACACTATTTAAATATAACTGTAGGAAGCTGGCTCTGTATATACTATACCAAAGTAAGGCATAGTGTGCACAGAGTCCAGGGAGTCCCCAGAGGTATAGCAGAGGCTAAATTAGGTAAGTACTAACAGCTCTCTTTGTGGTAGCGTGGGCCAGCAGTTAGGCTTATCCAGAGGGTGTGTTAAGCATTTAATGTATTCACTCAATCAAAGATTACACACACTCGGAGACAGAATCCAGCCCAACGAGGTGAGCAGACCAAAGGTAGACTTGTTATTGTATTTCTAGAACCAAGCAGGACTTGGTCCAGGTAAGGGAAATATACTCTCAAGTGCAAGACTTTTCAAGGAAATGCAGTTGTGGTTACATTTGCAATCACTGCAGGCTTGTATATGCTTTTGAAACAATTTAAATTACATAGAAATTACATATATTACTCTTTGTTTACTTTTCAGTTACTTTGAGTACGAGGTGATATGCCAAGACACCATACACTAGGATTGGTCACTTACAGGTACATACAACAATTCTTAAGTTCTAACAGAGTTACTTTCTTTTCATACAAACATCGGTTCAACACAGAGAACATTTTTCGGCCCAACATGGGTTCCTCTGGGGGAAAAGTGTTATCGGTTTCACAGGTAAGTAAACGTCTCACGAATGGGAGCTTTGGGGGTTAGGACTAAGGTTCCCCAAGGTCTAGATGGGCATTCGAATCGCACCACCAGCGGCACTGGGGCGGCCGGGGGCAGAGTGCAGCTGCCCGATGTTAGCCAACGGGCTAAGGGGGCCCTCGGTTTGGGACTGCTTACGAGCAGACCACTTGTGTGTGGAAGCAAAGCTCCTGGGGGTAAGGTCAGTACAGCTGGGGCCAACAATCAGCACAGGAGCTGCACCACCAGCAGTGGTCGGGTGAAGGTGCCCAGGATACGTCGGGAACACTGTGATTCTCAATGGAGACATTCGGTTTGGCAAAGTTGCTGCAGGCTCTGGCAGGGACACTTCCTGTAGGGGACCATCTGCTGGAGAGGTAAGTTCGGTTCTTGGGGAATTCCTGGACACTGTTGGTTGGGCCACCCAAAGCCATGGGGCATCGGGTGCAGGGGTGTCTTCTGGTGTTGGGTTTTCTTACCAGCTCTGGTTACGGTTTGGGGGCGGTAGCCTTCAGGTTGAGGCTGCAGGCGTCATCTTGAGACTTGAGGGAGGTTGGGGATCACCAGATCATATGTCAGGATCACTGGGGAGACCTCCACATGGTGGTGCGCCACTCGACCTCGGGCCGTGGACGTCGGGTGCAGAATCGCAGAGTCACCTGAATCCGGATTCTGGTTTGAAGTCTTTACTTGAGCAAATCCGGTGCTTACGGGAGACAGAGTCTGTAAACTGAGTGCAGTGCTGGTCCTCCTGGTTCTGGGAAACTACTGGCTGCTGGACATGCTGGTTTCTTCACTATAGGCAGGTAGGAGTCAGGACAGGCCAGTAGGGCTGGGGCCAAAGCAGTAGGTGTCCTCTCCTTACAGGGCCAGCACAGCTCTTCGGTCCTTCTTCTTTCTACGTGGAATCTGTTTAGCCAAGGTTAAGGGTTGCCCCTAAATACTAGATTTAGGGGTGTTAGAGGGGTGTGCAGGTTGGTATCAATGGGTCCCTTCCCTGGGGTGGGGACACCCCCTGTTATACCACACTCAGTGTGGGAGGGAGGCATGAGCCTCTTCCTAATTGGCTGAGTCCCCTCATCTTCAGGATGGAGAGGACTGGGGTGTGCTTCACCTTACCTCCCCCACCTAAGGGTGGGTTTGACAAAGGTGGGCACACCTCTCTTCCTAGCTTGGTTTTCTCACTGATTCTCCTGCCCAAAGTGGGGGCCAGAACCGGTGGGAGCCAGGTGCTGGGGTAGTATAAGGCAGGGACAGCTTTTAAAGGCAGCAGGCCTTTGAAGCTCCCCCTTACCTGGACCCAGCACATCCTGGGGTAGGAGGCATGCCACCTCTGCCCATAACGAGCTTTCTTTCTGGACCCAGAGACCCGAGGCCCTCTACCCAGGGGTCCAGAAACCAGTCTGGTGGTGGCAAATGGCAGACAGCCATTCAGGAACCACACCAGGGCTAGTCGACTTTCAGGGGGCATCTCTGGGATGCCCTCTGAGTTCATTTTACATTATATCCCACACTGGTATGAGTGTGGGTTTAATGTTCTGAGGAATTAGGTACCAAACTTCCCAGTTTTTAGGTCTCGCCTGGTGAAAACAGCGCATGCGCTGCTCTCTGCCAGGAGAGGACCTTTTGTAATCGATTCAGCCAAAGCTGAATGCACGCACGTCCAGATGGACAAACATGGCTGCTCTCGCTGCCCGCAAAGCTAAACATGCACGCGTAGGGACAAATAAATGCACGCTCATGTGGACAGCCCGAAGCCACCTTTGTGCACACGCGCACGCATTTTTTGTCCCTATGCTTGCATGGCGGCGTGCTTTCGCTTTCCCAAACAGTGCTGAGGAAGCTGGTTGTTTCTGCGAGTAGTGCTTAAAGCTGGATAGTTAAACTAACGTGTATTAATGCACGTGTACATTTTGTAAGTAATGCATCCATTGTGCACACGCACAATCGGAGCACATGAGCAAACACAGCTGTCGGAGGAGCCTCCAGAGAAAATACAACTCATTTGTTTAATGTAACGCCCGCGTCCTAACTTTGCGGACACCCACAACATCCAGCAAAGCACACACTCAGATAAGCAGCTAAATTACTCCCAGGTCAAATCAGGCACAGGAGGAAAGAAAGTGAAGTGAAACAATAACTCCAGTATCCTCCAAATGTGTGTGCGGTGGCGCGCCTTTAATGGAAAAACTGTCTTAAAAGGAAAACATTACGGTGGCATAAATGTTAAAATTCCACACTTTAGCTTAACCTATCACGTACATCTCCTGAAAGTAAGTTTTTTTAAACAGGCTCATTTCACCACTATTCGAGAATACCTTTAACAATTAAAATGGACACATCCACGTCTGTAGCTCTTTAAACGCCCCCGGAGTCTTTTCGGATAGACAATCATACGACCGGTGCCTGGGTGCAG
The DNA here is from genome assembly GCF_964204655.1 of Triturus cristatus. Taxonomy (NCBI): domain Eukaryota; kingdom Metazoa; phylum Chordata; class Amphibia; order Caudata; family Salamandridae; genus Triturus; species Triturus cristatus. The sequence continues at coordinate 1,248,287,114 of NC_140582.1, forward strand.
ACAAAACACATCCGCTGCAACACCACAGACACAGACACACACAGACACACACACACAGACACACACACACAGCCACACACACCCCGACACCCCCCCCCCCCCCCCAAGAGGAGCCATGCATTCTGGACAGAGTCGCCAAGCAATGGAAACACATCGAGGTCCATCTGCGGAGGCAGCGGCCTCTATAATTGTCCCCTCTTCGCCAATAACGATACATATTTATTTAGTATATCTTCGCCGTTCCGCGCTTCCTTCGCATGAGCATGCGCGTGTCCGTGGGACTGTGTGGACAGTCCCACGCCATTTTGTTGCCATAGCAACAAAATGCCGCTTCGCGTGTTTGTTTTGTTTTTTATGTCAGTTCCCCCGGGGCACAAGCAGGCATCCACTTCTGTCTTTTTCCTCAGATCAGCCGTCCTCACAGAAGTGGATGCCTGCTTGTGCCCCGGGGGAACTGCAGGACAGCCGTTAGCATTTGCAATGCAATGGGTCTCGCATTTATGCGAGTTTGAGCTATTGACATTGCAAATGACAATGCCTTTTATTTATGTTTCAAAAACAAGAATAAAAGGCATTGCCATTTGCAATGTCAATAGCTCAAACTCGCGTAAATGCGAGACCTATTGCATTGCAAATGCTTGTTAGTAAAGTCATTATGTTGATGTGGAGTTCGTAGTGACCAACTCACAGACCATATAATCTTTATGGCTTTACTACACTTACTGTACCCTCACCTGTGGGCTAGTGCACCCTGCTATAGGGTTGGCCTACCTAGGCAGTGGATTGCAGGCATGGCTCACAGGGATGTGTGCCATCTCCACGACTCACTTTGTTCTGCACCAAAACATGCAGCCTGAAGTGGCAGTGTGTGTGTGTGTTAAGGTCCAGGGCCTTTTAGGGTGGCTGTGAGAAGTTGGCCTGGTGTATGCTGTCCATTAGTTATAGTGGGTACCTTGCACCAGTCCAAATGACCCTTATTGATGATAGGTTTAAAGACAACCTTTATTGAAAGCTATCCTAGTGGTAGCTATGGAGAGCATCCTTCAGGCTAAGTCTCGAAGGAATGTAAAGCAGCTTGATTTACCAGATTATAACCTCCTGAATGACCAAATGAAAGGAGAACCACACAAGGTATATATAAAATATATGTATTTATTACTAGACACTCTCTACTAACCTCTTTATGAGATTAGAGAACAAGATACACAATATTAAAGCACTAGAACGACAGTAACTAGCACAATAAACAGTGGGCTCCAGGGGGAGACCAAACCATATATTAAGAAACTTAACTAGACACAGTGCCTAGAGCACGTAGAAACGCTGGGACCTCAAGGAGCCACCCAAGGTAGTGACACAGGGGATCCACAGGGGACGCGTACAGTTTGAGAACACAGCCGCGAGCTCCGTACAATCCTATTGGAAAGTCGCAGTTGGAATTTTAATGATTAAGGATGCTTAGGAGAGGACTTTGAGCAAACCCTTTCAAACTTAGAAGGTTCTAAGGCCAGCACCCATGTGAGTACCAGAGTACTCGTGTTACCTAACCCAGGGAAGCCAGGTGCATAGGTGTCAAATGGTGTTGGGAATCTTCGCCGTTTTCAATGGCGTGATGCTGCAAAGTGCTGCTGCTGTGAAGACGAAAAGTGTCCGGTGTCATCCAATCCTAGATCAGAGTTGAGAAGAACCTGAAAGCAGAGAAGACAGAGTCTGGGTCACTTGCCAGTGACCAGGGGCACGATAGACAAATGCCCACCGATGTCGGGTGTTTCAGGTGCGAAGAGGTGAAGCTTGACTCTGCAGCCACGGGGACCAGGAGACGTTGACGATGACCAAAGTCTGCAGGCGAGCTGTCCCACAAAGGTTGTCGAGTGCTGGGGGGTTAGTGTCCGGGTGGAGACCAACAAGCCTTGGCAACTGCAACCCACGTGGTTAGAGAAAAGATGCTTCAGTGTGGACCAGCAAGGTCCTGCGGACTCCCCAGGCCATGGAGAGTCAGGGCACTTCTGGAGCAACCAGGAAAGCCCAATTAAAGTTACAGTTCCCTTCTCAGGGACCCACAGGTCGACGGACCAGGGATCGCGAAGGGACCTCGAGCTGAATCACAAAATACCAGCCCACGGAACACTCGTGGAGTGCAGGCCAGAAATCTTCAGTGGAATCACTGCTCGGGGTCTGGACTACAAGTAGCCCAAAGCACAGCCTCAGGATTTGCCAAAAACCATATGCTGCTGCAAATGTTCACTGTGTCCAGGGGTATGGGTTGCACGGTCCCCACAAGGGCTGCGGGTCTCAGGTTTGCTGAGAGCACTGGTTAGCCTTGGGGAAGCTTGGGAACCCACCTTCTGTGTTGCAAAATCTTGGGAGTCCTTCAGGAGCTGCGTAGATGCAAACTGGTCAGATGCGTTGAGGTGCCTGCCTTGCAGGGGAGTAACTCCTTTACTCCAAGGGAGATTCTTCTGTCGTCCAGCAAAGTGTAGATCGTCAAAGGATACTTGGTTTCTGTAGCAGAGTTTAGTCCAGGTAATATCTCAAGTCCTGTAGCCAGGGGTTCCTACTTTATACCCAAGGAAGGGGTGGGACAAACTCTGGGGACCCACCTATGGGAGGGTCAGGACAGAGGGGTGGCTACACCCATGTCATTTGTCCAGTTTCGTACCAGAGCAGGGGCTGATAGCCCCTGCATCCGGTTTGAGCTGGACTATGCACAGGGACACCAAATGTGTCCCCAGTGCAGACATCAAAGCACGCTTGGAGTGCACCCACCCAGCCCCAATACACTCAAGCCTGTCTGGGAGGTGGTCACACCTCATTATGACAGGAAAACTATTGTCCAACCTTCCCCTGCCGGAGTTTCGTCCAGCAGCAGGAGGGCAGACTTGTGTCTGTGGCTGGCAGCATCCATTTTGTGATGCCCGGGTTCTGTGAAGCTGGTACCGGGTGTACCGGTGGTGCCATGTTTCTCCCTCTAGTAGGGTGGAATCATACCTCCCCTGCCAGTTACTGGCGGGGAGGTATGATTCCAAGGTGTTAGACACCAAACACGACATGTTTCCATGCAGCCGTTTTAAAGTTAGCATTTACCGCAAGGTTATAATGCACTTAAGTATATATGGTTGGCTGCATCACAACAACCCCAGAGAATAGGTTCTGAAGGCTGCAGAGGGGCCCTGCTCATGCATGGGCACCATCTCACATAAAACCCAGCACCCTGTTGTGTCATTTTAAATGGTCTCCCAGGGGTGGCATAATACATGCTGCAGCCCCTGAGAGGCCTCTGGGGTACTTATGCTCTGGGTACATAGTATACCATATACTAGGGACTCATAAGGGTACCCCAGAATCCAATCTGGAGTGTACCTAAAGTACATGCAATCAATTTAGAGGAGAAGCAGATAGACTGGGGTCCTGATTAGCAGGATCCCAGTCAGACTAAGTCGTAAACAGTGAAACATCAGCAAAAAGTGGGGGTAACTATTAGAAGCAGATCCTACTGTCCTACAGTGGCACAATAAGTGCTGCAGCCATTTGAGGTCTTTCCTGGTCACAGTACCCTGGGTACCTGTGGTACCATTTACCAGGGACTGACCAGTGGCCAGAGAGTTGCCAATTGTGTGTACAATGGTACAGTCTCGGGGAACCTGATTGGCAGGGACTCAGGGCTCAACAAGTCAGGTAGCATCAGATAACAGTCAAAAAGTGGGGGGTAACCCTGCAGAAAGGGGCACTTTCCTACAATAACTATTTTGTTTACTTGTTTTATAGCGCTACTCATCCCAATCCAGAATGTCAAAGCGCTTTACATCACACGTACACATTACACATTGACAAGAACTCATATGTGTGTAAATGGATGTACAGGATGTGCTACATAAGACGGTGAGAGTCACGAGGTGTGGGAGCCCCGTGTCCTCCAGAGCCCACTGTGCTATGTCAGAAGGGTTACAATTTGTGAACTGAAAGTACAGAAGGATCTCTGTGTTAAAACCAGCAACCCACTTACACATTTTCATAAAACAAAAACCTGTCCTCTAGGTGTTACACATTAACCCTCTATGCTACTTTGATTCAAAACCGGGACTAGACAAAACACAGATCTCTGCAGCAAGTGGTTAACCCCCAGAGTTATCTTACCATTATTATTACCCCCTCAGATTTACTGGGCACACAAAGATCCCTGCAGCAGGTGCCTTAACCCCATAAGACATTTTAAATGCAGACTTTTCAAACAATTAAGCAGAACAGTTTTACTGACACGTTTCTCCTTTTTGCCTATTTCTTAGAATCAGAGTTTAAAATGTATGTATAAGTTAAGGCCCAGATTTTGCTGAGGGGTTGCGTCATCTTATAGGGAAACCCGTAACCAAAATGTAATTTGTTAAGTATTGTAATGCGCTCTAGTGTACTCATGAAAGGCCTGCTAAAACATGCGTGAAGTCTTAAGATCCGATGTCCCTTCTTGTGATGTCGCTTCCTGTGAGGTCATTGGTTGTGATGCCACTTCCTGTAATATCACGTGCGATGTCACGCTCTGTGATGTCATGCGCTGTGATGTCACATACATGCTACCTGACTTGGTTAGTCTCTCCAATTCTTTTTAGCACTTGTGCCCTGGGTTCTGAGAAGTGGGGGTACAGGGGTGTAATGTAGACCACCCAACCCTCCACAACCTTTCAGAGGGCCCCCACTCATCCCAAGGCCAATAATCTCAGGATGCTCAGGGCCCCTCGTCACAATATGCAGGGGGGGGGGTCATTTTATGTTATGAGTAGAGGTCTGGGCCCATCTATTTGGGGTCATTCAACATATAGGATCAAGGGATTAGGGTACAGGGCCCCCTCTTTGATGGCAGTGAACATGGACGTTCAGCTATTGGGGCGCTGGGCCCATCTACTTGGTGCCCTGATCATGCAGGGTTAAAGAACGGGGGCCCCTGTGTTGCCAGTGTACATGCTGGATTAGGGAACGGGTTCCCTCAGAACCATCTCCCCCACACCCCCCTTCCCCCCCTCATCCCCTTTGCAGGCCTGAATATGCAGGGTTACGGAAAGGGGGCCGGAACTCCCATCCTCCCTCCGCACACCTCTGGTAATACTTTAGTGCCAGTGTCCATGCAAGGTTAGGGGCGGGAGGGGGCGCCACCCCCTCCCTTGGTGCCCTGAACATGCAGGCCTCGCAGATCCTGCTGGAAAGCCCTGAGCCCGCACATTTGAGGGTCGCCTCAGTCAGCACTTCGGCTGCTTCGACGGCACATTTCACCTTTTATTATCTGTGAGGCCCTCCTCTGGGTGGGGAGTGGGGGAGGGGGGTGGCTCAGCACAGACCCCTGTGCACCCCTCCCAGCCCTGCGGGGACCCCCGGGTCCTGGTGGTCTTTGAACTGACGCTTCCAGAGGTCTCCTTTCTGCTGTTGGATGTGAGAGGGGTGAGTGGGGGCTGGGGAGGGGTGTGTGTGTGTGTGTGGGGGGGTGAAATGAGCAGGCAGTGCGGGCACAGACCAGCCCCATCCGAGGATCTCTATTCATCGACGATGCGCGCCCCCTTGCACCACATGAAACCTGGTTTAACACATGTGCCTGTAATTTACAGCGCCAAGAAACGGCACAACCACTGTGGGGCGCAATACACAAAACCGGTTCATATTATCCATGCCTTTCATGCTGCTATTATACTTATAGTGTGCAGAACACCTCGGTGAAAGACCTGCGGACATTGTGCACATCACTTCTCGTTGGGACAACTCTGACCTTCATCCTTAGTGCGTCCTCCTCGCAGAGAGACTCAGAAGATGAAATACAGTGTAAGGACTGTAGGAGAGCAGGGTCTGCTTCTTATAGTTACCCCCATGCTTCACATGGTTACCCCTCGCTGACGGACTCAGAAGATGAAACACAGTGTAAGGACTGTAGGAGAGCAGGGTCTGCTTCTTATACTTACCCCCATGCTTCACATGGTTACCCCTCGCTGACGGACTCAGAAGATGAAACACAGTGTAAGGACTGTAGGAGAGCAGGGTCTGCTTCTTATAGTCACCCCCATGCTTCACATGGTTACCTCTCGCTGACGGACTCAGAAGATGAAACACAGTGTAAGGACTGTAGGAGAGCAGGGTCTGCTTCTTATAGTTACCCCCATGCTTCACATGGTTACCCCTCGCAGACGGACTCAGAAGATGAAACACAGTGTAAGGACTGTAGGAGAGCAGGGTCTGCTTCTTATAGTCACCCCCATGCTTCACATGGTTACCCCTCGCTGACGGATTTAGAAGATGAAACACAGTGTAAGGACTGTAGGAGAGCAGGGTCTGCTTCTTATAGTTACCCCCATGCTTCACATGGTTACCCCTCGCAGAGGGACTCAGAAGATGAAATACAGTGTAAGGACTGTAGGAGAGCAGGGTCTGCTTCTTATAGTCACCCCCATGCTTCACATGGTTACCCCTCGCTGACGGACTCAGAAGATGAAACGCAGTGTAAGGACTGTAGGAGAGCAGGGTCTGCTTCTTCTAGTCACCCCCATGCTTCACATGGTTACCCCTCGCTGACGGACTCAGAAGATGAAACACAGTGTAAGGACTGTAGGAGAGCAGGGTCTGCTTCTTATAGTTACCCCCATGCTTCACATGGTTACCCCTCGCTGACGGACTCAGAAGATGAAACACAGTGTAAGGACTGTAGGAGAGCAGGGTCTGCTTCTTATAGTCACGCCCATGCTTCACATGGTTACCCCTCGCAGACGGACTCAGAAGATGAAACACAGTGTAAGGACTGTAGGAGAGCAGGGTCTGCTTCTTATAGTCACCCTCATGCTTCACATGGTTACCCCTAGCAGACAGACTCAGAAGATGAAACACAGTGTAAGGACTGTAGGAGAGCAGGGTCTGCTTCTTATAGTCACCCCCATGCTTCACATGGTTACCCCTCGCTGACGGACTCAGAAGATGAAACACAGTGTAAGGACTGTAGGAGAGCAGGGTCTGCTTCTTATAGTCACCCCCATGCTTCACATGGTTACCCCTCGCTGACGGACTCAGAAGATGAAACACAGTGTAAGGACTGTAGGAGAGCAGGGTCTGCTTCTTATAGTCACCCCCATGCTTCACATGGTTACCCCTCGCTGACGGACTTAGAAGATGAAATACCATTGAAGGACTGTAGGAGAGCAGGGTCTGCTTCTTATAGTTACCCCCATGCTTCACATGGTTACCCCTCGCAGAGGGACTCAGAAGATGAAACACAGTGTAAGGACTGTAGGAGAGCAGGGTCTGCTTCTTATACTTACCCCCATGCTTCACATGGTTACCACTCGCAGACGGACTCAGAAGATGAAACACAGTGTACGGACTGTAGGAGAGCAGGGTCTGCTTCTTATACTTACCCCCATGCTTCACATGGTTACCCCTCGCAGAGGGACTCAGAAGATGAAATACAGTGTAAGGACTGTAGGAGAGCAGGGTCTGCTTCTTATAGTCACCCCCATGCTTCACATGGTTACCCCTCGCTGACGGACTCAGAAGATGAAATACTGTGTAAGGACTGTAGGAGAGCAGGGTCTGCTTCTTATAGTCACCCCCATGCTTCACATGGTTACCCCTCGCTGACGGACTCAGAAGATGAAACACAGTGTAAGGACTGTAGGAGAGCAGGGTCTGCTTCTTATAGTTACCCCCATGCTTCACATGGTTACCCCTCACAGACGGACTCAGAAGATGAAACACAGTGTAAGGACTGTAGGAGAGCAGGGTCTGCTTCTTATAGTCACCCCCATGCTTCACATGGTTACCCCTCGCTGACGGACTCAGAAGATGAAATACAGTGTAAGGACTGTAGGAGAGCAGGGTCTGCTTCTTATAGTCACCCCCATGCTTCACATGGTTACCCCTCGCTGACGGACTCAGAAGATGAAACACAGTGTAAGGACTGTAGGAGAGCAGGGTCTGCTTCTTATAGTTACCCCCATGCTTCACATGGTTACCACTCGCAGACGGACTCAGAAGATGAAATACAGTGTAAGGACTGTAGGAGAGCAGGGTCTGCTTCTTATAGTCACCCCCATGCTTCACATTGTTACCCCTCGCTGACGACTCAGAAGATGAAATACAGTGTAAGGACTGTAGGAGAGCAGGGTCTGCTTCTTATAGTCACCCCCATGCTTCACATTGTTACCCCTCGCTGACGACTCAGAAGATGAAATACAGTGTAAGGACTGTAGGAGAGCAAGGTCTGCTTCTTATAGTTACCCCCATGCTTCACATGGTTACCCCTCGCTGACGGACTCAGAAGATGAAATACAGTGTAAGGACTGTAGGAGAGCAGGGTCTGCTTCTTATAGTCACCCCCATGCTTCACATTGTTACCCCTCGCTGACGACTCAGAAGATGAAATACAGTGTAAGGACTGTAGGAGAGCAGGGTCTGCTTCTTATAGTTACCCCCATGCTTCACATGGTTACCCCTCGCAGACGGACTCAGAAGATGAAACACACTGTAAGGACTGTAGGAGAGCAGGGTCTGCTTCTTATAGTCACCCCCATGCTTCACATGGCTACCCCTCGCAGACGGACTCAGAAGATGAAACACAGTGTAAGGACTGTAGGAGAGCAGGGTCTGCTTCTTATAGTTACCCCCATGCTTCACATGGTTACCCCTCGCTGACGGACTCAGAAGACGAAATACAGTGTAAGGACTGTAGGAGAGCAGGGTCTGCTTCTTATAGTTACCCCCATGCTTCACATGGTTACTTATCCCTCGCAGACAGACTCAGAAGATGAAACACAGTGTAAGGACTGTAAGAGAGCAGGGTCTGCTTCTTATAGTTACCCCCATGCTTCACATGGTTATCCCTCGCTGACGGACTCAGAAGATGAAACACAGTGTAAGGACTGTAGGAGAGCAGGGTCTGCTTCTTATAATCACCCACATGGTTCATATGGTTACCTCTCGCAGACGGACTCAGAAGATGAAACACAGTGTAAGGACTGTAAGAGAGCAGGGTCTGCTTCTTATAGTCACCCCGATGCTTCACATGGTTACCCCTCGCTGACGGACTCAGAAGATGAAACACAGTGTAAGGACTGTAGGAGAGCAAGGTCTGCTTCTTATAGTCACCCCCATGCTTCACATGGTTACCTCTCGCAGACGGACTCAGAAGATGAAATACAGTGTAAGGACTGTAAGAGAGCAGGGTCTGCTTCTTATAGTTACCCCCATGCTTCACATGGTTACCCCTCGCTGACGGACTCAGAAGATGAAACACAGTGTAAGGACTGTAGGAGAGCAGGGTCTGCTTCTTATAGTCACCCCCATGCTTCACATGGTTACCCCTCGCTGACGGACTCAGAAGATGAAATACCATTGAAGGACTGTAGGAGAGCAGGGTCTGCTTCTTATAGTTACCCCCATGCTTCACATGGTTACCCCTCGCAGACGGACTCAGAAGATGAAATACAGTGTAAGGACTGTAGGAGAGCAGGGTCTGCTTCTTATAGTTACCCCCATGCTTCACATGGTTACCCCTCGCAGACGGACTCAGAAGATGAAACACAGTGTAAGGACTGTAGGAGAGCAGGGTCTGCTTCTTATAGTTACCCCCATGCTTCACATGGTTACCCCTCGCAGACGGACTCAGAAGATGAAACACAGTGTAAGGACTGTAGGAGAGCAGGGTCTGCTTCTTATACTTACCCCCATGCTTCACATGGTTACCCCTCGCTGACGGACTCAGAAGATGAAACACAGTGTAAGGACTGTAGGAGAGCAGGGTCTGCTTCTTATAGTTACCCCCATGCTTCACAGGGTTACCCCTCGCTGACGGACTCAGAAGATGAAACACAGTGTAAGGACTGTAGGAGAGCAGGGTCTGCTTCTTATAGTCACGCCCATGCTTCACATGGTTACCCCTCGCAGACGGACTCAGAAGATGAAACACAGTGTAAGGACTGTAGGAGAGCAGGGTCTGCTTCTTATACTTACCCCCATGCTTCACATGGTTACCCCTCGCTGACGGACTCAGAAGATGAAACACAGTGTAAGGACTGTAGGAGAGCAGGGTCTGCTTCTTATAGTCACCCTCATGCTTCACATGGTTACCCCTAGCAGACGGACTCAGAAGATGAAACACAGTGTAAGGACTGTAGGAGAGCAGGGTCTGCTTCTTATAGACCACCCCATGCTTCACATGGTTACCCCTCGCTGACGGACTCAGAAGATGAAACACAGTGTAAGGACTGTAGGAGAGCAGGGTCTGCTTCTTATAGTCCACCCCATGCTTCACATGGTTACCCCTCGCAGAGGGACTCAGAAGATGAAATACAGTGTAAGGACTGTAGGAGAGCAGGGTCTGCTTCTTATAGTTACCCCCATGCTTCACATGGTTACCCCTCGCAGACGGACTCAGAAGATGAAACACAGTGTAAGGACTGTAGGAGAGCAGGGTCTGCTTCTTATAGTTACCCCCATGCTTCACATGGTTACCACTCGCAGACGGACTCAGAAGATGAAATAGAGTGTACGGACTGTAGGATAGCAGGGTCTGCTTCTTATAGTTACCCCCATGCTTCACATGGTTACCCCTCGCTGACGGACTCAGAAGATGAAAAACCATTGAAGGAATGTAGGAGAGCAGGGTCTGCTTTTTATAATCACCCCCATGCTTCACATGGTTACCCCTGGCAGACGGACTCAGAAGATGAAATACAGCGTAAGGACTGTAGGAGAGCAGGATCTGCACTTATGTTGCCCCCACTTTGTTTCTGATGTATACACTGGTTTCTGGCTATAGTCTGGCTGGGTCCCTGCTAATCAGGGCCCCAGTCTCTCTGTTCTCTCTAAACAACTTGGAGCGCATATTAGATGCACTAGTGATTGGATACTGTGGTAGCTTATGAGCCCCTAGTATATGGTACCCTAGGTACCAAGGGCATAGGTACTTCACAGGCCTACCAGGGGTTGAAGCATGTATTATGCCATCCCTGGGAAGCAGACTAAATCTGACACCACAGGCCTGCTACTGCAGCCTGGGTGAGGTAGTGTTAGCACTCCTCACTGAGATATAGGTCCCCTATATCTCACCTTACACACACATATAAGCCTATCAGTCACCCCTAAGGCAGGCCCTATCAATCCTGAGGGCAGGGTGCTTGGTTTCCATGTGAGGGGGTGCCTCTGCCTGAGCAGGGCCCCTCTGCAGCTGGCAGAGTCTATTCTCTGTGGCTGTTTGTGGATGCAGTTAAACCATATACTCTTAAGTGCATTATAACCAACCGGTAAATGCTAACTTTGGGATGGCTGCATCAAAACATGTCGTGTTTGGTGTCAAACACTTTGGAATCATACCCCTACACCAGTAACTGGTGTGGGAGTATGATCCCACACTTCTAGAGGGGTAGACATGTACCTACTGTGGAAACACGGTAGAATCCTAAAGAGCCCTGGCATCACACAATGGATGCCACCAGCACAGACACTAGGCTGCCCTCCTGCTGCTGACTGAAACTCGCAGTGGAGGAGGCCCAACAATAGGCATCCTGTCACAGGGAGGTGTCACCACCTTCCAGACAGGATTTAGTGTATTGGGGCTGGGTGGGTGCACTCCTAGAGTGCTTTGAAGTCCTGCACTGGGGGAGCAGTAGGCTCCTCTGTGCACATGCCAGCTCAAACCGGTTCAGGGGCTACCTGCCCCTGCTCTGGCGCGAAACTGGACAAAGGGAAGTGGGTGTAACCACCCACTCCCCTGACCCTCCCATAGGAGGGGTCATAGAGCTAGTTCCTGCATTTCCTATAGTATAAGATAGGGAACCCTTGCCATTGCAAACTAGATATCCCTGGACGACGCTCTACAAGAAGAATCCTGGACCTTCGACGTTCCACTACCTTTGGAAGACTGAAGAATCTCCCTTGGAGTCAAGGAGTGACTCCCCTGCTTGGCAGGCACCAAAACTTTGAATCAACGGTTGCAAACTTTCCCGCTCCCGCTGGAGTCCGAAGTCCCTGCAGCCCCAGAAGTGGATTTCCTGACTTCTCGACGGCCATTGTGAGTCCCCAGCAGAGCTGAGGTGAGTGGACCCCACGAGTGACGAGGAACAGCAATACCCGGGCACCGTGCACTATTTTCGAGTGCAATCCCTTCACGACGTTGTGCGAACTTGTGCATTGGACAAAGTGTGGTCCAAGCCTACAGCAGGATTTCCACTGAAGATCAGAGGCCTACCCCATCCCGAGTGACCGTGGGCTCCTGTGAAGTGAATCCTCCCGAGGCGTCTTCACAATCCCTTGCCGGCTGGCTTGTGGGTCCTACGAAGAATTTCTCATCAAACCAAAGGGCTGCCCCGGTTGCTCCAGTCCTGCCCTGACTTACCCTTGCTGGGTGAGTCCCTCAGACCTTGCTGGTATGCACCGCTGACTTTCTTCACTTTCCATGAGACTTGCTGTTGCCAAGACTTGTTGGCTCCAATCTGGTTGCCGACACCTCAGTAAGCTGCAGACTTCGTAGGACACTCTGAATCCAGCTCCTGGTCATCGTCGACGCCTCCTGGACGTCGTGGCTGAAGAGTCAAGACACCCATGAATCACCTGAAATCACCCGACTACCGTGGGCATCCATCTTCCTGGCCCCTGGTCACTGGCAAGTGACTGTGAACACTGTCCCTTCTGCTTTCAGGTCTTCCTTCTTCTGAATCCAGCTTGGATTCCACCGGACACTTCTCCAGTCTTCACAAGCAGCAAATCTTCTTCGGCTTCCATTGAAAACGACGCCGCGACCCGACACCAAAAGACACCTATGCACCCAGCTTCCCTGGGTCCTTTACTTACCAGCCTTGGGTGGATTAGTGAGGCCCCAGCGATTCTGAAGGCCCTAGGCCTTGTCCTCTTACAAGTCGACATTCCTAAAACTCTTTTTTAGTATATGGTCTGGTACGCCCCTAGGGCCCCAGCCATATTTGTGCTTAACTTATTGTGAAACGTTGATGTTTGCATATGTTCCTGACTTCTAATCTCATAAAGAGATTAGTAGAGTGTGTCTAGTAATAAATACATATATATTTTATATATATACCTGTGTGGTGTCCTTTCATTTGGTAATTCAAGAGATTATAAGGTAAAACAAGCTGCTTTACATTCCTCAGAGACTTAGCCTGAAGGCTGCCCTCCACAGCTACCACTAGGATAGCTTTCTTTAAAAGGTTGTCTTAAACCTATCTACCACAAGAGTCGAATTGGACTGGTGCAAGGTGGCCACTATAACTAGTGACCAGCATATGCCAGGCCAACTTCTCACACCCTCGCTGACGGACTCAGAAGATGAAATACAGTGTAAGGACTGTATGAGAGCAGGATCTGCTTCTTATAGTCACCCCCATGCTTCACATGGTTACCCCTCGCAGACTGACTCAGAAGATGAAATACAGTGTAAGGACCGTATGAGAGCAGGGTCTGCTTCTTATAATTCCCCCATGCTTCACATGGTTACCCCTCGCTGACGGACTCAGAAGATGAAATACAGTGTAAGGACAGTATGAGAGCAGGGTCTGCTTCTTATAGTCACGCCCATGCTTCACATGGTTACCTCTCGCAGACGGACTCAGAAGATGAAACACAGTGTAAGGACTGCAGGAGAGCAGGGTCTGCTTCTTATACTTACCCCCATGCTTCACATGGTTACCCCTCGCTGACGGACTCAGAAGATGAAATACAGTGTAAGGACTGTAGGAGAGCAAGGTCTGCTTCTTATAGTCACCCCCATGCTTCACATGGTTACCCCTCGCTGACGGACTCAGAAGATGAAATACAGTGTAAGGACTGTAGGAGAGCAGGGTCTGCTTCTTATAGTCACGCCCATGCTTCACATGGTTACCCCTAGCAGACGGACTCAGAAGATGAAATACAGTGTAAGGACTGTAGGAGAGCAGGATCTGCTTCTTATAGTCACCCCCATGCTTCACATGGTTACCCCTCGCTGACGGACTCAGAAGATGAAATACAGTGTAAGGACTGTAGGAGAGCAGGGTCTGCTTCTTATAGTCACGCCCATGCTTCACATGGTTACCCCTAGCAGACGGACTCAGAAGATGAAATACAGTGTAAGGACTGTAGGAGAGCAGGGTCTGCTTCTTATAGTCACCCCCATGCTTCACATGGTTACCCCTAGCAGACGGACTCAGAAGATGAAATACAGTGTAAGGACTGTAGGAGAGCAGGATCTCCTTCTTATAACTACCCCCACTTCTTTGCTGATGCTTCACTGTTTTTCAACGTAGTCAGGCTGGGATCTTGCTATCCACGATCCCAGCCTAGCTGCTTTCTCTCTAAATTGATTGCATGCACTTTAGGTACACTCCAGATTGGATTCTGGGGTACCCTTATCAGTCCCTAGTATATGGTATGCCATGTACACAGGGCATAGGTACCATAAAGGCCTCCCAGGGGCTGCAGCAGTTATTATGCCACCCCCGGGGGACCATTCAAAATGACACCACAGGTCGGCTACTGCAGCCTGTGTAAGGTGGTGCATGCACCCCTTACTTAGATATAGGTTCCCTATATCTATCCATATCACTGCACATATAAACCTATCAGTCACACCTATGGCAGGCCTTAACAATCCTGAATGCAGGGTGCTGGGTTTTATGTGAGAGGGTGCCCATGCATAAGAAGAGCCCCTTTGCAGCCGTTGGAACCTATTCTCCGGGGTTGTTTGTGATGCAGCCAACCATATACTCTTAAGTGCATTATAACCTCACGGTAAATGCTAACTTTAAAACGTCTGCATGGAAACATGTTGTGTGTGATGTCAAACACCTTGGAATCATACCTCCCCACCAGTAACTGGCGGGGGAGGTATGATTCCACCCTACTAGAGGGAGAAACATGGCAACACCGGTACACCCGGTACCAGCTTCACAGAACCCGGGCATCACAAAATGGATGCTGCCAGCCACAGACACGAGTTCGCACTCCTGCTGCTAGACGAAACTCCGGTAGGGAAGGCTTGACAATAGGTTTACTGTCACAGGGAGGTGTCACCACCTCCAAGACAGGCTCTAGTGCATTTGGGCTGGGTGGGTGCACTCCAAGAGTGCTTTGATGTCTGCACTGGGGGCACATTTGGGGTCCCTGTGCATAGTCCAGCTCAAACCGGTTGCAGGGGCTATCAGCCCCTGCTCTGGCGCGAAACTGGACAAAGGACATGGGTGTAGCCACCCCACTGTCCTGACCCTCCCATAGGTGGGTCCCCAGAGTTTGTCCCACCCCTTCCTTGGGTATAATGTAGGAACCCCTGACTACAGGACTTTAGATATTACCTGGACTAAACTCTGCTACAGAAACCAAATATCCTTCGACGATCTACGCTTTGATGGACAACAGAAGAATAACCCTTGGAATAAAGGTGTTACTCCCTGCAAGGCAGGCACCTCGATGCATCTGACCGGTTTGCATCTACGCAGCTCCCGACAGACTCAGAAGATTTTGCAACACAGGAGGTGGGTTCCTAAGCTTCCCCGAGGCCGCTCAGTGCACTCAGCAAACCTCAGACCCGCAGCCCTCGTGGGGACCGTGCAACTCGAACCCCTGGACACCGTGAACATTTGCAGCAACATATGCTTCTTGGCGATCCCTGAGGCTGTGCTTTGGGTTACTTGTAGTCCAGACCCCAAGCAGTGATTCCACTGAAGATTACTGGCCTACACTCCACGGTTGACCGTGGGCTGGTATTTAGTGATTCCTCTTGAGGTCCCTTTGCAATCCCTAGTCCGTCGACCTGTGGGTTCCTGAGAAGGGAACTGTAACTTTGATTGGGCTTGCCTGGTTGCTCCAGATGTGCCTTTGGGGTGTCCAAAGGACCTTGCTGGTCCACACCGTAGCATCTTTTCTCCAACTGCTTGGGTTGCTGTTGCCAAGGCTTGTTGGTCTCCAATCCAGACACCGACCCCGCCAGCACTCAACATCCTTCGTGGGACAGCTCGCCTGTGGACTGTGGTCATCGTCGACGTCTCCTGGTCCCCGTGGCTGCGGAGTCAAGCTTCACCTCTTCGCACCTGAAACACCCGACATCGGTGGGCATTCGTCTATCGTGTCCCTGGTCACTGGCTAGTGACACAGACTCTGTCCCCTCTGCTGTCAGGTTCTTCACAACTCGGATCCAGGCTTGGATCACACCGGACACTTCTCTTCTTCACGGCAGGAGCACTTTGCAGCAACTCACCATTGAAAACGGCGAAGATTCCCGACACCATTTGACACCTAAGCACCCGGCTTCCCTGGGTTAGGTAACACGAGTACTATGGTGCTCACATGGGTGCTGGCCTTAGAACCTTCTAAGTCTGAAAGGGTTTGCTCAAAGTCCTCTCCTAAGCATCCTTAATCTATAAAATTCCAACTGCGGCTTTCCTTTAGGATTGTACGGAGCTCGCAGCTGTGTTCTCACACTGCACGCGTCCCCCGTGAGTCCCCTGTGTCACTACCTTGGGTGGGTCTGTAGTATGTCAAGGATATGACATACTCTTACAATGTCTCATCCTTCAATTGGATGATAGGTCAAGAATGTTAGTAGTGTCATCTGTGATGTCACGGAACTCTACATGGCAAGTTTTGTATGTAAACTGGTTCAGTTGTTGTTGGGGCCAGCTTCTGGATGGATGGGATCTCCATGGATTAAACTTACTATCATCAACTTATCTGCATCTTAGTCTCATTAATAGGAGGGATTTTACACTGGCGTAGTCGGCAGAGCACACCCATGGGAGATCTCAACACGGATAATTGGTGAGGAATTCGTTAATTTTTTTTAAAAGAAAGAAGAAGATCACCTAACAGGAAGTGTCTTGCTGGAGGAGAAGACATGATGTATCTTCATTTCTCAATCGGATATCAAGAGTTAAAGAAACTGTAAATAATTCGGTTTTGGTGGAATTACTTGGTACCTTATTCATTTTTTTTTCTTTATCTGTAAAGACTGGGAGCTTCGCCGCATATGTATGTATTAATGGATGCATACGTAATCGATGCGGGCTCGTCTTTGTACTGATACTCATTTTGTATCTGATTGGTGCTTTACATCGCTTTTGCAACCTGTGAACGATTTAGAACTCCTCGCTACGTTGGAGCGATCTCGACATAGTTCACAAGTGTTTAGCTGGGTTTGAAAACCATAGTTTTGTTCTACGTCTGGACTGTCCATACGGAGTGCTTTACTTTATTTTTTTTTAAGTGACTCTGACAATATTGCGACACTCTTCATCAGTCATGACGGAATCTTAAAGATCGACAATCTATTCGTTTCACAACAAGTGTTAACGTATTGGAACGGTACCTGTTGGTATTCTCAGAATGGAAAGACCAGAATGCTTCGGATCTCGCGGTGCCTTCAAGTGAATCTCCGCTCTTCTTCGATATCATCTCGCGAGAACTAGTGGTTTCCTGTGTGTCGTCATCTCGCTTGCGGAACTCATCTTGGAGATAGAGCGTCACGTTTCCAAGCAACACAACAACTCGCTTTGTGTGTGTCGTCATTCCGCAACGTACGCGGAAGCCATTTGGAGCTAGTGCATTGTGTATCCAAGCAACGAGAGATTATTCGCCGATGCACACGGCTTTCAGTTTCTGCTTTGTGTATTTCTCGTTATTTTTTTGTTTTTTTTTCTGGCAAATATGAAACTTGCTTTCAGCTAAGTACACAGCTATACTGGACCTTATAACAAGGTAACTGAAGTTTTTTTTTTTTTCTTCTTCTTTACAAGATACCTTGGTTGTACTAGTTGACTATCGTCATTTAAACAACTGTTGAATTCTTCATTCATCATTCTGCGTTCAGCTGTCCTCTTCTTCCCGCTGACGCGCACAGCATTCAATACATGCAATTCGCTATTGGAGTTTATAGTGTATTATTGTTTGTATGTTGTTAACTATTTTATTCCTTAAACTCAGGTAAATTCAAGTGTTTTGAGTATGCAAAACGTCACTGCAGCTCCATTTTTTTTATCAGAACCTGGCAGCCCTCAAATAAAATGGAAAAAATGGAAGGTGGTATTCGAAAGGTATGCTAGGGTATGCGGTCCTTCACTAAGTGCAGAGAGAAGATCTGCTCTATTGCTGCACTGTTTGGGATCCGAGGGGCAAGATGTCTTTGACCATCTTCCTGACTTAACACGAGAGGAGGCGAATGGTCTCAATGACTATGAGGTTTGCATAAAAAAATTGGATAAACACTATTTACCGAAAGTGAGCACTATTTTGGAAAGATATACATTTGCTAAGAGAATGCAAGCTGAAGAAGAAACAGTGGAAGGTTATATTACTGTGTTAAGAAAACTCGCATCTTCATGCAAATTTGATGGGCTAACTGATGAACGCATACGTGATCAGTTCATGTTTGGATGTAATATTGAGAAGGTTAGGGAAGAGTTATGGTTACGCGATGAACCTACCTTGGATGAGGTTCTTGTTGTTGCCAAAAGGATAGAACATTCTATAAAATGTGTTGCTGTATTAAAGAAAGATTTCACTAATGAATGTAAGGTCCAAGAGGTGAAAGGGGATAGCAAAGCAAATCAAAAAAGTAATGACAGGACTCATAAAGAATCCATGTCTGTAAAGAAGAAAATGCATGAGAAATGGAGTAATAGTAAGTGTTTCAGGTGTGGGAAAATGGGACACTTAGCTAACAATCCGAAGTGTCCTGCTTTAGGGTTGTTATGCCCTAAATGCAAAAAGAAAGGTCATTTTGCTTCAATGTGCAATAGTAAAGGTACACTCAATGTAAAAAAAGTAGAAGTTCATGATTATAGTTATGATGAATATAACCCTGAAGACTATGAATGTGGTCAGATTGTAGTGCAGGTGGTAACTGGAGAAAAGAGTAAAAACTCACCATGTGATGAGATTTTGGTTGAAGGAGCAAGAACTAGAGTTCTATTTGATTCAGGAGCTAAGATTACTATAGTTTCTAGTGAATTTTATATGAACAAGTTGAAAGGCAAGGTAAAACTCCTTAAACCTGACATACGACCTTTGGCTTATGGGGGGGAGCCAATCAAGTTGCATGGATATTTCTTAGGTCTGATTGAGTACAAAGGAAAGTTAATTTCAGGGAAAATTTATGTATCTAAAAAGGGTGACAGCATCATCAGTTGGATCCATCAAGGCGATCTCGGGGTCTTTCTTGATCCTAATGGAGATCCTCCTATCCAATTCAAAAGTGATATCAACTCCATCAGGAAAGCAGAGGATGACAACATAGTTGATGATCTCAGGAGAGATTATCCTAATGTGTTTGATAAGAAGTTAGGATGTCTCAAAGGTTACAAGCACAGGATTATACTTAAAAAGGATGCCACTCCGGTATGTTGCAAAGTAAGAAATGTTCCAATTTCAGTAAAGGATGACATGCAGAAAGAAATTATAAAATTAAAAGAGGGAGGCATCATAGAGGAGGTTGAAGGTACTGAATGGTTGGCTCCGGTGGTGGCAGCACGCAAGCCTAATGGGGACCTGAGGCTCTGCATTGACTTAAGACAATTGAACAAATGTGTAGTGATTGACAAATATCCCCTGCCAAATATAAATGAGTTGCTGTCCCTGCTGGGTGGTGCCAGAGTCTTTAGTTCAATCGATTTGACTTCGGCGTACCACCAAATAGAGTTAGAGGAGTCATGTAGAGACTACACTTCTTTCATAACACCTTTTGGTACATTTAGATTTAAACGCATGCCCTTTGGGCTGGTTTCGGCTTCTTCAGTATTTCAAAGGGTAATGGAGAAAATTCTTCAAGGTTTACCTGGTACGTATGTCTATCAAGATGATATTTTGGTCTTCGGGCAGGACACCTGTCAACATGACTTACGCTTGAAGTCGGTCTTGGGAAGGCTTTCAGACCACAATTTAACTATTAAAGCTGAAAAGTGTAAGTTTAGAATGGACTCTATTGATTACCTAGGACATAATATTACCTGTGATGGTGTAAAACCCAAAGTTGAGTTGATTAATACTATTCAAGAAATGAGTTCGCCGTCCAACAAAGGTGAACTTATGAAGTTTTTAGGAGTAGTAGAGTATTACTCAAAGTTCGTGAAGAATTTTGCTAATGGTGCAATGAATATGAGACATCTATTAAAGAAGGGTGTAGACTTTATTTGGTCGGAAAGTTGTGAGCAGGAATTTAAGGACATTAAAGGTAAACTCAAGGCGGCTCCTTCGCTTGCTAGTTTTAATCCGATGATTAAACCAATACTTATTACTGATGCTAGTGAAAAGGGATTGGGAGCTGTCTTGCAGCAGCAAGGCGTGGAAGGCTTGCAGACTATTATGTGCTTGTCACGCAGCCTCAAGGACCCTGAAACTAGATATTCAGTTGTTGAACGGGAGTCGCTTGCGGTGTATTGGGCTATAAAAAAATTGAAAAAGTTCCTTTGGGGAATTGATTTTGAAGTGAGGACAGATCACAAGCCTTTAGTTGAGATATTCACTAAAAAGGGTCTGGATTCTATATCTAGCAGGATTACCAAATGGATAATAGGGTTACAAGAGTATAATTTTGTAATTAAGTACATACCAGGGGTTGAGAATAACGTAGCGGATGTCCTGTCACGTCTCACTCCCATATCTGTATCCGAGGAAGATGATCGTGAGGATTCTGATGAACTAGTTTGTGTCATTGATCATAAGATTATTTGTGAGAAGAGGTGGTGTGATGAAATGGCTATGGATACTGTTTTAAATGAAATCATAGATCTAGTTAAGAAGGGTTGGAACAGTAACAAGCAAGGATCGGTTGACTCCAAAAGGTTTTGGGGGGTGCGTAATGAATTGTCGATAGAGAATGACCTCTTATTTCGGGGAACAAGACTTATTCCTCCTCTTAGTCTTAGGAAGGAACTCATAGATCTAGTTCACTCCTCTCATGCAGGCATTACAAAATGCAAAGAACGGTTGAGGATGTCATATTGGTGGCCAGGCATGGATATAGAAGTGGAACGTGCGATTCGTGATTGCATTCCATGCACGTTGAGTGATAAGTCTAAAAGCACACGTGTACAGCCTATGGTTTTAAGGAGACGTCCTGAGAATCCTTGGCAGGACATCGCCTTAGATATTCTGGGTCCAATACATTCAAATGGGTCTCAGACTTTTGTGTTAGTGGTAATTGATATGTTTTCACGGTGGCCTGATGTTTTCTTTCTTTCAACCATTGATTCGTCTCACATTATCAAATGTTTGAGTAATTTGTTCTCCAAAGAGGGAATCCCTGAATCTATATTGACAGACAATGGAGTGCAATTAGTATCAGATGAGATGAAGAGTTTTCTGGCATCTAAAGGCATAACACATAAAACTTGCTCTCTTTATCATCCCGAGGCAAATGGAATGGTGGAGAGATTTAATAGAGTGATTAAAGAAACAATTGCGTTATCCAAATCTTTGTCTTTAAATTGGAAAGATGAGGTGCTTAAAAAAATTGAAGAGTATAGATTAACTCCTCATTCCACCACTGGTAAGACACCTTTTCTTTTGTTCAGAGGAAGAGTCCCTAATACCAGTGTAGAACCTACTTGGGTTAATAGGTATGAGTTGGGTAAAGGTAAAGAAAGCAAGTGTGACAATGAATTGATTAAAAAGAAAGATGTAGAAAAAGGTAAATTGAGAAAGTCCTACTTTGATGAAAAAAAAACTGTAAAAACAACCAAAGTTGTGGTGGGTGACTTGGTAATGATCAAACGTCCTGGCTTGGTGGGAAATTCGGTATCTAAGTTTATGAAACCCATGAAAGTCATTAAGGTGTTTAGGAATGCCATAAAAACTCAAGACCACAGAATCTGGAATTTGAACAGAGTTGTAGTAGTAAAAGGAAGAGTGAATGGATGTCATAGTGAAGGTGATGGTAATGCGCACCCGCTGACACCTGAAGGTGGTAGGAATCGTGTTTCATCTAGAGTTTGTAAGAAACCATCTTATTTATTAGACTATGTTTAAAGAATTTCTTTTATCCTTTTATGTATAGAAATGTAATACTAGTGTAATTTAATTTTGTGTAACGAAGGGAGGTGTGTAGTATGTCAAGGATATGACATACTCTTACAATGTCTCATCCTTCAATTGGATGATAGGTCAAGAATGTTAGTAGTGTCATCTGTGATGTCACGGAACTCTACATGGCAAGTTTTGTATGTAAACTGGTTCAGTTGTTGTTGGGGCCAGCTTCTGGATGGATGGGATCTCCATGGATTAAACTTACTATCATCAACTTATCTGCATCTTAGTCTCATTAATAGGAGGGATTTTACAGGGTCCTTGGGGTGCCAGCAATTCTACGTGCTCTAGGCACTGTGTCTAGTCGTGGTTTGTATACCACTCTCTTAGTATGTGGTTTGGTCTCCCCCTGGAGCCCACTGTGTATTGTTGTGTTTACTGTCGTTCTAGTGCTTTAATATTGTGTATCTTACTCTCTAATCTCATAAAGAGGTTAGTAGAGAGTGTTTATTAATAAATACATATATTTTATATATATATCTTGTGTGGTTCTCCTTTCATTTGGTCATTTAAGAGGTTATAATATGGTAAAACAAGCTGCTTTACATTCCTCAGAGACTTAGCCTGAAGGCTGCTCTCCATAGCTACCACTAGGATAGCTTTCAATAAAGGTTGTCTTTAAACTAATCATCAATAAGGGTTGTTTGGACTGGTGCAAGGTGCCTACTATAACTAGTGGACAGCATATACCAGCCCAACTTCTCACATTGGTGTACAGCAGTTGAGATTCAAGCTTGCTATTGCTTTACCAGATAATCTCATTGAGTGACTAACTGAAAACCACTATAGGTACATAGATACATATAATACGAGACTAGAATAAAGTAAGTTCTACTGAACTTAGAGTTGGGTGTCAAGGGCCTAGCACACCCTTTCTCCAGCTCAAGAGAGTTTAGTAGTTCCCACTAGGTTAAGTAGGTGCAACACCTCACTACACTAGTATGTCTTTAAGAGCAGAAGCCAGTGGCTCCTTGCTAACTAAGTATGACCATCTCTCATTTCAGGAATTGAGAAATATGTGTGCATCTAGAAAATTGAAGACAGGGAATAAACCTAGAACTCAACGCCTCATAGAGGCGTTGTTTTTAGATGACCTCAGAAAGACCCCAGGGTCTGATGAGGCAGGCAAGTTGGGTGAGGCAGCAGAAGAGGACAGGCCAGGAAGTGAAAACATCCAGGACCTACAATCTGAAGCTGACCAGGAGGATCAAGATAATTCTACCCTGGACAATCCAATCTTTCCTGAGGGTGGGGGAGAAGACCCCCGTGGTCCTTTATTTACCCCACCTGGGGGCAGATTTAGAAGGTCTGGCGCATCGCTGCAAATCAGCAGGGATGCGCCAGAAAACTTGCGACACGCAAAACTACCTGTGCGCCACCAAGGATGCGCGGCATTTAGAATGCGGTGCACCGTGGCGCACGGATAGGTAGATGTGTGTCGTATCTGCCGTCGTAAGGTTGGCACAGTGCTAGAGTCGTGTCGCGGGCGCGACGCAACTCCAGCACTGTTCCAACCCGGCCTCTCTCCAACATGCTGCGTCTCGCCTTACGCCTGCTTCAAGCAGGCGCAAGCTTTTGACGCAGCGGCGTCGGAAAAGTGGCAGAGTGAAATCTTTCCCTCAGGCACTTTTCCGAGGCTTTCCTGCGACAAACCGCCCACACTGCGACGGTACACCCACATTATACCTGATGCAGGTATAATGTGGCGTAGGGGTTTACGGCGTGACGCATCTCCCTAGATGAGTCACGTTGTAAATCCATCACAGCATGGCGCTTGGTTTATGCCGCCGCTGCGTCACAGAAGTGACTCAGCCGCGGGGCAAATGCGTCGCAAGTGCCTCGTAAAAATGCCCCCTGGAAGAGTTAACAGTTTACCAAAAAGATCTAGATCTCCTGCCCAGGAATCTAATTCATTCTGGTATTTCTGTAGGGACCTCTGTTTCTAATAGGACCTCTACTTCTAAGGAAATGAAGTCCTCTTATGATAAGAAGTGCCAACTGCTTGACTTTGAGAGAGCCAAGCTCAGAATCAAGAGAGAGCAATTGGCCTTAGACAGGGAATCCATGGAGCTCCAGAGAGCTTCACAAAGATTGGGGCTAGAGCCCCATGGTGGCAGCAACAGTGTCCCTGGAGGTAGAGAGCATACTCCTGACCATAGGAACCTGAACAAGATTGTCCCTCCCTACCAGAGTGGTAATAACATCCACAAATGGATAACTGCACTAGAGAGGGCCTGTAAAGTACAGAAGGTCCCTAAGGGGCAATGGGCAGCAATCTTGTGGCTCTCCTTTGCAGACAAATGTAGAGACAAGCTCCTCACTGTAACAGAAGAGGATGCTGATAATTATACAGTCTTGAAGAGTGCTCTGATTGATGGGTTTGGCTTAACCACTGAACAGTACAGGTTGAAGTTCAGAGATACCCAAAAGGCACAGACTCAGGACTGGGTTGACTTTGTAGATGTTATGTTATGTTAATAAAATTTATACAGCGCACAAATACCCTCAGGTGTCTTGGCGCCTCTAGTGCTACATACTGTACTCAGTGCTACTGCTACTAAAAGAGCCAGGTCTTCAGTTGTTTTCTGAACTCGAGAAGGGAGGACATTTTTCTAAGATATAATGGAAGGGAATTCCATTCCTTGGTGGTTTTATAAGTGAAACTCCTCCCCCCCCAGTTCATCTTTTTGATCCTGACCACCGGCATCAAATGGGCATTAGCCGTACGCAGAGGTCTATTTGGAGAATACCATCTGAAAAGGTCCTCTAGAAATTTCGGCCCTTCTTTGTGCAATGCCTTATGG
Source organism: Triturus cristatus (assembly GCF_964204655.1). NCBI lineage: Eukaryota > Metazoa > Chordata > Amphibia > Caudata > Salamandridae > Triturus > Triturus cristatus. The sequence continues at coordinate 1,248,311,935 of NC_140582.1, forward strand.
GCCGTGCAGAGTGCCTTGAACTTTATCCGCTGACCGACTGGCAGCCAGTGAAGGTCTCACAATGCTGATCTGACTAATATTTAGGTATGTCCAGAATCAGACTTGCGGCAGCATTTTGCACTGCCTGTAACTTCCTGAGGAGGGTGGATTGCACATTAATGTATAATCAATTACAATAGTCAAGCTTAGACAAGACTAAGGAGGTTACAACCAATTTTCTGCAGGATTTAGGAATAAAAGGCAATTTTTTCCTTATGGTTTTAATCGTAAAAAACGAAGAAGACACAACCTTAGATACTTGAGCTTTAAAACTAAGCTTCTCGTCTATGATCACTCCGAGGTTTTTAGCTTTACCCATCGGGGCAGGGAGAGGACCAAGGTTATCTGGCCACCATGCTGGGGACCAAGGTGGAAAGAGGTTTCCAAACATAATCACTGTTTTGTTGAGTTTAACCTCAAGCAGTGAGTACTCATCCAAAGTCTCAAAGAAAGCATACAGTCATGAAGTTTTGATGAGTAGTTGATGTCCTTGTCCACTGTCGAGATCACCAGCTGGGTGTCGTCGGCATAAGAAGTGCTAGTTCCGCTACATAAATATTAAAAAGTGTGGGGCTCAACGATGAGCCTTGCGGAACACCGCATGGAAGGGTAAAAGGTGCCGACTTAAATTTGCCCAGATGAACTGATTGGGTCCTCTCTGATAAAAACGATGTTAGCAGGGAGAGGGCTTTATCTTTTATCCCAATTGCTTGTAGACGATGTGCCAGAAGAGAATGGACTCCCGTATCAAATGCGGCGCTGATCCACCGCTGTCTAATGAGGAACGGATTTCTTCTGTAGTCTTAATCAGAGCTGACTCTGTACTATGGTTAGCTCTAAACTGGCTGTGATCTAGAATGTGATTAGTTGCAATAAAAGTGTAGAGTTGCGCATTCATGGTTTTCTCAGTTATCTTGGCCGAAGAGGGATTCTTGCAAAAGGCCGATAGTTGGCTATATCAGTTACATCCAAATTGCTTTTTTTAGTAGGGGCAAGATACAAACCTGCTTTCACACAGTGGGAAAGGATCCATGCTCTATCATTTGGTTACATATCTTAGATAGGTGTGGTCCGATGAAATGGCAGATATTTTGTAAGATCTTAGGAGGGCAGGGGTCTTCCGGGGAGCATGACTTGGCCATGGAGATCAGTTTAGTAATTCGCATGGGAGAAGTCATTGAGAAATTAAAATGAGAGGCTTTTTCGCTGATTTCTCGTTCAAGTTTTTTACCCTTTGGTGTAGAATGGGTGAACTGATCATAAATTTGGTCTACCTTTGTACTAAAGGGAAGAGCCAGAGCATCACAGAATTCTTGATTAAAATTAACAGAATCATCTTTTGTGATTGTGGTCAGATTTTTCACAGTTCGAAACAGTTCTTTACTGGAACTACCGGCTTTTTCTATCTGTGATGTATAATAGAGAGTTTTCTCCCCAATCAGCTTTTTTTTAAACTCTGAGAGCATGGATTTATATCGATTTTTTTCTAAAAGCTCATAATTTGTACACCATTTCCTTTCTTGACCTCGGCAAGCCTGTTTGTCTATTCTCAAAGCTTCAGAAAAATACGGGGCAGATGGTGTTCTATTTTTATTAGTCCATGTGCTAGGGACTAGATTTGTAAAATTAGTCTCAAGCCTGGTGGTATATTTTTGGGCTGAGATTTCTACATCTTTCTCCACCTCCGATTCACTTTTTGCTAGCTCGTTGACCAGAGTTGTGAGATCAAGTTTATGCCACGCTCGGCCAGTAATCTTTGAATTAACCGTATTAGGACTGTTAGTTCATAAGAACTTATATCTAAAAAGAATGGCATGATGGTCAGACCAGATTAACGGGAGCGTGGATAACTTGGAAATGGCCAGGTTGTTAGTGAACAGGCCGTCTAGGGTGTGTCCCGCGGTATGCATAGCACCATAGACCAACTGTCTAAGGCCAAACTCTGCAGTTGTGTCAAGTAGCTCCTCCGTATCTCTATCATCAGTTGTTTCTAGGTGGAAATTCATATCCCCTAAGATTGTAAAAAAGTTAGAGTGGAGACTGCGCTCTTGCAAAGAGTGGAGATTAACTAAAAAGTTGGATCTGGGGCCTGGAGGGAGATAGATCAGGAGACCCTTAAAAGAGTCCTGACAGTCCGGTGTGGCTATTATTGAGCAAAAGGTGCTTAATTCAGCCCTATGGATCAATGCCAGTCCGCCGCCTCTTTTAAATTGCCTATCATATCTAAAGATACAGTAGCCTTGTGGAGTTGCAATGCTAAAACCAGAGTCTGATGAGTCATCACCCCATGTTTCTGTGACAAATAATATATCAAATTTATGGTCTGTGATAAAATCAGCAATTTCGTATTTATGTCTGACCAGGGACCTAGCATTAATAAGTGCTAGCTGTAGGTCAGTATCTGTTTGATCTCGAGGCATCCCATCTCTCAGTGAATTGATAGGCCCGTCTAAAATGTTTGGAAGTTTAATATCGCAGGCTAAACATTGGAGGTAGTCCGGTTTTATTATATGATTACACTTGAACTGATAGCAATTCTGGTGTATCGCCAGGCCTAGAAACAAAAGGCTCTCACCTGAATAAAATATTGTAGGTTTACATGATTGTACTACTAAGGCTCTGGAGGGCTGGTTACTTGGCAGTAAGGTGTGTGATTTTAAAGTATTGTACAACTTAATTATGAGGGAGCAGATCCTTAATAATTGTCAAAATCAGCTGTTGCATCAGTACCTGGTGGACTTTGATCTGACCTCTCCCCAAGAATTGGGTCAGAAGGCAGACAAATGGGTCAGAACCAGAGTGAGGCAGAAGGTTCAGAACCAAGCTGGTGACTCCAAGAAGCAGGATTCTAAAAACTCTGAAAAGGGTGGGGAGAAGGGTAAAGACCAGAAGTCTTCTCAAGGGCCCCAAACATCTGCATCTGGTGGGGAGTCACAATCGAACAAGGGAAAAGGCAAGAAGAAACCATGGTGTCAAATCCGTAAACAGACGACCCATTGGACAAGTGATTGTACCAAGTCCAAGGACTCAACTCCAGCCACCATTGCCCCTAAGGCAACTGTTCCCCCTAGTTCAGCTCCAAGTGGTGGTACTCAGAATAAGTATGTAGTAGGGTTAACCCTGGGATCTGAGGTGGACTCTGGCCTAGTCAGAGTTCCTACTCAGGCTGTACTGATCTGTGATGCAGGCATGATATTGCCTCCTTATTTGTCAGTCCCAGTAATCTGGGCAAATACAGACAACAGCCTTTGATAAACGGAAAAGATGCCTTGGCATTCAGGGACACAGGAGCAAGTGTCACAATGGTGACAAAAGATCTTGTGGCTCCTGAGCAAATCATACTTGGTGAGATGTACCAAGTGACCAATGCTAGCAATGTCAATCAATCAATCAATCAAAGCATTTGTAGAGCGCACTACTTAACCGTGAGGGTCTCAAGGCGCTGAGGGGTGGGGGAATGCTGCTACTGTTCGAAGAGCCAGGTCTTGAGGAGTCTTCTGAAGGCCAGTAGGTCTTGGGTCTGCCATAGGCGGATGGGGAGGGTGTTCTATTTCTTGGCGGTGAGGTAGGAGAATGATCTGCCGCCGCCGGTCACTCTTCGGATGCGGGGGACAGTGGCGAGGGCGTGGTCAGCAGAGCGGAGCTGCCGGGTGGGGGTGTAGAAGCTGAGTCGGCTGTTGAGGTACGCTGGTCCGGTGTTGTGGAGTGCTTTGTGTGCGTGGGTGAGGAGTTTGAAGGTTATCCTCTTGTTGACGGGGAGCCAGTGCAGGTCTCTCAGGTGGGGTGTGATGTGGCTGCGGCGAGGGATGTCGAGGATCAGGCGTGCGGAGGCTTTCTGGATGCGTTGGAGCCATTTCAGGAGTTTGGCTGAGGTTCCTGCGTAGAGGGTGTTTTCGTAGTCCAGTCTGCTGCTGACGAGGGTCTGGGTGACCATCCTTCTCGTTTTGGTGGGGATCCACTTGTAGATCCTGCGGAGCATGCGGAGGGTGTTGAAACAGGAGGAAGAGACGGCATTGACCTGCTTCGTCATGGAGAGGGTGGAGTCGAGGATGACCCCTAGGTTGCGTGCGTGGTCGGTCGGCGTTGGAGCTGTTCCTAGTGCGGTCGGCCAACAGGAGTCTTCCCAGGCCGAGGGGGTTGATCCGAGGATGAGGACCTCCATCTTGTCCGAGTTCAGCTTCAGTCGGCTATTTCTCATCCAGTCGGCGACTGCCTTCATTCCCTCATGGAGGTTGGTTTTGGTGGTGTGGGGGTCTTTGGTGAGGAAGAGGATCAGCTGGGTGTCATTGGCATAAGAGATGATGTTGAGGTCGTACAGTCGGGCGACGTGGGCGAGTGGTGCCATGTAGATGTTGAACAGCGTTGGGCTGAGGGATGAGCCCTGGGGTACGCCGCAGATGATCTCGGTGGCTTCGGAGCAGAAGGGGGGAAGGCGGACGCTCTGTGTTCTGCCGGAGAGGAAGGAGGAAGTCCAGTCCGGTGCCTTCTCTTGGATCCCGGTGTCCTGGAGGCATGTTCATAGTGTGCGGTGGCAGACCGTGTCAAAAGCGGCTGACAGGTCCAGGAGGATGAGGGCCGCGGTTTCTCCGTTGTCTAGCAGAGTCCTGATGTCGTCGGTGGCGGCGAGGAGGGTAGTTTCGGTGCTGTGGTTGCTGCAGAACCCGGACTGGGACGGGTCCAGGATGCTGTTCTCCTCGAGGAATCTGGTCAGTTGTTTGTTGACGGCCTTCTCGATGACGTTTGCCAGGAACAGAAGCAGGGAGATGGGTCGGAAGTTCTTGAGGTCCTTGGGGTCCGCCTTGGGTTTCTTGAGTAAGGCGTTGATCTCTTCATGCTTCCAGCTCTCTGGGAAGGTTGCTGTCTCGAAGGAGATGTTGATGGCTTTCCGGAGATGGGGTGCGATGGTGGTGCCGGCTTTGTTGAAGATGTGGTGTGGGCATGGGTCTGACGGGGATCCGGAGTGGATGGAGTTCATGATCTTGATGATTTCATCATCGTTGATGTTGGTCCAGGAGATCAGGCGGTTGGTGCGGGTGGTGGTCATGGGGGTGGAGGTCTCGGTGGTTTCTGTGGTGGTCACGGCATTGAAGCTGTCGTGGATGTCCGCGATTTTGCGGTGGAAAAAGGTGGCCAGCGAGTCGTACAGGTCTTGCGAGGGTGGGATGTCGTTGGTGTTGTAGCTGGGGTTGGAGAGTTCCTTCATGATGTTGAAGAGCTCTTTGCTGTTGTGTGCGTTGTCTAGTCTGTCTTTGAAGGAGGTGCTTTTGGCAGATCTGATGAGGTGGTGGTGTCTGCGGGTGGCGTTCTTGTGGGCTGCGTAGCTTTCCGGTGTTTGTTCGCGGATCCAGTTCTTCTCTAGCTTTCGGCAGGTTTGCTTTGAGGCCTGGAGATCTTCGGAGAACCAGCTCGCTTTCTTCTTGGTGTGGCTGTTGAAGGGTTTCTTGAGCGGGGCAAGGGTGTTGGCACAGTCGTCAATCCACTGTCTGAGGTTGCGGGCTGCGGCGTCGAGGTCGGTCGGGTCTGCGGGTGGGCTTCGGGCAAGGGCGGTGGTTAGCTGGTCTTCAGTGACTTTGCTCCAGCAGCGGCGAGGCATCTGCTGGGTGCGGTGGTGTGTGGTGGGTTTCCGGAAGGTGAAGTGGATGCAACGGTGGTTGGTCCAGTGGAGTTCGGTGGTGTGGTTGAAGAAGACGTGGGAGCTTGCTGAGAAAATGGGGTCCAGCGTGTCAGGACAGACCATTCCTTGGCAGTTGTTAATTTCACCCTGGGAGGGGTAACTGGCCCTAAGAAGGTTGTGGTAAGTGCAGACCTCCCTGTTGAATGCTCGCTTGGCAATTATTTAGCAACTTCAGCTTGGGCTGAAGTGGAGCTCAGGACTCATGCCGAAATGTTGGGAATCCCTGCAGATGTGTTTGCTATGACCAGGTCACAGGCAAAAATGTCTAGAACTGAACAGGCCCTGGATCCTGGAAAAATTGACCAGTCGACTTCCAAGGAAAGGAGCAGTAGGGGTAAGGCAGTGTCTTCCCCCCTGACTCAGAATGTAGACCAGTCTCTTGAGGGAGATGATCTCAGTCCTGAAGAAGGAACTGTCCCAGATGAGCTTGAACCTGATCAGGTTGAGTTCTTGGGGACAGGGTGCCCTTCCAGGGCAGATCTGAGCCAGGAGCAGCTGAGCTGCCCTTCTCTTGAACCCCTCAGACAGCAAGCTGCTGCTGAGGCTGCTGGGAGTGCTAGTGGGTCCCATACGATCTACTGGAATGATGGACTTCTTTACTCAGAGTGTAGAGACCCCAAGCCTGGTGCTACCAGGAGGTTGGTTAAACCTCTGAAGTTTAAGGGCTTCCTATTGACACTAGCACACAACATCCCTTTAGCAGGTCACCTAGGCCAAATCAAGACTTGGGACAGAATTGTCCCTCACTTTCATTGGCCTCACATGTCTGAAGACACCAAGGAGTTTTGTCGCTTCTCTGTCACCAGTCAAGCCAGTGGTGAGGCAGGTGGTACCACAAAGGACCCACTGATACCACTACCTGTGATGGGGGTTCCCTTTGAGAGAGTTGGGATTGATATGGTTGTGTCATGCTCTCCGGAGTTGAGGAGCACAGCAGGGCGTGCGGCGAGCGCACAGGCAGTGTCGCCCGCAGAACTACATTTCCGAGGTTTTGCTTCCGGGTATTCATTTAGGCTGGGCGGAGGCAGCGATCAGTGCTGCGAATTCTGTTCGGCGAGGAAACACGAAGCGAGGAAGACCCACGCTCTGGGATCCTGGCTCATTTGGACACATTCTAGAAGGGCGGTAAGGGTGACGTTGTCACCGCTCTGGGGGCATAACGTTAACAAACCTCACACAGAGGTGTATCAGACGCTGGTTTTAAGCGCATAACATTTGTCTTTATGATAGAGGTGGGATGCTATACCTCCAACGTGTGCAGTGTACCGAAGTGTTCTGCCTTCAAACAATATACGCCTTACTGTTATGGATGGAAATGAGATTCAATTTATTAGCTGTGCTGAAACAGCAGAGGAGTGCTTGCCATCGTGATTCATGTTAATTAAACTGTGCTGAAAGAACAGACGAAGTGCTTGGCATGAGGTTAATGCCAGTTTCCGCATATTTAATTTATTTTGATGAGTATCCCTAATAATACCGTATATGCTCTTGTGCTCTCTCTATCGCCTAGCAGGGGCTTTGGTGTGAGATAGGTTCAACCCCCTCTGTGATGCAAGTAACAACATTCCTTGTGGTGGGTACAGTGTGTGTATGAACAAGTGTGTGTGTGTTAGTGTTTAGTGTATCGATACTTACATTGAGCATTTTTCTCCTTTATGTTGCATGTAAAAGAGCCTGCATATATGCGATATCCTCATCGAGAACTTGGTTACGAGAACGCACGTTTTTTTTCCTCCTTTACAGGTAGTTATTGCTCAGCATAATGCTATGGGTTTTTGGTTAAGGATTACTGGAAGTAGAATAGGATGGTAATTGTGTTATATCTTGTCTTATAGGTCTCCCTCCCCGCTGTCCCCATCCTTTCCTTCCCTCGCTTAATCATTCTTAGCCTCTGCGCTGTTATAGCATCAGAGGGTGGAGCGATTGAGAGGTGGACCCATTTGAGCAACGCACCGATCCTGGGAGTTTGGAATAAAACCTTGACAGAATTCGCAGCCCAAGAATTTATTCTCTCCTGATCGGTGTTTGGTTGATGATGGCCACTCTAGAGAATGTTATGGCGGCCTTAGTAATGGTTCAGCAGGAGTTAGCTGCTTCTAGGGCGAAAACTGCTGCGTTGCATGGCCGAGTTGACAAATTGCAAAGGAACCCGTTTGATGTAAGCGCAAGTAAAGGTGGCCATGCCACGTGGTCCTCAGGTTTCTTTGCAGGAGTAGCTCCACCGCTATCAGTGGAATTTCCCACACCTATACCTTTAGCGGCTGCAGAAAGGTTTACAGGGGATGAGAGTAAGGTACAGGTTTTTATGACACAGGTGTTGTTGCAGTTTACCTGCAAACCTAGGGCATTTCCTACTAATCAGGCAAAGGTGGCTTTCCTTATTTCATATCTGGCGGGAGATGCCGCCTTGTGGGCTGTCCCGTTGGTTCGTAATGATGATCCTTTATTGTACGATTGGGACGGCTTTAGAAGAGAGTTTGAGAAGGTCTTTGATAGACGTGCCCATAGTTTTTTAGCAGATAGGGAGTTGCTGGAACTGAGGCAAGGCAATAAAGATCTAGTTGTGTATTTGAACACCTTTCAGAGATTGATATCCGAGACTGGGTGGCTGGAGGAGAAGAGGGCAGCCTTATTTCACCAGGGGTTACAAGAGGAGCTCAAGGACGTGATAGCCCAGGTAGATCCTCAACCAGACACGTGCACTGATCTGATTAATTTGGCTTTGTGTCAAGAATTCCTGTCATACAAGGGAAACACGCCCTTATGTAAACAGGAGAGCTGTTACATAACTCAAGGGAAACACGCCCTTATGTAAACAGGAGAGCTGTTACATAACTCAAGGGAAACACGCCCTTATGTAAACAGGAGAGCTGTTACATAACTCAAGGGAAACACGCCCTTATGTAAACAGGAGAGCTGTAACATAACTCAAGGAAAACACGCCCTATAAAGGGAGGAACCGGGAGGTACAAGGCTGTCGGATATTGTGTTTACACCGACGTACCTGCTTCGTGAAGAGCAGTGTTCCGGAGTGGTGCTCCAGTAAGGCAAGAACGGAGGTAGGTCGAGTCGTTACTCCCTGGGCCGTGTCTTGCCCCATCGTCACCTGTGAAGGACCCGGAAGCTCTACCGGTCAACCATTGAGCTTCGCTTTTTGACTCGGCTGAGTCCAAGCGCAGTGGCGCTTTTGCTGGTTGGAGTCGTAACTCCCAGCCCGACCAGAGACACAGGGACTGCCAGCTGTAACGCACACCAGGAGGTGTTTGCCGCGTTACAGACTCGGAAGTCCACAGGATCGATCGAGCGGCTGCTCTCGGTTCAGTCTTCTTGCTTGTGATTGGGGTATGGGTGACGCATCACCAGGAGGTGACTCCGCGTCCCGGTGCAGTCTGAGGAAGAGGTTGAGCGGCTGCTCCCTTCAGGTAGAGACCCCGGCTGGGTGTTTCCCTGACTCCTCGATTCTCCCCAACACTCTTCGTGCCCCTCACAGCCTACCGATTGGCATTGTCGGCCATTTCATTTCTGCCCTCTGTTGGCATACGCCGGGATCGGCGTATATGCAGAGGACGGTTAGGACCATCCGTGCTGTGGGCTGGTAACGTACTTAGCCTGGAGGATTCCAGTGACTATAACTTTTGTTTGTTCTTTGTATTTTATTTGCCTTCATTAAACGAACTAACCCTTCACAAGTGGTTGCGTCCTCATTGTCGTGTCTGTTAAACGATCCTGAGACGTTCAGGGCGTTACAAAATATCCGACCTTAATAACACTAACTGTCTCCCGGTCGATAACAGACATGGCAACACTTGATGATGTGCTGGCTGCTTTAGCGGCCATGCAAGTTGAAGTGGCTGCCTCTAGGCAAGAAACAGCCGATGTAAAAGCCAGACTGGATGCTATCCAATTGGACCCGCTCACGCCCAGCACCTCCCTCACGAACCAGACCCCTGCGGTAGTAGTGGAAATGCCGGTAGCCATCCCCTTGGCAACACCAGAGAGGTACAGTGGGGATCCTAATACAGTGCAGGTATTCCTCACACAAGTGGCGCTACATTTATCGTGCAAACCAAAGGCGTTCCCCACGAGTCAGGCTCGTGTGGCTTTCCTTATATCCTATTTGGCTGGAAACGCGGCACAATGGGCCGTACCTCTGGTGAGCAGGGACGACCCCCTCTTATGTGATTGTGGTGCTTTTCGCGAGGAATTCCTGAAGGTATTCGACAGAAGGGCTGACTCGTACACGGCGGACCGTGAAATGCTTGAGTTGAGACAGGGATCCAACGACCTGGTGCAGTATCTCAACGCGTTCCGAAGGCTGGTTGCGGAAACCAAGTGGCCTGTTGCTAAACAGACGGCGCTCTTCCATCAAGGGCTGTGCGATGAGCTCAAGGACGCCGTGGCTCATATTGACCCTCAACCCAAGACATGTGAGGGCCTTATCAACCTGGTATTACGGCTGGAACATAGGCTAAGTGAAAGAAAGGGGGATCATGGGAGAAAAGGAAAATCCCTTCCATCCTATGTGACGGTGGGAAGTCCTGAAACTTCCACCGCATCCAAGGGAGAACCCATGGACATCAGCGCAATACGAGCGAGCCTCACAGCCACGGAGAAAGAGTCACGCCGTAAACAAGGATTGTGCCTATATTGTGGCAAAAAAGGCCACTACGTACGTGAATGCCCTGCCAAACCGAAGACGTCACGTTATCGGGCCAACCGGTCGGTAACAGCCGTGGTGGACATACCGGCGGAAAACTAGAGGACTCCAAGACCAGAGAAGGGGCATCTCGGAGTCACTCATCCATCCCTTCACTTTCCAACTCGGTCACTAAGGGACAACGACACCTGTTTATCACGGTGCACGTGGGAGTGCATGACCAGTGGATACCCGTTGTGGCCATGGTGGATTCAGGGGCCACTGGCATGTTTATGGACCACAACGAGGCATGCAGGCTAGGGCTAGTGCTTCTTCCCAAAGCAGTACCCGAAGACGTCTATGCGGTAGACGGAAGGCGATTGGTGACGGGGCCCATCGGACAGCACACGGGGGTCCTTCCGATGAGATATGGGAGGAACCATTTGGAACAAATCGATTTTAACATCATCCGAGCGCCCCAATATGGCGTCATATTGGGATTGCCGTGGCTACAGAAACACAACCCCTTTGTGGATTGGCCAACACATCGCATCGAAATGACGTCACCGTATTGCATCCTGCATTGTGGAATAAGAACGGAATCCCTTGACGCAGATGAGAGCGGGAGTCAGACGGTGGCTACAGCGGCAGAAAAAGATGTGGCTCTCCCCCAGGCTTATCACAGTTTTGAGGATGTATTTGATGAGGTGAAGGCGGAAGTGCTACCACCACATAGACAGTTTGACTGCCAGATCGACCTGGTGCCAGGGGCCAGCGTTCCCAGCGGCAGGCTGTATGCCCTGACGGAGCCTGAAAACGTGCATCTCCGGGGGTACCTGGATAAACTCCTCAAGCTAGGATTCATCCGCCCGTCCTAGTCTCCGGCCGCCTCGCCACTCTTCTTCATCCCGAAGGCTAATGGGGAGCTGAGAGCCTGTGTGGACTTTAGGGCATTGAATGCGATAACCATAAAAAATCGGTACCCCTTGCCTCTCATCAGTGTACTTCTGGAACAGGTCAAGAAAGCTCGTATCTACACCAAGTTGGATTTGAAAGGGGCATACCATCTGGTGCGCATGAGGGACGGAGACGAGTGGAAGACCGCCTTTAAGACCAGGTTCGGCCTTTTTGAGTACCTCGTCATGCCGTTCGGTCTGTGCAACGCCCCGGCAGCCTTTCAGTACTTTTTGAATGAGGTATTCAGAGAGGAGTTGGATATCTACGTGGTCGTATATATCGACGACATCCTCATCTATTCGTCCAGTGTGGAGGAGCACGTACACCACGTCAAAGCTGTGCTCCAAAAGCTGAGGGAAAACATGCTGTTTTGTAAACTCAGCAAGTGTGACTTCCACGTCACATCCGTGGAATTCCTCGGAGTGATGCTGAGTCCAGAGGGACAGGAGATGGCAGAACGAAAGATCAAGGCGGTGAAAGAATGGCCGGTGCCCCAAAGCGTGAAGGACGTCCAAAGTTTCATTGGCTTCGCCAACTTTTACAGGCGGTTTATAGATGGATTTTCAGGAGTGGTGGCCCCAATCACACAGCTACTGAGGAAGTCCAAGGAGTTTGTCTGGTCCCCTGAAGCGAACAAAGCCTTTGAGGCCCTGAAAAGCGCCTTTGGTAAGGCGCCGGTGTTGGCTCACCCCGATCCGGATCTCCCCTACGTGGTGGAAGCGGACGCGTCGGATGTGGCGCTGGGGGCTATCTTGTCCCAACGCAACCACGACACAGGGGTGCTTCATCCCGTTGCGTACATGTCCCGCAAACTCAACGACGCCGAACGCAACTACCATATTGCAGAGAAGGAGCTTCTCGCAATCAAGGACGCCTTCACCGAATGGAGGCATTGGTTGATGGGGGCAAGACATGTGGTATCGGTGTACACGGACCATCGGAACCTACAGTTCATGACGGCCACTAGACACCTTTCTCCCAGGCAGCTGCGGTGGATGATCTTCTTTGCGGGGTTCAACTTCCGCATCACATATCGGCCGGGGACGGAAAACCGGAAGGCGGACGCCCTGTCCCGTCAATCTGCAGTTAAGGAACCATTACCTGCAACCGAGCGTTCCATCATTTCCCCGAGGATGGTATTGGGGGTTATCCAACCGGATACTTTCCTGAGGGGAATAAAGAGAGGGATCAGGTCATTCGCATGGCGGAGGTGGCTCCTCAGTCACAGAGAATGGCAGCTGAAGGACGGGATACCCCTGAAGGGCAGGTGCCTATTGATACCCACGCCTAGGCTAAGGAAACAAGCATTCATCTGGTGCCATGACTCTCCATGCGCAGGTCATTTGGGCTTTGAAACAACGGTGGCTAGCATGGGACGGCATTTCTGGTGGCCAACCATGAGAGTGGATGTCAGGAGGTGGGGACAGGAGTGTCCTACGTGTGCTACCATGAAGGCCGACCATGGCCGAACCCAAGGGCTCTTACATCCACTTCCGACCCCGGATAGACCATGGGATAGCATATCACTGGACTTCGTGGTGGGCCTACCGGTAGACCAGGGGATGACGGCAATACTGGTGGTGGTGGATTACTTGACGAAAATGGGGCACTTCATCCCCTGCAAGAGAGTCCCTACGGCCGGGGAATTGGCGTCACTACTCCTAAAGAATGTGGTACGACTGCATGGATTACCTGGGGTGATCGTGTCGGACCGGGGGTCGCAGTTTACTGCGCAATTCTGGAAGACTTGGTGCACTGCGCTGCATGTTAAGACCGCCCTGTCCACCAGCTACCACCCTCAAACGGACGGCCAAACCGAGCGCCTGAACCAAACGCTCAAACAGTATCTGCGATGTTTTGTGGACCAGGGCAGGGAAGAATGGGTCGACTTGCTATGGGTTGCAGAGATAGCCTATAACAACGCCACTCACAGCTCCACACAGTCATCTCCGTTCTATAGCAACTATGGCCAACATCCCAGGTTCTTGCCATTTCTACATCCGTTCAGAGAGGACAGGATTCCCGCCACAGCGGACAGGGTGGCACACATAAAAGACACGTTGATGCGCTCAAGGGCTGTCCTAATAGAGGCCAAGAGAAGATACAAGGCTGCGGCAGATAGGAAGAGAAGGCCCGGGCCACTGTACCGCACTGGAGACTACGTCTGGATATCCACAAGAAACATGAGGTTTCGAAAGAACAGTGTGTTCCATCCCAAGTACATGGGCCCCTATCGAATTACCAAGTGTATGGGTCCCGTGAACGTGAAGGTGTGCTTGCCCCAGTCATTGCGGATACACCCTGTCTTTCATGTATCATTGCTCAAACCAGCACCCTCCAAGCCGTCTGGGACACCTAGGCCGGTATGCGTGGAGTCGGAGGTGGAGTATGAAGTGTCGGGCATACGGGCGTCCAAATGGCGCAGGGGGAAGCTGTGGTACCTGGTTGCGTGGAAAGGCTATGGCCCGGAGGAGCATTCATGGGAACCGGCTGAAGGGGTTCATGCTCCGCGCTTGGTCTCCTTGTTCCATCGGCGTATTCCTGCCAGCGCTGGACCCGTGGGGAGCCGCTGAGAGGGAGGATGTACTGTCAAGAATTCCTGTCATACAAGGGAAACACGCCCTTATGTAAACAGGAGAGCTGTTACATAACTCAAGGGAAACACGCCCTTATGTAAACAGGAGAGCTGTTACATAACTCAAGGGAAACACGCCCTTATGTAAACAGGAGAGCTGTTACATAACTCAAGGGAAACACGCCCTTATGTAAACAGGAGAGCTGTTACATAACTCAAGGAAAACACGCCCTATAAAGGGAGGAACCGGGAGGTACAAGGCTGTCGGATATTGTGTTTACACCGACGTACCTGCTTCGTGAAGAGCAGTGTTCCGGAGTGGTGCTCCAGTAAGGCAAGAACGGAGGTAGGTCGAGTCGTTACTCCCTGGGCCGTGTCTTGCCCCATCGTCACCTGTGAAGGACCCGGAAGCTCTACCGGTCAACCATTGAGCTTCGCTTTTTGACTCGGCTGAGTCCAAGCGCAGTGGCGCTTTTGCTGGTTGGAGTCGTAACTCCCAGCCCGACCAGAGACACAGGGACTGCCAGCTGTAACGCACACCAGGAGGTGTTTGCCGCGTTACAGACTCGGAAGTCCACAGGATCGATCGAGCGGCTGCTCTCGGTTCAGTCTTCTTGCTTGTGATTGGGGTATCGGTGACGCATCACCAGGAGGTGACTCCGCGTCCCGGTGCAGTCTGAGGAAGAGGTTGAGCGGCTGCTCCCTTCAGGTAGAGACCCCGGCTGGGTGTTTCCCTGACTCCTCGATTCTCCCCAACACTCTTCGTGCCCCTCACAGCCTACCGATTGGCATTGTCGGCCATTTCATTTCTGCCCTCTGTTGGCATACGCCGGGATCGGCGTATATGCAGAGGACGGTTAGGACCATCCGTGCTGTGGGCTGGTAACGTACTTAGCCTGGAGGATTCCAGTGACTATAACTTTTGTTTGTTCTTTGTATTTTATTTGCCTTCATTAAAAGAACTAACCCTTCACAAGTGGTTGCGTCCTCATTGTCGTGTCTGTTAAACGATCCTGAGACGTTCAGGGCGTTACACTTTGAGGTTAGATAGCAGGATGAATGATCGTAAGACCGATAGGAAAAAACCTGATAGGGTTTTTTCTCGATACGAAAGACCAAGGTTCTCCAAACCCAGCACGGCCGGAGGGCCTGAACCTATGGAGATAGGGACGGTTAGGGCTCCTTTGTCACAGGAGGAACAAGACCAAAGACGCAAGAATGGACTGTGTTTGTATTGTGGCAAAAAAGGACACTTCGTAAGGGATTGTCTAGCTAAACCCAAGAACAAACCCGGGTTTGGTAGCGTGAGTGTACCCGTGTCCTCCAAGTCGGAAAACTAGAACGCTCAAAGGTACTAGGGGAGGGCTTTTTGAGCAGTTTAGTGATCCCTACCACTCAGGATATGCAGGCCAGTACATCAAAACATTTTAGGATCCCGATCGGTATCCAGTTGACTAATGGGTGGATAGACCTGGAAGCTATGATAGACTCAGGGGCCACTGGGTTGTTTATGGATGAGACCTTGTCAGATGTCTTACAGCTGCCTTTAGTTAAGAAAGAGGTACCTTGTTAGAAGGCGACCTCAGAGGGGCCCGGAAGGGGCCCTGACTGCCCTGAGACCCACCCTCGAGGTATCGTAGCCGGGCACTGGTGGGAGACTCCTCAGGGGAGGAACCTCGTATCTAGGATCGTACACTCGGCACCACACGACAGAGAGACAGTACACGGGAAGTTCTTAAGAGCAAATCTTTATCAGATCGGAGTTGTGGGATCTTTATGATCAGCCAGGCAAAATATATACAAGTAGAGCGCGGGCTCACAAAGTCTTGGAGGGGGGTTAGGAGGTAGCGGGACAGTCTTTGGGGATAAGAATCAAATGCAGGAGCGTACCTGGCGCACAGCTCACAATCCTCGAGCTGGGGGATACGCTTGTCGACGTGGGGTCCGGCGGGACCAAGAGAGTCTGTGGGAGCCGCGAGTCACTCGGCAGGCTCGAGTATAAGTTCGGAGGCCTTACGATCTTCAGGGAGCCGCGTGTCACTCATCAGGGCTCAAGCACAAGTTCGGAGGTCTTACGATCTTCAGGGAGCCGCGAGTCACTCAGCAGGGCTCAGGCACAAGGTCGGAGGTCTTACGATCTTCAGGGGAGCCGCGAGTCACTCAGCAGGGCTCAGGTGTTCCAAGGCGAATCTGCCGGACAGTCCCAGAGCACCCCTTGTTATAGGGCGACTCCCCTTTGATGTCCGGAGTCTGTGCAGGCAGGGGTCTTGTCACCTGGGGGTCGCTTGTTGGGGGTTTCCTGCCATTGTCCTTTGATCCTTTCAGGGCCGGGTCGGGAGGAGCCCCAGACACCCAGCAGGCGTGGAGCCAGCCCTCGGGGAGGCCGGCGGGTCGATCGAAACCCACCTTCCCAGGGAAGCGCAGAGGTGTGATGGAAACTGCTCCTCCCTTTCTCATACCAAGGGGAGCGCGATGTCCTCCAGCCGGAGTGGCGCCTCTAGGCCAGGGTCGCGCTGGGGCCGGGCGGCCATCTTGGTGCATGAAGTGGGCACGCTGGCCCGGGGTGGCCGAAGGAGGAAGGCCACGGACGGGGGAAGTCCGGGTCGGGTGTGTGTGTTCTGGTGGGAAGGATCAGCTAGGCCGTGGGCTCGGGGCTGGTGTGAGGTGCAGGGGTCAGGTCTGACTATGTTACGAGGGCCGGGTCTAACACGCGTCCCCCCCCAGCTGAAAGCCGGAGAGAACTACCCATCTTCTTGGGGGTTCTCTTCGCTGAGGCGGAAGAATCGGGAGAGGCCATCGGCGTTGGCGTGGTCCGTACCAGGGCGATGTTCCACGGTGAAATCCATCCCCTGGAGGGAGATCGACCACCGCAGAAGCTTGGGGTTTTCTCCTCGCATCTGCATGAGCCATCGCAAGGGGCGATGATCGGTTTGGACCCTGAAATGGGTGCCGAACAGGTAAGGGCGTAGTTTCTTGAGGGCCCAGACTACGGCGAACGCCTCGCGCTCGATGGTACTCCATCTCTGTTCCCGGGGCAACAGCCTTCGGCTGAGGAAGGCCACGGGCTGGTCTAGACCCTGGTCATTTACCTGGGAGAGGACTGCCCCGATGCCATGCTCGGAGGCATCAGTTTGTACCACAAACTCTTTGGAGTAGTCGGGGGCCTGGAGGACGGGGGCCGTACACATGGCCGTTTTCAGGGCATTGAACGCCTCTTGGCAGGCAGGGGACCACTGTACCTTCTTGGGCTGTTTCTTGGACGTAAGTCCCGTGAGGGGACCGACCAGGCTGCCGTAATTCCGGATGAATCTCCGGTAGTAGCCCGTGAGGCCCAGAAAGGCTCGGACCTCTGTTTGGGTAGTGAGGGGTTCCCAGGCTAGGATGGCGTCGATTTTGGGCTGTAGAGGGGCGACCTGCCCGCTTCCGACCTGGTGCCCCAGGTAGGTTACCGAACCTTGCCCAATCTGGCATTTGCTGGCTTTCACGGTGAGGCCCGCCTGGCGTAGGGCGGTTAGCACCCTCCGGAGGTGCTGGAGGTGCTCACTCCATTCGGAACTAAAAACTGCAATATCGTCGAGATATGCAGCGCTGAATTTTTCGAGCCCGGCCAGGACTCTATTTACCAGTCGCTGGAAGGTGGCCGGGGCATTTTTCATCCCGAAAGGCATCACGCGAAAGCGATACTGCCCATCCGGGGTGGAGAAGGCGGACCGCTCCTTGGCTCCCTCTGTGAGCGCAATTTGCCAATAGCCGCAGGTGAGATCGAAGGTGCTGAGGAACCGAGCAGCCCCGAGCCGGTCAATGAGCTCGTCGGCTCGGGGAATGGGGTGGGCATCGGCTCGGGTGACTTCATTGAGTCCCCGGTAGTCCACGCAGAAGTGGAGTTCGGGGGCGACCCCGGGGGCGGCTGCTTTTGGGACCAGGACTACGGGGCTGGCCCAGGGGCTGTCTGAGGGTTCGATCACGCCTAGGGTCAACATTTTTGAGACTTCGGCTTGGATACAGGACCGGACCCGATCAGGGACTTGGTAGGCTCGGTGTCTTACTGGTGGGCTGTCCCCGGTATCCACATCATGGACACACCAGTCGGTGACCTTGGGGACCAAGGAGAAAAGGTCCGGAAACTGCCCTAGGAGCTGGTGGCAATCCTCACGTTGCTGGGGAGTGAGAGACGGGGAGAGGTTCACTCCCTCTACGGAGCCGTCCTTCTCCTTGGTGCACAGAAGATCAGGGAGAGGATCTGACTCTTCTTCGGACCCGTCGTCAGTGGCCAGTAGGAGGCTCAGGTCCGTCCGCACAAAGTGGGGCTTGAGACGGTTCACGTGGAGGACCCGGAGGGGGTCCCGGGGTGACTGGACGTCTACCAAGTACGTGACCGGGCTCTTCCGCTCAACTACTTTGAAGGGCCCGGTCCATTTATCCTGGAGAGCGCAGGGTTTCACGGGGGCCATGACCCACACCAGCTGGCCCGGCTGAAACTCGACTAGCGCGGCGTTCTGGTCGTACCAGCGCTTCATCTCCTCCTGACTCTCCTCCAGGTTGGCCTCTGCCATCTCCCGGAACCTCCTAGTCTGATTTCGGAGGGTCAGGACGTAACGGAACACGTCTCGGGGGGGCCTCGGGGCGCCGCCTCCCACTCTTCCTTGACCAGGCTGAGGGGCCCCCTGACGGGGTGCCCGTAGAGTAACTCAAATGGGCTGAAACCCAAGGATTTCTGGGGAACCTCTCGGTATGCGAATAGGAGGCAGGGGAGCAGGAGGTCCCACTTACGCCGGAGGGGCTCTTCCAGGCCCGCGATCATCCCCTTCAGAGTCCGGTTAAACCGCTCTACCAGGCCGTTTCCTTGGGGGTGGTACGGGGTGGTGAACTTGTAGGACACCCCGCACTGTTGCCATAAGGACCTCATGTATCGGGAGATAAAGTTGGTACCGCGATCGCTCACGACCTCGCGGGGAAAACCCAAGCGGGAGAAGATTCCCATCAACGCCTGGCCCACCACGGGGGCCGTGACGGTACGCAGGGGGATAGCCTCAGGGTAACGGGTGGCATGGTCCACCAGGACGAGGATGAACCGGTGCCCCTGGGAAGTTGGGGGGTCCAGAGGTCCTATAATGTCGATCCCGACCCGCTCAAAAGGGGTACTGACGACAGGGAAGGGTTGGAGGGGAGCCTTGCACTTCCCTCCACTCTTCCCACTGGCCTGGCACGTGGGACAGGACTTGCAGTGGGCTCCCACATCCGCTTTCATTCTGGGCCAGTAGAAGTGAGTCACGAGGCGACTGTATGTTTTGTCCTGACCCAAGTGACCTGCGAGGGGGACGTCGTGGGCCAAGCCCAGGAGGAGGGTTCGGAAGCGTAGGGGTACCACCAGCACCCGGCCGGACCCTAGCTCCACCGACTTCTGTTCGCTGTACAAAAGGTCATTCTCCCAGTATACCCGGTGCGTCCCCGTCTGGTCGCCTGCGGCCTGGGCCTCTGCCTGCTGCCGGGGCCCGACCAGGGAGGGACAGGTAGCCTGCTCTCGGCAGAACTCCTCTCGGGAGGGGCCCCCCTCGTGGCGCCACTGGGCTAATTCGGGCAGATCGCCTAACTCGGTGTCTGGGGTGGAGTCGGAAGGCGGGGGTTCGTCACTGGCGATCGACTCTTCTGGTGGGGGAATGTGGGGACCCTCGGCCGGGACCATCCCATCTTCAGGGGCCGGGGCGTCGTCGACGTCCCTCAGGGGGGTCAGTCGAGCCGCCATGGATCGAGTGGTGGCGCACATCCACTCAGGGAGGCCCATCATCCCTAGGTGGGTCTTGCGCTCAACTTGTCCCCAGGGGGAACTTTCCAGGTCGTTCCCCAGGAGACAGTCGACGGGCTGGGAGGTTCTCACTGCGACCTTCAGTTTGCCGACCACCCCTCCCCACTCAAAGGGCACCAGGGCTACCTTACATAGGCTTTCTGTGTTGTCGGCTGAAATGACAGGGCAAAATACGTTGGGGAGGACCTGGTCTTGGTGGACTAAGTGGCTGAGGACCCCGGTGATGCTGGCCCCTGTGTCACGGAGGGCTTCTACTTGGTGGCCATTGATCGTTACGAGCTGCCCATATTTCTTTGTGTTAGAGGGCAGGAGGCTCCCAGGGACCATCTCTCTATCTCCTAAGGATACTAGGGCCATAGCTGCGGGTTCCCACTCCTCGGCCTCCTCAACCTCCTCCCCAGGGCTACATTGGCTATCTGTCTAGCGGGGGGTGCTGCCTGGGTGGTGCGTGGGGCCATGGGGCATTCAGGGTCGTTGGCGTAATGCCCGGGCTTCTGGCAACAGAAACATGTGATGGTTACCCGGTGCCCCCGTCTCAGGGGGGGGCCGGATACAGCGGGTGGGGGTGCCGGGAAAGGTGGAGATTGGGACTTCGGGGGACTAGCCTGGGACTCTCTCTGCCCTCCCTGGTTTCCCCCCCCTCTCTGGCGGGGTGGTCCCTGACTGGCTCGGGGGTACTCTCCTACAGGGCCCCGGGAGACCCGGGTGTTGGTCCAGCGATCCGCCTCGACAGCCAGCTTCCTCGGGTCCGTGAGCTTGCTGTCGAGCAGATGCTGGCGTAGTTCCACAAAGCAGTTGGCAGCCAGGTGCTCCCACAACATAAGGTCGGTTAGTTCTTCCAGGGTGGTTACCTTGCTGCCCTTGATCCACCCATCGAAGGCGCGGCTGAAGAAATTCACATATTCCACCCAGGTGGTACCCGGGATCTTCCTGCAGTCCCGGAACCGCTGGCGGTACATCTCCGGGGTGAGGCCGTACCTAGTGAGGAGGGCCGCTTTCATGTGTTCATAGGAGGTCTGCATGGAGGTGGGTAGGTCGAGCAGGGTGTCTCTCCCTTCGCTCAGGAATCGTCCCCATAACCCAGCCCCCCAATCCTTCTGTGGGACCCTATGGGAGGTCATGGCGACCTCGTAGGCCCGGAACCACTGCTGAATGTCATCATTTTTGTAATATTCTTTGACCACATCCTTGGGGATGTGGACCTTCTGCTCCGTAGGGGCGGCCGCCTCCCGGTTCCCCGGGGGCCGCGCTTCTTCGCTTCTTGCTTTCAGTTCTATTTCCTTCAAGCTGCGTTCATGTTCCAGTTGAAGTCTCCTTCCCTCGTGTTCTCGTTGGAGTTTCTTCTCTTCTAGTTCTCCTTGTACTCGCAACTGTTCTACTGCTAGCTTTTTCTCGGCTAATTTCAACTCGCCCTCAATTTTGAGTTTAGCTAATTCGAGCTCGTGATGGCGACTTTTTTCTCTGTCTGTGAGTTCCTCCGGGGATAGGCCCCCGTCTGGTACGAAGCCTCGCACCTGGTTGCTGCTGCGTTCTCTTTGGGAGGGTCCAGCTTCGTCGTGGGGCTCCCCCGCTCCTTCTGGGCGGGAGGCTCCAGAATCCACCCAAGCTTTCAGTGCATTTTGCATATCTTCTTTGGTGTTGAGACCAGTGGTAGCGATTCTGAGTTCCTTGCAGAATTGCTTTAGTTCTTTGTGAGTGTACTCTTCCAACTGTTCCACCTGGAACACGGTACTGGCGTTGTCTTCTATGAGAACCGCGGCGTTTCCTTCTGCCATCTTTGTCGGTAGTGCGTCAGCCGTTCACGGTACGATCTCTAGATTATGGGCCCGAATCCCGTCGCTTGCCACCAATGTTAGAAGGCGACCTCAGAGGGGCCCGGAAGGGGCCCTGACTGCCCTGAGACCCACCCTCGAGGTATCGTAGCCGGGCACTGGCGGGAGACTCCTCAGGGGAGGAACCTCGTATCTAGGATCGTACACTCGGCACCACACGACAGAGAGACAGTACACGGGAAGTTCTTAAGAGCAAATCTTTATCAGATCGGAGTTGTGGGATCTTTATGATCAGCCAGGCAAAATATATACAAGTAGAGCGCGGGCTCACAAAGTCTTGGAGGGGGGTTAGGAGGTAGCGGGACAGTCTTTGGGGATAAGAATCAAATGCAGGAGCGTACCCGGCGCACAGCTCACAATCCTCGAGCTGGGGGATACGCTTGTCGTCTTGGGGTCCGGCGGGACCAAGAGAGTCTGTGGGAGCCGCGAGTCACTCGGCAGGCTCGAGTATAAGTTCGGAGGCCTTACGATCTTCAGGGAGCCGCGAGTCACTTAGCAGGGCTCAAGCACAAGTTCGGAGGTCTTACGATCTTCAGGGAGCCGCGAGTCACTCAGCAGGGCTCAGGCACAAGGTGAATCTGCCGGACAGTCCCAGAGCACCCCTTGTTATAGGGCGACTCCCCTTTGATGTCCGGAGTCTGTGCAGGCAGGGGTCTTGTCACCTGGGGGTCGCTTGTTGGGGGTTTCCTGCCATTGTCCTTTGATCCTTTCAGGGCCGGGTCGGGAGGAGCCCCAGACACCCAGCAGGAGTGGAGCCAGCCCTCGGGGAGGCCGGCGGGTCGATCGAAACCCACCTTCCCAGGGAAGCGCAGAGGTGTGATGGAAACTGCTCCTCCCTTTCTCATCCCAAGGGGAGCGCGATGTCCTCCAGCCGGAGTGGCGCCTCTAGGCCAGGGTCGCGCTGGGGCCGGGCGGCCATCTTGGTGCATGAAGTGGGCACGCTGGCCCGGGGTGGCCGAAGGAGGAAGGCCACGGACGGGGGAAGTCCGGGTCGGGTGTGTGTGTTCTGGTGGGAAGGATCGGCTAGGCCGTGGGCTCGGGGCTGGTGTGAGGTGCAGGGGTCAGGTCTGACTATGTTACGAGGGCCGGGTCTAACATACCTGAAACTGTCTTGGCCATAGATGAGAGGGAATTGAGCACGGGACCCAACGGTTTCTCCACAAGAGCCTTATCCGTGCGCTGTGCGCCTTCACATGTAGAGTCCCTGACCTTCAACATCATACGAGCACCGCAGTATGGCATCATTTTAGGATTGCCTTGGTTGGTCAAGCACAATCTTTCCATAGATTGGGTTGCCAGGACTATTCTCTTTAATAGTTCGCAATGTAAGGAGCATGGCAGTCAAGAACCCCGTAATTTTCCTGTAAAAGCCTTAGCCACCCTTCTGCACGTCGCTACCACAGCAGAGCAGGACATTTCTTTACCAGTGCAATATGAACAGTATAGGGACGTGTTCAACGAACAACAAGCCAACGTGTTACCCCCTCATAGGTCATATGACTGACAAATCGACTTAGTGCCAGGTGTGGTGGTACGTGTAGCAGGATATATGCTCTCACGGACACGGAAAACGAGCAACTCAAAAACTTATTTGAATCAGTACCTAGCTAATGGATTTATAAGACCTTCTAAGTCTCCGGCAGCCTCCCCTTTGTTTTTCATACTAAAAGCAAATGGGGAAAAATGCGCGTGCATCGATTTTAAAGCCCTAAACCCTCAAGAACCGGTATCCCCTACCTCTCATCCCTGTTCTGTTTGATCAGGTGAAAACAGCTCAAATATACACACAGTTGGATTTAAGAGGCGCTTATCACCTAGTTAGGGTAAGGAAAGGGGATGAGTGGAAAACCGCGTTTCGCACTCATTTTGGGTTGTTTGAATATACAGTGATGCCCTTTGGGCTGTGTAATGCCCCCGCTGCTTTTCAATGCTTTCTGAATGAAGTGTTGCGGGAGTATCTGGACATTTTCACAGTAGTCTATATTGACGATATTTTGATTTATTCTGATTCAGTGGATCAGCATTACCAGCATGTGTGTTTGGTCCTGCAAGCCCTGCGTGACAATGGATTATTCTGCAAGCTGAGTAAATGCGAATTCCACGTTCAGAGGGTGGAGTTTTTAGGAGTAATCATTACGCCTTATGGATTGGAAATGTCTGATCGTAAAATAAGAGCTGTACGAGACTGGCCACAACCAAGCAATGTAAAGGAAGTCCAATGCTTTTTGGGCTTCGCTAATTTTTATAGACGGTTTATACCACAGTTCTCAAAGATGGTTACACCAATAACTAAACTGTTAAGAAAAAACGTTCCGTTTGAATGGACTACAGAAACCGAAACCTCCTTTACTCAGCTGAAAGGAGCCTTTACTTCAGCCCTGGTTTTAGCTCATCCAGATCCTGAGAAGCCGTTTGTAGTAGAAGCAGATGCTTCAGACATGGCAGTGGGTGCAATCCTGTCACAAAGGGATGCACAGGCAGGACAGCTACATCCGGTAGCCTACATGTCTGGCAAACTAAGTGAGGCGGAAACTAGGTACACCATTGCGGAAAAAGAGCTACTGGCCATTAAGGATGCCTTCTCTACATGGAGACATCATCTAATGGGGTCCAAGCATGTAGTCACAGTAAACACGGATCATCGAAATCTACAGTTTATGAGGTCAGCCCGCTTATTGTCCCCCAGGCAAATGCGCTGGATGCTGTTTTTTTCTGAATTCGATCATATCGTTACCTACAGACCAGATGCATAAAATGGGAAAGCGGATGCTCTTACCAGACAGGAAACAGGGAATGGCCAGGAGAATAAACAAACCTTTTCCATATTGGCCCCTGAGCCAGTCATAGGCGCGGTGCACTCTGAACAGTTTTTACGTTCTGTGGCCCGTGCTTGCACGACTCCCTCATGGAGGAAATGGCTCAAAGAACATCCTCAATGGAAGATGCGACAAGGGATGCCGATCAGAAACCAACAAATGTTAATACCCTCAAAAGCATTGCAAGAGAGAGTGCTCCATTGGTGTCATATGGTTCCCAGTGCAGGTCACAATGGCATCATCAAAACGCTGGCTAGGATTCTGAGGTATTTTTGGTGGCCTTCAGTTAAGACTGACGTGGCACTTTTTGTACAGAAATGTGAAACCTGTGCAAAAGCGAAGGCTGATCACAGGAAAGGTCAAGGGTTGTTGCAGCCATTACCCACTCCCTCGATTCCATGGAATACCATCTCCATAGATTTTATATTAGGATTGCCTAAAGACCAAGGGCACACTGTAGTCTTGGTGGTAGTAGACAGTCTCACAAAAATGGGGCATTTCATAGCCTGCAAAACACTACCAACTTCTGGGCAGTTGGCTAAAATTCTTCTAAGTCAAATTGTGAGATTACATGGAGTGCCCTCCACTATTGTAACCGATAGAGGGTCTCAATTCACGGCGCACTTCTGGAAAGAGTGGTGTGAGGCCTTGCACATCAAATCGGCAAAATCCACAAGTTTCCATCCGCAAACGGACGGGCAGACTGAGCATTTAAATCAAACCCTAAAACAGTACCTACGGTGCTATGTACAAGAAAACACGGATGAGTGGGTGGATCTGTTGTGGGTGGCAGAAACAGCTTACAACAGTGCGACCCATCAGTCCACCAATCACACCCCTTACTACAGCAACTACGGGTTTCATACTAGATTCTTGCCCTTGGTACACCCTGGAATGGATCATCAATTACCTGAAGTACAGAACAGAGTGAAACACATACAAAACACTATCAAAAAGACACAGTTGAATCTTCAGAAAGCAAAAACAAGATTTAAAAGACATGCAGATGTACGCCGTAGGGAAAGTCCCCTTTATAAGCCAGGCGACATGGTCTGGTTGTCCACGAGGAACATTCGATTCCGCAGATATAGCGTCTTTAACCCACGCTACTTAGGGCCCTACAAGGTGATAAAGTGCATCAAACCTGTCTCAGTCTGTTTAGCCTTGCCAAAATCCATGAGGATCCATCCGGTGTTCCATGTATCCTTGCTGAAACCCTCATACACGCTGGTAAAGAAATCACCCCCTCCTGTGTTTGTGGACGGTGAACCAGAATATGAGGTTTCTAGGATACTGGACTCCAAAATGAGGGGTTCCTCCTTATGGTATCTGATTTCCTGGAAAGGATACAGCGTGGAGGAAAATTCCTGGGAACCAGCAAGAAGTGTTCATGCTCCCAGATTGGGGCGCACCTTCCACATGCGGTTTCCTAATAAAACGCGTCTTCGTCGACCTCTGTAGGGAGGGGGATGTACTGTCATGCTCTCTGGAGTTGAGGAGCACAGCAGGGCACACGGCGAGGGCACAGGCAGTTTCGCCCGCAGAACTACATTTCCCATGTTTTGCTTCCGGGTAGGCGCGCGCGCAGTCTAATGACACGCCTACCCAGAATTCATTTAGGCTGGGCGGAGGCAGCGATCGGTGCTGCGAATTCTGTTCGGCGAGGAAACGCGAAGCGAGGAAGACCCACGCTCTGGGACCCTGGCTCATTTGGACACATTCTAGAAGGGCGGTAAGGGTGTCGTTGTCACCGCTCTGGGGGCATAACGTTAAGAAACCTCACACGGAGGTGTATCAGACGCTGGGTTCAAGCGCATAACATTTGTCTTTATGATAGAGGTGGGAAGCTATACCTCCAACGTGTGCAGTGTACCGAAGTGTTGTGCCTTAAAACAATATACGCCTTACTGTTATGGATGGAAATGAGATTCAATTTATTAGCTGTGCTGAAACAGCAGAGGAATGCTTGGCATCATGATTCACGTTAATTAAACTGTGCTGAAAGAACAGACGAAGTGCTTGGCATGAGGTTAATGCCAGTTTCCGCATATATTTCATTTATGCTGATGAGTATCCCTAATAATACCGTATATGCTCTTGTGCTCTCTCTATCTCCTAGCAGGGGCTTTGGTGTGAGATAGGTTCAACCCCCTCTGTGATGCAAGTAACAACATTCCTTGAGGTGGGTACAGTGTGTGTATGAGCCAGTCTGTGTGTGTTAGTGTTTAGTGTATCAATACTTACATTGAGCATTTTTCTCCTTTATGTTGCATGTAAAAGAGCCTGCATATATGTGATATCCTCATCGAGAACTTGGTTACGAGAACGCACGGTTTGTTTTCCTTTACAGGTAGTTATTGCTCAGCATAATGCTATGGGTTTTTGGTTAAGGATTACTGGAAGTAGAATAGGCTGGTAATTGTGTTTTATCTTGTCTTGTAGGTCTCCCTCCCCGCTGTCCCCATCCTTTCCTTCCCTCGCTTAATCATTCTTACCCTCTGCGCTGTAATAGCATCAGAGGGTGGAGTGATTGAGAGGTGGACCCATTTGAGCAACGCACCGATCCTGGGAGTTTGGAATAAAACCTTGACAGGTTGGTCCCATGGATCCTCAGAGAGCATCTGGGCACAGATTTATGCTAGTAGTGGTGGACCATGCCACTAGGTATCCAGAGGCTATTCCCCTTAGAACCACCACAGCACCTGTGGTGGCAAGGGCCCTCCTGTGAATCTTTTCTAGACTAGGATTTCCTAAGGAGGTGGTATCAGACAGGGGTGCAAACTTCATGTCTAGTTACCTGACTGCTATGTGGAAGGAGTGTGGAGTAAATTACATATTTACCACCCCTTATCACCGACAATGCAATGGGCTAGTTGAAAGGTTCAACAAAACCATCAAGGGCATGATTAACGGTCTCCCAGAAAAGCTTAGTCGCAGATGGGGTATACTTTGGCCCTGCCTTCTCTTTGCCTACAGAGAGGTTCCCCAGAAGGGGGTTGGTTACAGCCAATTTGAACTTCCGTTTGGACATCCAGTTAGGGGTCCATTGTGTCTAGTGAAGGAGAGATGGGTGATACCTCTCAAACCCCCTAAACAGGATATTGTGGACTATGTACTTAGTCTCCGCTCCCGGATGGCTGAGTACATGAAGAAGGCAAATAAAAATCTTGAGGCTAGCCAGGAATTGCAAGAGGCCTGGCATGATCAAAAGGCTGTGCTAACTGTTTACCAGCCAGGGCAGAAAGTATGGGTGTTGGAGCGTGTGGCCCCAGCAGCCCTCCAAGATAAGTGGAGAGGCCCCTGTAAGAAGTTGGCCTGCTATATGCTGCCCACTAGGTATAGTGGGCACCTTGTACCAGTCCAAACGACCCTTAGATAGAGTGTCTTTGCTGAAAAGGCGACGAAATTATCGCACTTTTCGCACGAAAACGGACGCAAAAGCGGCGATAATTTCATAGCACCGCCTTGATAATATGCCCCCTAGAAGGTTCTACGGCCAGCACGGATGTGAGCACCGGAGTACTTGTGTTACCTAACCCAGGGAAGCCGGGTGCATAGGTGTCAAATGGTGTCTGGAGTCTTCGTCGTTTTCAATGGCGTGATGCTGCAAAATGCTGCTGCCGAGGAGAAGTGTCCAGTGTGATCCAAGCCTGGATCGGAGTCGAGAAGAACCTGAAAGCAGAGGGGACAGAGTCTGGGTCACTAGCCAGTGACCAGGGGCACGATAGACGAATGCCCACCGATGTCGGGTGTTCCAGGTGTGAAGAGGTGAAGCTTCATTCTGCAGCCACGGGGACCAGGAGACGTCGACAATGACCACAGTCCGCAGGCAAGCTGTCCCACAAAGGATGTCGAGTGCTGGGAGGTCGGTGTCCGGATTGGAGACCAACAAGCCTTGGCAACTGCAACCCACGCGGTGCAAGAAAAGATGCTTCGGTGTGGACCAGCAAGGTCCTGCAGACTCCCCAAGCGATGGAGAGACAGGGCACATCTGGAGCAACTAGGTAAGCCCAATTAAAGTTACAGTTCACTTCTCAGGGACCCACAGGTCGACGGACCAGGGATCGCGAAGGGACTTCGAGAGGAATCACTAAATACCAGCTCACGATGGGCCAGTAATCTTCGGTGGAATCACTGCTCGGGGTTTGGACTACAAGTAGCCCAAAGCACAGCCTCAGGGATTGCCAAGAAGCATATGCTGCTGCAAATGTGCACAGTATCCAGGGGGTCGGGTTGCAAGGTCCCCTCAGGTTTGCTGAGAGCACTGGCCGGCCTCGGGGAAGCTTAGGAACCCACCTCCTGTGTTGCAAAATCTTCGGAGTCCGTCAGAAGCTGCATAGATGAAAACCAGTCAGATGCATTGAGGTGCCTGCCTTGCAGGGAGTAACTCCTTTACTCCAAGGGTTATTCTTCTGTTGTCCAGCAAAGCGTAGATCGTCGAAGGATATTTGGTTTCTGTAGCAGAGTTTAGTCTAGGTAATATCTAAAGTCTTGTAGTTAGGGGTTCCTACTTTATATCCAAGGAAGGGGTGGGACAAACTCTGGGGACCCACCAATGGGAGGGTCAGGACAGAGGGGTGGCTACACCCATGTCCTTTTTCCAGTTTCGGGCCAGAGCAGGGGCTGATAGCCCCTTCAAACGGTTTGAGCTGGTCTATGAACAGGAACACCAAATGTGCCCCCAGTGCAGACATCAAAGCACTCTCGGAGTGCACCCACCCAGCCCCAATACACTAAAGCCTGTCTGGGAGGTGGTCACACCTCCCTGTGACAGGAAACCTATTGTCCAGCCGTCCCTTGCCGGAGTTTCATCCAGCAGCAGGAGGGCAGACTCGTGTCTGTGGCTGTCAGCATCTATTTTGTGATGCCCGGGTTCTGTGAAGCTGGTACCGGGTGTACCGGTGGTGCCATGTTTCTCCCTCTAGTAGGGTGGAATCATACGTGCCCGCCAGTTACTGGCGGGGAGATATGATTCCAAGGTGTTTGACACCAAACACGACATGTTTCCATGCAGCCGTTTCAAAGTTTAAAGAACGATTGATGGACAGAATACAGAACAATGTCATACATTCACCCCAGTACAGAGATCTGGGCCTAAATCCAACATTTTTTTGCTCACCATGCCATTCCAGTTTGGACCCAGCCATATGCAAATCGGTCTTGACCCTGTGCCCAATGGGAACAGTCCAGCCCGAACTGCCAGGCCAGGTCCTCCCTGGACTGGAAACAAGCATCCTAGGACCGGTTTTGGGTTTTCACCCCTCTTCAGCCAGGATAACTTGATTCCAGTGGCATGGAGAGCACGTGACTCACGCTTGAGCATACCTGTCCCACTCGGGGTGACAAATGCAAAGTTTCAAAGTTAGCATTTACCGCGAGGTTATACTGCACTTAAGAGTATATGGTTGGCTGCATCACAAACAACCCCGGAGAATAGGTTCCGAAGGCTGCAGAGGGGCTCTGCTCATGCATGGGCACCCTCTCACATAAAACCCAGCACCCTGCCGTCAGGATTGTTAAGGCCTGCTCTAGGGGTGACTGATAAGTTTATATGTGCAGTGGAATGGATGGATAGATATAGGGAACCTATATCTAAGTAAGGGGTGCATACACCACCTTACACAGGCTGCTGTAGCAGTCCTGTTGTGTCATTTTAAATGGTCTCCCGGGGGTGGCATAATACATTCTGCAGCCCCTGAGAGGCCCCTGGGGTACCTATGCCCTGGGTACATAGTATGCCATATACTAGGGACTTATAAGGGTACCCCAGAATCCAATCTGTGGTGTACCTAAACTACATGCAATCAATTTAGAGAGAAAGCAGCTAGGCTGGGGTCCTGGACAGCAGGATCCCAGCCAGACTAAGTTGAAAAACAGTGAAGCATGAGCAAAAAGTGGGGGTAACTATAAGAAGCAGATCCTACTCTCCTACACAACCCCCCCAAACGTAAGGACATTAAACCAACCTTGAGCAGTTGAAACTTCATGTTCTAAGTGGAAATATCTGGAGAGTCCATCTGCATTGGCATGGTTACTCCCAGGTCTATGTTCCACTGTATAGTCCACCCTCTGTAGGGAAATGGACCCCCTCAAAAGTTTGGGGTTTTCACCCTTCATCTCTTTTAGCCATAAGAGGGGCTTATGGTCTATCTGAACAATGAAGTGTGTGCCAAACAGGTATGCCCTCAGCTTCTTCAGAGCCCAAACCACAGTAAAGGCCTCCCCCTCAATAGCTGACCAACGTTTCTCTCTGGGCGTCAGCCTTCTGCTTATAAAAGCTACAGGCTGATCCTTACCTTCGTCATTCAATTGTGATAACACAGCCCCTACCCCCAACTCAGATGCATCTGTTTGGACAATGAATTGCTTGGAGAAGTTAGAACTTTGCAGAATAGGATCAGTGCACATGGCCTGTTTCTGGTCATCAAATGCCTTTTGACAGCTAACTGTCCACTGAACTTTCTTTGGCATTTTCTTAGAAGTTAAGTCATTCAAAGGGGTCACTATGGATCTATAACCTTTGACAAATCTTCTATAGTACCCAGTCAGGCCCAAGAAAGCTCTGACCTGAGTCTGGGTGGTTGGAGCAACCCAGTCCATGATGGTCCGGATTTTGCTCTGCAATGGTTGAACTTGGCCTCCACCCACAAGGTGGCCTCTGTATACAACCTGACTCTGCCCTATCTGGCACTTGGTGGCCTTGATAGTTAGGCCTGCTTTCTGCAGGGCCTCCACAACTTTTCTCAGGTGGACCACGTGATCCTCCAAAGTGGAGCTAAAGACAGCAATATCATCTAGCTATGCTGCACTATAGGTTTCCAGGCCTGTAAGGACTTTGTTCACCGACCTTTGAAAAATGGCATGTGCATTTTTCAAACCAAAGGACATCACCACAAATTGGTAGTGCCCACTAGGTGTAGAAAATGCTGTCTTTGGCTTTGCATCATCAGCTAGTCTGATCTGCCAGTAGCCAGTTGTCAGGTCAAATGTGCAGAGAAACTTGGCTGAGGCCAAAGTATCTATAAGCTCATCTGCCCTAGGGATTGGATGGGCATTAGTCCTAGTGACTGCATTGAGCCCTCTGTAGGCTACACAAAACCTCATCACTCTCTTACCATCTTTATTGTGAGGTTTAGGCACTAACAAGTACATGCATCAAACATTTTTGCGAGCGCAAACGATGAGATTCGCAAAAATCGTCTGTTTGCGCCCGCAAAAAGGGCATTTGTGATGCATCAAGTTTCAAGGCACTCGCAATTTGAGAATTCGCAATTAATTGCGAGTTCTCAAATTGCGATTGCACTTTGAAGTGACGATTTCGCTACTAGGGGGCACAAATTACCATGAAGTTGAACTTGATGGTAATTTGTAAAAACTTTGAAAAATGCACTAAAGTGCATTTTTCAAAGATTGTAGGTTACACACACATATGTCCTTGGGACATATGTCTGCGCAACATTTGTGCACAGATCAATTTCAGGGGTGCAACAGGGTGTCCCTTTGACACCCTTGAAATTGCATGCGCAATTTGAGAGTACCAATTGGTACTCGCAAATTGTGCATGCAATTTTCCATTCATTCCTATGGGCCTGTAGGCCCGCAGGAATGAATGGGAAGCCATTCCTTAATTGCGACTCGCAATTTGCGAGTCGCAAATAAGGAATGTGTAGGAATCGCTATTTTTATAGCGATTCCTACATGCATAGGCTTTTGTGAGTCCTTAATTGTGATTCCTTAATAATCGTAATTAAGGACTCGCAAAATCCTACCTTGGTGCATGCGCCTGTAAGACTACTGGACTAGCCCAAGGGCTATCTGAGGGTTCAATAACTCCCAACTCGAACATCTTCTGGACTTCAGCCCTGATGCTGTCCCTGACATGGTCAGGTTGCCTGTAAATCTTATTTTTACCAGACAGACTGTCCCCAGTGTCCACTTCATGAGTGCACCAGGTAGCCTGTTTTGGAGTCAGTGAAAATATATGTTTAAACTGATTGAGAACTTTTCTGCAATCAGTTTGTTGCTGGACAGTGAGGCGGCCTGCCAAGGCTACACCATCAACTGATCCATCATCAGGGTTCTGAGAGAGCAGGCCAGCGAGTGGATCACTCTCTTCCTCCTGTCCCTCATCAGTAGCCATGAGCAAGCCCATGTCAGCCCTGTCAACATATGGTTTGAGCCTGTTGACATGAAGCACCCTATGGGGGCTCCTGGGAGTTCCAAGGTCCACCAGGTAGGTGACCTCTTCCTTTTGCTCAGTTATGGTATGGGGGCCACTCCACTTATCTTGGAGGGCTGCTGGTGCCACAGGCTCCAACACCCATACTTTCTGCCCTGGTTGGTAAACAGTCAGCACAGCCTTTTGGTCACGCCAGGCCTTTTGCAATTCCTGGCTAGCCTCAAGGTTTTTATTTGCCTTCTTCATGTACTCAGCCATCCGGTAGCGGACACCAAGTACATAGTCCACAATATCCTGTTTAGTGGGTTTGAGAGGTATCTCCCATCTCTCCTTCACTAGATACAATGGACCCCTAACTGGATATCCAAACAGAAGTTCAAATGGGCTGTAACCAACCCCCTTCTGTGGAACCTCTCTGTAGGCAAAGAGAAAGCAGGGCAAAAGTATGTCCCGTCTGCGCCTAAGATTTTCTGGGAGACCTTTAATCATGCCCTTGAGGGTTTTGTTGAACCTTTCAAATAACCCATCGCATTGTGGGTGATAAGGGGTTGTGAATTTGTAATTGACTTCACACTCCTCCCACATAGCAGTCAAGTAACTAGACATGAAGTTTGCATCTCTGTCTGATACCACCTCCTTAGGGAAACCCACTCTGGATAAGATTGCCAGGAGGGCCCTTGCCACCACAGGTGCTGTGATGGTCCTAAGGGGAATAGCCTTTGGATACCTAGTGACATGGTCCACCACCACCAGTATAAAACTGTGCCCAGATGCTGTTTGAGGATCCATGGGACCACCTATATCAATCCCAACCCTCTCAACGGGAACCCCCATCACAGGTAGTGGCATCAGCGGGGTCTTTGTTGCACCACCTGCCTTACCACTGGCTTGACAGGTGACACAGGAGCGACAAAACTTGGTGTCTTCAGACATGTGAGGCCAATGAAAGCGAGGGACAAGTCTGTCCCAGGTCTTGTTTTGGCCTAGGTGACTTGCTAAAGGGATGTTGTGTGATAGTGTCAATAGGAAGGCCCTAAACTTCAGAGGTTTAACCAACCTCCTGGTGGCTCCAGGTTTGGGGTCTCTACTCTCTGAGTATAGTGTCCATCATCCCAATAGATCCTATGGGATCCACTAGCACTCCCAGCAGCCTCAGCAGCAGCTTGCTGTCTAAGGGGTTCAAGAGAGGGGCAGCTCAGATGCTCCTGGCTCAGATCTGCCCTGGAAGGGCCCCCTGACCCCAAGAACTCAACCTGATCAGGTTCAAGCTTATCTGGGACAGTTCCTTTGTCAGAACTGAGATCAGTTCCCTCAAGAGACTGGTCTGGATTCTGAGTCAGGGGAGCAGACACTGCCTTACCCCTACTGCTCCTTTTCTTGGAAGGCACCTGGTCCCCTTTTCCAAGATCCAGGGCCTATTCCGTGGTAGACATTCTTGCCTGTGACCTGGTCATAGCAAACGCATCTGCAGGGATTCCCAACATTTCTGCATGATTCCTCAGCTCCACTTCAGCCCAAGCGGAAGTTTCTAAATCATTGCCTCTTTTCCATTTATCAAAGGCTCCTGTCTGTATTTGCCCACATTACTGGGACTGACAAATACGAACGCAATATCCTTGCCCCATTCACAGATCAGTACAGCCTGAGTAGGAACTCTGACTAGGCCAGAGTCCAACTCAGATCCCAGGGTTAACCCTACTACACCCTTATTCTGAGTACCACCACTTGGAGCTGAACTAGGGGGAACAGATGCCTTAGGGGCAATGGTGGCTGGAGTTGAGTCCTTGGACTTGGTAAATCACTTGTCCAATGGGTCTTCTGTTTATAGATTTGACACCATGGTTTCTTCTTGCCTTTTCCCTTGTTGGATTGTGACTCCCCACCAGATGCAGATTTTTGGGGCCCTTGAGAAGACTTCTGGTCTTTACCCTTCTCCCCACCCTTATCAGAGTTTTTAGAATCCTGCTTCTTGCGAGTCACCACCTTGGTTCTGAACCTTCTGCCTCACTCTGGTTCTGACCAATTTGTCTGCCTTCTGGCCCAATTCTTGGGGAGAGGTCAGATCAGAGTCCACCAGGTACTAATGCAACAGCTGATTTTGACAATTATTAAGGATCTGCTCCCTCATAATTAAGTTGTACAATCCTTTAAAATCACACACCTTACTGCCAAGTAACCAGACCTCCAGAGCCTTAGTAGCACAATCTACAAACTCAACCGAGTCTTGAGTCTGTGCCTTTTGGGTATCTCTGAACTTCAACCTGTACTGTTCAGTGGTTAAGCCAAACCCATCAATCAGAGCACTCTTCAAGACTGCATAATTACCAGCATCCTCTTCTCTAACAGTGAGGAGCGTGTCTCTACCTTTGTCTGCAAAGGAGAGCTACAAGATTGCGGCCCACTGCCCCTGGGGGACCTTCTGTACTTTACAAGCCCTCTCTAGTGCAGTTATCCATTTGTGGATGTCATCCTCACTCTTGTAGGGAGGGACAATCTTGTTCAGGTTCCTATGGTCATGAGTATGCTCTCTACCTATAGGGACACTGTTGCTCCCACCATGGGGCTCTAGCCCCAACCTTTGTGAAGCTCTCTGGAGCTCCAGGGATTCCCTGTCTAATGCCAATTGCTCTCTCTTGATTCTGAGCTTAGCTCTGTCAAACCCAAGCAGTTGGTACTTCTTATCATGAGAGGACTCCCTTTCCCTAAAAGTAGAGGTCCTATGAGAAACAGAGGTCCCTACAGAAATACCAGAATGATTAGATTCCTGAGAAGGAGATCTAGATCTTCTTGGTAAGCTGCTAAACCTTCAGGAAAGATTGGATTGTCCAGGGTAGAATCATCTTGATCCTCCTGGTCAGCTTCAGTTCTAGGTTCTGGGTGTTTTGTCTTCCTGGCATTTCCTCTTCTGCTGTCCCACCCAACTTGCCTGCCTCCTCAGACCCTGGGGTCTTTCTAAGGTCATCTAAATGCAAAGCCTCTATGAGGCGTTGAGTTCTAGGGTTTTTCCCTGTCTTCAATTTTCTAGATGCACACATGTTTCTCAATTCCTGAATTGAGATATGGTCATATTTGTTGATCAATGAGCCACTGGCTTCTGCTCTTAAAGACATACTTGTGTTATGTGGTGTTGCACTTACCTAACCTAGTGGGAACTACTAAACTCTCTTGAGTTGGAGAAAAGGTGTGCTAGGCCCTTGACACCCAACTCTAAATTCAGTAGAACTTACTTTATTCTAGTCTTGATTTATATGTACCTATGTGCCTATAGTAGTTTTAAGTTAGTCACTCAATGAGATTATCTGGTAAAGCAATAGCAAGCTTGAATCCCAACCACTGCACACCAATGTGACAAGTTGGCCTGGTATATGCTAGTGAGCACCTTGCACAAGTCCAAACGACCCTTATTGATGATTAGGTTAAAGACAACCTTTATTGAAGCTATCCTAGTGGTAGCTGTGGAGAGCAGCCTTCAGGTTAAGTCTCAAAGGAATGTAAAGCAGCTTGGTTTACCAGATTATAACCTCCTGAATGACCATATGAAAGGAGAACCACACAAGGTATATATAAAATATATGTATTT
The DNA here is from genome assembly GCF_964204655.1 of Triturus cristatus. Taxonomy (NCBI): domain Eukaryota; kingdom Metazoa; phylum Chordata; class Amphibia; order Caudata; family Salamandridae; genus Triturus; species Triturus cristatus. The sequence goes on from NC_140582.1 coordinate 1,248,348,026, forward strand.
ATTACTAAACACTCTCTACTAACTTCTTTATGGTAGTGTTTGACAGATGTCTAGCACGCATTCTTCACCGCAAAGCAGGCAGCGCAGAACAGGTAAGATGCAATCTTGCCAGATTGGTCTGAATGACAGAAACCTTGTGGTATTCAGTTCTCGTAGGTGAGGTAACCCCAATAGTTGTACTATGCGCTCAGGACACTTCCTTTCCAGGAGAATTCTCCAAGGTGCTGGGAGTGACGCTGGTGGATTGGCTTGCCATAGCGTAGCAGTAGGAATAAAAAAAGGATTCTTGCAACGAGTGCTAGAATTAGCGGCAGACCACCAAACACCGAGTGCATGAAGTTTGGAATGATTCCGAGGACTGCTTGAAAAGGTGTTAACAGTCCCGAATATACGGTCTTAAATACATGCACAATACCGCTCGTATCAGATATGTTTAAGATACGTCCCAACATTTCTGTGAAATGTGTAGGGCAATTTGTCCTTAACAGAGCCTGTATCTCAGCCGAAGTCCTTGCGACTTGTAGATCATAGGCTTTTTGGCCGAGGTCAAAGGCACGGTTTGTTGCAAAATAATGGATTTTATTCTGCTTAAAGTATCAATTCGTATAGAAGAGATGTTCAGTGAAGGCCATAAAGGCGACTCCCTGACTGTGTCTATTTGGGGGAACAAGACTTGTATACAGCAAGTGACCCTGGAAGTAAACGTTACTAGATATGGGATACCTGGCAACATGCCACAACAGCTCTGATCATTCAACATGAGGTAACTCTCATTTGAAAGTTGTCCAAACGTTAGATTAATCTCAGTGGCAGGTGAAGCTTGCAGGTGGCAGGATAAATTTGCAGTGGAACCGCTACAAGCCCCGTGTAAACTAATATCTTGACATATGAGTGAACCTCTCAGTGCATTTTTACAGTGTGTACCGCTAATAAACACTTCACGCCCCCCACTCCAACATCATATTTACCTACGGGCATGGAAGGCTATACTGAAAATGGAAAGTTGTAACAGGCAGAGTTATTTTGCCATGTATGATCCATTCTGTAGCTGGTTTTTCTGCTACCGTAAATGGCAATTTTTCCAGTCGTTCAATGCTCACCACTGTATACTTCGCTCCCCTTTGTGCCAGTTCAATCTGTTTATCAGTGAGATTATAATCAGAAAACAGAGAAGACGTGTTGATGAAATGCCAAGGCACATAGCCTGCATGCAGGTTTTGTAGCGTCCAGCTTAATGACAGAATAGAACGTAATTGAGACTAGCCTTGACGCAGCAGGACCAAATCTCGTTCCACGATGTCTATAGCAGAGGATACAATGTCGCCCAATGAATATATCCTGGATGACAGAGTCGTTAACTCATTGTCGACCACAGCGAGAGATTTCTCTAAATTAATACGATCAATTTCTCGTATTCTTTCTGCTGCGTCTGCTTGGGTAACCTTCCATATTTCACTATAAGCAGCATAGATGCTGGCATATATGAAATGTTTTTGACGCAGTTTACTTGGACCTAGCAAGATTTCCCTTAGGTTTGCATCTTCTTTAGGTAAAGATAAGTGTTGTTTCACATCCTCTAGTGTAGATGTCTGTAGCAGTCAAGGCATAATTTTCCTACACTGTATGTTGTTACTACCCTTGGATGCAGTCTTTGAACATAGCGTGGGTCTGGTCTATTGATTGTTAAACCTTGTGTTTTTGTCAGGAATCTTTCTTGACAGATGTTTGTGTCTGTGGGCAAGAGCAACCATGCTTTCCATTCGGAATCTGATCTGTTGTTTTGTAAAATAGTATGTACTTCGACCACCCACTGTGTAGTGCTATTACTTTCAGGTTTAGGTATGGATGGTGTGTTCATGTCTTTGATCTTGGCTAACACTAGGCAAGACGTTTGTTGGACAGTGTCATTCAAAAACATTATCTGCCGTGAGATTTTGCAGGCTCTAAACAAAGCTTCTATCCCCTGGACTTGCCAATCTTTTGTACCCCAGACAGATCTTGTGTCAATTGTGTCTTTCCAAAAGTCGAAACCCTGTCTAGACAGTTGGGCAATAAAGGCTGCAGAATAAATTTGTTTCATATTAGTTAACATATTTTTCGTTCCTGATTTGTTCACATTTTTAAAGTAAAACGTTTCTGGATTGGATATATTGTACCCTGAAAAATATGGAAACTTCATTTCAAACGTTTTTGAGCTACCCCTTGATGGTGTAGGACAATGTTCCCATTGGTTATACATAAATCAATTTCTAGGTGTTTGCAGATTTATGCAAGAAATGATGACCATAGTGGTTGTAACAAAAAAGCTGTTCATAGTCTGTTGAACCCTCTAAGTATTCATGGTTAGAGAATGCAGCAGATCTTTCTAGATCAGACATCATGTTATTAACAGTCTCAAAGTCCCAATCATCAGAATAGGTACTGGAGGTAATAAAGTCACTTAATGATATCTTGAATAAGTGTGGAATCTTCAAAGGTTCCGATGGACCGAATATATCATAATCCGTTTTGTCCCAAACTATACCATCTTGTATAGGAACGGCTGTGATGTTCACTGCTGACAAGTCTCTTGCTTCACAATGGGATGATTTGTGTGGTTTCAAGTAAGTTCACATGTTTATTTTCTGTGTCCAAATGAATATATCTTCCATCTATCAACATACTCAGAATTATTACCAAAGCTAGCCAAAGAAGAAAGAAAAATATTCCAGAATCAATCCATAGTTCAATCCATGGTGAAACCAGATAAGTCTTTTTCACGTGTTGAAAAAAGTTGTGTGTTTGTTCTTTGAAAGTTCTTTTAGCTGGTGTCGTTTCAGGCTCGCTGGGATCCTCAGAAAACGTATCAAAGTTAATGAAATAGCCAGAAGCAGTTCTGTCAATGGTTGAAATTGCATCAGGATTTGTTGGAATCGCTGGAACCAGTTGATCACTTGCTACGTTGGTGTAGAGAGGTGTATCAGGACGAACTGTTATTTGGGTTTCAAGAGGAACGAGTTCCATAGCATTGTTGCTTAGTACTTCATTTCTAACTGTTGGATTCTCAATGGTGATGAGTCTTTCAGTTTGAACCTCTTGGATAGTTGCTAGAGTGAATCTGCTATTTGGTCGGAGTCCACTTAGCCTGCTGTTCAATATTGGCCACATAGTGTGGTTTGATGAGGTCGATGGACACAAATCTTTTCTCCTTTTTACCAGCAAGGGGCGGCAGAAGTACAGTTCTTGATCCATGGATTTCTAGGACAGTTACTGGTTGTCTGTAAGAAGGCCCAAATTCCTTCTTGTCCGCGATCTTTTCTCTGACTAGATCCCCAAGCTTTGGGATCCAGACAGGCCTTGCTGGGACGGATGGATTATCCCCAGTGGTGGTTGGCTTCAGGAACACGTTGCTTTGTTTCGATCTTAGTTCATTTAAGTCCTGTAAAACAGCCAAACGATCTTTGATATCAAATGGTTTATTTTCCACCACTGTGCCTTTACATTTGAGATCAGGAACCCACATTATTGTCCCAAATAGGACCTCATAAGAAGTGACCCCCCTAGAGAACTTCTTGGCAAATTGTTTAATGAGCGTTGGACCCCATAAAGATGTTTGACCCACCCATCACCCGAACCTAATACCCTAGCTGTTATAGACCGTTTTATGTCCCGTTTTTTTCTTTCCACAACCAAATTTCCCTCAGGATGGAATGGAGAAGAGTACCGCAATGCAACGCCCAAACTGGCCATGGCTTCTTTGTAAGCCCGAGAGCTAAACGCAGGGCCCTAGTCAGAGTGTAATGTGCCTATTGCGTATGTGCCGATAAAGACTCGCAAATCTTTTATAACAGTTTGAGCGTCAGCCGAGCACTAAGGCCACATCCATAGGAACCTTGAGCACGAATCTACTGCGACCATGATGTATCTATAGTTACCATCCCTTTACAAGGGACCGCAGGGATCCAGGTAAATGCAAGATAATGGTTTATCTGAAATTAACAGGGGCGTCTGCGCAGGACGTTTCACTGTAGGGACTTTCTTCTTTTGGCATATTTCACATTCCAAAACATCGTTTTTGGTCTCTTTCCTAATGCCAGGCCACCAATATCTCTGTTTTAATAACGATACTGTGGCGGAAACACCTGCATGGGCAGAGGCTATCCCTTCATGTGCTGCTAGGATTAGTCCTAATCTACGTTCCATGTTTGGAATTACCCTATCCCCCAGTCCAGGGATTCGAGCAAACAGAACGTTGTTCGCATCAATTATATACAAGTATTTAAGTGGAAATTTTTTAGGTAAAGTTGCACCACTGCCTTTGCTTGAAGCATTGACAGCCAACAATATCTCACTGTCTATTTTCGTTTTTGAACGAGTGATCGCAGCTACGGAAGCCGTTTGCACAGCCCCCTTCGCGGCTTCATCAGCCAATGAATTCCCTGCAACGTGAACGCCATCACGTTGATGACTCAGCGTGTGTATCAGGTGAGTGTTTTGTAGTCCGCAACTGAACCACTTGTTCCCAAAGCGTTTTATGCTTGATTGTGCCACCTTTTGCATCTTTGAAACAATTTTGAAGCCAATTCTGTAAATATTCATTATATGATTGAACACAGTAAAAAGAATCGCACACTATAAGTGTGGGGAATTCGCGATTCGTATTTTCAAGTGCCAATTTGAATGCTTGTAGTTCAGCTCGCTGAGCTGTACAATCTCCTAGAGATTGTGTTTTAGTGACCATCGGTCGGAATTTACCATTGCGCATACGACCTTTAACGATCGCGCAGGCTGCACTGTAAGCTTGCTTACTTTCCGTAGCGGGTTGTGCTGATCCGTCAGAATGAATTATGAATTCATACTGGTCAAGAGGGAGAATCTCAATAGGCAGAGGACATTCGTGTTCGTCTTGCAGGAATGCTTGTGTTTTTAAGTAAGGATCAAAAACATATTCAACATCTGTTGCAGCAAGAGAATTAACCCATTGTATCTATCTTGGATGTAAAGCTTTTGCATTTGGAATGTTCGCTTTTGTTACCGCCTCTAAGGCTGGTACTGGAGTCACGATAATAATGCGTTTCCCCTGTGCTAGAGCTCTTTCTTTTGCTACAGCGGTTTGAACTGCTGTCAGAATTTTTTCTGTTGAAGTGAAGTACATTTCCTCTTGTGTATACAAATGTAATATGTATGCAATTGGTACTTTTTCACCTTCATTAAAAGTTAAGTAAGTGAATCCGCATTGACACAAAATTATTCGGATCACTAAATTGCGTATATTTACACGTGTTTGTAAGTGATTTGTTGCTAACAAGTCAGCTTGTAGTGAACGCAGGATATTTGTGTGGTCCTGTGTCCAATCTTTGATTTTGAAATCAGGTTTGATTAATTCGTAGAGAGGTTTAACCCTTTCTGAGTAATTTGGAATGTAAGTTCTTCCAAACTTCAGGAAACCTAGAATCGACTGTAAATTCTTCAGCGTTTTTGGAGGTTGGAGCAGCGCACACTTTTCTAAAAAGTTCGCTGTCAGGCTTTTGCCATCACTTGATAGTGCCTATCCTAGGAAAAGGACATTGAGATGGGCAATTCTAGATTTTTTTAAATTAAATTTGTAGCCGTCAGAAGCGAAGACCAATATAATGGTATTCACTCTGTTCAAGTGCCTATCCAGGTCATCGTCTGTCAGATAAATATCATCGACATATGACAATGCCTCGTCATCATAAATTTGTAGTAACTCTGTTACTCTTGCTGAGAATAACCCCAGGCTGTTCTTGAACCCTTGTGGGAATCGACAGAATTGACAATGGGTTCCCATTATTGAGAAAGCTGTCAAGTACCTACTTTCAGGTGCTATGTTTTGACAAAAGAAACCATTTGAAATATCCAATGTGGTTCTATATTTTTTACGCATAAAATTATTCATTTATGCTGTGCTGTGTGCATTTTGCACAGCAAATGTTTTAGAACAAGTGTTCAGGTGTCTGTAATCCAAAACTAGACAATATGTAATGTCTGGTTTGGAAACAGGAAACAAAGGATTGTCCATTAATGAATTGCATGTTTCAATCACCCCTTGGTATTCAAGTTGATCTAAGATCTCCCTGACCTGTTTTTTAGCTTCTTGCTTAATTGGGTATTGCCTTTGTCCAGTAGGTTGACATTTTAATTGGATTTTATGGTGAGGTGAGTCCTCATCCCCTCCTACATGATTTTTGTATAATGCTGGGGCCTGGGCTACTGCCCATTTCCTGGCATAAGTATATTTAAAATGTATAGGAACATGGTTGCAGGCTGTCATAATGATGTCTTTGCCGTGTGGGCACTCCCTGACAAATTGTGGTGGCCTGTCTTTTTCTGCTAGAAGTATATCATAACCCCTTGAAAGCTTCTCCCAAAAGAGTGCTTTCACTTTTCTTGGTATGTCTCCCTCCATATGGAGTGTTATCTCATATAACTTTTGTGGAGAACTAACCCTGGTGTCTACAGTTTCAACTGTTATGTATTCATTCAAGTCCACTATCTCCAGAAGTTCATTCAGGTTCTAGCAAGCTATTGTTACTTCTGCTGCACTGTCCAGCATTGTCTGAGCCCATTCTCCGTTCTTGAGTGTTGTCCTCAGGATTTTCGGCATGTCTGATCTTCATACCTGCTACCTTTTTCTTGGTGAATTGAGGTTTTGGTTTGTTTTTCTGAACGTGTTGATCGTCTCTGGACTTCACGCGTTCTTCTTTGTGATCTGACCGTCCTCTTCTTTCGGATGTCTGTGAAGATGTCTTAAAGGTATGAGAGGAACGTGTATCAGTATCTTGATACCTGTCAGGTTTTTTCAAATTATCCCTATTCCTGAGGTTATACCTCCTTTCAGAGTGCTCCTTTTGAGGAGACCTACCTCGGGATTGAGAACGTTTCTCTTTTGAATGTTGTTTTTTGTTTTCCCACTTCTTTTTAGAAGATGTAGGATTGTGTTTAATTGAGTCTTTTTCAGGACCCTCAGACAGTTGTGGTTTCCCACCTAAACTGTCTCTGCCTAATTCTTCATAGGATTTTCTATTAGTCTGGGTAGTTCATGTTGATGTTCTGTTACATCAAATTCCCTTAATTTCTGGTGGATCCCCACTGATGCTACCTCCCCTTTAATATTAGAAAATATTATTGTTGAGACCTGGTCAAAGTTTTCCAGTAATTCCATACCTAAGTTCAGAGCAGGCTCTGCCCCGTATTCATTTTGAATTTGTTTCAGGAGATCAGGTGTTACCGCAATAGACGGTACATCATGTGTTTTGGTATAGATGGCAGCAAAGACTGTGCCCCAAGTGGTGCAGTCGTCCAGATGTGGTGTGATCCCCATAGGTAGACAGATTGTTAGTATTCTGTGTTTCTCATAAGGGCAAGTATTAGGAAATATTGCTTCAATTTGAGTAATTGTTTGAGCTATTCAGAATGGAATTTGTTCACGTTTTGTGGGCATTTTACCCATGACTGTGTGTAACGTCTGTGGAGTAATTTTTAGAGTATTCCCCTGATGAGGGGTCTGATTTGGAATGGTTTTTGGTGGTTGGACTGTGAAAGTCCGCATCACATATTGGACTAATTATCTGTAAATTTTGATTTGCTACTTGAGTTGGGCAAGTAATTCTACGTTTGATATTTCTTCAATGTCAGGATGAGGTGTGTAGCCGGCTAAAATCGGCCATGTTGCTCCTGGTCTACCTAGTGGACCGAGCCTGGTAATGTGATTGTAATGTTTTAGGGCGCCTTTAAACCAGAGCTGATGCTCCTGGTAGGTGAGTGGAATTTCAACATCTTTGAAGGGAATGTATTCCTCAGGTGGATCATCTTCTTTGAAGAAGTGAAACACATGTGTTACTGGATTTGATTCTGGGAATGTAATCCACAAATAGAATACCTCTGTCTGAAAAGATTCATGTGCCTCTATCACAAAAACTGCTCTACCACCTATTGGTGTTAGGCCATGTTTAATAAGTTTTAGAGTGATGGCTCTCCTTAAATTTGGATGGATGTGTATAACACCCTCATCGGTTTCATTTAAACCTGTAGGATTAAAGGCTGCTACGACTTGGTCAGCCGCAGCCTCTGTATTATCCCCGTTCTGGGACATTGTTTAATGAAAAATATAGAACAAGTTGTAAGGCAACAAAGATAAGGTGCACAATATTTTGGAACACTGTATCCTTCAACGTTGAACAAACCAAACAGCTAATACATAGGATTCTCGTCCTACTCAGCTATGGCGGATATTATCCCTACCCACTCCAGACGTCTTATGGAGTATTATGAGCAGGGGTCTCTGAGAAAAGCACGACTGAGTTACTTCAGTATCTAGTGTTAAATTAGTGCCTTACCAAACGTTGGGCGCCATGTAGTGTAGTTCCTATTTCCCTTATAGGCTTTGCGCATTGGAATAATATACACTATAGTTTTTGCATAGGACTGAGGTCAGTATCGAGTACATTAAACTTAATTACTTGTGTGTGCCAGCTAACTCAGAGGTCACTAGAAATTTCTCGAATAAACAAGAAGGTATTAGTTTCTGACAACCACATAAACATGACAACTTTGTTTCCCTTAGAATCGGAACGCGTTTCTGAATCGCCGGAAACAATAGATAACAGTTTCACTCAGTCAATTGTGCATGCTTAGTTTCTCCAGAGGTACACAGAAATAGAAAAATGGGTGTTTCAATAAAAGGGTTTATTGAACAGTCTTGTTTCTCGTGTAAGAGATATGAGCTGTTACGATCATTAGACAGAAAGCAAAATACAATACGCATAGCGTAAGCAGTAAGAAGAATAGCATTGTCTTTTAGCTCTGACATATATTCATATATACATACATAAATGACACAGGCTAAAATGTGAATACTCGTCTGATGCTTCTAAATAGTCCTACCCCGGTGTACCTAACCTAAGTGTGGTGCGAGGTAAAAGTAGGTGCTGTTTAAATCTGGTATGCCAAGAGTCCCTCTAGGTTCTAGTCAGCTCCATACCTTTAGAATGAGCGAGGTGGGAAACTCTATTCGGGTCTCAAACTCTAACACCCCGCGAAGGGAGTCAGAACACTGGAAGCTGGATTCTCTGCGAGCAGGGATGACAGCGTCTGGTCAGTGGGTCAGGCTGGGATATGGTTTCTTCCGGACTTGCCGTGGCGAACCGCACAGTCAAGTCGTGCAGTGTAACCACCGTGCCATGCCGTGGTTTGCCATGGTAAGGGAAGGTATATTTATACCTGGAAGGTATTTAGGAATGCTATCATTGACGTAAAGTCGGGCAGAGGAAGACGTCATGGATGAACCCCTAAGGAATAATAGTTCATACATAATAGATGAGTTCTTGGAGAAATCAATAATCCTAGATAGGGAAAGTCCCGTTCGGCTTAAGGGTCTGGTTTCTCAGAACTTGTTGTGACGTGGGATGGATGGATGTAGGTGACCATGCCTGTATTTGGTTAGCATGGCTCATGCCTAAATAAGGGCTGGGATTCTATGCCTAAATAAGGGCAAAACGAGTTGTGCCTATATAAGGACATGATTCAGGGAAACCTATTTACGGGTATTTAAATCGAAACACAACAAGGGCTGTTGGAGGAATAAAGATATGACCAAATGGAAGTTACCTACAGCCTACTTATACCCCATGATTCACATGGCACATGGGCCGGCACATGTTGGATGGAGCATCCTCAATGGCAAAACAACTTATGCAAGTTTGGGATCATCCTGATATTGCCGGCACTGCTAAAAAGATGGTCCAGTCTTGTTTGGTTTGTCTTCAGTATAATCCTGGAAAAGGAACGCGAACTCCAACAGGAGGGTTTGAGACACCAACTGCACCTTTGAGGTCCTGCAAATGGACTACATTCAGTTTGAGTGCAGTAATAATCTGAAATATGTCCTGGTGGTGGTTTGTCCCTTCAGTAAATGGGTGGAGGCGTATGCTACGAAGGATAATACAGCTTTCACGAGAGCGAAAGTTCTCCTAAAGGAGTTCTTTCCTCGATTTGGCATTTGTCGGGTCTTATGGAGAGACAATGGACCTCACTTCATTGAGCAAGTTGTCGAATATGTCATGAAAAGGTTAGGGATTAAGCAGAAATTTCATGACGCTTTTCACCCAAAATCAGCAGGCTTGGTGGAGCGTTACAATTCCACGCAGAAAGAGACTGTTTGAGCCGCTGTCCTGGGTGGTTAAAGACTGACTACAAAGGGGGGTAGCCTTTTAGTGACTAATTGTCTTAACGTTAGTGAAGAAACCAACGCCTGCCCAGGACCTTAGGGCACCATCTGTTTTGTTGTTCACCGACGAAATGAACATGCTTGAGGAGAAGAAACTGGATGCTGCAAAAGTCTGTAGTAAAAATATAATGCTCGCGATTGGACTAACTTTGACTGTTGTCATCATTGCTGTTATTATGTGGATTGTGGAGGAAGTTGCTCCAGGTTGAAACTGCTACTACTCCTGTACCCACCGAACATTATTATTTTACTCTTCCCTATCATGAGAAGAAACACCATATGTCATATCTGAATAACACTTTCATACAAATGTTGCATCATACTCACAATACTACAAACACTACCAACTGCTGGGTATGTGGAATGATGCCAGCCCATCAGAAGAAGGGAGGAACGCCTCTCATTCCCTTGCCATTCTCGCATAATGGCTCCTGTAGAGCCTGGGTCGCACTGTTGTGGGCCTCTGAAATAGCTAATATTACTCTAGCTGATGTAGGAGGACTTAATGCAAAACGTAATAAAGTTTGTTACCCCGATGAGGAAGGGGACCCACGAGCCAAAGGAACTGTATGGGAAATGGAGGAGCATCGCAAAGGAAATTCCTCCACACGTTATGTTTCCCCAACACTTGAACGGCCAAGGGTAACGGGCCTTTTGTTATTGCTGTTACAAGAGCCCGAGCAAATCTTTGTGTGAGCAGTTTTGGTAGTATTCCAGTGGGAAAAAGTGACTGTACCACAGTATTGAACATTACTGGAACAAACAATAGCAGTTTCCTGTCCTCACACAACACTTATTTCGTTTGTGGGAGTAAAGGCTACTACCATCTACCAATTGGATGGTCTGGAACTTGTTATGTATCTTTCTTGCTTCCTCCTGTGTTCCTAGTACCTGCATCTTATCATAAAGATCAAAAACTGTTTAATGACATTTCTTTGAACCGATTCAAAAGAACTATAAATAATGATTAAGTGGATCAAACTGACACTGCATTACAGCAATATGTTGACTTTAATTTGGGACTCTTTTTCTTTGTTGGTGCGGCTTTAAATAGTAGGAAGATTAGACGCCTAACCCGTGTAGTAGAGGCTGTGACTAACAAGACAGCAATGGGGCTGGGGAATATTACAGAAGACCTCCAAATTACAATGACTTTGCAAAACCGAATAGTGCTAGACGTGGTTCTAGCTGATCGTGGTGGAGCATGTCGCATTATCGGGAGTAGCTGCTGTGTTTTTATCCCTGAGCATGCCCCTTCCGTTTATGATGCCATTTCCAAAATGCATAAAATAGCCACTGAGATACATCAAGATTCAGAAACATGGACTTGGGCTGGATGGTTCTGGAATGTATTTTCCGTATGAGGATTGAAAATATTATCAGCCTTGTTCATAATTTTGCAATTCTCTTCTCTTGTTGTTTATGTATCCAACGCGGGCCGATGCTTTGTTCCCTCTGTATTTCCACTTGTACTACTTGTCTACCATCTAAAACGAATGTCCAAAATGTAAATGCCCATTTAGCAATAGACCGAGAAGTCAGGGATATGATGCTGATTGATATACATGATATTTATTGTACCCCTTTTAAAGCATAAGAAAATGTCTTAGCTTATGCTAAAAGGGCCGTCTGTGGAAAACATGTAATATTTTACTTAGCATAAGCAACAGCCATTTTGGCTATGGTGTCCATTTAAGCTTCTTTCATAATTATTTCCACTCTGCTTGTGTTATCTATTTTTGTTGACTTCCTGACTCAGCTAAAGCAATGTGCGTGCTGAGGGTTTATGGTTGTCAGTGCACCTGGTCTCAGATGTTAACTGTCGACCATTTACTGCGGCTATAAGCATTCCTGCTCCCCCCTCCCACTTTGCTGACCACATGGTTTTTCATCTGCCCTTGTTTGCTGATAGCTATTCCTAAAACGTGTTCTTCCTATTTCTGTTCACATGCTTACATAGCAGAAAACCTGTATAAAAGACCTGTGTTCTGTGACTTCAGTGTACTACCTCATGAAGCACTTGAGAGTGCTGTGTGGATGTTGTCCCACTCATGAGTGGTTAATAAACTTGTTATTTATTCCAACTCCAGTGCTGATCTCTATTCTGTTGGTCTTTGAACCCGTGGACAAAAGGGTGATCCTGCACCAGTGTACCCCTAAAAAGGTACATTTTTACAATGCAGCAGACTGGAAGGGAGACAAAGTCAGGCCCAAACAAAGTCCTGCGAAGTCCAGAGTGCCCAGACGGTAGAAGAAGAAGTGGTGTCTGTTCTGAATCTTGTCTCACGATGAATCTAGGGACCTACACCCAGGTAAGCCCTTAAGTAACCTATGGAAAGGGTTGGGACGATTAAGGGGACCCTCCCAGGGGAGGGTCTGGGCAGGAAGGAGGTTACTCCCACGTCTTTTGTCCAGTTTTGCGCCACAGCGGGAGCCAACGGCTCCCAGGACTGGTTTGAACTGGGCTATGCACGGGGACACCAAATGTGCCCCTCATGCAGAGTGGCACCGGCAAGCGCACCCACCATACAACACAACCCTAAATCCTGTCTGGGAGGTGGTCACACATCCCCGTGACAGGATGCCTATTGTTCTGCCTTCCCCTGGTTGAGCTTGGCTCAGCAGCAGGAAGGCAGAATTGTGTCTCTGGTCGTTAGCACCATTTTATGCTGTCTGGGTCAAGAAGGCCGGTACCGCGAACACTGAGAGCCTAACGGAGGGCTCTTCCAGTGCTTGCAATCATACCTCCCACAAAGTTTACGATGTGGGGGTATGATTCCAACATGTTTGATACCAAACATGATAGGATTCGTTACAGCCAGTTTCGAGATGGTCAAAAATCTCCGCGAGCACGCAGAGTTCCGGGAACACGCGGAATTGCTTGTTCTTCCAGTTCGCTATGCTTTTTTCCTGTACGCAAATGCTGTTTGCGTGCTCGGGGGGGGGGGGGAAATATCTTGCGAACACGCATTTTGAAAGCGCGAACAAGCAAAAAATTCCGCCAAGCCGCGGAATTTTGGGCAATTTCGCCTTCTCCGCGGAATGCGAAATTACCCAAATTCCGTTAGCGGAATGGAATTTACCGCCCAGGCCTAATAATTATGCAGTGCCCCTCAATATAGTATATGGCTGCTTGACTGACAACCCACTCCCATGGGTGGCATAATACATGCTTCAGCTCATGGGAGACCTCTGGGGTACCTATGCCTTGGGTACATGGATACCATATACTAGAGACTTTTAAGGGTACCCCAGTATCAAATCTGGGGTCTACCTAAGTACGGAACATAACCATTTAGGGAGAAAGCAGATAGACTGGGGTCCTGATTAGCAGGATCCCAGTCAGACAAGTCAAATACAGCTTAGCACCAGGCAAAAAGTGGGGGTAACGACAGAAGCAGATACTACTTTCCTACAGAGCCCTTCCGGGGAGGTGTGGGGGTGTGCACAGCCCTCCACGTACGTCATTCCATTTACCCCAAACCTTAACCCAGTTCACAAGGCAATCTCTATTAGTATAAACTGTCTTTTCTGCCACCATATATGTGTCCATATCCTTTTACCAGTCTTTGAAGCTTGGAGACACTGCCGCTCCTAAATTTCAAGCTATATTTTGTTTGGCGACAATCAGCCCCAACGTCATCCAGATTCTCCCCATTGCTGTAATAGTTAATTCTTCCCAGCTATTCAGGAGGCACCATTTTGGCGTTGGAGTTGTCATCGCCTCCCAAACCTTATTCATTTTAGTTATCACTGCCTTCCAATAGGGTTGTATGATAGGGCATTCCCAAATAATATGAAAAAAGGTGTCCTTTTGATTACACATACGGTGACAGTTCCCAGTTTGTGTTCTACCAATTTTTAAGAATGTAGTGCAGGCGTAGTAAACCCTGTGTAATATCTTAAGTTGGATCAACCTAAATCCTGCCTTAATAGCAACCCCTCTAGGTGAGGCTCACGCCTCCGACGATTCATCATCATCTAGGCCTCCAACATCTAGTGACCATTTTTCCAGTAGTTGTAAGAGTGTGTCGGGTAGGTTGTTCGTTTTGTATATGTGAGTGAGGTCGCTTTGCAGTTCATATGTCCATCAAGCAGTTGGTCTTCAAGTGGGGAGTACTCTGGAGGTTTGTCTCCCGTGGGGATTACGGCTTGCAATGCATGTCTAATTTGCAGGTATCGGAAGGATTCTGAGTCTGCCAGATTATAATCCCTCTGGAGGTCTGCAAAAGAGAGTACTGTGCCCCGCACCCACAGGTCCCCAATTTTTGATAGGCCTATGAGGTCCTATTTATCTAATCCCGGATATCTTCCTAATGTCCCTAAGGCCTTTGTGTCCCACAAGGGGGTAGACGGTGTCAATTTGCTTTCCCAACCATACATTTTATAGGCTGTGTGCCAGGTTTTGATTGTAATGTTTGTGGGGTTCTGTAGCTGTGAATTCGGAGGCGACATATATAGGGCTCTTAGGTATCTGCCAGGAAGCATCATCCAATGGTCCATCGTGTTCGAATGTTCGTTGTCCGGTAAGTTTACCCACTAGTTGATAGAGGTTCGTTGTGCGGCCCAGTAATACCTGTGTATATCGCAGTGGCGTAATGAAAGCTGAGGGGGCCCCCCTGCAATGTACACGGAGGGGCCCCCATTCCGGATTTAATCCGGAGCTCTAAGGCTTGAGTACTGCATAGCAGCCAAGGTTTCAGATTGCTTATGTGTGACATTTCCATAATTTCGGTGTAATTATGAGTGACATTCAACGACTTGAGTGACATTTTCTCATGAGCAAAATCAAGCAATGAAGACAAGGGAAACATATAAATATCGGAAATTACACGCATTTAAGCAAAGAGAAACTCTAAGAAGATCTTAAAACTGCTTCAAAGCACCAGAAATGGAAGGGCACTCATAGCTGCCAAGTTTTAAGATTGCTTCTTTGTGACATTTCCATGATTTTAAGGTGCTTATGAGTGGGATTAAGCAGTGCTTAATTTATAAATGAATAAGTGCCAGGGCCCTTGTCAGGAGGCCACTACAGCCTGCACCAATCATTGCCTCTGCGAGCACTGCCAGTGGCATAACCAACACAACGACTGCCCATCGCTCTCGTACAAGGGTGGTAATTAGGGCTATTCCGGGTCCACAAAGCTATAAGAATGGTTTGGGCGGCAGGTATTAGTCATTTTTAATGTGTAATGAATTAATGAATAACCGTCGATGTGCTCATCTCTAAATTAGGCTAACAACGCCACCATGCTGCAGACTGCCATAGTGCCGGTGTTAACAAATAGATGCCGGTGCCGAGCACCGGAAACCACTGGCACTGGCATTAAGTGACCACATGTGTGACACTTAATAGTGATTTTTTTCATGAGTAGAAGGACACACTCTTTCCAAACATTAAAGATGAACTCTAAAGTACAAGTAGGATGTTAATTCAAGAGGGAGAGAAGTGGTGCTTTGATCATCTTTCTGTTTATATAATGCATTTCAAACATTATTTGTTGTACCTATAAGAAAACAGAAGCTTTTTAGCTGCAAGGCTGGTAACTTCCCTGTGTTTACCACACATTTGTTCTCTGTGTGGAATTGTGCATCTGAAATATTAAGAAAAAACATCCCTCTTGGTTATCAGTGCAACTAAGTGGAAGGGCGGCCTAGTAGGTTAATGCATATGCTCCAGAGATCAGACAAGCGAACTTCTGTACAGAGAGAGAGTATGTGTGACTAACCTGACTACACTAGCAGTCCAGAAGTGCTGGGGAGTGTGTGCCAGGCTAAGCACTTATCTTGAGAGTGTCTACTTTGGGCGGGCTGGATAGGGGGGCACCAGGCTGCTGCGGCAGCAGGCAGACTGATGCTTTAAAGTGCTTTCTTCTTACATTGCGGTTTGAAGTACATACTGATAAGTGAAAGAAAAACTGTCTGGCATTTATTTTTGTATTTGTTATACTGGCTGGGTCTTTCAAATGCCAGTAATGCCGACCAGGTGGCAATCCAGCAGATTCTATCATATGTGTCCATGTGTTTGGGGTTCCCGGTGAATGTCTAAAAGCCTCCTATGTTCAGTGGTCAAGGAGTATCATTGTTGCCTGGGGTCCCTGCAGAAGTGCTGATTTAAGGAGGCAGAATGCCATGATCAGTCCTCACCCGCTTCGCTTTTGTTTTGCAATCATGCCTTTGTTATCAGTGTTACTTTCTACTGTTAACTGGTGGTCGTTTAGGTTATACACAAAAATGGAGCCAAGGGGGTCATAAGGGCAGGTCGCCCCCCACTCATAACCATATACACAAAAGGACCTGCCCCGTACACCAATCTTTATTTTCAGCACAGGGACACACTCAACACTTTCTACTCAACGTGCTGGCTAATGCACAACTTGTTGCTTTTTAGCCGTCTTTGCGGCGCTGATACCCAGTCGTTACGGAGTTCTAGTGTCTCTGGCTATATAAATACCTGAAAACTAGGTGTGTTTGGCAAAGTGTTTCCCCTAGAGGACTGTGGTTACCCCACCACTGTGTGTGAGAAGAACAGAGGAAGAAAAAGCAACCTCACATTCACCAGAACCATCCAATATGGTATCTGCTCCAATGCCTCAAAAGAAAGAGGTGCAAAAAAGTGAGGGGGACGGCAGTACCTCACGGACGAACCCCCACGAGGTATATGCAGACAGGTACTCGCCCGCTACCTCACCTTCTCATCATCGGCAACTGCAGTCCGAAATGAAAATAAAGAGTGAACCAAAGGTCTAGTGTCTGTTCTAATACCTAATGTGAAGTGGAACTAATAATCTAAGATGTGTCTATGTTCCAAGGAAAAAAAGGAGAAAGAAGTGGGTGTCGACCCTAAGACAAGGGAGAATGAGTCTGATCAGGACCCAAAATACTCCCGATTAAAACCGGGCAATACCACACTGGCTAAATGAGACTTTTATTCAGTGCTGTGTGGCTGTCCACTAAAACCAACATGTTTCGTTGCCTGTATGGATTGGCGGCAACTTCTACAGGGCTAGGGTCGACTAGCCTCTCTGCTTTGCTTGTTCTGACCAGTGTGGTATCTGTCAGGACCTACGGGAAACATAAAATAGACACACATTCATTCAGCTAAGCACCCCAGTTGCTCATAACGAGGAGACATACATTCAATCAGACATTTTGGCAGTTTGCATTAATTAACTGCAATTGGCACTATGCCTACATCATTTGTATCAATCATATTTACCGTTGGGGTTGCTCACTTACAGCATACCTCACCCCTCAAAATGGGAGGATCTGTGCTACCTCAGATGCTCCTGAGCTGCTTACCCGCAACCCGCGGATTCATATATCTAAAATGCATAGAAACGGAAAATTATCACATTGCATATCAATATTCCACAACATACACACATATGTTTGTTACTAGCTGTGTGTGGGCCCACTACCCTGTAATAACCGGCTGCTCGAAATCCTATAATTGCCCCATGTAGCTGCCACACTTGTGTCGTTTTTTACCAGACACATCCCCTCATGTTAGGCTGGCCATATAAAAGACTGCACTTCGCTTCCTCATCGCGTTCGTGGTATTAACCATATACCTTCCTAGTTGTAGTGTCTGTATATAGTTAGTTTATAGTGACGGAATACCTCCAGAGTAGGCTCTCCGATGACAACACCCCGTTCTCCAAAATCGAAAAGGCTAGATATGCTCGATGACCTCTAGCGAAAACTAAGAGTATCTATCTTCACCTTACTCTGTATTCAGTCTCCCGCCCACAACCCGATGTCGGTCTCACCTCGTCAGTGTTGCGCTCCGGGTTCTGTCAAACCTTCATCACGGGCTCTATGGCCCTTTCCTGTTTAAATGCTACGCGCACGTTGGTTATGCCCATGCGCGAGCGTGTACTGAAGGCTGTAGCGGCCATCTTGTGTAAACCAGAACTAGCGTGTATGGTGTCATTGGCATGCACGAACGTGCATTGAAGGCAGTGGCGGCCATCTTGTGTCCACAGGGATACATACCCATACGAAAGGTGCCTGTATGGAATAATTATGTCATTGTCCCTTACATCACCCTGCTCAATTGGCTTACTGAGTTAGTTAGTAGCTGCAGCATAGCACAAACTCCAAACCCCATCAATTGGCTTAATGTGTTAATTAATGGCTACAACATAGCAGAAGAATTGCGTGTGTGGTGTTATTGGCATGCACGTGCATTGAAGGCAATGGCGGCCATCTTATGTCCCCAGTGAAACATACCCATACTAGGAGATGCGTGTATGGTATACTTATGTCATTGTCCCTTACATCACCCTACTCAATTGGCTTACTGAGTTAGTTAGTAGCTGCAGCATAGCACAAACTCCAAACCCCATCAACGATTATGTATCTACATTACCGGTCTTACTAACGTGTAATGCAAATAATTACCGATGCTCTCCCATGAATGGTCCTGCGGGATATGAGTCGGGGCTACATAGGTTGCCCTAACCAACCTGTCACTATGTGTGTGCTTGGTGATATAGATAATGCAGTTCATTTGGATGCGGTTGCAATGTGATGTAAATATTAATTTGCAACCTGATTCCACTCTATATAATCGTTGAGGCCATGTCGATCTGCTCCCTCCTGGTAGATCCACCGTGCCTCCTTCGTTGTTAATCTGGCGTTCATGTTATAGCTATCACCCCAGACCCGCTCCAGTACTACCCAACGTAGTTCGTGAGGGCCATGTCTGGCTGTCGTGCAATGCTGGACCAGCTTTGTGGTTAATTTACCCGTCCGGATGGTATTCAAATGTTCTTGCACACGAACCTTCACTTTTCGCGTGGTCAATCCAATGTAGTAGAGGCCACATGGACATGTCAGTCTGTATATAACGTTGTTCGTATTACAATTGCTGAACGCATTCAAATACCAACTCTTGCCATTTGCCAATATAACACTCTTAGTTGGAGTGGTTAGTTCGCATACATTACAGCCGCCGCATTGATAATGTCCCGGCGGGATCCCTGTGGACTTAATCTCACACTTAGGTCGTGAGTGCACAAGGCGATCGCGTAAACTGGTAGAGCGCTTAAAGGCAAAACGGGGTTGGGGCATGGTCATGGTAGGAGTGTGAAGTAATGGCCAGTGTTTCCTGATCACTTGTCTGATTTGAGTTGACAAGGGGCCAAAAGTGGTGACTACGGGAATACATTCTCCTGGGGTTTTAGGTGTTCTCTCCAAGAGGGCCGCTCGTGGGGTATTGAGGGCTCGTTTTTTAGCCTGCTTGATGACCTTAGTAGGGTAAGCTCGGGCCTCCAGTTTGCATGATAAGGTTTCTGCTTGTTGTACAAAGTCCTCGATGTTAGAACAATTCCTGCGGTATCGCAGGAATTGTCCCACCGGCAGATTGTCCCTCAATGCCCTAGGGTGATAGGATCTATAGTGAAGGAGGGAGTTCTTGTCGGTAGGTTTCTGGTGGACATTGGTGACCAATTTCCGGTTCGCTGCACTGATGTCAAGATCCAAGTATGTGGCTGTGGTATTACTGATGGTCCAGGTAAATTTAAGGCATTCATCGAGGCCATTGAGCCACTGAAGAAACCTGTCAAGATCTACAGCAGAGCCTGTCCAAATACAGAGCACATCATCGATATATCTCTTCCAGAGGGCAATGTTCCTCTGGAAGGGATTGGTGCAATGAAAGATGTGGTTGGTCTCAAATTGGCCCACATAGATACATGCCAGACTGGGGGCAAATGTAGCCCCCATCGATGTACCGGACACCTGCAGGTATAGCTGGTCCTTATAGACAAAAACGTTTTTTGTGAAGGCCAGTTCAATGCATTGGAGGACAAAGGTTTGAGGGACATCGTAAAACCATTCACATTCACCCAGGGCATGTGCTGCTGCCACCAGCGTTGCTTCCTGGGGGATGCTGGTATATAACGATTCGATGTCAATTGTGACCAGCAGTTGATGTTGAGGGTCAAACACAATGTCGTCCAAGATTTTTAAGACTGATGTCGTGTCTTGTACATAAGAGGGTTGGGTAATCACACATTCCCTCAAGAAAAAATCTGCAAACTGGGATAGCGGTTCCAGGACAGATTGAATCCCCGATACTATAGGGCGTCCCGGAGGTGGCCTCTGTGCCTTATGGATTTTTGGGACGATGTAAAACGCAGGGGTCCTGGGTTTTTCGTTGATCAAAAAGTCCACTTCCTTAACCGTGATCCACTTTTTTGCTTTAGCTTCCGCGACCATGGTTTGTATGGTCGACTGTAGGTTCTTAGTGGGGTCTCTCATGAGAGGTTGGTAGTTATGTCGTACATCCAGCCATCTGGCCACCTCCCGCTCATAGTCCGCAGTGTCCAGCACCACCACCGCTCCCCCCCTTGTCGGCAGGTTTGATGGTGATACTAGGATTCTGCTGGAGGGAATGTACTGCCACCCAGTCAGCCTTTGTCATGTTACTGCGGCTGTGGCTCTGCTGTTGTTCTTCGAAAATACTAATGTCCTGCATGATTTTTTGTTCAAAAACAAGGACTTCAGGGCCGATAGAGTGGTTGGGGGGGCAGAATTGGGACGGTCGTCGCAGATTGGTAGAGAACACCGACGGTGCTTCAGTTTCTTTACCCTGGAAGAATTTACTGAGTTTGATCTTCCTCATCAACCCGTACAATTCGCCCCGCAGCTTAAAGCTGTCATGTTTGGGAGTGGGGACATATCCAAGGCCTTTGTTTAAGACCCTGTGCTCGTCTATTGTCAAGATGTATGAAGACAAATTGACCACAATGTCATTCTCCTCCCTCGTTACTGGGGTATCCTGCCCCTGCTGCGGGTAATCCTGGGTAAAAAATTCTGCCACAATGGGTTGTTGTTGTGGCGTGCTCTGCCTCTGGCCCTCCCCCTGTAGTTGGTCCCTCTCTGATCTTGGGGGCGCTGTTCTAAAAAATCCCTCAGCATAGCTCCCAGGTCTTCGTTGGGCCTCTCTGTGGTGTTAAATCTAACTCTCTGGTTAAAGTGGGACGTGGAAGCAGAGGTCGAGGGTTGTTCATTACAATCATCCTCTTCACTGCTAGTGTTATCAAACGTCCAGTTGTTAAATGTTCGTTTGCCTTGCCGGCGCCCCCCTCTGGACCCACGTGTGTATTGTGGGACTTCTGGGGGTTGTTGATAATAACTATCCTCGACATACGGAAAGGCCCATTCATGACTGAATCTCTCTAGATTTCTTTTGAGTCCCCTCACTTTTTTGCACCTCTTTCTTTTGAGGCATTGGAACAGATACCATATTGGATGGTTCTGGTGAATGTGAGGTTGCTTTTTCTTCCTCTGTTCTTCTCACACACAGTGGTGGGGTAACCACAGTCCTCTAGGGGAAACACTTTGCCAAACACACCTAGTTTTCAGGTATTTATATAGCCAGAGACACTAGAACTCCGTAACGACTGGGTATCAGGGCCGCAAAGACGGCTAAAAAGCAACAAGTTGTGCATTAGCCAGCACGTTGAGTAGAAAGTGTTGAGTGTGTCCCTGTGCTGAAAATAAAGATTGGTGTACGGGGCAGGTCCTTTTGTGTATATGGTCGTTTAGGTTAAACTGACCTTCCGCACCCTTCGCACCACTTAAAAGAGACCTACTTACTATTGGCGCATTACGTTGCTCCGTTAAGGTAGGTTGTAGGGGTCACTTATTTTGGAGGGAGTTGGCTTCCAACATGTGCGCTATCTCTCCTTTTGAGGAGTTGTTACTGTGTTCCAACTCAGTAGTTGCTCTTGTTGTCCCTATATCTGTTTTGCAATCTCTTCAGATGGAAAAATCACTTTTGTGAACTAATTCTTTTCTCCCAATTCTGGGGCTTTGATTCTGTGTAATGCATGTTACGGAGAGCTCTGTATAGTATAATCGTGTTACCTATATTTCCTATGTCACCTTTCTGGAAGATTTATAATCTGGAATGAAAAAGTTGTTTTATTGTTGATGCAGATTGTGTGAGATGGGACGCGGTGCATGATGCTTTGGATGAATGTTTTGGATGTTTCTCCATTTACTGCTACTTGGCCTAGTGGCTCAGAATAGAGGAGTCGTACCCAGCTGAGGAACTGTTTGCCAACACTCCAAATAGATATGGCCATTCTATGGTATCCAAAGCCATCCGTGTGTCTAGGGACAAGATCACAGCGTCTTCCTGTATGAATTGCGCCCTCCTAAGCCTTTCCTGGAGTCTCCTGAGATTGAGCGCAGTACTTCTCCCCTGCATGAATCCAGACTGATCCAGGTGAACCAGTCTAGGGATCTCTTTTAACAGACGGGAGGATAGGAGTTTTGCTAACACTTGGCTTTCAACATTTAGGAGTGCTATGGGCCTATATGAGTTACAACAAACAAATGATGGACGGAATGCTGACAATGCAGACATTCTCCCCCAGTCAAGAGATCTGGGTTAAATCCATCGTTCATTTGCCCACTAAGCCACCCCAGTTTAGACATGGCCATATGCAAATCAGTCTTGACCCTGTGCCTCATGGGAACAGTCCAGCCCGAACTGCCAAGCCATGTCTTCCCTGGACCAGAATCAAGCATCCTAGGACCGGTTTCTGGCTATCAGCCATCATCAGCCAGGATAGCTTGACTCCAGTGGCGTAGTGAGCACGGGTCCCACGTCTGGGAATACCCATCCCACTTAGGGCGAAAAGCGTTACAACAAACAAATGATGGACGGAATGCTGACAATGCAGACATTCTCCCCCAGTCAAGAGATCTGGGTTAAATCCATCGTTCTTTTTCCCACTACACCACCCCAGTTTAGACATGGCCATATGCAAATCAGTCTTGACCCTGTGCCTCATGGGAACAGTCCAGCCCGAACTGCCAAGACATGTCTTCCCTGGACCGGAATCAAGCATCCTAGGACCGGTTTCTGGCTATCAGCCGTCATCAGCCAGGATAGCTTGACTCCAGTGGCGTAGTGAGCACGGGTCCCACGTCTGGGAATACCCATCCCACTTAGGGCGAAAAGCGTTACAACAAACAAATGATGGACGGAATGCTGACAATGCAGACATTCTCCCCCAGTCAAGAGATCTGGGTTAAATCCATCGTTCTTTTGCCCACTACGCCACCCCAGTTTAGACATGGCCATATGCAAATCAGTCTTGACCCTGTGCCTCATGGGAACAGTCCAGCCCGAACTGCCAAGCCATGTCTTCCCTGGACCGGAATCAAGCATCCTAGGACCGGTTTCTGGCTATCAGCTGTCATCAGCCAGGATAGCTTGACTCCAGTGGCGTAGTGAGCACGGGTCCCACGTCTGGGAATACCCATCCCACTTTGGGCGAAAAGCGTTACAACAAACAAATGATGGACGGAATGCTGACAATGCAGACATTCTCCCCCAGTCAAGAGATCTGGGTTAAATCCATCGTTCTTTTGCCCACTACGCCACCCCAGTTTAGACATGGCCATATGCAAATCAGTCTTGACCCTGTGCCTCATGGGAACAGTCCAGCCCGAACTGCCAAGCCATGTCTTCCCTGGACCGGAATCAAGCATCCTAGGACCGGTTTCTGGCTATCAGCCGTCATCAGCCAGGATAGCTTGACTCCAGTGGCGTAGTGAGCACGGGTCCCACGTCTGGGAATACCCATCCCACTTAGGGCGAAAAGCGTTACAACAAACAAATGATGGACGGAATGCTGACAATGCAGACATTCTGCCCCAGTCAAGAGATCTGGGTTAAATCCATCGTTCTTTTGCCCACTACGCCACCCCAGTTTAGACATGGCCATATGCAAATCAGTCTTGACCCTGTGCCTCATGGGAACAGTCCAGCCCGAACTGCCAAGCCATGTCTTCCCTGATCCGGAATCAAGCATCCTAGGACCGGTTTCTGGCTATCAGCCGTCATCAGCCAGGATAGCTTGACTCCAGTGGCGTAGTGAGCACGGGTCCCACGTCTGGGAATACCCATCCCACTTAGGGCGAAAAGCGTTACAACAAACAAATGATGGACGGAATGCTGACAATGCAGACATTCTCCCCCAGTCAAGAGATCTGGGTTAAATCCATCGTTCTTTTGCCCACTACGCCACCCCAGTTTAGACATGGCCATATGCAAATCAGTCTTGACCCTGTGCCTCATGGGAACAGTCCAGCCCGAACTGCCAAGCCATGTCTTCCCTGGACCGGAATCAAGCATCCTAGGACCGGTTTCTGGCTATCAGCCGTCATCAGCCAGGATAGCTTGACTCCAGTGGCGTAGTGAGCACGGGTCCCACATCTGGGAATACCCATCCCACTTAGGGCGAAAAGCGTTACAACAAACAAATGATGGACGGAATGCTGACAATGCAGACATTCTCCCCCAGTCAAGAGATCTGGGTTAAATCCATCGTTCTTTTGCCCACTACGCCACCCCAGTTTAGACATGGCCATATGCAAATCAGTCTTGACCCTGTGCCTCATGGGAACAGTCCAGCCCGAACTGCCAAGCCATGTCTTCCCTGGACCGGAATCAAGCATCCTAGGACCGGTTTCTGGCTATCAGCCGTCATCAGCCAGGATAGCTTGACTCCAGTGGCGTAGTGAGCACGGGTCCCACGTCTGGGAATACCCATCCCACTTAGGGCGAAAAGCGTTACAACAAACAAATGATGGACGGAATGCTGACAATGCAGACATTCTCCCCCAGTCAAGAGATCTGGGTTAAATCCATCGTTCTTTTGCCCACTACGCCACCCCAGTTTAGACATGGCCATATGCAAAACAGTCTTGACCCTGTGCCTCATGGGAACAGTCCAGCCCGAACTGCCAAGCCATGTCTTCCCTGGACCGGAATCAAGCATCCTAGGACCAGTTTCCGGCTATCAGCCGTCATCAGCCAGGATAGCTTGACTCCAGTGGCGTAGTGAGCACGGGTCCCACGTCTGGGAATACCCATCCCACTTAGGGCGAAAAGCGTTACAACAAACAAATGATGGACGGAATGCTGACAATGCAGACATTCTCCCCCAGTCAAGAGATCTGGGTTAAATCCATCGTTCTTTTGCCCACTACGCCACCCCAGTTTAGACATGGCCATATGCAAATCAGTCTTGACCCTGTGCCTCATGGGAACAGTCCAGCCCGAACTGCCAAGCCATGTCTTCCCTGGACCGGAATCAAGCATCCTAGGACCGGTTTCTGGCTATCAGCCGTCATCAGCCAGGATAGCTTGACTCCAGTGGCGTAGTGAGCACGGGTCCCACGTCTGGGAATACCCATCCCACTTAGGGCGAAAAGCGTTACAACAAACAAATGATGGATGGAATGCTGACAATGCAGACATTCTCCCCCAGTCAAGAGATCTGGGTTAAATCCATCGTTCTTTTGCCCACTACGCCACCCCAGTTTAGACATGGCCATATGCAAATCAGTCTTGACCCTGTGCCTCATGGGAACAGTCCAGCCCGAACTGCCAAGCCATGTCTTCCCTGGACCGGAATCAAGCATCCTAGGACCGGTTTCTGGCTATCAGCCATCATCAGCCAGGATAGTTTGACTCCAGTGGCGTAGTGAGCACGGGTCCCACGTCTGGGAATACCCATCCCACTTAGGGCGAAAAGCGTTACAACAAACAAATGATGGACGGAATGCTGACAATGCAGACATTCTCCCCCAGTCGAGAGATCTGGGTTAAATCCATCGTTCTTTTGCCCACTACGCCACCCCAGTTTAGACATGGCCATATGCAAATCAGTCTTGACCCTGTGCCTCATGGGAACAGTCCAGCCCGAACTGCCAAGCCATGTCTTCCCTGGACCGGAATCAAGCATCCTAGGACCGGTTTCTGGCTATCAGCCGTCATCAGCCAGGATAGCTTGACTCCAGTGGCGTAGTGAGCACGGGTCCCACGTCTGGGAATCCCCATCCCACTTAGGGCGAAAAGCGTTACAACAAACAAATGATGGACGGAATGCTGAGAAAGCAGACATTCTCCCCCAGTCAAGAGATCTGGGTTAAATCCATCGTTCTTTTGCCCACTACGCCACCCCAGTTTAGACATGGGTATGCTCAGACGTGAGTCCCTTGCTCTCCATGCCACTGGAATCAAGCTAGCCTGGCTGACGAGGGCTGAAAGCCCGAAACCGGTCCTAGGATGCTTGTTTCCAGTCCAGGGAGGACCTGGCTTGGCAGTTCGGGCTGGACTGTTCCCATGGGGCACAGGGTCAAGACTGATTTGCATATGGCTGGGTTCAAACTGGAATGGCATGGTGAGCAAAAAAACGATGGATTTAGGCCCAGATCTCTGTACTGGGGTGAATGTATGACATTGTTCTGCATTCTGTCCATCAATTGTTGTTTTTGCATTTGTCACCCCGAGTGGGAAGGGTATGCTCAGACGTGAGTCCCTTGCTCTCCATGCCACTGGAATCAAGCTAGCCTGGCTGACGAGGG